>NW_024870985.1:2058995-2677990 GCF_019054845.1 Dipodomys spectabilis
TTACTGCACAATTGCACCTGCATAGATCTGCCGCGGTTGCAAACATTCAGGTGTGGCAGCTAGGTAGGCTGATCCCGGTAGGACACTGCCAGGGGACTGCGTATATCTGCTTCACGTTCTTCTCACCTGTGTGTTACTGATTCCTGCTTTGATGGCTACACTCTAATCATCCGGAGCCATAAGTTGAAAATCTACTTATGGCACTGTGTGAAAGTTTTTAGAACTAGAGCTCAGTTGTTTGACACACGACCCCTGTCCATCCAGCACTATGGACGGCAATGCCTACATCTGGCTCTCATTAGTCCACGGTTGTGTTCATCCGAATGACCTCTGCCGGGAACACTCAGAATGAGGTTCTGAGTTATTGCAACATAGGAGCGTTTCACTGCTTTTAAGGCATCTCAGGAAGAATTCCGCAAACTTGCTGCCCGCCTTCCTCCGGCTGTTCCAGGTGAACATCTCCTTGTAAATCCCCCATGTTTTCTTCTACACTCATGAAGTTTGGCCAGGGTACGAAGTGTGCATTGCTGCACATTTGTGCCTGCAGAGCTCTGCCGCGGTTGCAAACCTTCAGGGATGGCATCCAGATAAGCTGGACCCCGTAGGACACTGCCAGCTGAATGGGTATATCAGCTTCCCGTTCTTCTCACCTGATTGCTACTGATTCCAGCTTTGAAGGCTACTCTCTACTCAGCCGGAGCAGTAAGTTGAACCTCTACTTATGGCACTCTGTGAACGTTTGGAGAACTAGAGCTCAGGTGTTTGGCACGCGAACACTGTCCATCCAGCACTATGGACGGCACTACCTATATCTGGCTCTAATTAGTCCATGGTTGTGTTCAACCAAATGACCTCTGCCGCGAACATTCAGAATGAGGTTCTGAGTTATTGCAAGATAGGAGCGTTTCACTGCTTTCAAGGCTTCTTAGGAAGAATTCCGGAAACTTGCTGCCGGCAGGTCTCCGGCTCTTCCTGGTGAACATCTCCTTGTAAATCCCCCATGGTTTCTTGTGCACTTGTGAAGTTTGGCCAGTGCACGCAGTTTGCATTGCTGCACAATTGTGCCTGCATAGCTCTTCCGTGCTTGCAAACATTCAGGCGTGGCAGCCAGATAGGCTGCAACCCGTAGGTCGAGGCCAGCGGACTGGGTATATCTGCTTCCCGTTTTTCTCACTTAAGTGGTACTGATTCCAGCTTAGCCGGCTACACTCTACTCAACCGGAGCAGTAAGTTGAACCTCTACTTATGGCACTCTGTGAAAGTTTGCAGAACTAGAGCTCAGTTGTTTGGCACGCGACCACTATCCATCCAGCACTATGGACGGCACTTCCTACATGTAGCTCTAATTAGTCCACGGTTGTGTTCAGCCGAATGCCCTCTGCCAGAAACACTCAGAATGAGGTTCTGAGTTATTGCAACATAGAAGCGTTTCACTGCTTTCAAGGCTGATTAGGAAGAATTCCGGAAACTTGCTGCTGGCAGGCCTCCGGCTGTTCCTGGTGAACATCTCCTTGTAAATTCCCCGTGGTTTCTTCTACACCCATGAAGTTTGGCCAGGCTATGCAGTTGTCATTGCTGCACAGTTGCTCCTGCATAGCTCTGCCGCCAATGCAAGCATTCAGGTGTGGCAGCCAGATAGGTTGCTCCCCGTGAGACAGTGGCAGAGGACGGGGTATATCTTCTGCCCGTTCTTCTCACCTGAGTGCTACTGATTCCAGCTTTGACCCCTACACTCTACTCAACCGGAGCAGGAAGTTGAACCTCTACTTATGGCACTCTGTGAAAGTTTGGAGAACTAGAGCTCAGTTGTTTGGCACGCGACCACTGTCCATCCAGCACTATGGACGGCACTGCCTACATCTGGCTGTAATTAGTCCACGGTTGTGTTCAGCCTAATGAACTCTGCTGGGAACACTCAGAATGACGTTCTGAGTTATTGCATCATAGGAGCCTTTCACTGCTTCCATGGCTTCTTAGGAAGAATTCCGGAATCTTGATGCCGCCATGTCTCCGGCTGTTCCGGGTGAACATCTCCTTGTAAATCCCCGGTGGTTTCTTGTACACCTGTGGAGTTCGGCCTGATTATGCTGTTTGCATTGCTGCACAATTGAGCCTGCATAGCTCTGCTGCGGTTGAAAACCTTCAGGCATGGCAGCCAGATAGGCTGGTCCCTGTAGGACACTGCCAACGGACTGGGTATATCTGCTTCACGTTCTTCTCACCTGAGTGCTACTGATTCCAGCTTTGACCTCTACACTCTACTCAACAGGAGCAGTAAGTTGAACCTCTGCTTATGGCACTCTGTGCAAGTTTGGAGAACGAGCACTCAGTTGTTTCGCACGTGACCAATGTCCAACCAGCACTACATACACCACTTCCTACATCTGGCTCTACTTAGTCCAGGATTGTGTTCAGCCGAATGACCTCTGCCGGGAACACTCAGAATGAGGTTCTGAGTTATCGCAACATAGGAGCGTTTCACTGCTTTCAAGGCTTCTTAGGAAGGATTCAAGAATCTTGCTGCCGGTAGGCCTCCGGCTGTACCGGGTGAACATCTCCTTGTAAATCCCCCGTGGTTTCTTGTACACCCGTGAAGTTTGGCGAGGGTACCCAGTTTGCATTGCTGCACAATTGCGCCTGCATAGCTCTGCCGCATTTGAAAACATTCAGGCGTGGCATCCAGATAGGCTGGTCCCCGTAGGACATTGCCAGCGGACTCGGTATATCTGCTTCCCGTTCTTCTCACCAGAGTGCGACTGATATCACCTTTGACGGCTACACTCTACTCTACCTTAGCAGTAAGTTGAACCCCTACTTATTGCACTCTGTGAAAGTTTGGAGAACTAGAGCTCAGTTGTTTGGCAGGCCACAACTGTCCATTCAACACTATGGACGGCACTGCCTTAATCTTGCTCTAATTAGTCCACGGTTGTGTTCAGCCGAATGACATCTGCCGGGAACACTAGAATGAGGTTCTGAGTTATTGCACATGGGAGCGTTTCACTGCTTTCAAGGATTCTTAGGAAGCATTCAGGAATCTTGCTGCCGGCAGGCCTCCAGCTCTTCCGGGTGAACATCTCCTTGTAAATCCCCCGTGGTTACTTCTTAACCTGTGAACTTTGGCCAGGTACTCAGTTTGCATTGCTGCACAATTGCACCTGCATAGCTCTTACGCAGTTGCAAATATTCAGGCGTGGCAGCCAGATAGGCTGGTCACCGTAGGACATTGCCAGCTGACTGGGTATATCTGCTTCCCGTTCTTCTCATCCGAGTGTTACTGATTCCAGCTTTGACGGCTACACTCTACTCAACCGGAGCAGTAAGTTGAACCTCTACTTATGGCACTCTGTGATAGTTTGGAGAATTAGAGTTCAGTTGTTTGGAACGCAACCATTGTCCATCCATCACTATGCACGTTACTGCCTACATCTTTCTCTAATTAGTCCACGGTTGTGTTCAGCCGAATGACCTCTGCCGGGAACACTCAGAATGAGGTTCTGAGTTATTGAAACATAGGAGCGTTTCACTGCTTTCAAGGCTTCTTAGGAAGAATTCCGGAATCTTGCTGCTTGCAGGTCTCCAGCGTTTCCGGGTGAACATCTCCTTGTAAATCCCCCCGTGGTTTTTTGAACAACCGGGAAGTTTGGTGAGGGTACGCAGTTTGCATTGCTGCACAATTGCACATGCATAGGTCTGCCGCGGTTGTAAATATTCAGGCTTGGCATCCAGATAGTCTGGTGCCCGTAGGACACTGCCAGCGGACTGGGTATATCTGTTTCCCGTTCTTCTCGCGTGAGTGCTACTGATTCCAGCTTTGACGGCTACACTCTACTCAACCGGAGAAGTAAGTTGAACCTCTACTTATGGCACTCTGTGAAAGTTTGGAGAACTAGAGCTCAGTTGTTTGGCACACGACCACTGTCCATCCAGCTCTATGCACGTTACTGCCTACATCTTTCTCTAATTAGTCCACGGTTGTGTTCAGCCGAATGACCTCTGCCGGGAACACTCAGAATGAGGTTCTGAGTTATTGCAACATAGGAGCGTTTCACTGCTTTCAAGGCTTCTTAGGAAGAATTCCGGAATCTTGCTGCCTGCAGGCCTCCGGCGGTTCCGGGTGAACATCTATTTGTAAATCGCCCGTGGTTTCTTCTACACCCGTGAAGTTTTGCCAGGATACGCAGTTTGCATTGCTGCACAATTGCACAATCATAGCTCTGCTGCGGTTGGAAATATTCAGGCGTTGCAGCCAGATAGGCTGGTCCCCGTAAGACACTGCCAGAGGACTGGGTATATCTGCTTCCCCTTCTTCTCACCTGAGTGCTACTGATTCCAGCTTTGACGGCTACACTCTACTCAACCGGAGCAGTAAGTTGAACCTCTACTTATGGCACTCTGTGAAAGTTTGGAGAACTAGAGTTCAGTTGTTTTGCACGTGACCACTGTCCATCCAGCACTATGGACCGCCCTGCCTACATCTGGCTCTAATTAGTCCACGGTTGTGTTTAGCCGAATGACCTCTTCCGGAAACACTCAGAATGAGGTTCTGAGTTATTGCAACATAGGAGCATTTCACTGCTTTCAAGGCCTCTTAGGAGGAATTCTGGAATCTTGCTGCCGGCAGGCCTCCGGCTGTTCCCAGTTAACATCTCCTTATAAATGCCCCGTGGTTTCTCGTACACCCATGAAGTTTGGTCATTGTACGCAGTTTGCATTGCTGCACAATTGCGCCTGCATTGCTCCGCCATGGTTGCAAACATCCAGGCGTGGCAGCCAGATAGAATGGTCCCTGAGGGACACTGCCAGCGGATTGGATATATCTGCTTCCCGTTCTTCTCACCTGAGTGCTACTGATTCCAGCTTTGACCGCTACACTCTACTCAGCCAGAGCAGTAAGTTGAACCTCTACTTATGGCACTCTGTGAAAGTTTGGAGAACTAGAGCTCAGTTGTTGAGCACGGGACCACTGTCCATCGAGCACTATGGACGACACTGCCTACATCTGGCTCTAATTAGTCCACGGTTGTGTTCAGCCGAATGACCTCTGCCGGGAACACTCAGAATGAGGTTCTGAGTTATTGCAACATAGGAGCTTTTCACTGCTTTCAAGGCTTCTTAGGAAGAATTCCGGAATCTTGCTGCTGGAAGCCCTCCGTCTGTTGTGAGTGAACATCTCCTTGTAAATCCCCCGTGGTTTCTTGTACACCCGTGAAGTTTGGCCAGGGTACGCAGTTTGCATTGCTGCACAATTGCGCCTGCATAGCTCTGCCTTGATTGCAAACATTCAGGCGTGGCAGCCAGATAGGCTGGTCTCCGTAGGACATTGCCAGCTGACTGGGTATATCTGCTTCCCGTTCTTCTCACCTGAGTGCTACTGATTCCAGCTTTGAGGGCTACACTCTACTCAACCGGAGCAGTAAGTTGAACCACTACTTATGGCACTCTGTGAAACTTTCGAGAACTAGAGCTCAGTCATTTGGCAAGCGACCACTGTCCATCCAGCAGTATGGACGGCACTGCCTACATCTGGCTCTAATTAGTCCACGGTTGTGTTTAGCCGAATGACCTCTGCTGGGAACACTCAGAATGAGGTTCTGAGTTATTGCAACATAGGAGCATTTCACTGCTTTCAAGGCCTCTTAGGAAGAATTCTGGAATCTTGCTGCCGGCAGGCCGCCGGCTGTTCCGGGTGAAGATCTCCTTGTAAATCCCCCGTGGTTTTTTCTAAACCCGGGAAGTTTGGGGAGGGTTCCCAGTTTGCATTGCTGCACAATTGTGCCTGCATAGCTCTGCCTCGGGTGCAAACATTCAGGCGTGGCAGCCAGATAGGCTGGTCCAGGTAGGACACTGCCTGCCGACTGCGTATATCTGCTTCTTGTTCTTCTCACCTGAGAGCTACTGATACCAGCTTTGAAGGCTACACTCTACTCAACCGGAGAAGTAGGTTGAACCTCTACTTATGGTACTCTGTGAAAATTTGGAGAACTAGAGCTCAGTTGTTTTGCCCGGGACCACTGTCCATCGAGCACAATGGAGGACACTGCATACATCTTTCTCTAATTAGTCAATGGTTTTCTTCAGCCGAATGACCTCTGCCGGGAATACTCAGAATGAGGTTCTGAGTTATGGAAACATAGGATTGTTTCACTGCTTTCAAGGGTTCTTGGGAAGAATTCCGGAATCTGTCTGCCGGCAGGATTCCTACTATTCCGGGTGAACATCTCCTTGTAAATCCCCCGTGGTTTCTTCTATACTCGTGAAGTTTGGCCAGGGTACGAAGTGTGCATTGCTGCACGTTTGCGCCTGCATAGCTCTGCCACGGGTGCAAACATTCAGGCATGGAAGCCAGATAGGCTGTTCCCCGTAGGACACTGCCTGCTGACTGTGTATATCTGCTTCCCGTTCTTCTCACCTGAGTGCTACTGATTCCAGCTTTGAAGGGTACACTCTACTCAACCGGAGCAGTAAGTTGAACCTCTACTTATGGCACTCTGTTAAAGTTTGTAGAACTAGAGCTCAGTTGTTTGGCTCGCGACCACTGTCCATCCAGCACTATGGACCGACCTGCCTACATCTGCCTCTAGTTAGTCCACGGTTGTGTTCAGCCGAATGACCTCTGCCAGGGACACTCAGAATGAGGTTCTGAGTTATTGCAACATAGGAGCGTTTCACTGCTTTCTAGGTGTCTTAGGGAGAATTCCGGAATCTTGCTGCCGGCCGGCCTCCGGCTGTTCCGGGTGAACATCTCCTTATAAATCCCCCGTGGTTTCTCGTACACCCATGAAGTTTGGTCATTGTACGCAGGTTGCATTGCTGCACAATTGCGCCTGCATAGCTCTGCCGCGGTTGCAAACATTCCGGCGTGGAAGCCAGATAGGATGGTCCCTGAGGGACACTGCTAGCGGATTGGATATATCTGCTTCCCGTTCTTCTCACCTGAGTGCTACTGATTCCAGCTTTGACCGCTACACTCTACTCAACCGGAGCAGTAAGTTGAACCTCTACTTATGGCACTCTGTGAAAGTTTGGAGAACTAGAGCTCAGTTATTTTGTACGTGACCACTGTCCATCCAGCACTATCGACCACACTGCGTACATCTGGCTCTAATTATTCCACGGTTGTGTTCAGCCGAATGACCTCTGCCGGGAATACTCAGAATGAGGTTCTGAGTTATTGCAACACAGGAGCTTTTCACTGCTTTCAAGGTCTCTTAGGAAGAATTCCAGAATCTTGCGGCCGGCAGGCCTCCGGATGTTCCGGGTGAACATCTCCGTTTAAATCCCCCGTGGTTTCTTGTACACCCGAGAAGTTTGGCCAGGTTATGCAGTTTGCATTGCTGCACAATTGCACCTGCATAGCTCTGCCACGGTTGCAAATATTCAGTCGTGGCAGCCAGATTGGCTGGTCCCCGTAGGACACTGACAGCGGACTGGGTATATCTGCTTCCCGTTCTTCTCACCTGAGTGCTACTGATTCGAGCTTTGATGGCTACACTCTACTCAACCGGAGCAGTAAGTTGAACCTCTACTTATGGCACTCTGTGAAAGTTTGGAGAACTAGAGCTCAGTTGTTAGGCATGCGACCACTGTCCATCCCTCACTATGGACGCCACTGCGTACACCTGGCTCTAACTAGACCACGGTTGTGTTCAGCCGAATGACCTCTTCCGGTAACACTCAGAATGAGGTTCTGAGTTATTGCAACATAGGAGCGTTTCACTGCTTTCAAGGCTTCTTAGCAAGAATTCCGGAATCTTGCTGCCGGCAGGCCTCCGGCTCTTCCTTGTGAACATCTCCGTGGTTTCTTGTACACCCGTAAACTTTGTCCAGGGTAGGCGGTTTCCATTGATGTAGAATTTGGCCTGAATAGATCTGCCGTGGTTACAAACATTTAGGCATTGCAGCCAGATAGGTTGGTCCCCGAAGGACACTGCCAGTGGACTGGGTATATCTGCTTTACGTTCTTCTCCTCTCAGTGCTGCTGATTCCAGATTTGACGGCTACACTCTGCACAACCGGAGCAGTAAGTTGAAACTCTCCTTATGGCACTCTGGGAAAGTTAGGAGAACTAGAGCTCAGTTGTTTGGCACACACCACTGTCCATAAAGCACTATGGACGGCGCTGCATACATCTGGCTCTAATTAGTCCACCCTTGTGTTCAGCCGAATGACCTCTGGCGGGAACACTCAGAATGAGGTTCTCAGTTACTGCAACATGGGAGCCTTTCACTGCTTTCAAGGCTTCTTAGGAAGAATTCCGGAATCTTGCTGCCGGCAGGCTTCCGGCTGTTCCAGGTGAACATCTCCTTGTAAATCCCACGTGGTTTGTTGTACACCCGTGAAGCTTGGCCAGGGTATGCAGTTTGCATTGCTGCACAATTGCACCTGAATAGGCCTGCCACGGGTGCAAACATTCAGGCATGGCAGCCAGATAGGCTGGTCCCCGTAGGACACTGCTAGCAGACTGGGTATATCTGCTTCCCGTTCTTCTCACCTGAGTGGTACTCATTCCACTTTTGATGGCTACACTCTACTCAACCGGAGCAGTAAGTTGAACCTCTACTTATCCCACTCTGTGAAAGTTTGGAGAACTAGAGCTCAGTTGTTTGGCACGCGACCATTGTCCATCCAGCACTATTGACGGCAGTGCCTACATCTGGCTCTAATTAGTCCACGGTTGTGTTTAGCCAAATGACCTCTCCCGGTAACACTCAGAATGAGGTTCTGAGTTATTGCAACATAGGAGCGTTTCACTGCTTTCAAGGATTCTTAGGAAGAATTCCGGAATCTTCCTGTCTGCAGGCCTCCAGCTGTTCAGGGTGAACATCTACTTGTAAATCCCCCGTGGTTTCTTCTACACCCTTGAAGTTTGGCCAGGTTACCCAGTTTGCATTACTGCACAATTGCACCTGCATAGCTCTGCCGAGGTTCCAAACATTCAGGCGTGGCTGCAAGTTAGGCTGGTCCCCATAGGACAGTGCCAGCTGACTGGGTATATCTGCTTCCGGTTCTTCTCACCTGAGTGCTAATGATTCCAGTTTTGACGGCTACACTCTACTCATCCGGAGCAGGAAGTTCAACCTAAACTTATGGTCCTCTGTGAAAGTTTGGAGAACTAGAGCTCAGTTGTTTGGCACGGGTCCACTGTCCATCCAGCACTATGGACGGCACTGCCTACATCTGGCTCTAATTAGTCCACGGTTGTGTTCAGCAGAATGACCTCTGTCGGGAACAGTCAGAATGAGGTTCTGAGTTATTGCAATATAGGAGCGTTTCACTGCTTTCAAGGCTTCTTAGGAAGAATTCCGGAATCTTGCGACCGGCAGGCCTCCGGCTGTTCCGCGTGAACATCTCCTTATAAATCCCCCGTGGTTTTTTGTACACCCGTGAAGTTTGGCCAGGGTATGTAGTTTGCATTGTTGCACAATTGCGTCTGCATAGCTCTGACGCGTTTGCAAACATTCAGGCGTGGTAGACAGATAGGCTGCTCCCCGTAAGACACTGCCAACTGACTGGTTATATCTCCTTCCCGTTCTTCTCAGCTGAGTGCTACTGGTTCCAGCTTTGACCGCTACACTCTACTCAACCGGAGCAGTAAGTTGAACCTCTACTTATGGCACTCTGTGAACGTTTGGAGAACTAGAGCTCAGGTGTTTGGCACGCGAACACTGTCCATCCAGCACTATGGACGGCACTACCTATATCTGGCTCTAATTAGTCCATGGTTGTGTTCAACCAAATGACCTCTGCCGCGAACATTCAGAATGAGGTTCTGAGTTATTGCAAGATAGGAGCGTTTCACTGCTTTCAAGGCTTCTTAGGAAGAATTCCGGAAACTTGCTGCCGGCAGGTCTCCGGCTCTTCCTGGTGAACATCTCCTTGTAAATCCCCCATGGTTTCTTGTGCACTTGTGAAGTTTGGCCAGTGCACGCAGTTTGCATTGCTGCACAATTGTGCCTGCATAGCTCTTCCGTGCTTGCAAACATTCAGGCGTGGCAGCCAGATAGGCTGCAACCCGTAGGTCGAGGCCAGCGGACTGGGTATATCTGCTTCCCGTTTTTCTCACTTAAGTGGTACTGATTCCAGCTTAGCCGGCTACACTCTACTCAACCGGAGCAGTAAGTTGAACCTCTACTTATGGCACTCTGTGAAAGTTTGCAGAACTAGAGCTCAGTTGTTTGGCACGCGACCACTATCCATCCAGCACTATGGACGGCACTTCCTACATGTAGCTCTAATTAGTCCACGGTTGTGTTCAGCCGAATGCCCTCTGCCAGAAACACTCAGAATGAGGTTCTGAGTTATTGCAACATAGAAGCGTTTCACTGCTTTCAAGGCTGATTAGGAAGAATTCCGGAAACTTGCTGCTGGCAGGCCTCCGGCTGTTCCTGGTGAACATCTCCTTGTAAATTCCCCGTGGTTTCTTCTACACCCATGAAGTTTGGCCAGGCTATGCAGTTGTCATTGCTGCACAGTTGCTCCTGCATAGCTCTGCCGCCAATGCAAGCATTCAGGTGTGGCAGCCAGATAGGTTGCTCCCCGTGAGACAGTGGCAGAGGACGGGGTATATCTTCTGCCCGTTCTTCTCACCTGAGTGCTACTGATTCCAGCTTTGACCCCTACACTCTACTCAACCGGAGCAGGAAGTTGAACCTCTACTTATGGCACTCTGTGAAAGTTTGGAGAACTAGAGCTCAGTTGTTTGGCACGCGACCACTGTCCATCCAGCACTATGGACGGCACTGCCTACATCTGGCTGTAATTAGTCCACGGTTGTGTTCAGCCTAATGAACTCTGCTGGGAACACTCAGAATGACGTTCTGAGTTATTGCATCATAGGAGCCTTTCACTGCTTCCATGGCTTCTTAGGAAGAATTCCGGAATCTTGATGCCGCCATGTCTCCGGCTGTTCCGGGTGAACATCTCCTTGTAAATCCCCGGTGGTTTCTTGTACACCTGTGGAGTTCGGCCTGATTATGCTGTTTGCATTGCTGCACAATTGAGCCTGCATAGCTCTGCTGCGGTTGAAAACCTTCAGGCATGGCAGCCAGATAGGCTGGTCCCTGTAGGACACTGCCAACGGACTGGGTATATCTGCTTCACGTTCTTCTCACCTGAGTGCTACTGATTCCAGCTTTGACCTCTACACTCTACTCAACAGGAGCAGTAAGTTGAACCTCTGCTTATGGCACTCTGTGCAAGTTTGGAGAACGAGCACTCAGTTGTTTCGCACGTGACCAATGTCCAACCAGCACTACATACACCACTTCCTACATCTGGCTCTACTTAGTCCAGGATTGTGTTCAGCCGAATGACCTCTGCCGGGAACACTCAGAATGAGGTTCTGAGTTATCGCAACATAGGAGCGTTTCACTGCTTTCAAGGCTTCTTAGGAAGGATTCAAGAATCTTGCTGCCGGTAGGCCTCCGGCTGTACCGGGTGAACATCTCCTTGTAAATCCCCCGTGGTTTCTTGTACACCCGTGAAGTTTGGCGAGGGTACCCAGTTTGCATTGCTGCACAATTGCGCCTGCATAGCTCTGCCGCATTTGAAAACATTCAGGCGTGGCATCCAGATAGGCTGGTCCCCGTAGGACATTGCCAGCGGACTCGGTATATCTGCTTCCCGTTCTTCTCACCAGAGTGCGACTGATATCACCTTTGACGGCTACACTCTACTCTACCTTAGCAGTAAGTTGAACCCCTACTTATTGCACTCTGTGAAAGTTTGGAGAACTAGAGCTCAGTTGTTTGGCAGGCCACAACTGTCCATTCAACACTATGGACGGCACTGCCTTAATCTTGCTCTAATTAGTCCACGGTTGTGTTCAGCCGAATGACATCTGCCGGGAACACTAGAATGAGGTTCTGAGTTATTGCACATGGGAGCGTTTCACTGCTTTCAAGGATTCTTAGGAAGCATTCAGGAATCTTGCTGCCGGCAGGCCTCCAGCTCTTCCGGGTGAACATCTCCTTGTAAATCCCCCGTGGTTACTTCTTAACCTGTGAACTTTGGCCAGGTACTCAGTTTGCATTGCTGCACAATTGCACCTGCATAGCTCTTACGCAGTTGCAAATATTCAGGCGTGGCAGCCAGATAGGCTGGTCACCGTAGGACATTGCCAGCTGACTGGGTATATCTGCTTCCCGTTCTTCTCATCCGAGTGTTACTGATTCCAGCTTTGACGGCTACACTCTACTCAACCGGAGCAGTAAGTTGAACCTCTACTTATGGCACTCTGT
This sequence comes from Dipodomys spectabilis, assembly GCF_019054845.1. NCBI lineage: Eukaryota > Metazoa > Chordata > Mammalia > Rodentia > Heteromyidae > Dipodomys > Dipodomys spectabilis. The sequence goes on from NW_024870985.1 coordinate 2,071,238, forward strand.
GATAGTTTGGAGAATTAGAGTTCAGTTGTTTGGAACGCAACCATTGTCCATCCATCACTATGCACGTTACTGCCTACATCTTTCTCTAATTAGTCCACGGTTGTGTTCAGCCGAATGACCTCTGCCGGGAACACTCAGAATGAGGTTCTGAGTTATTGAAACATAGGAGCGTTTCACTGCTTTCAAGGCTTCTTAGGAAGAATTCCGGAATCTTGCTGCTTGCAGGTCTCCAGCGTTTCCGGGTGAACATCTCCTTGTAAATCCCCCCGTGGTTTTTTGAACAACCGGGAAGTTTGGTGAGGGTACGCAGTTTGCATTGCTGCACAATTGCACATGCATAGGTCTGCCGCGGTTGTAAATATTCAGGCTTGGCATCCAGATAGTCTGGTGCCCGTAGGACACTGCCAGCGGACTGGGTATATCTGTTTCCCGTTCTTCTCGCGTGAGTGCTACTGATTCCAGCTTTGACGGCTACACTCTACTCAACCGGAGAAGTAAGTTGAACCTCTACTTATGGCACTCTGTGAAAGTTTGGAGAACTAGAGCTCAGTTGTTTGGCACACGACCACTGTCCATCCAGCTCTATGCACGTTACTGCCTACATCTTTCTCTAATTAGTCCACGGTTGTGTTCAGCCGAATGACCTCTGCCGGGAACACTCAGAATGAGGTTCTGAGTTATTGCAACATAGGAGCGTTTCACTGCTTTCAAGGCTTCTTAGGAAGAATTCCGGAATCTTGCTGCCTGCAGGCCTCCGGCGGTTCCGGGTGAACATCTATTTGTAAATCGCCCGTGGTTTCTTCTACACCCGTGAAGTTTTGCCAGGATACGCAGTTTGCATTGCTGCACAATTGCACAATCATAGCTCTGCTGCGGTTGGAAATATTCAGGCGTTGCAGCCAGATAGGCTGGTCCCCGTAAGACACTGCCAGAGGACTGGGTATATCTGCTTCCCCTTCTTCTCACCTGAGTGCTACTGATTCCAGCTTTGACGGCTACACTCTACTCAACCGGAGCAGTAAGTTGAACCTCTACTTATGGCACTCTGTGAAAGTTTGGAGAACTAGAGTTCAGTTGTTTTGCACGTGACCACTGTCCATCCAGCACTATGGACCGCCCTGCCTACATCTGGCTCTAATTAGTCCACGGTTGTGTTTAGCCGAATGACCTCTTCCGGAAACACTCAGAATGAGGTTCTGAGTTATTGCAACATAGGAGCATTTCACTGCTTTCAAGGCCTCTTAGGAGGAATTCTGGAATCTTGCTGCCGGCAGGCCTCCGGCTGTTCCCAGTTAACATCTCCTTATAAATGCCCCGTGGTTTCTCGTACACCCATGAAGTTTGGTCATTGTACGCAGTTTGCATTGCTGCACAATTGCGCCTGCATTGCTCCGCCATGGTTGCAAACATCCAGGCGTGGCAGCCAGATAGAATGGTCCCTGAGGGACACTGCCAGCGGATTGGATATATCTGCTTCCCGTTCTTCTCACCTGAGTGCTACTGATTCCAGCTTTGACCGCTACACTCTACTCAGCCAGAGCAGTAAGTTGAACCTCTACTTATGGCACTCTGTGAAAGTTTGGAGAACTAGAGCTCAGTTGTTGAGCACGGGACCACTGTCCATCGAGCACTATGGACGACACTGCCTACATCTGGCTCTAATTAGTCCACGGTTGTGTTCAGCCGAATGACCTCTGCCGGGAACACTCAGAATGAGGTTCTGAGTTATTGCAACATAGGAGCTTTTCACTGCTTTCAAGGCTTCTTAGGAAGAATTCCGGAATCTTGCTGCTGGAAGCCCTCCGTCTGTTGTGAGTGAACATCTCCTTGTAAATCCCCCGTGGTTTCTTGTACACCCGTGAAGTTTGGCCAGGGTACGCAGTTTGCATTGCTGCACAATTGCGCCTGCATAGCTCTGCCTTGATTGCAAACATTCAGGCGTGGCAGCCAGATAGGCTGGTCTCCGTAGGACATTGCCAGCTGACTGGGTATATCTGCTTCCCGTTCTTCTCACCTGAGTGCTACTGATTCCAGCTTTGAGGGCTACACTCTACTCAACCGGAGCAGTAAGTTGAACCACTACTTATGGCACTCTGTGAAACTTTCGAGAACTAGAGCTCAGTCATTTGGCAAGCGACCACTGTCCATCCAGCAGTATGGACGGCACTGCCTACATCTGGCTCTAATTAGTCCACGGTTGTGTTTAGCCGAATGACCTCTGCTGGGAACACTCAGAATGAGGTTCTGAGTTATTGCAACATAGGAGCATTTCACTGCTTTCAAGGCCTCTTAGGAAGAATTCTGGAATCTTGCTGCCGGCAGGCCGCCGGCTGTTCCGGGTGAAGATCTCCTTGTAAATCCCCCGTGGTTTTTTCTAAACCCGGGAAGTTTGGGGAGGGTTCCCAGTTTGCATTGCTGCACAATTGTGCCTGCATAGCTCTGCCTCGGGTGCAAACATTCAGGCGTGGCAGCCAGATAGGCTGGTCCAGGTAGGACACTGCCTGCCGACTGCGTATATCTGCTTCTTGTTCTTCTCACCTGAGAGCTACTGATACCAGCTTTGAAGGCTACACTCTACTCAACCGGAGAAGTAGGTTGAACCTCTACTTATGGTACTCTGTGAAAATTTGGAGAACTAGAGCTCAGTTGTTTTGCCCGGGACCACTGTCCATCGAGCACAATGGAGGACACTGCATACATCTTTCTCTAATTAGTCAATGGTTTTCTTCAGCCGAATGACCTCTGCCGGGAATACTCAGAATGAGGTTCTGAGTTATGGAAACATAGGATTGTTTCACTGCTTTCAAGGGTTCTTGGGAAGAATTCCGGAATCTGTCTGCCGGCAGGATTCCTACTATTCCGGGTGAACATCTCCTTGTAAATCCCCCGTGGTTTCTTCTATACTCGTGAAGTTTGGCCAGGGTACGAAGTGTGCATTGCTGCACGTTTGCGCCTGCATAGCTCTGCCACGGGTGCAAACATTCAGGCATGGAAGCCAGATAGGCTGTTCCCCGTAGGACACTGCCTGCTGACTGTGTATATCTGCTTCCCGTTCTTCTCACCTGAGTGCTACTGATTCCAGCTTTGAAGGGTACACTCTACTCAACCGGAGCAGTAAGTTGAACCTCTACTTATGGCACTCTGTTAAAGTTTGTAGAACTAGAGCTCAGTTGTTTGGCTCGCGACCACTGTCCATCCAGCACTATGGACCGACCTGCCTACATCTGCCTCTAGTTAGTCCACGGTTGTGTTCAGCCGAATGACCTCTGCCAGGGACACTCAGAATGAGGTTCTGAGTTATTGCAACATAGGAGCGTTTCACTGCTTTCTAGGTGTCTTAGGGAGAATTCCGGAATCTTGCTGCCGGCCGGCCTCCGGCTGTTCCGGGTGAACATCTCCTTATAAATCCCCCGTGGTTTCTCGTACACCCATGAAGTTTGGTCATTGTACGCAGGTTGCATTGCTGCACAATTGCGCCTGCATAGCTCTGCCGCGGTTGCAAACATTCCGGCGTGGAAGCCAGATAGGATGGTCCCTGAGGGACACTGCTAGCGGATTGGATATATCTGCTTCCCGTTCTTCTCACCTGAGTGCTACTGATTCCAGCTTTGACCGCTACACTCTACTCAACCGGAGCAGTAAGTTGAACCTCTACTTATGGCACTCTGTGAAAGTTTGGAGAACTAGAGCTCAGTTATTTTGTACGTGACCACTGTCCATCCAGCACTATCGACCACACTGCGTACATCTGGCTCTAATTATTCCACGGTTGTGTTCAGCCGAATGACCTCTGCCGGGAATACTCAGAATGAGGTTCTGAGTTATTGCAACACAGGAGCTTTTCACTGCTTTCAAGGTCTCTTAGGAAGAATTCCAGAATCTTGCGGCCGGCAGGCCTCCGGATGTTCCGGGTGAACATCTCCGTTTAAATCCCCCGTGGTTTCTTGTACACCCGAGAAGTTTGGCCAGGTTATGCAGTTTGCATTGCTGCACAATTGCACCTGCATAGCTCTGCCACGGTTGCAAATATTCAGTCGTGGCAGCCAGATTGGCTGGTCCCCGTAGGACACTGACAGCGGACTGGGTATATCTGCTTCCCGTTCTTCTCACCTGAGTGCTACTGATTCGAGCTTTGATGGCTACACTCTACTCAACCGGAGCAGTAAGTTGAACCTCTACTTATGGCACTCTGTGAAAGTTTGGAGAACTAGAGCTCAGTTGTTAGGCATGCGACCACTGTCCATCCCTCACTATGGACGCCACTGCGTACACCTGGCTCTAACTAGACCACGGTTGTGTTCAGCCGAATGACCTCTTCCGGTAACACTCAGAATGAGGTTCTGAGTTATTGCAACATAGGAGCGTTTCACTGCTTTCAAGGCTTCTTAGCAAGAATTCCGGAATCTTGCTGCCGGCAGGCCTCCGGCTCTTCCTTGTGAACATCTCCGTGGTTTCTTGTACACCCGTAAACTTTGTCCAGGGTAGGCGGTTTCCATTGATGTAGAATTTGGCCTGAATAGATCTGCCGTGGTTACAAACATTTAGGCATTGCAGCCAGATAGGTTGGTCCCCGAAGGACACTGCCAGTGGACTGGGTATATCTGCTTTACGTTCTTCTCCTCTCAGTGCTGCTGATTCCAGATTTGACGGCTACACTCTGCACAACCGGAGCAGTAAGTTGAAACTCTCCTTATGGCACTCTGGGAAAGTTAGGAGAACTAGAGCTCAGTTGTTTGGCACACACCACTGTCCATAAAGCACTATGGACGGCGCTGCATACATCTGGCTCTAATTAGTCCACCCTTGTGTTCAGCCGAATGACCTCTGGCGGGAACACTCAGAATGAGGTTCTCAGTTACTGCAACATGGGAGCCTTTCACTGCTTTCAAGGCTTCTTAGGAAGAATTCCGGAATCTTGCTGCCGGCAGGCTTCCGGCTGTTCCAGGTGAACATCTCCTTGTAAATCCCACGTGGTTTGTTGTACACCCGTGAAGCTTGGCCAGGGTATGCAGTTTGCATTGCTGCACAATTGCACCTGAATAGGCCTGCCACGGGTGCAAACATTCAGGCATGGCAGCCAGATAGGCTGGTCCCCGTAGGACACTGCTAGCAGACTGGGTATATCTGCTTCCCGTTCTTCTCACCTGAGTGGTACTCATTCCACTTTTGATGGCTACACTCTACTCAACCGGAGCAGTAAGTTGAACCTCTACTTATCCCACTCTGTGAAAGTTTGGAGAACTAGAGCTCAGTTGTTTGGCACGCGACCATTGTCCATCCAGCACTATTGACGGCAGTGCCTACATCTGGCTCTAATTAGTCCACGGTTGTGTTTAGCCAAATGACCTCTCCCGGTAACACTCAGAATGAGGTTCTGAGTTATTGCAACATAGGAGCGTTTCACTGCTTTCAAGGATTCTTAGGAAGAATTCCGGAATCTTCCTGTCTGCAGGCCTCCAGCTGTTCAGGGTGAACATCTACTTGTAAATCCCCCGTGGTTTCTTCTACACCCTTGAAGTTTGGCCAGGTTACCCAGTTTGCATTACTGCACAATTGCACCTGCATAGCTCTGCCGAGGTTCCAAACATTCAGGCGTGGCTGCAAGTTAGGCTGGTCCCCATAGGACAGTGCCAGCTGACTGGGTATATCTGCTTCCGGTTCTTCTCACCTGAGTGCTAATGATTCCAGTTTTGACGGCTACACTCTACTCATCCGGAGCAGGAAGTTCAACCTAAACTTATGGTCCTCTGTGAAAGTTTGGAGAACTAGAGCTCAGTTGTTTGGCACGGGTCCACTGTCCATCCAGCACTATGGACGGCACTGCCTACATCTGGCTCTAATTAGTCCACGGTTGTGTTCAGCAGAATGACCTCTGTCGGGAACAGTCAGAATGAGGTTCTGAGTTATTGCAATATAGGAGCGTTTCACTGCTTTCAAGGCTTCTTAGGAAGAATTCCGGAATCTTGCGACCGGCAGGCCTCCGGCTGTTCCGCGTGAACATCTCCTTATAAATCCCCCGTGGTTTTTTGTACACCCGTGAAGTTTGGCCAGGGTATGTAGTTTGCATTGTTGCACAATTGCGTCTGCATAGCTCTGACGCGTTTGCAAACATTCAGGCGTGGTAGACAGATAGGCTGCTCCCCGTAAGACACTGCCAACTGACTGGTTATATCTCCTTCCCGTTCTTCTCAGCTGAGTGCTACTGGTTCCAGCTTTGACCGCTACACTCTACTCAACCGGAGCAGTAAGTTGAACCTCTACTTATGGCACTCTGTGAAAGTTTGGAGAAATAGAGCTCAGTTGTTTGGTACGCGACCACTGTCCATCCAGGACTATCGAAGACACTGCGTACATCTCCCTCTAATTATTCCACGGTTGTGTTCAGCCGAATGACCTCTGCCGGGAACACTCAGAATGAGGTTCTGAGTTACTGCAACATAGGAGCGTTTCACTGCTTTCAAGGCCTCTTAGGAAGAATTCCAGAATCTTGCGGCTGGCAGGCCTCCGGCTGTTCCGGGTGAACATCTCCGTGTAAATCCCCCGTGGTTTCTTGTACACCCGTGAAGTTTGGCCAGGTTATGCAGTTTGCATTGCTGCACAATTGCGCCTGCATAGCTCTTCCACGGTTGCAAATATTCAGGCGTGGCAGCCAGATAGGCTGGTCTCCGTAGGACATTGCCAGCTGACTGGGTATATCTGCTTCCCGTTCTTCTCACCTGAGTGCTACTGATTCCAGCTTTGAGGGCTACACTCTACTCAACCGGAGCAGTAAGTTGAACCACTACTTATGGCACTCTGTGAAACTTTCGAGAACTAGAGCTCAGTCATTTGGCAAGCGACCACTGTCCATCCAGCAGTATGGACGGCACTGCCTACATCTGGCTCTAATTAGTCCACGGTTGTGTTTAGCCGAATGACCTCTGCTGGGAACACTCAGAATGAGGTTCTGAGTTATTGCAACATAGGAGCATTTCACTGCTTTCAAGGCCTCTTAGGAAGAATTCTGGAATCTTGCTGCCGGCAGGCCGCCGGCTGTTCCGGGTGAAGATCTCCTTGTAAATCCCCCGTGGTTTTTTCTAAACCCGGGAAGTTTGGGGAGGGTTCCCAGTTTGCATTGCTGCACAATTGTGCCTGCATAGCTCTGCCTCGGGTGCAAACATTCAGGCGTGGCAGCCAGATAGGCTGGTCCAGGTAGGACACTGCCTGCCGACTGCGTATATCTGCTTCTTGTTCTTCTCACCTGAGAGCTACTGATACCAGCTTTGAAGGCTACACTCTACTCAACCGGAGAAGTAGGTTGAACCTCTACTTATGGTACTCTGTGAAAATTTGGAGAACTAGAGCTCAGTTGTTTTGCCCGGGACCACTGTCCATCGAGCACAATGGAGGACACTGCATACATCTTTCTCTAATTAGTCAATGGTTTTCTTCAGCCGAATGACCTCTGCCGGGAATACTCAGAATGAGGTTCTGAGTTATGGCAACATAGGATTGTTTCACTGCTTTCAAGGGTTCTTGGGAAGAATTCCGGAATCTGTCTGCCGGCAGGATTCCTACTATTCCGGGTGAACATCTCCTTGTAAATCCCCCGTGGTTTCTTCTATACTCGTGAAGTTTGGCCAGGGTACGAAGTGTGCATTGCTGCACGTTTGCGCCTGCATAGCTCTGCCACGGGTGCAAACATTCAGGCATGGAAGCCAGATAGGCTGTTCCCCGTAGGACACTGCCTGCTGACTGTGTATATCTGCTTCCCGTTCTTCTCACCTGAGTGCTACTGATTCCAGCTTTGAAGGGTACACTCTACTCAACCGGAGCAGTAAGTTGAACCTCTACTTATGGCACTCTGTTAAAGTTTGTAGAACTAGAGCTCAGTTGTTTGGCTCGCGACCACTGTCCATCCAGCACTATGGACCGACCTGCCTACATCTGCCTCTAGTTAGTCCACGGTTGTGTTCAGCCGAATGACCTCTGCCAGGGACACTCAGAATGAGGTTCTGAGTTATTGCAACATAGGAGCGTTTCACTGCTTTCTAGGTGTCTTAGGGAGAATTCCGGAATCTTGCTGCCGGCCGGCCTCCGGCTGTTCCGGGTGAACATCTCCTTATAAATCCCCCGTGGTTTCTCGTACACCCATGAAGTTTGGTCATTGTACGCAGGTTGCATTGCTGCACAATTGCGCCTGCATAGCTCTGCCGCGGTTGCAAACATTCCGGCGTGGAAGCCAGATAGGATGGTCCCTGAGGGACACTGCTAGCGGATTGGATATATCTGCTTCCCGTTCTTCTCACCTGAGTGCTACTGATTCCAGCTTTGACCGCTACACTCTACTCAACCGGAGCAGTAAGTTGAACCTCTACTTATGGCACTCTGTGAAAGTTTGGAGAACTAGAGCTCAGTTATTTTGTACGTGACCACTGTCCATCCAGCACTATCGACCACACTGCGTACATCTGGCTCTAATTATTCCACGGTTGTGTTCAGCCGAATGACCTCTGCCGGGAATACTCAGAATGAGGTTCTGAGTTATTGCAACACAGGAGCTTTTCACTGCTTTCAAGGTCTCTTAGGAAGAATTCCAGAATCTTGCGGCCGGCAGGCCTCCGGATGTTCCGGGTGAACATCTCCGTTTAAATCCCCCGTGGTTTCTTGTACACCCGAGAAGTTTGGCCAGGTTATGCAGTTTGCATTGCTGCACAATTGCGCCTGCATAGCTCTGCCACGGTTGCAAATATTCAGTCGTGGCAGCCAGATTGGCTGGTCCCCGTAGGACACTGACAGCGGACTGGGTATATCTGCTTCCCGTTCTTCTCACCTGAGTGCTACTGATTCGAGCTTTGATGGCTACACTCTACTCAACCGGAGCAGTAAGTTGAACCTCTACTTATGGCACTCTGTGAAAGTTTGGAGAACTAGAGCTCAGTTGTTAGGCATGCGACCACTGTCCATCCCTCACTATGGACGCCACTGCGTACACCTGGCTCTAACTAGACCACGGTTGTGTTCAGCCGAATGACCTCTTCCGGTAACACTCAGAATGAGGTTCTGAGTTATTGCAACATAGGAGCGTTTCACTGCTTTCAAGGCTTCTTAGCAAGAATTCCGGAATCTTGCTGCCGGCAGGCCTCCGGCTCTTCCTTGTGAACATCTCCGTGGTTTCTTGTACACCCGTAAACTTTGTCCAGGGTAGGCGGTTTCCATTGATGTAGAATTTGGCCTGAATAGATCTGCCGTGGTTACAAACATTTAGGCATTGCAGCCAGATAGGTTGGTCCCCGAAGGACACTGCCAGTGGACTGGGTATATCTGCTTTACGTTCTTCTCCTCTCAGTGCTGCTGATTCCAGATTTGACGGCTACACTCTGCACAACCGGAGCAGTAAGTTGAAACTCTCCTTATGGCACTCTGGGAAAGTTAGGAGAACTAGAGCTCAGTTGTTTGGCACACACCACTGTCCATAAAGCACTATGGACGGCGCTGCATACATCTGGCTCTAATTAGTCCACCCTTGTGTTCAGCCGAATGACCTCTGGCGGGAACACTCAGAATGAGGTTCTCAGTTACTGCAACATGGGAGCCTTTCACTGCTTTCAAGGCTTCTTAGGAAGAATTCCGGAATCTTGCTGCCGGCAGGCTTCCGGCTGTTCCAGGTGAACATCTCCTTGTAAATCCCACGTGGTTTGTTGTACACCCGTGAAGCTTGGCCAGGGTATGCAGTTTGCATTGCTGCACAATTGCACCTGAATAGGCCTGCCACGGGTGCAAACATTCAGGCATGGCAGCCAGATAGGCTGGTCCCCGTAGGACACTGCTAGCAGACTGGGTATATCTGCTTCCCGTTCTTCTCACCTGAGTGGTACTCATTCCACTTTTGATGGCTACACTCTACTCAACCGGAGCAGTAAGTTGAACCTCTACTTATCCCACTCTGTGAAAGTTTGGAGAACTAGAGCTCAGTTGTTTGGCACGCGACCATTGTCCATCCAGCACTATTGACGGCAGTGCCTACATCTGGCTCTAATTAGTCCACGGTTGTGTTTAGCCAAATGACCTCTCCCGGTAACACTCAGAATGAGGTTCTGAGTTATTGCAACATAGGAGCGTTTCACTGCTTTCAAGGATTCTTAGGAAGAATTCCGGAATCTTCCTGTCTGCAGGCCTCCAGCTGTTCAGGGTGAACATCTACTTGTAAATCCCCCGTGGTTTCTTCTACACCCTTGAAGTTTGGCCAGGTTACCCAGTTTGCATTACTGCACAATTGCACCTGCATAGCTCTGCCGAGGTTCCAAACATTCAGGCGTGGCTGCAAGTTAGGCTGGTCCCCATAGGACAGTGCCAGCTGACTGGGTATATCTGCTTCCGGTTCTTCTCACCTGAGTGCTAATGATTCCAGTTTTGACGGCTACACTCTACTCATCCGGAGCAGGAAGTTCAACCTAAACTTATGGTCCTCTGTGAAAGTTTGGAGAACTAGAGCTCAGTTGTTTGGCACGGGTCCACTGTCCATCCAGCACTATGGACGGCACTGCCTACATCTGGCTCTAATTAGTCCACGGTTGTGTTCAGCAGAATGACCTCTGTCGGGAACAGTCAGAATGAGGTTCTGAGTTATTGCAATATAGGAGCGTTTCACTGCTTTCAAGGCTTCTTAGGAAGAATTCCGGAATCTTGCGACCGGCAGGCCTCCGGCTGTTCCGCGTGAACATCTCCTTATAAATCCCCCGTGGTTTTTTGTACACCCGTGAAGTTTGGCCAGGGTATGTAGTTTGCATTGTTGCACAATTGCGTCTGCATAGCTCTGACGCGTTTGCAAACATTCAGGCGTGGTAGACAGATAGGCTGCTCCCCGTAAGACACTGCCAACTGACTGGTTATATCTCCTTCCCGTTCTTCTCAGCTGAGTGCTACTGGTTCCAGCTTTGACCGCTACACTCTACTCAACCGGAGCAGTAAGTTGAACCTCTACTTATGGCACTCTGTGAAAGTTTGGAGAACTAGAGCTCAGTTGTTTGGTACGCGACCACTGTCCATCCAGGACTATCGAAGACACTGCGTACATCTCCCTCTAATTATTCCACGGTTGTGTTCAGCCGAATGACCTCTGCCGGGAACACTCAGAATGAGGTTCTGAGTTACTGCAACATAGGAGCGTTTCACTGCTTTCAAGGCCTCTTAGGAAGAATTCCAGAATCTTGCGGCTGGCAGGCCTCCGGCTGTTCCGGGTGAACATCTCCGTGTAAATCCCCCGTGGTTTCTTGTACACCCGTGAAGTTTGGCCAGGTTATGCAGTTTGCATTGCTGCACAATTGCGCCTGCATAGCTCTTCCACGGTTGCAAATATTCAGGCGTGGCAGCCAGATAGGCTGGCCCCCGTAGCACACTGCCAGGGGACTGGGTATATCTGCTTCCCGTTCTTCTCACCTGAGTGCTACTGATTCCAGCTTTGACGGCTACACTCTACTCAACCGTAGCAGTAAGTTGAACCACTACTTATGGCACTCTGTGAAAGTTTGGAGAACTAGACCTCAGTTGTTAGGCATTCGACCACTGTCCATCCCGAACTATGGACACCACTGCCTACACCTGGCTCTAACTAGTAAACGGTTGTGTTCAGCCGAATTACCTCTTCCGGGAACACTCAGAATGAGGTTCTGAGTTATTGCTACATAAGAGCATTTCACTGCTTTCAAGGCTTCTTAGCAAGAATTACGGAATCTTGCTGGCGGCAGGCCTCCGGATGTTCCGGTTGAACATCTCCTTGTAAATGCCCCGTGGTTTCTTGTACACACATGAAGGTTGGCCAGTGTACGCAGTTTTCATTGCTGCACAATTGCGCATGCATAGCTCTGCCGCAGTTGCAAACATTCAGGCGTGGCAGCCAGATAGGGTGGTCCCCGAAGGACACTGCCAGCGGAATGCTTATATCTGCTTCCCGTTCTTCTCACCTGAGTGCTACTGATTCCAGCTTTGACCGCTACCCTCTACTCAACCGGAGCAGTAAGTTGAACCTCTACTTATGGCCCTCTGTGAAAGTTTGGAGAACTAGAGCTCAGTTGTTTGGCACTGGTCCACTGTCCATCCAGCACTATGGACGGCACTCAATACATCTGGTTCTAATTAGTCCATGGTTGTGTTCAGGCGAATGACCTCTGCTGGGAACACACAGAATGCGGTTCTGAGTTATTGCAACATAGGAGCGTTTCACTGCTTTCAAGCCTTCTTTGGAAGAATTCCGGAAACTTGCTGCCGGCAGGCCTCCGGCTGTTCCGGGTGAACATCTCCTTTTAATTCCTCTTGGTTTCTTGTACATCCATTATGTTTGGCCAGGGTACGCAGTTTGCATTGCTGCACAATTGCGCATGCATAGCTCTCCCGGGGTTGCAAACATTCAGGCGTGGCAGCCAGATAGGCTCCTCCCCGTAGGACACTGCCAGTGGACTGGGTATATCTGCTTCCCGTTCTTCTCACCTATGTGCTACTGATTCCAGCTTTGCCAGCTATACTCTACTCAACCGGAGCAGTAAGATGAACCTCTACTTATGGCACTCTGTGAAAGTTTGGAGAACTGGAGCTCAGGTGTTTGGCACGCAACCACTGTCCATCCAGCACTATTTACGGCACTGCCTACATCTGGCTCTAATTAGTCCACGGTTGTGTTCAGCCGAATGACCTCTGCCGGGAACACTCAGAATGAGGTTCTGAGTTATTTCAACATAGGAGCGTTTCACTGCTTTCAAGGCTTCTTAAGAAGAATTCCGGAATCTTGCTGCCGGCAGGCCTCCGGCTGTTCCGGGTGAACATCTCCTTGTAATTCCCCCGAGGTTTCTTGTACACCCGTGAAGTTTGACCAGGGTAGGCAGTTTGCATTGCTAGAGAATTGGGCCTGCATAGAATTGCCGTGGTTACAAACATTTATGCATGGCAGCCAGATAGGCTGGTCCCGGGAGGACACTGCCAGCTGACTGTGTATATCTGCTTCCCGTTCTTCTCACCTGAGTGCTACTGATTCCAGCTTTGACAGCTACACTCTACTCAACCGGAGCAGTAAGTTGAACCCCTACTTTTGGCACTCTGTGAAACTTTGGAGAACTAGAGCTCAGTTGTTTAACTCGCGACAGCTCTCCATCTGGCCCTATGGCCGGCACTGTGAACATCTGGCCCTAATTAGTCCACGGTTGTGTTCAGCCGAATGACCTCTCCTCGGAACACTCAGAATGAGGTTCTGAGTTATTGCAACATAGGAGCGTTTCACTGCTTCCAAGGCTTCTTAGGAAGAATTCCGGAATCTTTTTGCCGGCAGGCCTCCAGCCGTTTCGGGTGAAAATCTCCTTGCAAATCCCCCGTGGTTTCTTGTACACCCGTCAAGTTTGGCCAGGGTACACAGTTTGCATTGCTGCACAATTGCGCCTGCATAGCTCTGCCACTTTTGCAAACATTCAGGCGTGGCAGCCAGATACGCTGGTCCCCGTAGGACACTGCCAGCAGATTGGGTTTATCTGCTTCCCATTCTTCTCACCTGAGTGCTACAGATTCCAGCTTTGACGGCTACACTCTACTCAACCGGAGCAGTAAGTTGAACCTCTACTTGGTGCACTCGGTAAATGTTTGTAGAACTAGAGCTCAGTTGTTTGGCACGCGACCACTGTCCATCCAGTCCTATGGACGGCACTACATAAGTCTGGCCCTAATTAGTCCACGGTTATGTTCAGCCGAATGACCTCTGCGGGGAACACTCAGAATGAGGTTCTGAGTTATTGCAACACAGGAGTATTTCACTGCTTTCAAGGCCTCTTAGGAAGAATTCCTCTATCTTCCTGCTGGCAGGTCTCCGGCTGTTCCGGGTGAACATCTCCTTATCAATCCCCCGTTTTTTCTTCTACACCCGTAAAGTTTGGCCAGGGTACGCAGTTTCCATTGCTGCGCAATTGCGCCTGCTTAGCTCTGCCGCGGTTGCAAACATTCAAGCATGGCAGCCAGATAGGCTAGTCCCTGTAGGACACTGCCAGCGGACTGGGTATATCTGCTTCCCGTTCTTCTCACTTAAGTGCTACTGATTCCAGCCTTTACGGCTACACTCTACTCAACCGGAGCAGTAAGTTGAACCTCTACTTATGGCAATCTGTCAAAGTTTAGAGAACTAGAGCTCAGTTGTTTGGCACGCGACCACTGTCCATCCAGCACTATGGACGGAACTGCCTACATCTGGCTCTAATTAGTCCATGGTTGTGTTAAGCCGAATGACCTCTGCCGGGAACACTCAGAATGAGGTTCTGACTTATTGCAACATAGGAGGGTTTCATTGCTTTCAATGCCTCTTAGGAAGAATTCCTATATCTTGCTGCCCCCAGGTCTCTGGCGGTTCCGGGTGAACATCTCCATGTAAATCCCCCTTGGTTTCTTCTTCACCCGTGAAGGTTGGCCAGGGTACGCAGTTTGCATTGATGCACAATTGCGCCTGCATAGCTCTGCCATGTTTGCAAACATTCAGGCGTGGCAGCCAGATAGGCTGGTCCCCATAAGACACTGCCAGCGGACTGGGTATATCTGCTACCCGTTCTTCTGACCTTAGTGCTACTGATTCTACCTTTGACGACTATACTCTACTCAACCGGAACAGTAAGTTGAACCGCTACGTATGACACTCTGTGAAAGTTTAGAGAACTAGAGCTCAGTTGTTTTGCACGCGACCACTCTCCATCCAGCACTATGGACGGCACTGCCTACATCTGGCTCTAATTAGTCCACGGTTGTGTTCAGCCGAATGACCTCTGCCGGGAAAACGCAGAATGCGGTTCTGACTTCTTGCAACATGGGAGCTTTTCACTGCTTTCAAGGCTTCTAAGGAAGAATTCCGGAATCTTGCGGCCGGCAGGTCTCCGGCTGTTCCGGGTGAACATCTCCTTGTAAATCCCCCGTGGTTTCTCGTACACCCATGGAGTTTGGTCAGGGTATGCAGTTTGCATTGCTGCACAATTGCGCCTGCATAGCTCTCCTGCACTAGCAAACATTCAGGCGTGGCAGCCAGATAGGCTGGTTCCCGTAGGACACTGCCAGCGGGCTGGGTATATCTGCTTCCCATTCTTCTCACCTGAGTGCTACTGATTCCAGCTTTAACCCCTACACTCTACTCTACTGGAGCAGTAAGTTGAACCTCTACTTATGGCACTATGTGAAAGTTTGGAGAACTAGAGCTCAGTTGTTTTACACGCGAATACTGTCCATCCAGCCCTTTGGACAGCACTGCCTACATCTGGCTCTAATTAGTCTACGGTTGTGTTCAGCCAAATGACCTCTGCCGGGAACACTCAGAATGAGGTTCTGAGTTATTGCAACATAGGAGCGTTTCACTGCTTTCAAAGTTTCTTAGGAAGAATTGTGGAATGTTGCTGCCGGCCGGCCTCAGTCTGTCCCGGGTGAACATCTCCTTGTAAATCCCCCTTGGTTTCTTGTACACAGGTGAAGTTTGGCCAGGGTACGCAGTTTGCATTGCTGCACAACTGAGCCTGCATAGTTCTGCCACGGTTGCAAACATTCAGGTGAGGAAACTAGATAGTCTGGACCGGGTAGGACACTGCCAGCAGAATGGGTATATTTGCTTCCCGTTCTTCTCACCTGAGTGCTACTGATTCCAGCTTTGACGGCTACACTCTACTCAACCGTAGCAGTAAGTTGAACCTCTACTTATAGCACGCTGTTAAAGGTTGGAGAACTAGAGCTCAGTTGTTTGACACGCAACCACTGTCCATCCAGCACTATGGACGGCATTGCCTTCATCTGGCTCTAATTAGTCCACGGTTGTGTTCAGCCGAATTACCTCTTCCGGGAACACTCAGAATGAGGTTGTGAGTTATTTTAATATAGGAGCGTTTCACTGCTTTCAAGACTTCTTGGGAAGAATTCCAGAATCTGGCTGCCGGCAGACCTCCAGCTGTTCCCGGTGAACATCTCCTTGTAAATCCCCCGTGGATTCTTGTGAACCCGTGAAGTTTGGACAGGCTAAGCAGTTTGCATTGTTGCACAATTGATCATGCATAGCTCTGCCACTGTTGCAAATATTCAGGCGAGGCAGCCAGATAGGCTGGTCCCCGTAGGACACTGACAGCGGATTGGGTATATCTGCTTCCCTTCTTCTCATCTGAGTGCTAATGATTCCAGCTTTGACGACTACACTCTGTTCAACCGGAGCAGTAAGTTGAACCTCTACTTATGGCACTCTGTAAAAATTTGGAGAACTAGAGCTCAGTTGTTTGGCACGCGACCACTGTCCATCTAGCACTATCCACGGCACTGCCTACATCTGGCTCTAATTAGTCCACGGTTGTGTTCAGTCGAATGACCTCTGCAGGGAACACTCAGAATGAGGTTCTGATTTATTGCAACATAGGAGCGTTTCACTGCTTTCAAGGCTTCTTAGGAATATTTCCGGAATCTTGCTGCTGGCAGGCCTCTGTCTGTCCCAGGTGAACATCTCCTTGTCAATCCCCCGTGATTTCTTGTACACCCGTGAAGTTTGGCCAGGGTGTGCAGTTTGCATTGCTGCACAATTGCGCGTGCATAATCCTGCCCCGGTTGCAAACATTCAGGCGTGGTAGCCAGATAGGCTGGTCCCCGTAGGGGACTGCCAGTGGACTGTTTGTATCTGCTTCCTGTCCTTCTTACCTGAGTGCTACTGATTCTAGCTTTAAAGCCTACACTCTACTCAACCGGAGCAGTAAGTTGAATCTCTACTTATGGCACTCTGTGAAAGTTTGGAGAACTACAACTCTGTTGTTTGGCACGCACCCACTGTCCATCCAGCACTATGGACGGCACTGCCTACAACTGGCTCTCTCTAATTAGTCCACGGTTGTGTTCAGCCGAATGACCTCTGCCGGGAACACTCAGAATGAGGTTCTGAGTTATTGCAACATAGGAGCGTTTCACTGCTTTCAATGCTTCTTAGGAAGAATTCCGTAATCTTGCTGGCGGTAGGCCTCCGGGTGTTCCGGGTGAACATCACCTTGAAAATCCCCCGTGGTTTTTTGAACACCGGTGAAGTTTGGCCAGGGTACGCAGTTTGCATTGCTGCACAACTGAGCCTGCATAGCTCTGCCATGGTTGGAAACATTCAGGCGAGGCAACTAGATAGTCTGGTACCCGTAGGACACTGCCAGCAGACTGCGTATATCTGCTTCCCGTTCTTCTCACCTGAGTGCTACTGATTCCAGCTTTGACGGCTACAGTCTGTTTAACCGGAGCAGTAAGTTGAACCTCTACTTATGGCACTCTGTCAAAGTTTGGAGAACTAGAGCTCAGTTGTTTGGCACGCGACCACTGTCCATCCAGCACTATGGACGGCACTGCCTATATCTGGCTCTAATTAGTCCACGGTTGTGTTCAGCCGAATGACCTCTGCTGGGAACACTCAGAATGAGGTTCTGAGTTATTGCAACATAGGAGCGTTTTACTGCTTTCAAGGCTACTTAGGAAGAATCCCGCAATCTTTCTCCCGGCAGGCCTCTGGCTGTTCCGGGTGAACATCTCCTTGTAAATACACCATGGTTTCTTATACACCCGTGAAGTTTGGCCAGGGTACACAGTTTGCATTGCTGCACAATTGCGCCTGCATAGCTCTGCCGCGGTTGCAAACATTCAGGTGTGGCAGCCAGATAGGTTGGTCCCCTTAGGACACTGCCAGTGGACTGGGTATATCTGCTTCCCGTCCTTCTTACCTGAGTGCTACTGATTCCAGCTTTGAAGGCTACACTCTACTCAACCGGAGCAGTAAGTTGAACCTCTACTTATTTCACTCTGTGAAAGTTTGGAAAACTACAGCTCTGTTGTTTGGCACGCACCCACTGTCCATCCAGCTCTGTGGACTTAATTGCCTACATCTACCCCTAATTAGTCCACAGTTGTGTTCCGCCGAATGACCTCTGCTGGGAACACTCAGAATGAGGTTCTGAGTTATTGCAACATAGGAGCGTTTCACTGATTTCAAGGCATCTTAGGAAGAATTCCGGAATCCTGCTGCCAACAGGTCTCGGCTGTTCCGGGTGAACATCTCCTTGTAAATCTCCGGTGGTTTCCTCCTCACCCGTAAAGTTTGGACAGGGTACCCAGTTTGCATTGCTGCACAATTGCGCCTGCATAGCTCTGCCGGGGTTGCAAACATTCAGGCGTGGCAACCAGATAGGTCAGTCCCCGTAGGACACTGCTTGCGGACTGGGTATCACTGCTTCCCGTTTTTCTCACCTGAGTGCTATTGAGTCCAGCTTTTACGGCTACACTCTACTCAACTGGAGCCGTAAGTTGAACCTCTACTTTTGGCACTCTGTGAAAGTTTACAGAACAAGAGCTCAGTGGTTTGGCACGCGAAAACTGTCCATCCAGCACTATGGATGGCACTGCTTACATCTGGCTCTAATTAGTCCACGGTAGTGTTCAGCTGAATGACTTCTGCCGGGAACACTCAGAATGTTGTTCTGAGTTATTGCAACACAGGAGCATTTCACTGCTTTCAAGGCTTCTTTGGAAGAATTCCGGAATCTTGCTGCCAGCAGGCCTCCGGCTGTTCCGGGTGAACATCTCCTTATAAATCCCCCGTGGTTCCTTGTACTCCCGTGAAGTTTGGCCAGTGAACGCAGTTTGGATTACTGCATAATTTCGCCTGCATAGCTCTGCCTCGGTTGCAAACATTCAGTCGTGGCAGCCAGAAAGGCTGGTCCCCGTAGGACACTGCCAGCGGAATGGGTACATCTGCTTCCCGCCTTTCTTACCTGAATGCTACTGATTCCAGCTTTGAAGTCTACACTCTACTCAACCAGAGCAGTAAGTTGAACCTCTACTTATGGCACTCTGTGAAAGTTTGGAGAACTAGAGCTTTGTTGTTTGGCATGCGACCACTTACCATCCAGCACTATGGACGGTACTGCCTACATCTGGCTCTAATTCGTCCACGGTTGTGTTCAGCCGAATGACCTCTGACGGGAACACTCAGAATGAGGTTCTGAGTTATTGCAACATAGGAGCGTTTCACTGCTTTCAAGGCTTCTTAGGAAGAATTTCCGAATCTTGCTGCCGGGAGGCCTCGGGCTGTTCCGGGTCAACATCTCCTCGTAAATCCCACCGAGGTTTCTTGTACACCTGTGAAGTTCGGCCGGTGTATGCAGTTTGCATTGCTGAACAACTGCCCCTGCATAGCTCTGCCGCCGTTGCAAATATTCAGGCGTGGCAGCCAGATAGGCTGGTCCCCGTAGGACACTGCCAGCCGACTGGGTACATCTGCTTCCCGTTCTTCTCAACTAAGTGCTCCTGATGCCAGCTTTGACGGCTACACTCTACTCAACCAGAGCAGTAAGTTGAAGCTCCTCTTACGGCAGTCTGTGAAAGTTTAGAGAACTAGAGCTCAGTTGTTTAGCACGCGATAACTGTCCATCCAGGACTATGGACGGCACTGCCTACATCTGGCTCTAATTAGTCCACGGTTGTGTTCAGCCGAATGACCTCTGCCGGACACACTCAGAATGAGTTTCTGAGTTATTTCAACATAGGAACTTTTCACAGCTTTCAAGGCTTCTTAGGAAGAACTCCGGAATCTTGCTGCCGGCAGGCCTCCGGCTGTTCCTCGTGAAAATCTCCTTGTAAATCCCCTGTGGTTTCTTATACACCCGTGAAGTTTGGCCAGGGTACGCAGTTTGCATTTGTGCACAATTGCGCCTGTATAGCTCTGCCGCGGTTGCAAACATTGAGGCGTGGCAGCCAGATAGGCTGGTTCCCGTAGGACACTACCAGCGGACTGGGTATATGTGCTTCCCGTACTTCTCAGGTGACTGCTACTGATTCCAGCTTTGACGGCTACACTCTACTCAACCAGAGCAGTAAGTTGAACCTCTAATTATGGCACTCTGTGAAAGTTTGGAGAACTAGAGCTCAGTTGTTTGGCACGCGAACACTGTCCATCCAGCACTATGGACGGCACTGCCTACATCTGGCTCTAATTAGTCCACGGTTGTGTTCAGCCGAATGACCTCTGCCGGGAACACTCAGAATGAGGTGTAGACTTATTGCAACACAGGATCATTTCACTGCTTTCATGGCTTCTAAGGAAGAGTTCCCAAATTCTGCTGCGGGCCCGCCTCCGGCTGTTCCGGGACAACATCTCCTCGTAAATCCCCTGAGGTTTCTTGTACACCTGTGCAGTTCGGCCGGGGTTTGTAGTTTGCATTGCTGAACAACTGCGCCTGCATAGCTCTGCTGCGGTTGCAAAGATTTAGGCGTTGCAGCTAGATAGGCTGGTCCTTGTAGGACACTGCCAGAAGACTTTGTATATCTGCTTCCTGTTCTTCTCACCTGAGTGCTACTGATTCCAGCTTTGACGGCTACACTCTACTCAACCGGAGCAGTAAGTTGAACCTCTACTTATGGCACTCTGTGAAAGTTTGGATAACTAGAGCTCAGTTGTTTGGCACAAGACCACTGTCCATCCAGCACTATGGACCGCACTGCCTACATCTGGCTCTAAATAGTCCACGGTTGTGTTCAGCCGAAAGACCTCTGCCCGAAACACTCTGAATGAGATTCTGAGTGATTGCAACATAGGAGTGTTTCACTGCTCCCAAGGCTTCTTAGGAAGAATTCCGGAATATTGCTGCCCGCAGGCCTCCAGCTGTTCTGGGTGAACATCTCCTTGAAAATCCCCCGTGGTTTCTTCTACACCGGTGATGTTTGGCCAGGTACGCAGTATGCATTGCTGCACGTTTGCGCCTGCATATCTCTGCCGCGGTTGCAAACATTCAGGCGTGCTATCTAGATAGGCTGGTCCACGTAGGACACTGCCAGCTGACTGGGTATATCTACTTCAAGTTCTTCTCACCTGAGTGCTACTGATTTCAGCTTTGACTGCTACACTCTATTCAACCGGAGCAGTAAGTTGAACCTGTACTTATGGCACTCTGTCAAAGTTTGGAGAACTAGAGCTCAGTTGTTTGGCACGCGACCACTGTCCATCCAGCACTATGGATGGCACTGCCTACATCTGGCTCTAATTAGTCCACGGTTGTGTTCAGCCGAATGACCTCTGGCGGGAACACTCAGAATGAGGTTCTGAGTTATTGCAACATAGGAGCGTTTCAATGCTTTCAAGGCTTCTTAGGAAGAATTCCGGAAACTTGCTGCTGGCAAGCCTCTGGCTGTTCCGGGTGAACATCTCCTTGTAAATCCCCCGTGGTTTCTTCTACAGCCATGAAGTTTGGCCAGGGTACGCAGTTTGCATTGCTGCACAATTGCGCCTGCATAGCTCTGCCGCGTTTGCAAACATTCAGGCGGGGCAGCCAGATAGGCTGGTCCCCGTGGGACACTGCCAGCAAACTTTGTATATCTGCTTCCCATTCTCACCTGAGTGCTCCCGATTTCAGCTTTGACGGCTACACTCTACTCAACGGGAGCAGTAAATTGAACCTCTACTATGGAACTCTGTGAAAGTTTGGAGAACCAGAGCTCAGTTGTTTGACACGCGACCACTGTCCATCCAGCACTATGTACTGCACTGCCTACATCTGGCTCTAATTAGTCCGCGGTTGTGTTCAGCCGAATGAACTCTGCTTGGAACACTCAGAATGAGGTTCTGAGTTATTGCAACATAGGAGCTTTTCACTGCTTTCAAGACATCTTATGAAGAATTCTGGAATCTTGCTGCCAACAGGCCTCTGGCTGTTCCGAGTGAACATCTTCTTTAAAATCCCCCGTGGTTTCTTGTACATCCATGAAGTTTGTCCAGGGTACCCAGTTTGCATTGCTGCACAATTGCGCCTGCATAGCTCTGCCACATTTGTAAACATTCAGGCGTGGCATCCAGACAGGCTGGTCACCGTAGGACATTGCCAGCGGACTCGGTATATCTGCTTCCCGTTCTTCTCACCTGAGTGCTACTGATATCACCTTTGACGGCTACACTCTACTCGACCGGAACAGTAAGTTGAACCTCTACTTATGGCACTCTGTGAAAGTTTGGAGAAATAGAGCTCAGTTGTTTGGCACGCGTCCACTGTCCATCCAGCACTATGGACGGCACTGCTTACATCTGGCTCTAATTAGTCCACGGTTGTGTTCAGCCAAATGACCTCTGCCGGGAACACTCAGAATGAGGTTCTGAGTTACTACAACATAGGAGCGTTTCACTGCTCTCAAGGCTTCTTAGGAAGAATTCCGGAATCTTGCTGCCCCCAGGCCTCCAGCTGTTCCGGGTGAACATCTCCTTGTAAATCCCCCTTGGTTTCTTGTACACCCGTGAATTTTGGCCAGGGTACGCAGTTTGCATTGCTACACAACTGAGCCTGTATAGCTCAGCCACGGTTGCAAACATTCAGGCGAGAAAACCAGATAGTCTGGTCCACTTAGGACACTGCCAGCAGACTGGGTATATCTGCTTCCCGTCCTTCTCACCTGAGTGCTACTGATTCCAGCTTGGACGGCTACACTCTACTCAACCGGAGCAGTAAGTTCAACCTCTACTTATGGTACTCTGTGGAAGTTTGGAGAACTAGAGCTCAGTTGTTTGGCACGCAACCACTGTCGATCCAGCACTATGGAGGGCACTGCCTACATCTGGCTCTAAGTAGTCCACGGTTGTGCTCATCCGAATGACCTCTGCCGGGAACACTAAGAATGAGGTGTAGAGTTATTGCAACATAGGAACATTTCACTGCTTAAAAGGCTTCTTAGGAAAAATTTCGGAATCCTGCTGCTGGCAGGTCTCCGGCTGTTCCGTGTGAACATCTCCTTGTAAATCCCCCGTGGTTTCTTGTACACCCGTGAAGTTTGGCCAGGGTACGCAGTTTGGATTGCTGCACAATTTCGCCTGCATAACTCTGCCGCGGTTGCAAATATTCAGGCGTGGCAGCCAGATACGCTGGTCCCCGTAGGACACTGCCAGCGGACTGGGTATATCTGCTTCCCGGCCTTCTTACCTGAGTGCTACTGATTCCAGCTTTGAAGGCTACACTACTCAACCGGAGCAGTAAGTTGAAACTCTACTTATGGCACTCTGTGAAAGTTTGGATAACTAGAGCTCTGTTGTTTGGCATGCACCCACTGTCCATCCAGCACTATGGTCGGCACTGCCTACAACTTGCTCTAATTAGTCCACGGTTTTGTTCAGGGGAATGACCTTGGCCCGGAAAACTCAGAATGAGGTTCTGAGTTATTGCAACAGAGGAGCGTTTCACTACTTTCAAGACTTCATAGGAAGAATTCCGGAATCTTGCTGCCGGCAGGCCTCCGGCTGTTCCCGTTGAGCATCACCTTGTAAATCCCCCGTGGTTTTTTGTACACCCGTGAAGTTTGGCCAGGGAACTCAGTTTGCATTGCTGCACAACTGAGCCAGCATAGTTCTGCCACGGTTGCAAACATTCAGGTGCGGATACTAGATAGTCTGGTCCCCGTAGGACACTGCCAGCAGACTGGGTATATCTGCTTCCCGTTCTTCTCACCTGAGTGCTACTGATTCCAGCTTTGAAGGCTACACTCTACTCAACCGGAGCAGTAAGTTGAACGTCTACTTATGGCACTCTGTGAAAATTTGGAGAACTAGAGCTCAGTTGTCTGACACGCAACCACAGTCCATCCAGCACTATGGACGGCACTGACTTCATCTGGCTCTAATTAGTCCACGGTTGTGTTCAGCCGAATCACCTCTTCCAGGAATACTCAGAATGAGGTTGTGAGTTATTGCAATATAGGAACGTTTCACTGCTTTCAAGGCTTCTTGGGAAGAATTCCAGAATCTGGCTGCCGGCAGACCTCCAGCTGTTCCCAGTGAACTCTCTTTGTAAATCCCCCGTGGTTTCTTGTGAACCCGTGAAGTTTGGGCAGGCTAAGCAGTTTGCATTGCTGCACAATTGTGCCCCCATAGCTCTGCCGTGGTTGCGAACATTCAGGGGTGGCAGCCAGATAGACTGGATCCCGAATGACACTGCCAGCCAACTGGGTATATCTGCTTCCCGTTCTTCTCACCTGAGTGCTAATGATTCCAGCTCTGACGGCTACACCTACTCAACCGGAGCAGTAAGTTGAACCTCTACTTATGGCACTCTGTGAAAGTGTGTAGAACTAGAACTCGGTTGTGTGTAACGCGACCACTGTCCATCCAGCACTATGGACGGCACTGCCTACACCTGGTCCTAATTAGTCCACGGTTGTGTTCAGCCGAATGACCTCTGCCGGGAACACTCAGAATGAGGTTCTGAGTTATTGCAACATAGGATCGTTTCACAGCTTTCAAGGCTTCTTAGGAAGAATTCCAGAATCTTGCTGCCGGCAGGCCTCTGGCTGTTCCGGGTGAACATCTCCTTGTAAATACCCCGTGGTTTCTTGTACAGCAGTGAAGTTTGACCAGGGCACGGAGTTTGCATTGCTGCACAATTGTGCCATCATACCTATGCCTCGGTTGCAAACATTCAGGCGTGGCAGCCAGATATGCTGGTCCCCGTAGGACACTGCCAGCGGACTAGGTGTGTCTGCTTCCCGTTCTTCTCACCTGGGGGCTATTGATTCCAGCTTGGCGGCCACACTCTACTCAACCAGAGCAGTAAGTTGAACCTCTAATTATGGCACTCTGTGAAAGTTTGGAGAACTAGAGCTCAGTTGTTTGGCAGGTGACAACTGTCCATCCAGCACTATGGACGGCAGTTCCTACATCTGGCTCTAATTAGCCCATGGTTGTGTTAAGCGGAAAGACCTCTGCCTTGAACACTCAGAATAAGTTTCTGAGTTATTGCAACATAGGAGCGTTTCACTGCTTACAAGGCCTCTTAGGAAGATTTCCGGAATCTTGCTGCCGGCAGGACTCCGGCTGTTCCTGGTGAACATCTCCTTATAAATCCCCTGTGGTTTCTTGTACACCCGTGAAGTTTGCCAGGGTACGCAGTTTGCATTGCTGCACAATTGCACCTGCATAGTTCTGCCGCGGGTGCAAATATTGAGGAGTGGCAGCCAGATAGGCTGGTCCCCGTAGGACACTGCCAGCGGACTCGGTATATCTACTTCCCGTTCTTCTCACCTGAGTGCTACTGATTCCAGCTTTGATTTCTACACACTACTCAACCGGAGCAGTAAGTTGAACCTCTACTTATGGCACTATGTGAAAGTTTGGAGAACTAGAGCTCAGTTTTTTGACACGGGACCACTGTCCATCCAGCACTATGGACGGAACTGCTTACATCTGGCTCTAATTAGTCCACGGCTGGGTTCAGCCGAATGACCTCTGCCGGGAGCACTCAGAATGAGGTTCTGAGTTATTGCAACATAGGAGGGTTTCACTGCTTTCAAGCCTTTTTAGGAAGAATTCTGGAATTTTGCTGCCGGCAGGCCTGAGGCTGTTCCGGGTGAACATCTCCTTTTAAATCCCCCGTGGTTTCTTGTACACCCGTGAAGTTTGGCCAGGGTACCCTGTTTGCATTGCTGCACAATTGGGCATGCATAGCTCTGCCACGGTTGCAAACATTCAGGCGTGGCAGCCAGATAGGCTGGTCCACATAGGACACTGCCAGTGGACCGGGTATATCTGGTTCCCGTTCTTCTCACCTGAGTGCTACTGATTCCAGCTTTGACCGCTACACTCAACTCAACTGGAGCAGTAAGTTGAACCTCTACTTATGGCACTCTGTGAAAGTTTGGAGAACTAGAGCTCCGTTGTTTGGTACGGGACCACTGTCCAACCAGCACTATCGACGACACTGCGTACATCTCCCTCTAATTATTCCACGGTTGTGTTCAGCCGAATGACCTCTGCCGGGAACACTCAGAATGAGGTTCTGAGTTATTGCAACATAGGAGCGTTTCACTGCTTTCAAGGCCTCTTAGGAAGAATTCTAGAATCTTGCGGCCGGCAGGCCTCCGGCTGTTCCGAGTGAACTTCTCCTTGTAAATCCCCCGTGGTTTCTGGTACACCCATGAAGTTTGGCCAGGGTACGCAGTTTGCATTGCTGCATAATTGCGCCTGCATAGCTCTGCCGCAGGTGCAAACATTCACTAGTGGTAGCCAGATAGGCTGGTCCCCCTAGGAGGCTGCCAACGGACTCATTATATCTGCTTCCCGTGCTTGCCACCTGAGTGCTACTGATTCCAGCTTTGACGGCAACAGTCTACGCAACCGGAGCAGTAAGTTGAACCTCCTCTTATGGCACCCTGTGAAAGTTTGGAGAACTAGAGCTCAGTTATTTGGCATGCGACCACACTCCATCCAGCACTATGGACGGAACTGCCTACATCTTGCTCTAATTAGTCCACGGTTGTGTTCAGCCGAATGACCTCTTCCGGGAACACTCAGAATGAGGTTCTGAGTTATTGCTACATAATAGCATTTCAGTGCTTTCAAGGCTTCTTAGCAAGAATTCCAGAATCTTGCTGCCGGCAGGCCTCCGGATATTCCGGGTAAACATCTCCTTGTAAATGCCCCGTGGTTTCTTGTACACACATGAAGGTTGGCCAGTGTACGCAGTTTTCATTGCTGCACAATTGCGCATGCATAGCTCTGCCGAAGTTGCAAACATTCAGGCGTGGCAGCTAGATAGGATGGTCCCCGAAAGACACTGCCACCGGAATGCTTATATCTGCTTCCTGTTCTTCTCACCTGAGTGCTACTGATTCTAGCTTTGACCGCTACTCTCTACTCAACGGGAGCAGTAAGTTGAACCTCTACTTATGGCCCTCTGTGAAAGTTTGGAGAACTAGAGCTCAGTTGTTTGGCACTGGACCACTGTCCATCCAGCACTATGGACGGCACTCAATACATCTGGTTCTAATTAGTCCACGGTTGTGTTCAGCCGAATGACCTCTGCAGGGAACACTCAGAACGAGGTTCTGAGTTATTGCAACATAGGAGCGTTTCACTGCTTTCAAGCCTTCTTTGGAAGAATTCCGGAA
The DNA here is from genome assembly GCF_019054845.1 of Dipodomys spectabilis. Classification (NCBI taxonomy): domain Eukaryota; kingdom Metazoa; phylum Chordata; class Mammalia; order Rodentia; family Heteromyidae; genus Dipodomys; species Dipodomys spectabilis. Next base: position 2,098,136 of record NW_024870985.1, read on the forward strand.
ACTTGCTGCCCGCAGGCCTCCGGCTCTTCCGGGTGAACATCTCCTTGTAATTCCCCCAAGGTTTCTTGTACACCCGTGAAGTTTGACCAGGGTAGGCAGTTTCATTGCTACAGAATTGGGCCTGCATAGATCTGCCGTGGTTACAAACATTTAGGCATGGCAGCCAGATAGGCTGGTCCCCGGAGGACACTGCCAGCTGACTGGGTATATCTGCTTCCCATTCTTCTCACCTGAGTGCTACTGATTCCAGCTTTGACGGCTACACTCTACTCAACCGGAGCAGGAAGTTGAACCTCTACTTATGGCACTCTGTGAAACTTTGGAGAACTAGAGCTCAGTTGTTTGACACGCGACAGCTCTCCATCCAGCCCTATGGTCGGCACTGTGTACATCTGACTCTAATTAGTCCACGGTTGTGTTCAGCCGAATGACCTCTCCCCGGAACACTCAGAATGTGGTTCTGAGTTATTGCAACGTAGGAGCGTTTCACTGCTTTCAAGGCTTCTTAGGAAGAATTACGGAATCTTTTTGCCGGCAGGCCTCCAGCCGTTTCGGGTGAACATCTCCTTGTAAATCCCCCGTGGTTTCTTGTACACCCGTCAAGTTTGGCCAGGGTACGCAGTTTGCATTGCTGCACAATTGCGCCTGCATAGCTCTGCCACTTTTGCAAACATTGAGGCGCGGCAGCCAGATAGGCTGGTCCCCGTAGGACACTGCCAGCAGATTGGGTTTATCTGCTTCCCGTTCTTCTGACCTGAGTGCTACTGATTCCAGCTTTGACCGCTACACTCTACTCAACCGGAGCAGTAAGTTGAACCTCTACTTGGTGCACTAGGTAAAAGTTTGGAGAACTAGAGCTCTGTTGTTTGGCACGCGACCACTGTCCATCCACCACTATGGACAGCACTGCCTACATCTGGCTCTAGTTAGTCCACGGTTGTGTACAGCCGAATGACCTCTGCCGGGAACACTCAGAATGAGGTTCTGAGTTATTGCAACATAGAAACGTTTCACTGCTTTCAAGGCTTCTTAGGAAAAATTCCGGAATCGTGCTGCCGGTCGGCCACACTCTGTTCCCGGTGAACATCTCCTTGTAAATCCCCCGTGGTTTCTTCGACACCCGTGAAGATTGGCCACGGTTTGCAGTTTGCATTGCTGCACAATTGCGCCTGCATAGCTGTGCCGCGGTTGCAAACATTCAGGCATGACAGCCAGATAGGCTGGTCTCCGTAGGACATTTCCAGCGCACTGGGTATATCTGCTTCCCATTCTTCTCATCTGAGTGCCACTGATTCCTGCTTTGAAGGCTAAACTCTACTCAACCGGAGCAGTAAGTTGAACCTCTACTTATCACTCTGTGAAAGTTTGGAGAACAAGAGCTCAGTTGTTTGGCACAAGACCACTATCCATCCAGCACTATGGACGGCACTGCCTACATCTGACTCTAATTAGTCCACTGTTGTTTTCAGCCGAATGACCTCTGCCGGGAACAGTCAGAATGAGGTTCTGAGTTATTGCAACATAGGAGCGTTTCACTGCTTTCAAGGCTTCTTAGGAAGATTTCCGGAATCTTCCTGTCGGCAGGCCTCCGGCTGTTCCGGTTGTACATCTCCTTGTAAATCCCCCCTGGTTTTTTCTACAACAGTGAAGTTTGCCAGGGTACCCAGTTTGCATTACTGCACAATTGCGCCTGCATAGCTCTGTCGCGGTTCCAAACATACAGGCGTGGCTGCAAGATAGGCTGGTACCCATAGTACAGTGCCAGCTGACTGGGTATATCTGCATTCCGTTCTTCTCACCTGAGTTCTACTGATTCCAGCTTTGATGGCTACACTCTACTCATGCGGAGCAGGAAGTTCAACCTAAAGTTATGGCCCTCTGTGAAAGTTTGGAGAACTAGAGCTCAGTTGTTTGGCACGCGTCCACTGTCCATCCAGCACTATGGACGGCACTGCCTACATCTGCCTCTAATTAATCCACGGTTGTGTTCAGCAGAATGAGGTCTGCCGGGAACACTCAGAATGAGGTTCTGAGTTATTGCAACATAGGTGTGTTTCACTGCTTTCAAGGCTCCTTAGGAAGAATTGCGGAATCTTGATGCCGGCAGGCCTCCCCCTTTTCCGGGTGAACATCTACTTGTAAATCCCCTGTGGTTTCTTGTCCACCCGTGAAGTTTGGCCAGGGTACGCATTTTGCATTGCTGCACAATTGCGCCTACATATCTCTGCCACGGGTGCAAACCTTCAGGGGTGGCAGCCAGATAGTCTGCTCTACGTAGGACACTTCCAGTGGACTGGGTATATCTGCTTCCTGTGCTTCTCACCGGAGTGCTACTGATTCGCGCATTGACGGCTACACTCTACTCAACCGGAGCAGTAAGTTGAACCTCTGCTTATGGCAATCTGTGAAAGTTTGGAGAACTAGAGCTCAGTTGTTTGGCACGCGATCACTGTCCATCCAGCACTATGGACGGAACTGCATATATCTGGCTCTAATTAGTCCACAGTGGTGTTCAGCCGAATGACCTCTTCCGGGAACACTCAGAATGAGGTTCTGAGTTATTGCAACATAGGAGCGTTTCACTGCTTTCAAGGCTTCTTACGAAGAATTCCGGAATCTGGCTGCCGGCAATCGTCCAGCTGTTCCGGGTGATCATCTCCTTGTAAATCACCCGTGGTTGCTTCTACACCGTGAAGTTTGGCCAGGGTACGCAATTTGCATTGCTGCACAATTGTGCCTGTATAACTCTTACGTGGTTGCAAACATTCAGGTGTGGCAGCCAGATAGGCTGCTCCCCGTAGGACACTGCCAGCTGTCTGGGTATATCTGCTTCCCCTTCTTCTCACCTGAGTGGTAATGATTCCAGCTTTGACGGCCACACTCTACTCAACCAGATCAGTAAGTTGAACCTCTACGTATGGCACTCTGTGAAAGTTTGGAGAACTAGAGCTCAGTTGTTTGGCAGGCGACCACTGTCCATCCAGCAATATGGACGGCCCTGCCTACATGTGGCTCTAATTAGTCCATGGTTGTGTTCAGCAGAAAGAACTCTGAATGAGGTTCTGAGTTATTGCAACATAGGAGCCTTTCACTGCTTTCAAGGCTTCTTATGAAGAATTCAGGAATGTGGCTGCCGGCAGGCCTCCGGCTGTTCCGGTTGAACATCTCCTTGTAAATCCCCCATACTTTCTTTTACACCCGTGATGTTTGGCCAGGGTACGCAGTTTGCATTGCTGTACAATTGCGCGTGCATAGCTCTGCTGTGGTTGCAATTATTCAGGCGTGGCAGACAGATAGGCTGGTCCCCATAGGACTCTGCCAGCTGACTGGGTATATTTGCTTCCCGTTCTTCTCACTTGAGTGCTAATGATTCCAGCTTTGACGACCACACGCTACTCAACCAGAGCAATAAGTTGAACCTCTACTTCTGGCACTCTGTGAAAGTTTGGAGAACTAGAGCTCAGTTGTTTGGTGAGCTACCACGGTCCATCCAGCACTATGGATGGCACTGCCTACATCTGGCTCTAATTAGTCCACGGTTGTGTTCAGGCCAATGACCTCTGCCGCAAACACTCCGAATGATGTTCTGAGTTATTGCAACATAGGAGCGTTTCACTGCTTTCAAGGCTTCTTAGGAAGAATTCTGGAAACTTGCTGCCGGCAGGCCTCCGGCTGTTTCGGGTGAACATCTCCTTGTAAATCCCCCGTGGTTTCTTGTACACCCGTGAAGTTTGGCCAAGGTGCGCAGTTTGCATTGCTGCACAATTGCCCCTGTATTGCTCTGCCTCGGTTGGAAATATTCAGGCCTGGCAGACAGATAGGCTGGTCCCCGTAGGACACTGCCAGCGGACTGGGTATATCTGCTTCCCGTTCTTCTAACCTGAGTGCTACTGATTCCAGCTTTGACGGCTACACTCTACTCAACCGCAGCAGTAAGTTCAACCTCTATTTATGGCACTCTGTGAAAGGTTGGAGAACTAGAGCTCAGTTGTTTAGTAAGCGACACTTTCCATCCAGCACTATGGAGGGCACTGCCTACATCTGGCTCTTATTAGTCCACGGTTGTGTTCAGCCGAATGACCTCTGAATGAGGTTCTGAGATATTGCAACATAGGACCATTTGACTGCTTTCAAGGCGTCTTAATAAAAATTCGGGAAACTTGCTGCAGGCAGGCCTTGGGCTATTCCGGGTGTACATCTCCTTGTAAATCCCCCGTGGTTTCTTGTACACCCGTGAAGTTTGGCCAGGATACGCAGTTTCCATTGATGCACAATTGCACTTGCATGGCTCTGCCGTTGTTGAAAACATTCAGGCATGGCAGACAGATAGGCTGGTCCCCGTAGTACACTGCTAGCCGACTGGGTATATCTACTTCCCGTTCTTCTCACCTGAGTGCTAATGACTCCAGCTTTGACGCCTACAATCTAGTCAACCGGAGCAGTAAGTTGAACCTCTTCTTATGGCACTCTGAAAGTTTGGAGAACTAGAGCTCAGTTGTTTGGCAGGCGACCACTGTCCATCCAGCACTATGGACTGCACTGCCTACATCTGGCTCTAATTAGTCCACGGTTGTGTTCAGCCGAATAACCTCTGCCGGGAACACTCAGAATGACCTTCTGAGTTATTGCAACATAGGAGCGTTTCACTGCTTTCAAGGCTTCTTAGGAAGAATTCCGGAATATTGCTGCCGGTAGGCCTTGGGTTGTTCCGGGTGAACATCTCCTTGTAAATCACCCGTGGTTGCTTCTACACCTGTGAAGTTTGGCCAGGGTGTGCAGTTTGCATTGCTGCACAATTGCGCCTGCATAGCTCTGCCAGGGGTGCAAACACTCAGGCGTGGCATTGAGATAGGATGGTCCCCGTAGGACACTGCCAGCTGACTGGATATATCTGCTTCCCCTTCTTCTCACCTGAGTGCTACGGATTCCAGCTTTGTCTTCTACACTCTACTCAACCGGAGCAGTAAGTTGAACCTCTACTTATGGCACTCTGTGAAAGTTTGGAGAACTAGAGCTCAGTTGTTTGGCAAGCGACCACTGTCCATCCAGCACTATGGACGGCACTGCCTACATCTGGCTCTAATTAGTCCACGGTTGTGTAAAGCCAAATGAACTCTGCCGGGAAAACTCAGAATGAGGTTCTGAGTTATTGCAACATAGAAGTGTTTCATTGCTTTCAAGGCTTCTTGGGAAGAATTCCGGAATCTTCTGCCGGTAGGCCTCCGGATGATCCGGGTGAATATCTCCTTGTAAATCCCCCGTGGTTTCTTGTACACCCATGAAGTTTGGCCAGGGTATGCAGTTTGCATTGCTGCAGAATTGCGCCTGCATAACTCTGACGTGGTTGCAAACATTCAGGCGTGGCAGCCAGATAGGCTGGTGCCCGTAGGACACTGCCAGCGGACTGGGTATATCTGCTTCCCGTTCTTCTCACCTGAGTGCTAATGATTCCAGCTTTGATCGCCACACTCTACTCAACCAGAGCAGTAAGTTGAACCTCTACTTATGGCACGCTGTGAAAGTTTGGAGAACTAGAGCTCATTTGCTTGGCAGGCGACCACTGTCCATCCAGCACTAAGGACGGGACTGCAGACATCTGGCTCTAATTAGTCCACGCTTGTGTTCAGCTGAGTGACCTCTGCCGGGAACACTCAGAATGAGGTTCTGAGTTATTGCAACATAGGAGCGTTGCACTGCTTTCAAGGCTTCTTTGGAAGAATTCAGGAATCTTGCTGCCGACAGGCCTCCGGCTGTTCGGGCTGAACATCTCCTTGTAAATCCCCCGTGGTTTATTGTACACCCGTGAAGTTTGGCCAGGGTGCTCAGTTTTCATTGCTGCACAATTGCACCTGCCTTGCTGTGTCGCGGTGTCCAACATTCATGGGTGACAGGCAGATAGACTGGTCCTCGTAGGACACTGCCAGCAGAGTGGGTATATCTGCTTCGCATTCTTTTCACCTGAGTGCTACTGATTCCAGCTTTGATGGCTACACTCTACTCAAGCAGAGCAGTAAGTTGAACCTCTACTTATGGCACTGTGTGAAAGTTTGGAGAACTAGAGCTCAGTTGTTTGGCACGCGACCACTGTCCATCCAGCACTATGGATGGCACGTTGTGTTCAGCTGAATGACCTCTGCCGGGAACAGTCAGAATGAGGTTCTGAGTTATTGCAACATAGGAGCGTTTCACTGCTTTCAAGGCTTCTTAGGAAGAATTCCGGAATCTTGCTGCCGGCAGACCTCTGGCTGTTCCGGGTGAACATCTCCTTGTATACACCCCGTGGTTTCTTGTACACCCGTGAAGTTTGGCCAGGGTACCCAGTTTGCATTGCTGCACAATTGCGCCTGCATAGCTCTGCCCCGGTTGCAAACATTCAGGCGTGGCAGCCAGATAGCCTGGTCCCCTTAGGACACTGCCAGCGGACTGGGTCTATATACTTCCCGTTCTTCTCACCTGAGTGCTATTGATTCTAGCTTTGAGGGCTACACTCTACTCAACCGGAGCAGTAAGTTGCACCTCTACTTTTGGCACTCTGTGAAAGTTTGGAGAACTAGAGCTCAGTTGTTGGGCATGCGAACACTGTCCATCCAGCACTATGGACGGCACTGACTACATCTGGCTCTAATTAGCCCACGGTTGTGTTCAGCCGAATGACCTCTACCGGGAACAGTCTGAATGAGGTTCTGAGTTACTGCAACATAGGAGCGTTTCACTGCTTTCAAGGCTTCTTAGGAAGAATTCCGGAATCTTGCTGCGGGCAGGCCTCCGGCTGTTCCGGGTGAACATCTCCTTGTAAATCCCCCGTGGTTTCTTGTACACCCGTGAAATTTGGCCAGAGTACGCAGTTTGCATTGCTGCACAATTGCACCTGCATAGCTTTGCCACGGTTGCAAACATTCAGGCGTGGCAGCCAGATAACCTGGTCTCCGTAGGACACTGCCAGCGGACTGGGTATATCTGCTTCCCGTTCTTTTCAACTGAATGCTACTGACTCCAGCTTTGACGGCTAAACTCTACTCAACTGGAGCAGTAAGTTGAACCTCTACTTATGGCACTCTGTGAAAGTTTGGAGAACTAGAGCTCAGTTGTTTGGCACGCGACCACTCTCCTTCTAGCACTATGGACGGAACTGCTTACTTCTGGCACTAATTAGTCCACGGTTGTGTTCAGCCGAATGACCTCTGCCGGGAACACTCAGAATGAGGTTCTGAGTTATTGCAACATAGGAGCGTTTCACTGCTTTCAAGGCTTCTTTGGAAGAATTCAGGAATCTTGCTGCCGACAGGCCTCCGGCTGTTCGGGCTGAACATCTCCTTGTAAATCCCCCGTGGTTTATTGTACACCCGTGAAGTTTGGCCAGGGTGCTCAGTTTTCATTGCTGCACAATTGCACCTGCCTTGCTGTGTCGCGGTGTCCAACATTCATGGGTGACAGGCAGATAGACTGGTCCTCGTAGGACACTGCCAGCAGAGTGGGTATATCTGCTTCGCATTCTTCTCACCTGAGTGCTACTGATTCCAGCTTTGATGGCTACACTCTACTCAAGCAGAGCAGTAAGTTGAACCTCTACTTATGGCACTGTGTGAAAGTTTGGAGAACTAGAGCTCAGTTGTTTGGCACGCGACCACTGTCCATCCAGCACTATGGATGGCACGTTGTGTTCAGCTGAATGACCTCTGCCGGGAACAGTCAGAATGAGGTTCTGAGTTATTGCAACATAGGAGCGTTTCACTGCTTTCAAGGCTTCTTAGGAAGAATTCCGGAATCTTGCTGCCGGCAGACCTCTGGCTGTTCCGGGTGAACATCTCCTTGTATATACCCCGTGGTTTCTTGTACACCCGTGAAGTTTGGCCAGGTACGCAGTTTGCATTGCTGCACAATTGCGCCTGCATAGCTCTGCCCCGGTTGCAAACATTCAGTCGTGGCAGCCAGATAGGCTGGTTCCCGTGGGACACTGCAAGCGGACTGGGTATATCTGCTTCCCATTCTTCTCACCTGAGTGCGACTGATTCCAGCTTTGATGGCTACACTCTACTCAAGCAGAGCAGTAAGTTGAACCTCTACTTATGGCCCTGTGTGAAAGTTTCGAGAACTAGAGCTCAGTTGTTTAGCTCGCGACCACTGTCCATCCAGCACTACGGACGGCACTGCTTACAACTGGCTCTAATTAGTCCACGGTTGTGTTCAGCCGAATGACCTCTGCCGGGAACACTCAGAATGAGGTTCTGAGTTATTACAACATAGGTGCGTTTCACTGATTCAAGGCTTCTTAGGAAGAATTCCGGAATATTGCTGCCGGTAGGCCTCTGGCTGTTCCGGGTAAACATCTCCTTGTAAATCCCCCGTGGTTTCTTCTACACCGGTAAAGATTCTTCAGGGTGCACAGTTTGCATTGCTGCACAATTGTGCCTGCCTAGCTCTGCGGCGGTTGCAAACATTGAGGCGGGGCAACCAGATAGGCTGGTCCCCGTAGGACACTGCCAGTGGACTGGGTATAGCTGCTTCCAGTTCTTCTCTCCTGAGTGCTACTGATTCCAGCTTTGACCGCTACATTCTATTCAACCGGAGCACTAAGTTGAACCTCTACTTATGGCACTCTGTGAATGTTTGGAGAACTAGAGCTCAGTTGTTTGGCATGCGACCACTGTCCATGCAGATCTATGGACGGCACTGACTACATCTGGCTCTAATGAGTCCACGGTTGTGTTCAGCCGAATGACCTCTGCCGGGAACACTCAGAATGAGGTTGTGAGTTACTGCAACATAGGAGCGTTTCAGTGCTTTCAAGGCTTCTTAGGAATAATTCCAAAATCTGGCTGCCAGCAGGCGTCCAGCTGTTCCGGGTGAACATCTCCTTGTAAATCCCCCGTGGTTTCTTTTACACCCGTGAAGTTTTGCCTATGTACGCCATTTGCATTGCTGCACAATTGCGCGTGCATAGCTCTGCCGCGGTTGCCAACACTCAGGCGTGGCACCCAGATAAGCTGGTCCCCATAGGACACTGCCAACGGACTGGGTATATCTGCTTCCCGTTCTTGTCACCTGAGTGCTACTCATTCCAGCCTTGACCGCTACACTCCACTCAACCGGAGCAGTAAGTTGAACCTAAACTTATGGCACTCTGTGAAAGTTTGGAGAACTAGAGCTAAGTAGTTTGGCACGCGACAACTGTCCAACCAGCACTATGGACGGCACTGCCTACATCTGGCTCTAATGAGTCCACGATTGTGTTCAGCCCAATGACCTCTGCCGGGAACACTCAGAATGAGTTTCTGAGTTATAGCAACATAGGAGTGTTTCACTGCTTTCAAGGCTTCTTAGGAAGAATTCTGGAATGTTGTTGCCGGCAGGCGTCCAGCTGTTCCGGGTGAACGTCTCCTGGTAAATCCCCCGTGGTTTCATGTACAACCGTGAAGTTTGGCCAATGTACGCCGTTTGCATTGCTGCACAATTGCGCCTGCATAGCTCTGCCGCGGTTGTAACCATTCAGGTGTGGCAGCCAGATAGGCTGGTCCCAGTAGGACACTGTCAGCGGACTTGGTATATCTCCTTCCCGTTCTTCTCACCTGAGTGCTTCTGATTCCAGCTTTGACGGCTACACTCTGTTCAACTGGAGCAGTAAGTTGAACCTCTACTCATGGCACTCTGTGAAAATTTGGAGAACAAGAGCTCAGTTGTTTGGCACGCGACCACTGTCCATCCAGCACTATGGATGGCACTGCCTATATCTGGCTCTAATTAGTCCAAGGTTGTATTCAGCCGAAGGACCTTTGCCGGGAACACTCAGAATGAGGTTCTGAGTTATTGCAACACAGGAGCGTTTCACTGCTTTCAAGGCTTCTCAGGAAGTTTTCCGGAATCTTCCTGCCGGCTGTCCTCCGGCTGTTCTGGGTGATCATCTCCTTGTAAATCCCCCGTGGTTTCTTGTACACCCGTGAAATTTGACTAGGGTACGCAGTATGCATTGCTGCACAATTGCCCTCGCGAAGCTCTGCTGCAGTTGCAAATATTCAGTAGTGGCAGTCATATAGGCTGGTCCCCGTAGGACACTGCCAGCGGAGTGGGTACATCTGCTTCCCATTCTTCTCAACTAAGTGCTCCTGATGCCAGCTTTGACGGCTACACTCTACTCAACCGGAGCAGTAAGTTGAAGCTCTATTTATGGCAGTCTGTGAAAGTTTGGATAAGTAGTACTCAGTTGTTTAGCAAGTGATAACTGTCAATCCAGCACTAGGGACGGCACTGCCTATATCTGGCTGTAATTAGTCCACGGTTGTGTTCAGCCGAATGACCTCTGCCGGGATCATTCAGAATGAGCTTCTGAATTATTTCAACATAGGAACGTTTCACAGCTTTCAAGGCTTCTTAGGAGGAGTTCCGTAATCTTGCTGCGGAGAAGTCTCCAGCTGTTCCCGGTGAACATCTCCTTGTAAATCCCCCGTGTTTCTTGTACACCCGTGAAGTTTGGCCAGGGTACGCAGTTTGCATTGCTGCACAATTGCGACTACATAGCTCTGCCGCATTTGCAAACATTCAGGCTTGGCAGACAGATAGGCTGGTCCCCGTAGCACACTGCCAGCGGACTGGGTAAATCTGTTTCCCATTCTTCTCACCTGAGTCCTACTGATTCCAGCTTTGACGGCTACACTCTACTCAACTGGAGCAGTAAGATTAACTTCTACTTATGGCACTCTGTGAAAGTTTGGGAAACTAGAGCTCAGTTGTTTGGCACGTGACCAATGTCCATCCAGCACTATGGACAACACTGTCTACATCTGGCTCTAATTAGTCCACGGTTGTGTTCAGCCGAATGACCTCTGCCGGGAACACTCAGAATGAGGTTCTGAGTTATTGCAACATAGGAGCGTTACACTGCTTTCAAGGCCTCTTAGGAAGAATTCCGGAATCTTGCTGCCGGCAGGCCTCCGGCTGTCAAGGGTGAACATCTCCTTGTAAAACCCCCGTGGTTTCTTGTACACCCGGGAAGTTTGGTCAGGGTATGCAGTTTGTATTGCTCCACAATTGCATCTGCATTGCTCTGCCGCGGTTGCAAACATTGAGGCGTGGCAGCCAGATACGCTGGTCCCCGTAGGACACTGCCAGCGGACTGGGTATATCTGCTTCCCGTACTTCTCACCTGACTGCTACTGATTCCAGCTTTCACGGCTACACTCTACTCAACCAGAGCAGTAAGTTGAACGTCTACTTATGGCATTCTGTGAAAGTTTGGGGAACTAGAACTCAGTTGTTTGGCACGTGACCAATGTCCATCCAGCACTATGGACAACACTGTCTACATCTGGCTCTAATTAGTCCACGGTTGTGTTCAGCCGAATGACCTCTGCCGAGGACACTCAGAATGAGGTTCTGAGTTATTGCAACATAGGAGCGTTCACTGCTTTCAAGGCTCCTTAGGAAGAATTCCTGAATCTTGCTGCCGACAGGCCTCGGGCTGTTCCGGGTGATCATCTCCTTGTAAATCCCCCGTGGTTTCTTGTACACCCGTGAAGTTTGGCCAGGGTACGTAGGTTGCATTGCTGCACAATTCTGCCTGCATAGCTCTGCCGCGGTTCCAAACATTCCTGCGTGGCACTCAGATAGGTTGGTCCCCGTAGGACACTGCCAGAGGACTGGGTATATCTGCTTCCCGTTCTTGTCACCTGAGTGCTACTGATTCCAGCTTTGACAGCTACACTCTACTCAACCGGAGTAGTAAGTTGAACCTTTTCTTATCGAACTCTGTGAAAGTTTGGAGAACTAGAGCACAGTTGTTTGGCACGCGACCCCTGTCCATCCAGCACTATGGAGGGCACTGCCTACTTGTGGCTCTAATTAGTCCACGGTTGTGTTCAGCAGAATGACCTCTGCCGGCAACACTCAGAATGAGGTTCTGAGTTACTGCAACATAGGAGCGTTTCACTGCTTTCAAGGCTTCTTAGGAAGAATTCCGGAATCTTGCTGCCGGCAGTTCTCCACCTGCTCCGGGTGAACATCTCCTTGTAAATCCCCCGTGGATTCTTGTACACCCGTGATGTTTGGCCAATGTACGCAGTTTGCATTGCTGCACAATTGCGCCTGCATAGCTCTGCCGCGGTTCCAAACATTCATGCGTCCCAGTCAGATAGGCTGGTCCCCGTAGGACACTGCCAGCGGACTGGGTATATCTGCTTCCCGTTCTTCTCAACTGAGTGCTACTGATTCCTGCTTTGACGGCTACTCTCTACTCAATTGGAGCAGTAAGTTGAACCTCTACTTATGGCACTCTGTGAAAGTTTGGAGAACTGCAACTCAGTTGTTTTCCACACGACCACTGTCTATCAAGCACTATGGACTGCACTGCCTACATCTGGCTCTAATTAGTCCACTGTTGTGTTCAGCCGAATGACCTCTGCCGGGAACACTCAGAATGAGGTTCTGAGTTATTGCAACATAGGAGCGTTCACTGCTTTCAAGGCTTCTTAGGAAGAATTCCGGAATCTTGCTGCCGAAAGGCCTCCGGCTGTTCCGGGTGAACATCTCCTTGTAAATCCCCCGTGGATGCTTGTACACCGGTGAAGTTTGGCCTGTGTACGCAGTTTGCATTGCTGTACAATTGCGCCTGTATAGCTCTGCCGAGGTTGCAAACATTGAGGAGAGGCAGCCAGATATTCTGGTCCCAGTGGGACACTGTCAGCGGACTGCCTATATCTGCTTCCCCTTCTTCTCACCTGAGTGCTACTGATTCCAGCTTTGACTTCTTCACTCTATTCAACCGGAGGAGTAAGTTGAACCTCTACTTATGGCACTCTGTGAAAGTTTGGAGAACTAGAGCTCTGTTGTTTGGTTCGCGACCACTGTCCATCCAGCACTATGGACGGCCCTGCCTACATCTGGCTCTAATTAGTCCACAGTTGTGTTCAGCCGAATGACCTCTGAATGAGGTTCTGAGTTATTGCAACATAGGAGTGTTTCACTGCTTTCAAGGCTTCTTAGGAAGAATATCGGAATCTTGCTGCCGGCAGTTCTCCGGCTGAACCGGGTGTACATCTCCTTGTAAATCTCCCGTGGTTTCTTGTACACCCGTGAAGTTTGGCCAGGGTACGCAGTTTGCATGGCTGCACAATTGTGCCTGCATAGCTCTGGCGCACTTGCAAACATTCAGGCTTGGCAGCCAGATAGGCTGGTCCCCGTAGGACACTGCCATCGGACTGTTTATATCTGCTTCCCGTTCTTCTCACCTGAGTGCTACTGATTCCAGCTTTGGCGGCTACACTCTACTCAACCGGAGCAGTAAGTTGAACGTCTACTTATGGCACTCTGTGAAAGTTTGGAGAACTAGAGCTCAGTTGTTTGCCAGGCGACCACTATCCATACAGCACTATGGACTGCACTGCCTACATCTGGCTCTAATTAGTCCACGGTTGTGTTCAGCCGAATGACCTCTGCCGGGAACACTCAGAATGACCTTCTGAGTTATTGCAACATAGGAGCGTTTCACTGCTTTCAAGGCTTCTTAGGAAGAATTCCGGAATATTGCTGCCGGTAGGCCTTGGGCTGTTCCGGGTGAACATCTCCTTGTAAATCACCCGTGGTTGCATCTACACTCGTGAAGTTTGGCCAGGGTATGCAGTTTGCATTGCTGCACAATTGCGCCTGCATAGCTCTGCCAGGGGTCCAAACATTCAGGCGTGGCAACGAGATAGGCTGGTCCCCATAGGACACTGCCAGCTGACTGGGTATATCTGCTTCCCCTTCTTCTCACCTGAGTGCTACGGATTCCAACTTTGACTTCTACGATATACTCAACCGGAGCAGTTATTTGAACCTCTACTTATGGCACTCTGTGAAAGTTTGGAGAACTTGAGCTCAGTTGTTTGGCAAGCGACCACTGTCCATCCAGCACTATTGACTGCACTGCCTACATCTGGCTCTAATTAGTACACGGTTGTGTAAAGCCAAATGAACTCTGCCGGGAACACTCAGAATGAGCTTCTGATTTATTGCAATATAGGGGCGTTTCACTGCTTTCAAGGCTTCTTAGGAAGAATTCCGGAATCTTCTGCCGGCAGGCCTCCGGATGTTCCGGGTGAACATCTCCTTGTAAATCCCCCTTGGTTTCTTGTACACCCGTGAACTTTGGCCAGGGTACGCAGTTTGCATTGCTGCACAATTGCGCCTGCAAAGCTCTGCCACGGGTGCAAACATTCAGGCGTGGGAGCCAGATAGGCTGGTCCCCATAGGACACTGCCAGCTGACTGGGTATATCTGCTACCCCTTCTTCTCACCTGAGTGCTACTGATTCCAGCTTTGACTTCTTCACTCTATTCAACCCGAAGAGTAAGTTGAACCTCTACTTATGGCACTCTGTGAAAGTTTGGAGAACTGGAGCTCTGTTGTTTGGTTCGCGACCACTGTCCATCCAGCACTATGGACGGCACTGCCTACATCTGGCTCTAATTAGGCCATGGTTGTGTTCAGCCGAATGACCTCTGAATGTCTTTCTGAGTCATTGCAACATAGGAGCGTTTCTCTGCTTTCAAGGCTTCTTAGGAAGAATTCCGGAATATTGCTGCCGGCAGGACTCCGGCTGTTCCGGGTGAACAACTCCCTGTAAATCCCCCGCGGTTTCTTGTACACCCGTGAAGTTTGGCCAGGGTACGTAGTTTGCACTGCTGCACAATTGCGCCTGCATAGCTCTGCCGCGGTTGCAAACATTCAGGCGTGGCAGCCAGATAGGTTGGTCCCCGTAGGACACTTCCAGCGGACTGTTTATATCTGCTTCCCGTCCTTCTTACCTGAGTGCTACTGATTCCAGCTATGAAGGCTACACTCCACTCAACCGGAGCAGGAATTTTAACCTCTACTTATGGCACTCTGTGAAAGTTTGGAGAACTAGAGCATAGTTGTTTGGCACACGACCACTGTCCATCCAGCACTATGGACGGCACTGCCTACATCGGGCTCTAATTAGTCCAAGGTTGTGTTCAGCCGAATGACCTGTGCCGGGAACAATCAGAATGAGGTTCTGAGTTATTGCAACATAGGGGAGTTTCACTGTTTTCAAGGCTTCTTAGGAAGAATTCCGGAATCTGGCTGAAGGCAGACCTCCAGGTGTTCCGGGTGAACATCTCCTTCTAAATCCCCCGTGGTTTCTAGTACACCCGTGAAGTTTGGCCAGAGTACGCAGTTTGGATTGCTGCACAATTGCGCCTGCATACCTCTGCCGCTCTTGCAAACATTCAGGCATGGCAGCCAGATAGTGTGGTCCACGTAGGTCACTGCCAGCGGCCTGGGTATATCTGCTTCCCGTGCTTCTCAACTGAGTGCTACTGATTCCAGCTTTGAAATCTACACTCTACTCAACGGGAGCAGTAAGTTGAACCTCTACTTATGGCACTCTGTGAAAGTTGGGAGAACTACAGCTCAGTTGTTAGGCACGGGACTACTGTCCATCCAGCGCTATAGATGCCACTGCCTACATCTGGCTCTAATTAGTCCATGGTTGTGTTCAGCCGAATGACCAGTACGGGGAACACTCAGAATGAGTTTCTGAGTTATTGCAACATAGGAGCGTTTCACTGGTTTCAAGGCTTCTTAGGAAGAATTCCGGAAACTTGCTGCAGGCAGGTCTCTGGCTGTTCCGGGTGAACATCTCCTTGTAAATACCCCGTGGTTTCTTGTACAATCCTGAAGTTTGGCCAGGGTAAGCAGTTTGCATTGCTGCACTATTGCGCCTGCATAGCTCTGCCGCGGTTGCAAACATTCAGGCATGGCAGACAGTTAGGCTGGTCCCCGTAGGACACTGCCAGCGGACTGGGTATATCTGCATCCCGTTCTTCCCATCTTAGTGCTCCTGATTCCAGCGTTGACGGCTACACTCTAGTCAACCGGAGCAGTTAGTTGATCCTCTACTTATGGCACTCTGTGAAAGTTTGGAGAACTAGAGCTCAGTTGTTTGGCACGCGACCACTCTCCATCCAGCACTTTGGACGGCACTGCCTACATCTGGTTCTAATTAGTCTAGGTTGAGTTCAGCCGAATGACCTCTGCCGGGAACACTCAGAATGAGGTTCGGAGTTATTGCAACATAGGAGGGTTTCACTGCTTTCAAGGCTTCTTAGGAAGAATTCATGAATCTTGCTGCCGGCAGGCCTCCGTCTGTTCCCGGTGAAAACCTCCCTGTAAATCCCCCATGATTTCTTCTACACCAGTGAAGTTTGTCCAGGGTACGCAGTGTGCATTGCTGCACAATTGTTCCTGCCTAGCTCTGTGGCGATTGCAAACCTTCAGGTCTGGCGGCCAGATAGGCTGGTCGCAGTAGGACACTGCCAGCGGACTTCCTATATCTGCTTCCACTTCTTCTCACCTGAGTGCTACTGATTCCAGCTTTGACGGCTACACTCGACTCTACCGGAGCAGAAATTTGAACCTCTACTTATGGCACTCTGTGAAAGTTTGGAGAACTAGACCTCAGTTGTTTTGCACGCGGCCACTGTCCATCCAGCACTATGGACGGCACTGCCTACATCTGCCTCTAATTAGTCCACGGTTGTGTTCAGCTGAATGACCTCTGCCGGGACCACTCAGAATGAGGTTCTGAGTTATTGCAACATAGAAGCGTTTCACTGCTTTCAAGGCTTCTTAGGAAGAATTCCGGAATCTTGCTGCCGGCAGGCCTCTGGCTGTTCCTTGTGGACATCTCCTTGTAAATACCCCATGGTTTCTTCTACTTCCGGGAAGATTGGCCAGGGTACACAGTTTGCATTGCTGCACAATTGCGCCTCCATTGCTCTGCCGCGATTGCAAACATTCAGCTGTGGCAGCCAGATAGGCTGGTCCCAATAGGACCCTGAGAGCGGATTGGGTCTATCTGCTTCCCATTCTTCTCAACTGAGTGCTGCTGATTCCAGCTTTGAAGCCTGCACTCTACTCAACCAGAGCAGTAAGTTGAAGCTCTACTAATGGCACTCTGTGAAAGTTTGGAGAACTAGAGCTCAGTTGTTTGGCACGCGACCACTGTATATCCAGCCCTATGGATGCCACTGCCTACATCTGGCTCTAGTTAGTCCACCGTTGCGTTGTGTTCAGCCAAATGACCTCTGCCGGGAACACTCAGAATGAGGTTCTGTGTTATTGCAACATAGGAGCGTTTCACTGCTTTCAAGGCTTCCTAGGAAGATTTCCGGAATTTGGCTGCCGGCAGGCCTCCAGCAGTTCCGGGTGAATATCTCCTTGTAAATCCCCCGTGGTTTCTTGTACAACCGTGAACTTTCGCCTGGGTACGCAGTTTGCATTGCTGCACATTTGAGCCTGCATAGCTCTGCCATGGTTTCAAACATTCAGGCGTGGCAGGCAGATAGGCTGGTCCCCGTAGGACACTGTCAGCGGACTGGGTATATCTGCTTCCCATTCTTCTCACCTGAGTGCTACTGATTCCAGCTTTTACGGCTACACTCTACTCTACCGGAGCAGAAATTTGAACCTCTACTTATGGCACTCTGTGAACGTTTGGAGAACTAGACCTCAGTTGTTTTTCACGCGACCACTCTCCATCCAGCACTATGGACAGCACTACCTACATCTGGCTCTAATTAGTCCATGGTTGTGTTCAGCCCAATGACCTCTGCCGAGAACACTCAGAACGAGGTTCTGAGTTATTGCATCATAGGAGCGTTTCAATGCTTTCAAGGCTTCTTAGGAAGAATTCCGGAATCTTGCTGCCGGCAGGCCTCCGGCTGTTCCGGGTGAACATCTACTTGTAAATCCCCCGAGGTTTCTTCTACACCCGTGAAGTTTGTCCAGGGCACGAAGGTTGCATTCCTGCACAATTGAGCCAGCCTAACACTGCCACGGTTGCAAACATTCAGGCGAGGCAGCCAGATAGGCTGTTCCACGTAGGACACTGCCAGCGGACTGGGTATATCTGCTTCCCGTTCTTCTCACGTGACTGCTACTGATTCCAGCTTTGATGGATACACTCTGTTCAGACGCAGCAGTAAGTTGAACCTCTACTTTTGGCAATCAGTGAAAATTTGGAGAAGTAGAGCTCAGTTGTTTGGCACGCGACCACTGTCCACCCAGCACTATCGACGGCACTGCCTACATCTAGCTCTAATTCGTCCACGGTTGTGTTCAGCCGAATGACCTCTGCCGGGAACACTCAGAATGAGTTTGTGAGTTATTGCAACATAGGAGCGTTTCACTGCTTTCAAGGCTTCTTAGGAAGAATTCCAGAATCTTGCTGCCGACAGGCCTCCGGCTGTTCCAGGTGCACATCTACTTGTAAATCCCCCGTGGTTTCTTGTACACCCGTGATGATTGGCCTGGGTACGCAGTTTGAATTGCTGCACAATTGCGCCTGCATAGCTCTGCCGCGGTTGCAAACATTCAGGCGAGGCAGCCAGATAGGCTGGTCCACGTAGGACACTGCCAGCGGACTTCGTATATCTGCTTCCGTTCTTCTCACCTGAGTGCTAATGATTCCAGCTTTGACGGCTACACTCTACTCAACCGGAGCAGTAAGTTGAACCTCTACTTATGGCACTCTGAGAAAGTTTGGAGAACTAGAGCTCAGTTGTTTGGCTCGCGACCACTGTTCATCCAGCCCTATGGACAGCACTGCCTACATCTGGCTCTAATTAGTTCACGGTTGTGTTCAGCTGAATAACATCTGCGGGGAACACTCAGAATGAGGTTCTGAGTTATTTCAACATAGGAGCGTTTCACTGCTTTCAAGGATTCTTAGGAAGAATTCCGGAATCTGGCTGCCGGCAGGCCTCTGTCTATTCCGGGTGAACATCTACTTGTAAATCCCCCGTGCTTTATTGTACACCTGTGAAATTTGGCCAGAGTACGCAGTTTGCATTGCTGCACAATTGCACCTGCATAGCTTTGCCACGGTTGCAAACATTCAGGCGTGGCAGCCAGATAACCTGGTCTCCATAGGACACTGCCAGCGGACTGGGTATATCTGCTTCCCGTTCTTCTCAACTGAATGCTACTGACTCCAGCTTTGACGGCTAAACTCTACTCAACTGGAGCAGTAAGTTGAACCTCTACTTATGGCAATCTGTGAAAGTTTGAAGAACTAGAGCTCAGTTGTTTGGAACGCGACCACTGTCCATCCAGCACTATGCACGGCACTGCCTACATCTGTCTCTAATTAGTCAATGGTTGTATTCAGCCCAATGACCTCTGCCGGGAACACTCAGAATGAGGTTATGAGTTCCTGCAACATAGGAGCGTTTCACTGCTTTCATGGCTTCTTAGGAAGAATTCCGGAATCTTGCTGCTGACAAGCCTAGGACTGTTATGGGTGAACATCTCCTTGTAAATCCCCCGTGGTTTCTTGTACTCATGTGAAGGTTGGCCAGGGAATGCAGTATGCATTGCCGCACAAATGCGCCTGCATAGCTCTGCCACGGTTGCAAACATTCAGGCGTGGCAGCCAGATAGGCTGGTCCCCTTAGGACACTGCCAGCCGTCTAGGTATATCTGCTTCCCGTTGTTCTCACCTGAGTGCTACTGATTCCAGCTTTGACGGCTACACTCTACTCAACCGGAGCAGTAAGTTGAACCTCTACTTATGGCACTCTGTGAAACTTTGGAGAACTAGAGCTCAGTTGTTTGGCACGCGACCACTGTCCATCCAGAACTATGGACGGCACTGCCTACATCTGGCTCTAATTATTCCACGGTTGTGTTCAGACGAATGACCTCTGCCGCGAACACTGAGAATGTGGTGTTGAGTTATTGCAACATAGGAGCTTTTCACTGCTTCCAAGGATTCTTAGGAAGAATTCTGGAATCTTGCTGCTGTCAGGCCTCCGTGTGTTCCGGGTGAACATCTCCTTGTAAATGTACCGTGGTTTCTTCTACACCCGTGAAGTTTGGACAGGGTACGCAGTTTGCATTGTTGCACAATTGTGCCTGCATAGTTCTGCCCGATTGCCAACATTCAGGTGTGGCATCCAGATAGGCTGGTCCCAGTAGGACATTGCCAGCGGACTTTTTCCATCTGCTTCCCCTTCTTCTCACCAGAATGCTACTGATTCCAGCTTCGATGGCTACACTCTACTCAACAGGAGCAGTAAGTTGAACCTCTACTTATGGCACTCTGTGAAAGTTTGGAGAACTCGAGCTCAGTTGTTTGGCACGCAACCTCTGTCCATCCAGCACTATGGACGGCACTGCCTACATCTGGCTCTAATTAGTCCTTGGTTGTGTTCAGCCGAATGACCTCTCTGCCAGGAACACTCAGAATGAGGTTCTGAGTTATTGCAACATAGGAGCGTTTCACTGCTTTCAAGGCTTCTTAGGAAGAATTCCGGAAACTTGCTGCAGGCAGGCCTCCGGCTGTTCCGGGTGAAGATCTCCTTGTAAATCCCCCGTGGTTTCTTGTACACCCGTTAATTTTGGCCAGGGCACGCAGTTTGCATTGCTGCACAATTGCGCCTGCATAGCTCTGACAAGGTTGCAAACATTCAGGAGTGGCAGCCAGATAGGTTGGTCCCCTTAGGACACTGCCAGCGGACTGGGTGTATGCGCTTATTGTTCTTCTCACCTGAGTTCTACTGATTCCAGCTTTGACGGCTAAACCCTACTCAACGGAGCAGTAAGTTCAAACTCTTCTTATGTCACTCTGTGGAAGTTTGGAGAACTAGAACTCAGTTGTTGGGAACACGACAACTGTCCATCCAGCACTATGGACCGCACTGCCTATATCTGGCTCTAATTAGTCCACGGTTGTGTTCAGCAGAGTGACCTCTGCCGGGAACACCAGGAATGAGGTTCTGAGTTATTGCAACATAGGAGCGTTTCACTGCTTTCAAGGCTTCTTAGGAAGAATTCCGGAATCTTCCTGCCGGCAGGTCCCCGGCTGTTCCGGGTGAACATGTCCTTGTAAATCCCCCGTGGTTTCTTGTACACCTGTGAAGTTTGGCCAGCGTACCCAGTTTGCAGTGCTGTACAGTTGCGCCTGCATAGCTCTGCCGCGATTGCAAACATTCAGGCGTGGCAGCCACATAGGCTGTTCCACGTAAGACAATGCCAACGGACTGGGTATATCTGCTTCCCGTTCTTCTCACCTGAGTGCTACTGATTACAGTTTTGACGGCTAAACTCTTCTCAACCGGAGCAGTAAGTTGAACCACTACTTATGGCACTCTGTGGAAGTTTGGAGAATTAGAGCTCAGTTGTTCGGCACGCGACCTCTGTCCATCCAGCACTTTGGACGGCACTGCCTACATCTGGCTCTAATTAGTCCACGATTGTGTTCAGCCGAATGACCTCTGCCGGGAACACTCAGAATGAGGTTCTGAGTTATTGCAACATAGGAGCGTTTCACTGCTTTCAAGGCCTCTTAGGAAGAATTCCGGAATCTTGCTGACAGGCAGGCCTCCAGCTGTTCCGGGTGAACATGTCCTTGTAAATCCCAAGTGATTTCTTTTACACCCGTGAAGTTTGGCCAGGGTACGCAGTTTGCATTCCTGAACAATTAGGCCTGCATAGCTCTGCCGTGGTTGCAAACATTCAGGCGTGGCAGCCAGATAGGCTGGTCTCTTAGGACACTACCAGAGGACTGGGTATATCTGTTTCCCGTTGTTCTCAACTGAGTGCTACTATTTCCAGCTTTGAAGGCTACACTCTACTCAACCGGAGCAGTAAGTTGCACGTCTACTTATGGCTCTCTGTGAAAGTTTGGAAAACTAGAGCTCAGTTGTTTGGCATTCGACCACTGTCCATCTAGCACTATGGACGGCACTGCCTACATCTGGCTCTAATTAGTCCACGGTTGTGTTCAGCCGAATGACCACTGCCGCGAACACTCAGTTTGTGGTTCTGAGTTATTGCAGCATAGAAACTTTTCACTGTTTCCAAGGCTTCTTAGGAAGTATTCTGAAATCTTTCTGAAGGTAGCCCTCCAGTTGTAACAGGCGAACATCTCCTTGTAAATCCCTGATGGTTTCTTGTACAACGGTGAAGTTTGGCTAGGGTACACAGTTTGCATTGATGTACATTTGCTTCTGCGTAGCTCTACCGCGGTTGCAAACATTCAGGCGTGGCAGCCAAATAGGCTGATCCCCGTAGGACACTGCCAGCTGACTGGGTATATCTGCTTCCCATTCTTCTCACCGGAGTGCTACTGATTCCAGCTTTGACCGCTACACTCTACTCAACCGGAGCAATAAGTTGAACCTCTACTTATGGCACTCTGTGAAAGTTTGGAGAACTAGAGCTCAGTTGTTTGGCTCGCGACGATTGTCCATCCAGCACTATGGACGGCACTGCTTACATCTGACTCTAATTAGTCCACGGTTGTGTTCAGCCGAATAACCTCTGCCGGGACACTCAGAATGAGGTTCTGAGTTATTGCGACATAGGAGCTTGTCACTGCTTTCAAGGCTTCTTAGGAAGAATTCCGGAATCTTGCTGCCGGGAGGCCTCAGGCTGTTCCGGGTAAATATCTCCTTGTAAATCCCCCATGGTTTCTTGTAATCCCGTGATGTTTGGCCAGGGTACCCAGTTTGCAGTGCTGCACAATTATGCCTGCATAGCTCTGGCCTCGGTTGCAAACATTCAGGCGTGGCAGCCAGATAGGCTGGTCCCCGTAGAACATCGCCAACGGACTGGGTATATCTTCTTCCCTTTCTTCTCACCTGAGTGCTACTGATTTCAGGTTTGACATCTACACTATACTCAACCGGAGCAGTAAGTTGAACCTTCTCTTATGGCACTCTGTGAAAGTTTGGAGAACTAGAGCTCAGTTGTTTTGCACGCGACCACTGTCCATCCAGCCCTATGGACAGCACTGCCTACATCTGTCTCTAATTAGTCCACTGTTGTGTTCAGCCGAATGACCTCTGCCGGGAACACTCAGAATGAGGTTCTGTGTTAATGCAACATAGGAGCGTTTCACTGCTTTCAAGGCTTCCTAGGAAGAATTCCGGAATTTGGCTGCCGGCAGGCCTCCAGCGGTTCCGGGTGAATATCTCCTTGTAAATCCCCCGTGGTTTCTTGTACACCCGTGAACTTTCGCCTGGGTACGCAGTTTGCATTGCTGCACAATTGAGCCTGCATAGCTCTGCCATGTTTTCAAACATTCAGGCGTGGCAGGCAGATAGGCTGGTCCCCGTAGGACACTGTCAGCGGACTGGGTATATCTGCTTCCCATTCTTCTCACCTGAGTGCTACTGATTCCAGCTTTTACGGCTACACTCTCCTCTACCGGAGCAGAAATTTGAACCTCTACTTATGGCACTCTGTGAAAGTTTGGAGAACTAGACCTCAGTTGTTTTTCACGCGACCACTCTCCATCCAGCACTATGGACGGCACTACCTACATCTGGCTCTAATTAGTCCATGGTTGTGTTCAGCCCAATGACCTCTGCCGAGAACACTCAGAACGAGGTTCTGAGTTATTGCAACATAGGAGCGTTTCACTGCTTTCAAGGCTTCTTAGGAAGAATTCCGGAATCTTGCTGCCGGCAGGACTCCGTCTGTTCCGGGTGAACATCTACTTGTAAATCCCCCGTGGTTTCTTCTACACCCGTGAATTTTGTCCAGGATATGAAGGTTGCATTCCTGCACAATTGAGCCAGCCTAACAGTGCCACGGTTGCAAACATTCAGGCGAGGCAGCTAGATAGTCTGTTCCACGTAGGACACTGCCAGCTGACTGGGTATATCTGCTTTCCGTTCTTCTCACGTGACTGCTACTGATTCCAGCTTTGATGGATACACTCTGTTCAGACGCAGCAGTAAGTTGAACCTCTACTTTTGGCACTCTGTGAAAATTTGGAGAAGTAGAGCTCAGTTGTTTGGCATGCGACCACTGTCCACCCAGCACTATGGACGGCACTGCCTACATCTAGCTCTAATTAGTCCATGGTTGTGTTCAGCCGAATGACCTCTGCCGGGAACACTCAGAATGAGTTTGTGAGTCATTGCAACATAGGAGCGTTTCACTGCTTTCAAGGCTTCTTAGGAAGAATTCCAGAATCTTGCTGCCGACAGGCCTCTGCCTGTTCCGGGTGCACATCTACTTGTAAATCCCCCGTGGTCTCTTGTACACCGGTGAAGTTTGGCCAGGGTGTGCAGTTTGCATTGCTGCACAATTGCGCCTGCATAGCTCTGCCGCGGTTGCAAACATTCAGGCGTGGCAGCCAGATAGGCTGGTCCCCGAAGGACACTGCCAGTGGACTGGTTATATCTGCTTCCCATTCTTCTCGCCTGAGTGCTACTGATTCCAGCTTTGAAGGCTACACTCTACTCATCCGGAGCAGTAAGTTGAACCTCTACTTATCCTACTCTGTGAAAGTTTGGAGAACTACAGCTCAGTTGTTTGGCACCCTACCACTGTACATCCAGCACTATGGACGGCACTGCCTACATCTGTCTCTAATTAGTCCACTGTTGTGTTCAGCCGAATGACCTCTGCCGGGAACACTCAGAATGAGTTTCTAAGTTATTGCAACATAGGAGCGTTTCACTTCTTTCAAGGCTTCTTAGGAAGAATTCCAGAATCTTGCTGCCGACAGGCCACCGGCTGTTCAGGGTGAACATCTACTTGTAAATCCCCCTTGGTTTCTTCTACACCTGTGAAGTTTGGCCTGGATATGAAGGTTGCATTGCTGCACAATTGAGCCCACATACCACTGCCACGGTTGCAAACATTCAGGCGAGGCAGCCAGATAGGCTGGTCCACGTAGGACACTGCCAGCGGATTTCGTATATCTGCTTCCGTTCTTCTCACCTGAGTGCTACTGATTCCAGCTTTGACGGCTACACTCTACTCAACCGGAGCAGTAAGTTGAACCTCTACTTATGGCACTCTGAGAAAGTTTGGAGAACTAGAGCTCAGTTGTTTGGCTCGCGACCACTGTTCATCCAGCCCTATGGACAGCACTGCCTACATCTGGTTCTAATTAGTCCACGGTTGGGTTCAGCTGAATAACATCTGCGGGGAACACTCAGAATGAGGTTCTGAGTTATTTCAACATAGGAGCGTTTCACTGCTTTCAATGATTCTTAGGAAGAATTCCGGAATCTGGCTGCCGGCAGGCCTCTGTCTGTTCCGGGTGAACATCTACTTGTAAATCCCCAGTGCTTTATTGTACACCTTTGAAATTTGGCCAGAGTACGCAGTTTGCATTGCTGCACAATTGTGCCTGCATAGCTCTGCCGCGGTTGCAAACATTCAGGCGTGGCAGCCAGATAGGCTGGTGCCCGTAGGACACTGCCAGCGGACTGGGTATATCTGCTACCTGTTCTTTTCACCAGAGTGCTACTGATTCCAGCTTTGACGGCTGCACTCTACGCAACCGGAGCAGTAAGTTGAAACTCTAATTATGGCCCTCTGGGAAAGTTTGGAGAACTAGAGCTCAGTTGTTTGGCACGCGGCCACTGTCCATCCAGCACTATGGACGGCACTGCCTACATCTGTCTCTAATTATTCCACGGTTGTGTTCAGCCGAATGACCTCTGCCAGGAACACTCAGAATGAGTTTCTGAGTTATTGCAACATAGGAGCGTTTCACTGCTTTCATGGCTTCTTACAAAGAATTCCGGAATCTTGCTGAAGGCAGACCTCCGGCTGTTCCGGGTGAACATCTCCTTGTAAATGCCCCATGGTTTCTTCTATTCCCGGGAAGATTAGCCAGGGTACACAGTTTGCATTGCTGCACAATTGCGCCTGCATAGCTCTGCCGCGGTTGCAAACATTCAGGTGTGGCAGCCAGATAGGCTGGTCCCAGTAGGACCCTGCCAGCAGATTGGGTCTATCTGCTTCCTCTTCTTCTCACATGAGTGCTACTGATTCCAGGTTTGATGGCTGCAATCTACTGAACCGGAGCAGTAAGTTCAAACTCTACTTATGGCACTCTGTGAAAGTTTGGAGAACTAGAGCTCAATTTTTTGGCACGCGACCACTGTCCATTAAGCTCTATGGACGGCACTGCCTACATCTGGCTCTAGTTAGTCCACGGTTGTGTTCAGCCAAATGACCTCTGCTGGCAACACTCAGAATGAGGTTCTGAGTTATTGCAACATAGGAGCCTTTCACTGCTTTCAAGGATTCTTAGGAAGAATTCCGGTATCTGGCTGCGGGCAGACCTCCCCCTGTTCCGGGTGAACATCTCCTTATAAATTCCCTGTGGTTTCTTGTACACCCGTGAAGATTGGCCAGGGTACGCAGTTTGCATTGCTGCACAATTGCGCCTGCATAGCTTTGCCGCGGTTGCAAACAATCAGGCGTGGCAGCCAGATAGGCTGGTCCCCGGAGGACACTGGCAGCGGACTGGGTATATCTGCTTCCCGTTCTTCTCACCCGAGTGCTACTGATTCCAGCTTTGACAGCTACACTCTACTCAACCAGAGCAGCAAGTTGATCGTCTACTTATGGCACTCTATTCAAGTTTGGAGAACTAGAGCTCAGTTGTTTGGCACGCGACCACTGTCGATCCAACATTATGGACAGCACTGCCTGCATCTGGATCTAATTAGGTCACGGTTGTGTTCAGCTGAATGAGGTCTGACGGGAACACTCAGAATGAGGTTCTGATTTATTGCAACATATGAGCCTTTCACTGCTTTCAAGGATTCTTAGGAAGAATTCCGGAAACTGGCTGCCAGCAGACCTCCGGCTGTTCCGGGTGAACATCTCCTTGTAAATCCCCCGTGGTTTCTTGTACACCCGTGAAATTTGGCCAGAGTATGCGGTTTGCATTGCTGCACAATTGCACCTGCATAGCTTTGCCGGGGTTGCAAACATTCAGGCGTAGCAGCCAGATAACCTTTTGTCCGTAGGACACTGCCAGCGGACTGGGTATATCTGCTTCCCGTTCTTCTCAACTGAGTGCTACTTACTCCAGCTTTGACGGCTAAACTCTACTCAACTGGAGCAGTAACTTGAACCTCTACTTATGGCAATCTGTGAAAGTTTGAAGAACTAGAGCTCAGTTGTTTGGCACGTGACCACTGTCCTTCCAGCACTATGCACGGCACTGCCTACACCTGGCTCTAATTAGTCAATGGTTGTATTCAGCCCAATGACATCTGCCGGGAACACTCAGAATGAGGTTATGAGTTCCTGCAAAATAGGAGCGTTTCACTGCTTTCATGGCTTCTTAGGAAGAATTCCGGAATCTTGCTGATGACAAGCCTCTGAGTGTTATGGGTGAACATCACCTTGTAAATCCCCCGTGGTTTCTTGTACTCATGTGAAGGTGGCCAGGGAACGCAGTTTGCATTGCTGCACAAAAGCGCCTGCTTAGCTCTGCCGCGGTTGCAAACATGCAGGCCTGGCAGCCAGATAGGCTGGTCCCCTTAGGACACTGCCAGCGGACTGGGTATATCTGCTTCCCGTTGTTCTCACCTGAGTGCTACTGATTCCAGCTTTGACGGCTACACTCTACTCAACCGGAGCAGTAAGTTGAACCTCTACTTATGACACTAAGTGAAAATTTGGAGAACTAGAGCTCAATTATTGGCACACGACCACTGTCCACTCAGCACTATTGACACCACTGCCTACATCTGGCTCCAATTAATCCACGGTTGTGTTCAGCCGAATGACCTGTGCCGGGAACACTCAGAATGAGGTTCTGAGTTATTGCAACATAGGAGCGTTTCACTGCTTTCAAGGCTTCTTAGGAACAATTCCGGAATCTTGCTGCCGCCAGGCCTCTGGCTGTTCCGGGTGGACATCTCCTTGTAAATCCGCCGTGGTTTCTTGTACACCCGTGAAGTTTGGCCAGGGTACCCAGTTTGCATTGCTGCACAATTGCGCCTGCATAGCTCTCTCTCGGTTGCAAACTTCCAGGCGTGGCAGCCAGATAGCCTGGTCCCCTTAGGACACTGCCAGCGGACTGGGTATATCTGTTTCCCGTTCTTCTCACCTGAGTGCTACTCATTCCAGCTTTGACGGCTACACTCTACTCAACCGGTGCATTAAGTTGAACCTCTACTTATGGCACTCTGTGATAATTTGGAGAACTAGAGCTCAGTTGTTTGGCACGCGACCACTGTCCATCCAGCAGTATGGACGGCACTGCCTACATCTGGTTCTAATTAGTCCACGGTTGTATTCAGCCGAATGACCTCTGCCGGTAACACTCAGAAAGAGGCTCTGAGTTATTGCAACATAGGAGCTTTTCACTGCTTTCAAGGCTTCTTAGGAAGATTTCCGGAATGTGGCTGCCGGCAGGCCTCCAGTTGTTCCGGTTGAACATCTCCTTCTAAATCCTCCGTGGTGTCTTGTACAATCCTGAAGTTTGGCCCGGATAAGCAGTTTGCATTGCTGCACTATTGCGCCTGCATAGCTCTGCCTCGGTTGCAAATATTCAGGCGTGGCAGACAGATAGGCTGGTCTCCGTAGGACACTGCCAGGGGACTGGGTAAATCTGCTTCCGGTTCTTCTCACCTGAGTGCTACTGATTCCAGGTTTGACAGCTACACTCTACTCAACCGGAGCAGTAAGTTGAACCTCTACTTATGGCACTCTGTGAAAGTTTGGATAACTAGAACTCAGTTGTTTGGCACGCGACCACTTTCCATCCAGCACTATGGACGGCACTGACTACATCTGGCTCTAATTAGTCCACGGCTGTGTTCAGCCGAATGACTCTGCCGGAAACACTCAGAATGAGGTTCTGAGTTATTGCATCATAGGAGCGTTTCACTGCTTTCAAGGCTTCTTAGGAAGAATACCGGAAACTTGCTGCCGGCAGGTCTCCGGCTGTTCCGGGTGAACATCTCCTTGTAAATCCCCGGTGGTTTCTTGTACACCCGTGAAGTTTGGCCAGGGTACGCAGTTTGCATTGCTGCACAATTGCGCCTGCATAGCTCTGCAGCGCCTGCAAACATTCAGGCTTGGCAGCCAGATAGGCTGGTTCCCGTAGGACACAGCCAGCGGACTGGGTATATCTGCTTCCCATGCTTCTCACCTGAGTGCTACTGATTCCATCTTTTTTTTTTTTTCTCTCTTTTTTTTTATTCTTTTTTAAATTTTATTTTATTTTATTTGAGAACATTCTGTACAGAGGGGTTACAATTACATGGGCAGGATAATGCATACATTTCTTACCAAGCATTGCAGCCTCCTCCTTTGTTTACCCTTCTCCTCCCTTCCCAGCCTCTCCCCTCCCCCCTACCCAATCATACCCTCCCTCCTCCCCCACCGACATTGTAAAGCTGGTTTTGACATATCATTTTGTACTTCTCATTGTTGCAACAGGTCCACCTGAATCCTTAAACGACTTGTTTGTCCCCGTCTCCTCCACATGTTATACTGACATCAAATATAGTGAAAGCGGGGGTTACACTGTGGGGGAGGGACATACAAAGCAACAAAGAAATAATCTTATAAATGCATTAGAAACACATGCGTGAAAGAAACAGAAACATTAAAATACATATTTGAGGGTTCGTTTTCCTAACATCACATTCTCTGACTTTTTCCGCTTGACTCATACCTATACTAGATATTGCAAATAAGGGAAACCATGGGACCTATGTTTCTTTGGGCCTGGCTTACTTCACTTAATATAATTTTTTCCAAGCCTTTCCATTTCCTAACAAATGGGGAAATGTCATTCTTTCTGATGGAGGCATAGAATTCCATTGCGTATATATACCACATCTTCTTGATCCATTCATCTACTGAGGGGCATCTGGGTTGGTTCCATATCTTAGCTATGGTAAATAATGCTGCAATAAACATAGTTGTGCTGGTAGCTTTAGTGTGGCCTTGTTTGTGATCATTTGGGTAAATGCCCAAAAGTGGGATTGCTGGGTCATTGGGGAGCTCTATGTGGAGTCTTTTGAGGAACCTCCATACTGCTTTCCAAAGTGGTTGAACAAGTTTACATTCCCACCAACAATGAAGTAAGGTTCCTTTCTGTCCACATCCCCTCCAGCATCTGTTGTTGTTAGAGTTCTTCATTTTTGCTGTTCTAACTGGAGTGAGGTGATATCTCAATGTTGTTTTGATTTGCCTTTCTTTTATGGCTAGGGATGTTGAACATTTCTTCATGTGTCTATTGGCCATCCTTCTTTCTTCTTCAGAGAAGCTTCTCTTTAAGTCTTTCGCCCACTTACTTATTGGGCAGTTGTTTCTTTGAGGATTTGTTGTTGGGTGGTTTAATTTTTTGAGTTCCAAGTATATTTTAGATATGAGACCCTTGTCCGTTGTATGGCTAGTAAAGATCTTCTCCCAGTCCGTGGGCTTTCTATTGATCTTGCTAGCTATGTCATTTGACCTGCAGAAGCTCTGCAACCTTATACAATCCCATTTGTCCAACCTTTCTTTGATTTGTTGTGTTTCCGGGTCTCTATTCAGAAAATTTCGGCCTGAGCCAAGGAGACCCAGGGTTTCTCCTATTCCATCCTGTAATGTTTTCAGAGTGTCTGCTTTGAGTTCAAGGTCTTAGATCCATTTGGAGTTGATTCTGGTGCAGGGTGATATATAAGGATCTAGCTTTAGTTTTCTACATGTAGTTAACCAGTTTTGCCAGCACCATTTACTGAAGAGGCTGTCTGTCTTCCATTCTATTGTTTTAGCTCCCTTATCGAAGATTAGATGGCTATAGGTCTGTAGGTTCATTTCTGGGTTTTCAATTCTATTCCATTGGTCCTGAGGTCTGTTCTTATGCCAATACCAAGCTGTTTTGATTACTATGGCTTTATAGTAGAGTTGAAATTTGGTATTGATATTCCTCCAGCCGTGTTCTTTCCGTTGAGGAGCATTTTTGCTATTCGGGGTCTTTTATTGTTCCATATGAATTTTTGGATTGCCTCTTCTATTTCCTTGAAGAATGAGGGTGGAATTTTGATAGGTATTGCGTTGAATTTGTAGATAGCCTTGGGAAGTATTGCCATTTTCACGATGTTAATCTTTCCAATCCAGGAGCATGGGAGGTTTTGCCATTTTTTAAGTTCTGTGTTGATTTCCTTGTTCAAGATTTTAAAGTTTTCATCATAGAGGTCCTTCACTTCTTTAGTTAAGTTAATTACTAGGTATTTTATTTTTTGTGGGGCTATTACAAATGGAGTTGCTTTCCTAATTTCAGCCACACTTTTCGCATTGTTTGCATACAGAAAAGCCATTGATTTTGGGGGGTTAATTTTATAACCTGCTACTTTGCCAAAGTTTTGAATCAGCTTGAGTAATTTGGGAATGGAGTCTATGGGATTCTTTAAATACAAGATCATGTCATCTGCAAAGAGGGAGAGTTTTATTTCTTCTTTCCCTATTTGGATCCCCTTTATGTCTGCATCTTGTCTTATTGCTGTAGCTAGGCATTCTAATACTAGATTGAAGAGAAGTGGAGAGAGTGGGCATCCTTGTCTTGTTCCTGAGTTAAGAGGAAATGGCTTTAGTTTTTCACCATTGAGTATAATGCTGGCTGTAGGTTTGTCATATACAGCCTTTATTGTATTGAGGAATGTTCCATGGATTCCTAATTTTTCCAAAACCTTCATCAGGAAGGGGTGTTGGATCTTGTCGAATGCTTTTTCTGCGTCTATTGAGATAACCATGTGGTTCTTATTCTTGCTCCTGTTGATGTGATGAATAATATTAATTGATTTGCGTATACTGAACCAGCTTTGCATCCCTGAAATGAATCCTGTTTGATCGTGGTGTATGTTTTTTTGGATGAATTGTTGAAGTCGGTTGGCCAAAATTTTGTTGAGAAGTTTTGCATCAATGTTCATCAAAGAAATGGGTCTATAGTTCTCTTTCTTTGATGAGTCCCTGCCTGGTTTTGGGATGAGGGTTATAATGGCTTCATAGAATGTGTTCGGTAGTGAGCTTTCTCTTTCAATTTCATTGAAGAGTTGGAGGAGAATTGGTGTGAGCTCTGCTTTGAAGGCCTTGTAAAATTCCGCTGTAAAACCATCTGGTCCTGGACTTTTCTTAGCTGGGAGGTCTCTTATTACTGTTTCTATTTCAATGCTTGATATGGGCCTGTTAAGATAGTTTAACTCATCTTGGTTTAGTTTTGGCATGTCAATATTTGCTAGGAAGAGGTCCATTTCTGTCAAGTTCTCAAACTTATTAGCATAAAGTTTTGAGAAGTATTCCCTTATAATGTTCTGAATCTTGCTTGTTTCCGTGGTGATGTTTCCATTCTCATCTCTGAGTTTATTAATTTGGGTGTGTTCTCTTCTTTTTCTGATAAGATTTGCTAAGGGTCTGTCAATTTTGTTAAGTTTTTCGAAGAACCAACTCTTTGTTTTGTTGATTCTTTCTATAGTTTTTTTGGATTCTAATTCATTTAATTCTGATTTAATTTTGATTATTTCTTTCCGTCTACTGGATTGGGGTTTATCTTGCTGCTCTTTTTCAAGGAGGTTTAGATGTGTCATTAAATTGTTAGTTTCAGATCTCTCCAATTTGTTGATGTAGGAGCTCAGAGCTATAAACTTGCCTCTGAGTACTGCCTTTGCTGTGTCCCAGAGGAGCTGGTATTTTGTGTGTTCATTTTTGTTGAATAGCATGAACATTTGAATTTCCTTTCTAATCTCTTCCATGACCCACTCATGATTCAGCAGTGTGTTGTTCAGCCTCCATGTGATACCGGACTTTCTTTGGTGGCTTTTGGTGTTGAGTTCTAATTTTATTCCCTTGTGGTCAGAGAGAATGCAAGGTATAACTTCAATGTTTCTGAATTTAGACAAGTTTGCTTTGTGGCCTAAAATGTGGTCTATTTTAGAAAACGTTCCATGTGCTGCTGAGAAAAACGTGTATTCCGATGCTGCTGGGTGAAATGTTCGGTAAATGTCTGTTAAGTCTAGTTGATCTATGCAGCTGTTTAGATCTGCGGTTTCTCTGTTGAGTTTTTGCCGAGTTGATCTATCTAGTGGGGAGAGTGGTGTGTTAAAATCCCCAACAATTAATGTCTTTGGATCTATATGGGATTTGAGGGAAAGTAGTGTTTCTTTGATAAATTTGGGTGCTCCATTGTTTGGCGAATAGATATTTAGAATTGTAATATCCTCCTGAAGGAGAGATCCTTTAATTAGTATGTAGCGACCTTCTTTATCTCTTTTCACGAATTTTAATTTGAAGTCTATTTTATCTGATATTAGGATTGCAACTCCCGCCTGTTTATGGGGTCCGTTTGCTTGGTAGATTTTGTTCCAGCCTTTAACATTGAAAATGTGTTTGTTTTTACGGGCAAGATGTGACTCCTGCAGGCAGCAGACAGAAGGGTCTTGTTTTTTAATCCAACTAGACAGTCTATGTCGCTTAATTGGGGAGTTCAGTCCGTTAACATTAAGAGATAGGACTGAGAGGTATTTGGGAGTTCCTGCCATGTTATCTACCTTCTTGGGGGCTGCGAAAACTGGGTTCTTCCTATGGTTCTTGGCTTCTCAGTTTGGGTGCAGTTTCTTGGCCTTTATTGCGGTCTTGTTGGTTTTCTATGTGTAGGACATCTTTAAGAATCTTTTGTAGGGCTGGTTTGGTGGAGATGTATTGTTTCAATTTTTCTTTGCTATGGAAGGTTTTTATTTGGCCTTCAGTTATGAAGGAGAGTTTAGCTGGGTACAGTATTCTTGGTTGATAGTTGTTTGTTTTTAGGGCATGGCATACATCATTCCAGGCTCTTCTTGCTTTGATTGTCTCTGCTGAGAAATCTGAGGTGATTCTAATTGGTTTCCCTTTATAAGTGATTATCCTTTTCTCTCTGACAGCTTTAAGGATCTTTTCCTTGTTCTGAGTTGATCCTGTGTGGATTATAATGTGGCGGTGGGATGTCCTATTCTGGTCTGGTCTATTTGGGGTTCTAAAGGCTTCTTGTATCTGGACAGGCCTATCTTTTTGCATGTTTGGGAAGTTCTCTGCTAGGATCCTGTTAAACAAATTTCCTAGACCATTAACTTCTGTTTCTAGGTGCTCCTCTACACCCATTATCCTTAGATTAGGCCTTCTGATGGTGTCTTCCAGGTGTTGGATAGATCTATCATATTTCTTGGACTTGTCTTGGATGGTTGTATGTTCTTTCTCTATAATATCTAGGCTGTCTTCAATCCCTGAGATTCGATCTTCTGCATGGTCTAACCTGCTGTCAAGACTCTCTACTTTGTTTTTTATCTCTTTTCCTTCTAGTTGGTCAGCTTTGATGGCTTCAAGTTCTTTGTTGAAGCTCTGTTTTAGGTCTTGTATGAATTTCTTTACTTCCTTAATTTGGTGTTCAGTGTTTGTCCTCAAATCACTTAGTTGATTGGTTGTGGTTTCTTTGGGCTCCCATTCCTTCTGTTGGGTTCCATTCAGCATTCCCTTTGTGGTCTCCCTGACTTCCTTCAGCTCTTTGTTAATGGATTCCATGAGTGCCTTTAGTGATCTTTGTGTGTTCTCTACCTGGTCTCTCAATTCCTGTATTACTCTTTGATTAGCTTCATCCCATTCGTGGGATTCCTGCAGATCTCTTTGAGTGTTCTCAGCCTGCTCACGCCATTCCTCCCTTTCTCTTTGAGTATTCTCAAGTTGTTCACGCAAATCCTGTATCAGTTTTTGAGTAGCTTCCTCACGCTTATGATATTCCTGTATAAACTTCTGGGATGCCTCCTCTCTCTCCCTATCACGCTCATACAGAGTCCTTTGTACGTTGTCAAACTTTTCATTTATCATGTTTGCCAGCAGTGTTTGTAGAGCTGTTTGGGAACTCTCCTCTGGATTATTCATTATCTGTTCTAACCCCTGATTATCAAGATTGGGAATTGAGATACCCAAATTTGCCATTTTTCTTGTGTTTTTCCGGCTTACTCTGCCCATTTGAGATGAAGATAGCACCAGTTTTGTGCTAGAACACTATCTTAAGGCAACCATCAACCAAAGTTTGCATTTGTACAGTCAATAGTCTACAGATACAATCTAGTTCAACAGATACATCTATTCGACATCAAACAACTATATGTTAAAGGGCTTCGAACCGCAGAGAGGAATTTGGAAAACCAGAGATTATTAGGGTTAGGGAGAGATGTGGGTAAAAAATAGGAATAGATTGGTGTGGGGAGGCACAGGGAGAGTTAACTATGTCCTAATCACAATGCAGGAAATAGGTTGGGTAGGTTGCAAGTAGAGAGAGAGAGAAAAAGAAGAAAGGAAAAGGGGAATGAAAAGAGACCAGAAAAAAAAATAGAAACGTAAAAATTAATGTTATTTTAGAGATTAAAAGACCATCTATTTATAGAGGAATATGAATATGTTGAGAGAAAGGGAGGGACATAGAGGAGATGTGAAAAACTTTAAAAAAATGCTTAAAATATTATATAGGTATAAAGAGGTAGTACTGCTATTAATGAATTTAAGTCTCAGAGGTTTTGAATTGAGTAATAAGTTTGTGGATTAAATGTGTACACAATGGGGGATAGGGTCTACTGGTTAACTACGGGTTTATCTGAGGATGTGCAGGACAAGAGTTAAGTCACATAAAGAAGAACAAAGAGGAAAAGATGGAAAGGATAGGAAAGTGAGAAGAAAGGATCAGAAGTTCAGTAGAGCTAGACAAAAAACAAAAAGATAATTAAGAATGAAAGAAAAAGAGAAAGAAGACAAGAAAAGAAAGGAAAACACACATTCACGTATTCCTAAAATAAAAATTATAAGAGGAGAAAAAAAAAAAGTTAATGGAAAACAATTATTTTTTCAGAAGAGGCAAAAATTAAAGATTAATAAAAGTTTTAGAAAAGCAAAAAAAAATTTTTATATATATAAGGTAACAAAAAACGAAAAAAAAAAAACAAAACAAAAAAAAGAAAAGAAAAGAAGAAGAAGAAAAAAAAAAGTTCTTTGATTTTTTTTTTTTTGGGAGGGGTGGGAAGAGTCCTGTATCTCCCTTTTGTCTGTAACCACAGTCTGGTTGGAGTCTCTGGTCAGCTTGAGGTCCTGTGGCTTGATTGGTTTCTTAAGTCAGTTTGTTGGAACAGGCAGAAAAGTGCTCTGCTTTACCGAAGATTTTGAGATCTCCCTCCCAGGTTAGTTTACTGGGAGGGTGATCTGCTTTGAGAATCACAAAAGAGGGGGATGCAGTGATGAGGCTAGGTTCTGGGTAGAGTTGAGGCCTTTCAACAAACAATAGCTTTTCCCTGGAGCTATTTTGTGAAAAAAACTCACAGCACCCAGCCTGGAGCCATTCTCAGGGTTTCTGTTTTTCAATTGATTGTGGTGGCTGCTAGAGGGAGGGGCAGCCTCTGGCTCTGGTTACCCGGTGAGGAGAGCCACTCCAATGGCTGGCGCCTGAGCTGGGTGACTTTTCCCTGGATGGAACTGAGTCTGTGAGGTCACTTCGCCGTTAAGTTCTTGTGACCTGCTAAATGACTAGTTTTATTCCAAGGCCTGAGGTGGAGCTAGGCGCTCCTCCGAGCTTTGTCGGTATCCAAGATGGAGATCACCGGTGCTGGGGGGGGAGGGGTGGCCTTCCCTCCTCTG
Organism: Dipodomys spectabilis; assembly: GCF_019054845.1. NCBI lineage: Eukaryota > Metazoa > Chordata > Mammalia > Rodentia > Heteromyidae > Dipodomys > Dipodomys spectabilis. The sequence continues at coordinate 2,134,547 of NW_024870985.1, forward strand.
CTCCCTGAGAAGGAGTGAGGAAGTGGGGCTTCTACTCACGCTGAGTCTTGGATCCTGGGTCGTCTCTGGTCTGCAAAGTGCAGGATGAAGTTGTCCGCTCCTTGTCGGTTCTTGCTGGTGTTGAGTAGAATCCGCTCGTCCGCTGCGTCTGGCTCCTTGGTCCCGGACTGCGTCTCAGGCATGGCCCCTGCGGCGGTGGTCGCTGCTGCGACCCTGCCGCCTCAGCAGCAGCTGCTGGCAGGCACTCAGATGTGTCTGCTTAGCTTCCCCTCTCTTGACTAACTCTCTGTCCTGTGATGGCACACTTGGTGTGATTCTCTGGCTTGGGACTGTTCACTGGAACTCTGAAACAGTTTTCTATGCAAGAGCTTGTTCAGATTCCAGCTTCTCCTCCGCCATCTTCCCGGAACTCCACTGATTCCAGCTTTGACGGCTACACTCTACTCAACCGGAGCAGTAAGTTGAACCTCTTTTTATGGCACTCTGTGAAAGTTTGGAGAACTAGAGCTCAGTTGTTTGGCACGCGACCACTGTTCATCCAGCACTATGGACGGCACTGCCTACATCTGGCTCTAATTAGTCCACGGTTGTGTTCAGCCGAATGACCTCTGAATGAGGTTCTGAGTTATTGCAACACAGGAGCATTTCACTGCTTTCAAGGCGTCTTAGGAAGAATTCCGGAAACTTGCTGCAGGCAGGCCTCGGGCTGTTCCAGGTGAACATCTCCTTGTAAATCACCCGTGGTTTCTTCTACACCCGTGAAGTTTGGCCAGGGTACGCAGTTTGCTTTGCTGCACAATTGTGCCTGCATAGCTCTGCCGCGGTTGCATACATTCAGGCATGGGAGCCAGATAGGCTGGTCCCCGTAGGATAGTGCCAGCTGATTGGGTATATCTGCTTCCTGTTCTTCTCACCTGAGTGCTACTGATTCCAGCTTTGACGGCTACACTCTACTCAAACGGAGCAGTAAATTGAACCTCTACTTATGACACTCTCTGAAAGTTTGGAGAACTAGAGCTCAGTTGTTTGGCACGCGAACACTGTCCATCCAGCACTATGGACGGCACTGCCTACATCTGGCTCTAATTAGTCCACGGTTGTGTTCAGCCGAATGACCTTTGCCGGGAATACTCAGAAAGAGGTTCTGAGTTATTGCAACATAGGAGGGTTTACTGCTTTCAAGGATTCTTAGGAAGAATTCCGGAAACTTGCTGCCAGCAGGCCTCTGGCTGTTCCGGGTGAACATCTCCTTGTAAATCCCCCGTGGTTTCTTCTACACCCGTGAAGTTTGGCCAAGGTACGCAGTTTGCATTTCTGCACAAATGCGCCTGCATAGCTCTGCCCCCGTTGCAAATATTCAGGCGTGGCAGCCAGATAGGCTGGTCCCCGTAGGACACTGCCAACGGACTGGGTATATCTGCTTCCCGTTCTTCTCACCTGAGGGCTACTGATTCCAGCTTTGACGGCTACACGCTACTCAACGTGAGCAGTAAGTTGAACCTCTACTTATGGCACTCTGTGAAAGTTTGGAGAACTAGAGCTCAGTTGTTTTACAGGCGAGCACTGTCCATCCAGCACTATGGACATCACTGCCTACATCTGGCTCTATTTAGTCCACGGTTGTGTTCAGCCGAATGACCTCTGCCGGGAACACCGAGAATGAGGTTCTGAGTTATTGCAACATAGGAGCTTTTCAGTGCTTTCAAGGCTTCTTAGGAATAATTCCGGAATCTTGCTGCCGGCAGGTCTCTGGCTGTTCCGGGTGAACATCTCCGTGTAAATTCCAAGTGGTTTCTTGTACACCCGTGAAGTTTGGCCAGGGTACGCAGTTGCAGTGCTGCACACTTGGGCCTGCCTATCTCTGCGGCGATTGCAAACATTCAGGTGAGGCAGCCAGATAGGCTGGTCGCAGTAGGAAACTGCCAGCGGAATGGGTCTATCTGCTTCAACTACTTCTCACCTGACTGCTACTGATTCCAGCTTTGATGGCTACACTCTACTCAACCGGAGCAGTAAGTTGAACCTCTACTTATGGCACTCTGTGAAAGTTTGGAGAACTAGAGCTCAGTTGTTTGGCACGCGACCACTGTCCATCCAGCTCTATGGACGGCACTGCTTATATCTGGCTCTAATTAGTCAACGGTTGTGTTCAGCTGAATGCCCTCTGCCAGGAACATTGAGAATGTGGTTCTGAGTTATTGCAACATAGGAGCTTTTCACTGCTTCCAAGGATTCTTAGGAAAAATTCTGGAATCTTGCAGCCGGCAGGCCTCCGGCTGTTCCGGGTAAACATCTCCTTGTAAATCCCCCGTGGTTTCTTCTACACCAGTGAAGTTCGTCCAGGGTACGCAGTTTGCATTGTTGCACAATTCCGCCAGCATAGCTCTTCCGCGGTTGCCAACATTCAAGCGTGGCAGCCAGATAGGCTGGTCCCCGTAGAACACTGCCAGCGGACTGGGTATATCTGCATCCCGTTCTTATCACCTGAGTGCTACTGATTCCAGCTTTGACGGCTACACTCTATTCAACCGGAGCAGTAAGTTGAACCTCTACTTATGTCACTCTGTTAAAATTTGGAGAACTACAGCTCAGTTGTTTGGCACGCGACCACTGTCCATCTAGCACTATGGACGGCACTGCACACATCTGGCTCAAATTAGTCCACGGTTGTGTTCAGCCGAATGACCTCTGCCGAGAACACTCAGAATGAGGTTCTGAGTTATTACAACATAGGAGCGTTTCACTGCTTTCAAGGCTTCTTAGGAAGATTTCGTGAATCTTGCTGCCAGCAGTTCTCCGGCTGTTCCGGGTGAACATCTCCCTGTAAATCCCCCGTGGTTTCTTCTACACCCGTGAAGTTTGGCCAGGGTATGCAATTTGCATTGCTGCACAATTGGGCCTGCATAGATCTGCCGCGGTTGCAAACATTCAGGCGTGGCAACCAGATAGGCTGGTCCCCTTAGGACACTGCCAGCAGACTGGGTCTATCTGCTTCTCGTTTTTCTCACCTGAGTGCTACTGATTCCAGCTTTGACGACTACACTCTACTCAACCGGAGCAATAAGTTGAACCTCTACTTATGGCACTCTGTGAAAGTTTGGAGAACTAGAGCTCAGTTGTTTGGCAGGCGACCACAATCCATCCAGCACTATCCATGGCACTTCCTACATCTGGCTCTAATTAGTCCACGGTTGTGTTCAGCTGAATGACCTCTGCCAGGAACACTCAGAATGAGGTTCTGAGGTATTGCAACATAGGAGCGTTTCACTGCTTTCAAGGCTTCTTAGGAAGATTTCGTGAATCTTGCTGCCAGCAGTTCTCCGGCTGTTCCGGGTGAACATCTTCTTGTAAATCCCCCGTGGTTTCTTGTACACACGAGAAGTTTGGCGAGGGTACGCAGTTTGCATCGCTGCACAATTGTGCCTGCATAGCTCTGACACGGGTGTAAACATTCAGGCGTGGCAGCCAGATAGGCTGGTACCCGTAGGACACTGCCAGCTGACTGGTTATATCTGCTTCCTGTTCTTCTCACCTGAGGGCTATTGATTCCAGCTTTGACGGCTACATTCTACTCAACCGGAGCAGTAAGTTGAACCTGTTCTTATGACACTCTGTGAAAGTTTGGGGAACTAGAGCTCAGTTGTTTGGCACGCGACCACTGTCCATCCAGCACTATGGACGGCACTGCCTAAATCTGGCTCTAATTAGTCCACCGTTGTGTTCAGCCGAATGACCTCTGACAGGAACACTCAGAATGAGGTTCTGAGGTATTGCAACATAGGAGCTTTCACTGCATTCAAGGCTTCTTAGGAAGAATTATGGAAACTTGCTGCCAGCAGGCCTCCGGTTGTTCCCGGTGAATATCTCCTTGTAAATTCCCCGAGTTTTCTTGCACACCTGTGAAGTACGGCCGGGGTATGCAGTTTGCATTGTTGAACAACTGCGCCTGCATAGCTCTGCCGAGGTTGCAAAAATTCAGGCGTGGCAGCCAGATACGCTGGTCCCTGTAGGACACTGACAGCGGACTGGGTATATCTGCTTCCCGTTCTTATCACCTGAGTGCTACTGATTCCAGCTTTGAAGGCTACACTCTACTCAACCGGAACAGTAAGTTGCACGTCTACTTATGGCACTCTGTGAAAGTTTGATGAACTAGAGCTCAGTTGTTTGGTACGCGATCACTTTCCATCCAGCATTATGGACGGCACCGCCTACATCTGGCTCTAAGTAGTCCACGGTTGTGTTCAGCCGAATGAAGTCTGAATGAGGTTCTGAGTTATTGCAACACAGGAGCATTTCACTGCTTTCAAGGCGTCTTAGGAAAAATTCCGGAATCTTGCTGCCGGTAGGCCTCCGTCTGTTCCGAGTGAACATCTCCTTTAAAATCCCCCGTGGTTTCTTGTACACCCGTGAAGTTTGGCCAGTGTACCCAGTTTGCATTGCTGCACAATTGCGCCTGCATAGCTCTGCCACGGTTGCAAACATTCAGGCCTGGCAGCCAGATAGGCTGGTCCACGTAGGACACTGTCAGGGGACTGGGTATATCTGCTTCCCGTTCTTCTCACCTGAGTGCCACGGATTCCAGCTTTGACGGCTACACTCTACTCAACCGGAGCAGTAAGTTGAACCTCTCCTTATCGCACTCTGTGAAAGTTTGGAGAACTACAGCTCAGTTGGTTGACACGCGACCACTGTACATCCTGCACTATGGAAGCACTGCCTACATCTGCCTCTAATTAGTCCACCCTTATGTTCAGCCGAATGACCTATGCCGGGAACACTCAGAATGAGGTTCTGAGTTATTGCAACATAGGAGCGTTTCACTGCTTTCAAGGCTTCTTAGGAAGAATTCGGGAAACTTGCTGCCGGCAGGCCTCCCGCTGTTCCGGGTGAACATCTCCTTGTAAATCCCCAGGGGTTTCTTGTAGACCCGTGAAGTTTGGCCAGGGTACGCAGTTTGCATTGCTGCACAATTGTGCCTTCATAGCTCTGCCGCATTTGCAAACATTCAGGCCAGGCAACCAGATATGCTAGTCCCCGTGGGACACTGCCAGCGGACTGGGTATATCTGCTTCCTGTTCTTCTCACCTGAGTGCCACTGATTCCAGCTTTGACGGCTACACTCTACTCAACCGGAGCGGTAAGTTGAACCTCTACTTATCGCACTCTGTGAAAGTTTGGAGAACTAGAGCTCAGTTGTTTGGCACGCGACCACTGTCCTTCCAGCACTATGGACGGCAATGCCTACATCTGGCTCTAATTAATCCACGGTTGTGTTTAGCCGATTGACCTCTGAATGAGGTTCTGAGTTATTGCAACATAGGAGCGTTTCACTGCTTTCAAGGCTTCTTAGGAAGAATTCCGGAATATTGCTGCCGATAGGCCTCCGGCTGTTCGGGGTGAACATCTCCCTGTAAATCACCCGTGGTTGCTTCTACACCCGTGAAGTTTGGCCAGGGTACGCAGTTTGCATTGCTGCACAATTGCGGCTGCATAGATGTGCCATGGGTTCAAACATTCAGGCGTGGCAGCCAGATAGGCTGGTCCCCGTAGGACACTTCCAGGTGACTGGGAATATCAACTTCCCCTTCTTCTCACGTGAGTGCTACTGATTCCAACTTTGACTTCTACACTCTACTCAACCGGAGCAGTAAGTTGAACTTCTACTTATGGCACTCTGTGAAAGTTTGGAGAACTAGAGCTCAGTTGTTTGGCACCCGACAACTGTCCATTGAGCACTATGGACAGCACTGCCTACATCTGGCTCTAATTAGTCCACGGTTGTGTTTAGCCGATTGACCTCTGAATGAGGTTCTGAATTATTGCAACATAGGAGCGTTTCACTGCTGTCAAGGCTTCTTAGGAAGAATTCCAGAATATTGCTGCCGGCAGGGCTCTGGCTGTTCCGTGTGAACATCTCCTTGTTAATCCCCCGTGGTTTCTTGTACACCCGTGAAGTTTGGCCATGGTACGCAGTTTGCATTGCTGCACAATTGCACCTGCATAGCTCTGACGTGGTTGCAAACATTCAGGAATGGCAGCCAGATAGGCTGGTCCCCGTAGGACACTACCAGCGGACTGGGTAAATCTGCTTCCCGTTCTTCTCACCTGAGTGCTAATGATTCCAGCTTTGAAGGGCACACTCTACTCAACCAGAGCAGTAAGTTGAACCTCTACTTATGGCACTCTGTGAAAGTTTGGAGAACTAGAGCTCAGTTGCTTGGCACGCGACCACTGTCCATCCAGCACTAGGGACGGTATTGCCTACATCTTGTTCAAATTAGTCCACGCATGTGTTCAGCCGAATGACCTCTGCGGTGAACACTCAGAATGAGGTTCTGAGTTATTGCAACATATGAGTGTTTCACTGCTTTCAAGGCTTCTTAGGAAGAATTCCGGAATCTTGCTGCCGGCTGGCCTCCGGCTGTTCCGGTTAAACATCTCCTTGTAAATCCCCCGTGGATTCGTGTACACCCGTGAAGTTTGGCCAGGGTACGAAGTTTGCATTGCTGCACAATTGAGCCTGCATAGCTCTGCCGCGGTTGCAAACATTCAGGCATGGCAGCCAGATACGCTGGTCCCCATAGGACACTACCTGCTGACTGGGTATATCTGCTTCCCGTACTTCTCACCTGAGTTCTACTGATTCCATCGTTGACGGCTACACTCTATTCAACCGGAGGAGTAAGTTGGACCTGTACTTATGGCACTCTGTGAAAGTTTGGAGAACTAGCGCTCATTTGTTTGGCAAGCGACCACTGTCCATCCAGAGATATGGACGCCACTCCCTTAATTGGCTCTAATTAGTCCACGGTCGTGTTTAGCCGAATGACCTCTGCCGGGAACACTCAGAATGAGGTTCTGAGTTATTGCAACATAGGAGCGTTTCACTGCCTTCAAGGATTCTTAGGAAGTTTCCGGAATCTTCCTGTCGGCAGGCCTCCGCCTGTTCCGGGTGTACATCTCCTTGTAAATCCCCCGTGGTTTTTTCTACAACAGTGAAGTTTGGCCAGGGTACCCCGTTTGCATTGCTGCACAATTGCGCCTGCATAGCTCTGTCGCGGTTCCAAACATTCAGGCGTGGCTGCAAGATAGTCTGGTCCCCATAGTACAGTGCCAGCTGACTGGGTATATCTGCTTCCCGTTCTTCTCACCTGAGTGCTACTGATTCCAGCTTTGACGGCTACACTCTACTCATCCGGAGCAGGAAGTTCAACCTAAAGTTATGGCCCTCTGTGAAAGTTTGGAGAACTAGAGCTCAGTTGTTTGGCACGCGTCCACTGTCCATCCAGCACTATGGACGGCACTGACTACATCTGGCTCTAATTAGTCCACGGTTGTGTTCAGCAGATTGACCTCTGCCGGGAACAGTCAGAATGAGGTTCTGAGTTATTGCAACATAGGAGCGTTTCACTGCTTTCAAGGCTTCTTAGGAAGAATTCCGGAATCTTGCGACCAGCAGGCCTCCGGCTGTTCCGGGTGAACATCTCCTTGTAAATCCCCCGTGGTTTCTCTTATACCCGTGGAGTTTGGTCAGGGTATGCAGTTTGCATTGCTGCACAATTGCGCCTGCATAGCTCTCCTGCGCTAGCAAACATTCTGAGTGGCAGCCAGATAGGCTGGTTCCCGTAGGACACTGCCAGCGGACTGGGTATATCTGCTTCCCATTCTTCTCACCTGAGTGCTACTGATTCCAGCTTTGACCCCTACACTCTACTCTACCGGAGCAGTAAGTTGAACCTCTACTTATGGCACTATGTGAAAGTTTGGAGAACTAGAGCTCAGTTGTTTTACACGCGACCACTGTCCATCCAGCCCTTTGGACAGCACTGCCTACATCTGGCTCTAATTAGTCTACGGTTGTGTTCAGCCGAATGACCTCTGCCGGGAACACTCAGAATGAGGTTCTGAGTTATTGCAACATAGGAGCGTTTCAGTGCTTTCAAGGTTTCTTAGGAAGAATTGTGGAATCTTGCTGCCGGCCGGTCTTAGTCCGTCCCGGGTGAACATCTCCTTGTAAATCCCCCTTGGTTTCTTGTACACAGGTGAAGTTTGGCCAGGGTACGCAGTTTGCATTGCTGCACAACTGAGCCTGCATAGTTCTGCCACGGTTGCAAACATTCAGGTGAGGAAACTAGATAGTCTGGTCCGGGTAGGACACTACCAGCAGACTGGGTATATTTGCTTCCCGTTCTTCTCACCTGAGTGCTACTGATTCCAACTTTGACGGCTACACTCTACTCAACCGGAGCAGTAAGTTGAACCTCTACTTACAGCACGCTGTTAAAGGTTGGAGAACTAGAGCTCAGTTGTTTGACACGCAACCACTGTCCATCCAGCACTATGGACGGCATTGCCTTCATCTGGCTCTAATTAGTCCACGGTTGTGTTCAGCCGAATTACCTCTTCCGGGAACACTCAGAATGAGGTTGTGAGTTATTTTAATATAGGAGCGTTTCACTGCTTTCAAGACTTCTTGGGAAGAATTCCAGAATCTGGCTGCCGGCAGACCTCCAGCTCTTCCCGGTGAACATCTCCTTGTAAATCCCCCGTGGTTTCTTGTGAACCCGTGAAGTTTGGACAGGCTAAGCAGTTTGCATTGTTGCACAATTGAGCCTGCATAGCTCTGCCACTGTTGCAAACATTCAGGCGAGGCAGCCAGATAGGCTGGTCCCCGTAGGACACTGACAGCGGATTGGGTACATTTGCTTCCGGTTCTTCTCACCTGAGTGCTAATGATTCCAGCTTTGACGACTACACTCTGTTCAACCGGAGCAGTAAGTTGAACCTCTACTTATGGCACTCTGTGAAAATTTGGAGAACTAGAGCTCAGTTGTTTGGCACGCGACCACTGTCCATCCAGCACTATGGACGGCATTGCCTATATCTGGTTCTAAATAGTCCACGGTTGTGTTCAGCCGAATGACCTCTGAATGCGATTCTGAGTTATTGCAACATAGGAGCGTTTCACTGCTTTCAAGGCTTCTTAGGAAGAATTCCGGGATCCTGCTGCCGGCAGGTCTCCGGCTGTTCTGGGTGAACATATCCTTGTAAATCCCCCGTGGTTTCTTCTACACCCGTGAAGTTTGGCCAGGGTACGCAGCTTGCATTGCTGCACAATTGCGCCTGCATAGCTCTTCCACGGTTGCAAACATTCAGGCGTGGCAGCCAGATAGGCTGGTCCCTGTAGGACACTTCCAGCGGACTGGGTCTATCTGCTTCCCGTTCTTCTCACCTGAGTGCTACTGATTCCAGCTTTGACGGCTACACTCTCTTCAACCAGAACAGTAAGTTGAACCTCTACTTATGGCACTCTGTGAAAATTTGGAGAACTAGAGCTCAGTTGTTTGGCACGCGACCACTGTCCATCCAGCACTATGGTCGGCACTGCCTACATCTGGCTCTAATGAGTCCACGGTTGTGTTCAGTCGAATGACCTCCGCAGGGAACACTCAGAATGAGGTTCTGATTTATTGCAACATAGGAGCGTTTCACTGCTTTTAAGGCTTCTTAGGATTATTTCCGGAATCTTGCTGCTGGCAGGCCTCCGGCTGTTCCGGGTGAACATCTCCTTGTCAATCCCCCGTGATTTCTTGTACACCCGTGAAGTTTGGCCAGGGTGCGCAGTTTGAATTGCTGTACAATTGCGCCTGTATAGCTCTGTCGCGGTTGAAAACATAGAAGCGTGGCAGCCAGATAGGCTGGTGTCCATAAAACATTGCCAGCGGACTGGGTATATCTGCTTCCCGTACTTCTCACCTGACTGCTACTGATTCCATCTTTGAGGGCTACACTCTACTCAACCGGAGCAGTAAGTTGAACCTCTACTTATGGCACTCTGAGAAAGTTTGGAGAACTAGAGCTTAGTAATTTGGCACACGACCACTGTCCATCCAGCACAATGGATGGCACTGCCTACGATTGGCTCCAAATACTTCATGGTTGTCTTCAGCCAAATGACCTCTGCCCTGAACACTCAGAATGAGGTTCTGAGTTATTGCAACATAGGAGCGTTTTACTGCTTTCAAGGCTTCTTAGGAAGAATCCCGGAATCTTTCTCCTGGCAGGCCTCTGGCTGTTTCGGGTGAACATCTCCTTGTAAATACCACATGCTTTCTTATACACCTGTGACGTTTGGCCAGGGTACACAGGTTGCATTGCTGTACAATTGCGCCTGCATATCTCTGGCGCAGTTGGAAACATTCAGGTGTGGCAGCCAGATAGGATGGTCCCCTTAGGACTCTGCCAGTGGACTGGGTATATCTGCTTCCCGTTCTTCTTACCTGAGTGCTACTGATTCCAGCATTGAAGGCTACACTCTACTCAACCAGAGCAGTAAGTTGAACCTCTGCTTATGGCACTCTGTGAAAGTTTGGAGAACTACAGCTCTGTTGTTTGGCACGCACCCACTGTCCATCCAGCACTATGGAATTCACTGCCTACATCTGGCTCTAATTAGTCCACGGTTGTATTCAGCCGAATGACCTCTGCCGGGAACACTGAGAATGAGGTTCTGAGTTATTGCAACATGGGAGCGTTCACTGCTTTTAAGGCTTCTTAGGCAGAATTACGGAATCTTGCTGCCGACAGGCCTCCGTCTGTTCCGGGTGAACATCTCCTTGTAAATCCCCCGTGGTTTCTTGTACACCGGTGAAGTTCGGCCAGGGTACGCAGTTTGCAATGCTGCACAAATGCGCCTGTATAGCTCTGCTGCGGTTGCAAACATTCAGGCGTGGCAGCCAGAAAGGCTGGTCCCCGTAGGACACTGCCAGCGGACAGGGTATATCTGCTTCCCGTTCTTCTCACCTGAGTGCTACTGATTCCAGCTTTGACGGCTACACTCTACTCAACCGGAGCAGTAAGTTGAACCTCTACTTATGGCACTCTGTGAAAGTTTGGAGAACTAGAGCTCAGTTGTTTGGCGCGCAACCACTGTCCATCCAGCACTATAGACGGCACTGCCTACATCTGGCTCTAATTAGTCCACGGTTGTGTTCAGCCGAATGACCTCTGCCGGGAACACTCAGAATGAGGTTCTGAGTTATTGCAACATAGGAGCGTTTCACTGCTTTCAAGGCTTCTTAGGAAGAATTCCTGAATCTTGCTGCCAGCAGGCCTCCGGCTGTTCCAGGTGAACATCTCCTCGTAAATCCCGCCTGGTTTCTTGTACACCCGTAAAGTTTGACCAGGGTATGCAGTTTGCATTGCTGCATAATTGAGGCTGCATAGTTCTTCTGCGGTTGCAAACATTCAAGCATGGCAGCCAGATAGGCTGGTACCCGTAGAACACTGCCAGCGGACTGGGTATATCTGCTTCCCGTTCTTCTCACCTGAGTGCTCCTGAATCCAGCTTTGACGGCTACACTCTACTCAACCGGAGTAGTAAGTTGAACCTCTACTTATGGCACTCTGTGAAAGTTTGGAGAACTAGAGTTCAGTTGTTTGGCACGCGACCACAATCCATCCAGCATTATGGACAGCACTGCCTACATCTGGCTCTAATTAGTCTACGGTTGTGTTCAGCCGAATGACCTCTGCCGGGAACACTCAGAATGAGGTTCTGAGTTATTGCAACATAGGAGCGTTTCACTGCTTTCAAGACTTCTTGGGAAGAATTCCAGAATCTGGCTGCCGGCAGACCTCCAGCTCTTCCCGGTGAACATCTCCTTGTAAATCCCCCGTGGATTCTTGTGAACCCGTGAAGTTTGGACAGGCTAAGCAGTTTGCATTGTTGCACAATTGAGCCTGCATAGCTCTGCCACTGTTGCAAATATTCAGGCGAGGCAGCCAGATAGGCTGGTCCCGGTAGGACACTGACAGCGGATTGGGTATATCTGCTTCCCGTTCTTCTCACCTGAGTGCTAATGATTCCAGCTTTGACGACTACACTCTGTTCAACCGGAGCAGTAAGTTGAACCTCTACTTATGGCACTCTGTGAAAATTTGGAGAACTAGAGCTCAGTTGTTTGGCACGCGACCACTGTCCATCCAGCACTATCCACGGCACTGCCTACATCTGGCTCTAATTAGTCCACGGTTGTGTTCAGTCGAATGACCTCTGCAGGGAACACTCAGAATGAGGTTCTGATTTATTGCAACATAGGAGCGTTTCACTGCTTTCAAGGCTTCTTAGGAATATTTCCGGAATCTTGCTGCTGGCAGGCCTCCGGCTGTTCCAGGTGAACATCTCCTTGTCAATCCCCCGTGATTTCTTGTACACCCCTGAAGTTTGGCCAGGGTGCGCAGTTTGCATTGCTGCACAATTGCACGTGCATAATCCTGCCCCGGTTGCAAACATTCAGGCGTGGAACCAGATAGGCTGGTGTCCATAAGACATTGCCAGGGGACTGGGTATATCTCCTTCCCGTACTTCTCACCTGACTGCTACTGATTCCATCTTTGAGGGCTACACTCTACTCAACCGGAGCAGTAAGTTGAACCTCTACTTATGGCACTCTGTGAAATTATGGAGAACTAGAGCTCAGTAATTTGGCACGCGACCATTGTCCATCCAGCACAATAGACGGCACTGCCTACGTCTGGCTACAAATAGTCCATGGTTGTCTTCACCCGAATGACCTCTGCCGGGAACACTCAGAATGAGGTTCTGAGTTATTGCAACATAGGAGCGTTTCACTGATTTCAAGGCATCTTAGGAAGAATTCCGGAATCCTGCTGCCAACAGGTCTCGGCTGTTCCGGGTGAACATCTCCTTGTAAATCTCCGGTGGTTTCCTCCTCACCTGTAAAGTTTGGACAGTGTACCCAGTTTGCATTGCTGCACAATTGCGCCTGCATAGCTCTGCCGGGGTTGCAAATATTCAGGCGTGGCAACCAGATAGGTTAGTCCCCATAGGACACTGCTTGCGGACTGGGTATAACTGCTTCCCGTTTTTCTCACCTGAGTGCTATTGATTCCAGCTTTTACGGCTACACTCTACTCAACCGGAGCCGTAAGTTGAACCTCTACTTTTGGCACTCTGTGAAAGTTTGCAGAACAAGAGCTCAGTTGTTTGGCACGCGAAAACTGTCCATCCAGCACTATGGGTGGCACTGCTTACATCTGGCTCTAATTAGTCCACGGTAGTGTTCAGATGAATGACTTCTGCTGGGAACACTCAGAATGTTGTTCTGAGTTATGGCAACACAGGAGCATTTCACTGCTTTCAAGGCTTCTTTGGAAGAATTCCGGAATCTTGCTGCCAGCAGGCCTCCGGCTGTTCCGGGTGAACATCTCCTTATAAATCCCCCGTGGTTCCTTGTACTCCCGTGAAGTTTGGCCAGTGAACGCAGTTTGGATTACTGCATAATTTCGGCTGCATAGCTCTGCCTCGGTTGCAAACATTCAGTCGTGGCAGCCAGATAGGCTGGTCCCCGTAGGACAATGCCAGCGGAATGGGTACATCTGCTTCCCGTCTTTCTTACCTGAGTGCTACTGATTCCAGCTTTGAAGTCTACACTCTACTCAACCAGAGCAGTAAGTTGAACCTCTACTTATGGCACTCTGTGAAAGTTTGGAGAACTAGAGCTTTGTTGTTTGGCATGCGACCACTGTCCATCCAGCACTATGGACGGCACTGCCTACATCTGGCTCTAATTCGTCCACGGTTGTGTTCAGCCAAATGACCTCTGACGGGAACACTCAGAATGAGGTTCTGAGTTATTGCAACATAGGAGCGTTTCACTGCTTTCAAGGCTTCTAAGGAAGAATTTCCAAATCTTGCTGCCTGGAGGCCTCGGGCTGTTCCGGGTCAACATCTCCTCGTAAATCCCACCGAGGTTTCTTGTACACCTGTGAAGTTCGGCCGGTGTATGCAGTTTGCATTGCTGAACAACTGCGCCTGCATAGCTCTGCCGCCGTTGCAAATATTCAGGCGTGGCAGCCAGATAGGCTGGTCCCCGTAGGACACTGCCAGCCGACTGGGTACATCTGCTTCCCGTTCTTCTCAACTAAGTGCTCCTGATGCCACCTTTGACGACTACACTCTACTCAACCGGAGCAGTAAGTTGAAGCTCCTCTTATGGCAGTCTGTGAAAGTTTAGAGAACTAGAGCTCAGTTGTTTAGCACGCGATAACTGTCCATCCAGCACTATGGACGGCACTGCCTACATCTGGCTCTAATTAGTCCACGGTTGTGTTCAGCCGAATGACCTCTGCCGGAAACACTCAGAATGAGTTTCTGAGTTATTTCAACATAGGAACTTTTCACAGCTTTCAAGGCTTCTTAGGAAGAACTCCGGAATCTTGCTGCCGGCAGGCCTCCGGCTGTTCCTCGTGAAAATCTCCTTGTAAATCCCCTGTGGTTTCTTATACACCCATGAAGTTTGGCCAGGGTACGCAGTTTGCATTTGTGCACAATTGCGCCTGTATAGCTCTGCCGCGGTTGCAAACATTGAGGCGTGGCAGCCAGATAGGCTGGTCCCCGTAGGACACTACCAGCGGACTGGGTATATGTGCTTCCCGTACTTCTCACGTGACTGCTACTGATTCCAGCTTTGACGGCTACACTCTACTCAACCAGAGCAGTAAGTTGAACCTCTAATTATGGCATTCTGTGAAAGTTTGGAGAACTAGAGCTCAGTTGTTTGGCACGCGAACACTGTCCATTAACCACTATGGACGGCACTGCCTACATCTGGCTCTAATTAGTCCACGGTTGTGTTCAGCCGAATGACCTCTGCCGGGAACACTCAGAATGAGGTGTAGACTTATTGCAACATAGGATCGTTTCACTGCTTTCATGGCTTCTAAGGAAGAATTCCCAAATTTTGCTGCGGGCACGCCTCCGGCTGTTCCGGGTCAACATTTCCTCGTAAATCCCCTGAGGTTTCTTGTACACCTGTGCAGTTCGGCCGGGGTATGTAGTTTGCATTGCTGAACAACTGAGCCTGCATAGCTCTGCTGCGGTTGCAAACATTCAGGCGTTGCAGCTAGATACGCTGGTCCCTGTAGGACACTGCCAGAAGACTTTGTATATCTGCTTCCCGTTCTTCTCACCTGAGTGCTAGTGATTCCAGCTTTGATGGCTACACTCTACTCAACTCTACTTACTGGTCCAGTAAGTTGAACCTCTACTGATAGCACTCTGTGAAAGTTTGGAGAAGTAAACCTCAGTTGTTTCGCACGTGTCCCCTTTCCATCCAGCACTATGGACGGCACTGCCTACATCTGGCTCTAATTAGTCCACGGTTGTGTTCAGCCGAATGACCTCTGCCGGGAACACTCAGAATGAGGTTCTGAGTTATTGCAACATAGGAGCGTTTCACTGCTTTCAAGGCTTCTTAGGAAGAATACCGGAAACTTGCTGCAGGCAGCCCTCCGGCTGTTCCTGGTGAACATCTCCTTGTAAATCCCCCGTGGTTTCTTGTACACCTGTCAAGTTTGGCCAGGGTACGCAGTTTGCATTTCTGCACAATTGCACCTGCATAGTTCTGCCGCGGGTGCAAATATTGAGGAGTGGCAGCCAGATAGGCTGGTCCCCGTAGGACACTGCCAGCGGACTCGGTATATCTGCTTCCCGTTCTTCTCACCTGAGTGCTACTGATTCCAGCTTTGACTTCTACACACTACTCAACCGGAGCAGTAAGTTGAACCCCTACTTATGGCACTATGTGAAAGTTTGGAGAACTAGAGCTCAGTTGTTTGACACAGGACCACTCTCCATCCAGCACTATGGACGGCACTGCTTACATCTGGCTCTAATTAGTCCACGGCTGTGTTCAGCCGAATGACCTCTGCCGGGAACACTCAGAATGATGTTCTGAGTTATTACAACATAGGAGCGTTTCACTGCTTTCAAGGCTTCTTAGGAAGAATTCCGGAATTTTGCTGCCGGCAGGCCTGCGGCTGTTCCGGGTGAACATCTCCTTTTAAATCCCCCGTGGTTTCTTGCACACCCGTGAAGTTTGGCCAGGGTACCCAGTTTGCCTTGCTGCACAATTGGGCCTGCATAGCTCTGCCGCGGTTGCAAACATTCAGGCGTGGCAGCCAGATAGGCTAGTCCACATAGGACACTGCCAGGGGACCTGGTATATCTGGTTCCCGTTCTTCTCACCTGAGTGCTACTGATTCCAGCTTGACCCCGACACTCAACTCAACTGGAGCAGTAAGTTGAACCTCTACTTATGGCACTTTGTGAAAGTTTGGAAAGCTAGAGCTCAGTTGTTTGGCACGCGACCACTGTCCATCCAGCACTATCCACGGCACTGCGTACATCTAGCTCTAATTAGTCCACGGTTGTGTTCAGCCGAATGACCTCTGCGGGAACACTCAGAATGAGGTTCTGGGTTATTGCAACATAGGAGCGTTTCACTGCTTTCAAGGCTTCTTAGGAAGAATTCCGGTATCTTGCTGCCAACAGGCCTCTGGCAGTTCCGGGTGAACATCTCCTTGTAAATCCCCCGTGGTTTCTTCTACAGCCATGAAGTTTGGCCAGGGTACGCAGTTTGCATTGCTGCACAATTGCGCCTGCACAGCTCTGCCGCGTTTGCAAACATTCAGGCGGGGCAGCCAGATAGGCTGGTCCCCGTGGGACACTGCCAGCGAACTTTGTATATCTGCTTCCCGTTCTCACCTGAGTGCTCCCGATTTCAGCTTTAACGGCTGCACTCTACTCAACGGGAGCAGTAAATTGAACCTCTACTTATGAAACTCTCTGAAAGTTTGGAGAACCAGAGCTCAGTTGTTTGACACGCGACCACTGTCCATCCAGCACTATGTATTGCACTACCTACATCTGGCTCTAATTAGTCCGCGGTTGTGTTCAGCCGAATGACCTCTGCTTGGAACACTCAGAATGAGTTTCTGAGTTATTGCAACATAGGAGCTTTTCACTGCTTTCAAGACATCTTATGAAGAATTCTGGAATCTTGCTGCCAACAGGCCTCTGGCTGTTCCGAGTGAACATCTTCTTGAAAATCCCCCGTGGTTTCTTGTAAACCCATGAAGTTTGTCCAGGGTACCCAGTTTGCATTGCTGCACAATTGCGCCTGCATAGCTCTGCCACATTTGTAAACATTCAGGCGTGGCATCCAGACAGGCTGGTCACCGTAGGACATTGCCAGCAGACTCGATATATCTGCTTCCCGTTCTTCTCACCTGAGTGCTACTGATATCACCTTTGACGGCTACACTCTACTCGACCGGAGCAGTAAGTTGAACCTCTACTTCTGGCACTCTGTGAAAGTTTGGAGAAGTAGAGCTCAGTTGTTTGGCACGCGCCCACTGTCCATCCAGCACTATGGACGGCACTGCCTACATCTGGCTCTAATTAGTCCACGGTTGTGTTGAGCCAAATGACCTCTGCCGGGAACACTCAGAATGAGGTTCTGAGTTACTACAACATAGCAGCGTTTCACTGCTCTCAAGTCTTCTTAGGAAGAATTCCGGAATCTTGCTGCCCGCAGGCCTCCAGCTGTTCCGGGTGAACATCTCCTTGTAAATCCCACTTGGTTTCTTGTACACCCGTGAATTTTGGCCAGGGTACGCAGTTTGCATTGCTACATAACTGAGCCTGCATAGCTCAGCCACGGTTGCAAACATTCAGGAGAGAAAACCAGATAGTCTGGTCCACCTACGACACTGCCAGCAGACTGGGTATATCTGCTTCCCGTTCTTCTCACCTTAGTGCTACTGATTCCAGCTTTGACGGCTACACTCTACTCAACCGGAGCAGTAAGTTGAACCTCTACTTATGGCACTCTTTTTAAGTTTGGAGAACTAGAGCTCAGTTGTTTGGCACGCGACCACTGTCGATCCAGCACTATGGACGGCACTGCCTACATCTGGCTCTAATTAGTCCACGGTTGTGCTCATCCGAATGACCGTTGCCGGGAACAGTAAGAATGAGGTGTAGAGTTATTGCAACATAGGAACATTTCACTGCTTAAAAGGCTTCTTAGGAAAAATTTCGGAATCCTGCTGCCGGCAGGTCTCCGGCTGTTCCGTGTGAACATCTCCTTGTAAATCCCCCGTGGTTTCTTGTACACCCGTGAAGTTTGGCCAGCGTACGCAGTTTGGATTGCTGCACAATTTCGCCTGGATAACTCTCCCGCGGTTGCAAATATTCAGGCGTGGCAGCCAGATACGCTGGTCCCCGTAGGACACTGCCAGCGGACTGGGTATATCTGCTTCCCGTCCTCCTTACCTGAGTGCTACTGATTCCAGCTTTGAAGGCTACACTACTCAACCAGAGCAGTAAGTTGAAACTCTACTTATGGCACTCTGTGAAAGTTTGGATAACTAGAGCTCTGTTGTTTGGCATGCACCCACTCTCCATCCAGCACTATGGACGGCACTGCCTACAACTTGCTCTAATTAGTCCACGGTTTTGTTCAGGGGAATGACCTCGGCCCGGAAAACTCAGAATGAGGTTCTGAGTTATTGCAACAGAGGAACGTTTCACTGCTTTCAAGACTTCTTGGGAAGAATTCCAGAATCTGGCTGCCGGCAGACCTCCGGCTGTTCCCGGTGAACATCTCCTTGTAAATCCCCCGTGGTTTCTTGTGAACCCGTGAAGTTTGGACAGGCTAAGCAGTTTGCATTGTTGCACAATTGAGCCTGCATAGCTCTGCCACTGTTGCAAACACTCAGGCGAGGCAGCCAGATAGGCTGGTCCCCGTAGGACACTGACAGCGGATTGGGTATATCTGCTTCCCGTTCTTCTCACCTGAGTGCTAATGATTCCAGCTTTGACGACTACACTCTGTTCAACCGGAGCAGTAAGTTGTACCTCTACTTATGGCACTCTGTGAAAATTTGGAGAACTAGAGCTCAGTTGTTTGGCACGCGACCACTGTCCATCCAGCACTATCCACGGCACTGCCTACATCTGGCTCTAAATAGTCTACGGTTGTGTTCAGCCGAATGACCTCTGAATGAGGTTCTGAGTTAGTGCAACATAGGAGCGTTTCACTGCTTTCAAGGCTTCTTAGGAAGAATTCCACAATCTTGCTGCCGGCAGGCCTCCGGCTGTTCCGGTTGAATATCTCCTTGTAAATCCCCCGTGGTTTCTCATACACCTGTGAAGTTTGGCCAGGGTACACAGTTTGAATTGCTGCACTATTGTGCCTCCATAGCTCTGCCGTGGTTGCGAACATTCAGGGGTGGCAGCCAGATAGATTGGATCCCGAATGACACTGCCAGTGAACTGGGTATATCTGCTTCCCGTTCTTCTCACCTGAGTGCTAATGATTCCAGCTCTGACGGCTACACCTACTCAACCGGAGCAGTAAGTTGAACCTCTACTTATGGCACTCTGTGAAAGTGTGTAGAACTAGAGATCAGTTGTTTGTAACGTGACCACTGTCCATCCAGCACTATGGACGGCACTGCCTACACCTGGTCCTAATTAGTCCACGGTTGTGTTCAGCCGAATGACCTCTGCCGGGAACATTCAGAATGAATTTCTGAGTTATTGCAACATAGGATCGTTTCACAGCTTTCAAGGCTTCTTAGGAAGAATTCCAGAATCTTGCTGCCGGCAGGCCTCTGGCTGTTCCGGGTGAACATCTCTTTGTAAATCCCCCGTGGTTTCTTGTACAGCAGTGAAGTTTGACCAGGGCACGGAGTTTGCATTGCTGCACAATTGTGCCATCATACCTATGCCTCGGTTGCAAACATTCAGGCGTGGCAGCCAGATATGCTGGTCCCCGTAGGACACTGCCAGCGGACTAGGTGTGTCTGCTTCCCATTCTTCTCACCTGGGGGCTATTGATTCCAGCTTGGCGGCCACACTCTATTCAACCAGAGAAGTAAGTTGAACCTCTAATTATGGCACTCTGTGAAAGTTTGGAGAACTAGAGCTCAGTTGTTTGGCAGGTGACAACTGTCCATCCAGCACTATGGACGGCACTTCCTACATCTGGCTCTAATTAGCCCATGGTTGTGTTCAGCGGAAAGACCTCTGCCTTGAACACTCAGAATAAGTTTCTGAGTTATTGCAACATAGGAGCGTTTCACTGCTTACAAGGCCTCTTAGGAAGATTTCCGGAATCTTGCTGCCGGCAGGACTCCGGCTATTCCTGGTGAACATATCCTTGTAAATCCCCCGTGGTTTCTTGTACACCCATGAAGTTTGCCAGGGTACGCAGTTTGCATTGCTGCACAATTGCACCTGCATAGTTCTGCCGCGGGTGCAAATATTGAGGAGTGGCAGCCAGATAGGCTGGTCCCCGTAGGACACTGCCAGCGGACTCGGTATATCTACTTCCCGTTCTTCTCACCTGAGTGCTACTGATTCCAGCTTTGACTTCTACACACTACTCAACCGGAGCAGTAAGTTGAACCTCTACTTATGGCATTATGTGAAAGTTTGGAGAACTAGAGCTCAGTTGTTTGACACAGGACCACTGTCCATCCAGCACTATGGACGGAACTGCTTACATCTGGCTCTAATTAGTCCACGGCTGGGTTCAGCCGAATGACCTCTGCCGGGAGCACTCAGAATGAGGTTCTGAGTTATTGCAACATAGGAGGGTTTCACTGCTTTCAAGGCTTCTTAGGAAGAATTCTGGAATTTTGCTGCCGGCAGGCCTGAGGCTGTTCCGGGTGAACATCTCTTTTTAAATCCCCCGTGGTTTCTTGTACACCCGTGAAGTTTGGCCAGGGTACCCTGTTTGCATTGCTGCACAATTGGGCCTGCATAGCTCTGCCGCGGTTGCAAATATTCAGGCGTGGCAGCCAGATAGGCTGGTCCACATAGGACACTGCCAGCGGACCAGGTATATCTGGTTCCCGTTCTTCTCACCTGAGTGCTACTGATTCCAGCTTTGACCCCTACACTCAACTCAACTGGAGCAGTAAGTTGAACCTCTACTTATGGCACTCTGTGAAAGTTTGGAGAACTAGAGCTCAGTTGTTTGGTACGGGACCACTGTCCATCCAGCACTATCGACGACACTGCGTACATCTGGCTCTAATTAGTCCACGGTTGTGTTCAGCCGAATGACCTCTGCCGGGAACACTCAGAATGAGGTTCTGAGGTATTGCAACATAGGAGCGTTTCACTGCTTTCAAGGCCTCTTAGGAAGAATTCCAGAATCTTGCGGCCGGCAGGCCTCCGGCTGTTCCGAGTGAACTTCTCCTTGTAAATCCCCGGTGGTTTCTGGTACACCCATGAAGTTTGGCCAGGGTTCGCAGTTTGCATTGCTGCATAATTGCGCCTGCATAGCTCTGCCGCAGGTGCAAACATTCACGAGTGGTAGCCAGATAGGCTGGTCCCCCTAGGAGGCTGCAAACGGACTCATTATATCTGCTTCCCGTTCTTGTCACCTGAGTGCTACTGATTCCAGCTTTGACGGCTACAGTCTACGCAACTGGAGCAGTAAGTTGAACCTCCTCTTATGGCACTCTGTGAAAGTTTGGAGAACTAGAGCTCAGTTATTTGGCATGCGAACACACTCCATCCAGCACTATGGACGGAACTGCCTACATCTTGCTCTAATTAGTCCACGGTTGTGTTCAGCCGAATGACCTCTTCCGGGAACACTCAGAATGAGGTTCTGAGTTATTGCTACATAGGAGCATTTCACTGCTTTCAAGGCTTCTTAGCAAGAATTCCAGAATCTTGCTGCCGACAGGCCTCCGGATGTTCCGGGTAAACATCTCCTTGTAAATGCCCCGTTTTTTCTTGTACACACAGGAAAGTTGGCCAGTGTACGCAGTTTTCATTGCTGCACAATTGCGCCTGCATAGCTCTGCCGCAGTTGCAAACATTCAGGCGTGGCAGCCAGATAGGATGGTCCCCGAAGGACACTGCCAGCGGAATGCTTATATCTGCTTCCTGTTCTTCTCACCTGAGTGCTACTGATTCCAGCTTTGACCGCTACCCTCTACTCAACCGGAGCAGTAGGTTGAACCTCTACTTATGGCCCTCTGTGAAAGTTTGGAGAACTAGAGCTCAGTTGTTTGGCACTGGACCACTGTCCATCCAGCACTATGGACGGCACTCAATACATCTGGTTCTAATTAGTCCACGGTTGTGTTCAGCCGAATGACCTCTGCCGGGAACACTCAGAATGAGGTTCTGAGTTATTGCAACATGGGAGCGTTTCACTGCTTTCAAGACTTCTAAGGAAGAATTCCGGAATCTTAATGCCGGCAGGCCTCCTGCTGTTCCGGGTGAACATCTCCTTGTAAATCCCCCGTGGTTTCTTGTACAACCGGGAAGTTTGGCCAGGGAACGCAGTTTGCATTGCTACACAATTGCGCCTGCATAGCTCTGCCGTGGTTGCAAACATTCAGGCTTGGCAGCCAGATAGGCTGGTACCCGTTGGACCCTGCCCGCGGACAGGGTATATCTGTTTCCCGTTCTTCTCACCTGAGTAGTAATGATTCCAGTTTTGCCGGCTACACTCTACTCAATCGGAGCTGTAACTGGAACCTCTACTTATGGCACTCTGTGAACGTTTGGAGAACTAGGACTCAGTTGTTTGTCACGCGACCACTGTCCATCCAGCACTCTGGACGGCAATGCCTACTTCTGGCTCTAATTAGTCCACGGTTGTGTTCAGCCGAATAACTTCTGAATGAGGTTCTGAGTTATTGCAACATAGGAGCATTTCACTGCTTTCAAGGCTTCTTAGGAAGAATTCCGGAATCTTGCTGCCGGCAGGCCTCAGGCTGTTACGGGTGAACATCTCCTTGTAAATCCCCCGTGGTTTCTTCTACACCCATGAAGTTTGGCCAGGGAATGCAGTTTGCATTGCTGCACAATTGCGCCTGAATAGCTCTTCCGTGGTTGCAAACATTCAGGTGTGGCTTCCAGAAAGGCGGTCCCCATAGCACACCGCCAGCGGACTGCTTATATCTGCTTCCTTTTCTTCTCACCTGAGTGCTACTGATTCCAGATTTGACGGCTGCACTCTACTCAACCGGAGCAGTAAGTTGAACCTCTACTTATGGCACTCTGTGAAATTTTGGAGAACTGGAGCTCAATTGTTTGGCATGTGACCACTGTCCATCCAGCGCTATGGACGGCACTGCCTACATCTGGCTCTAATTAGTCCACGGTTGTGTTCAGCCGAATTACCTCTGCCGGAAACACTCAGAATGAGGTTCTGAGTTATTGCAACATAGGAGCGTTTCACTGCTTTCTAGGCCTCTTAGGAAGAATTTCGGAAACTTGCTGCCGGGAGGGATCCGGCTGCTCCCGATGAACATCTCCTTGTCAATCCCCTGTGGTTTCTTGTACACCCGTGAAGTTTGCCCAGGGCATGTAGTTTGCACTGCTGCACAATTGCGCCTGCATAGCTCTGCCGTGGTTGCAAACATTCAGGCGTGGCAGCCAGATAGGATGGTCCCCTTACTACATTGCCAGCGGACAGGTTATATCTGCTTCCCGTTCTTCTCACCTGAGTGCTACTGATTCCAGCTTTGACGGCTATACTCTACTCAACCGGAGCAGTAAGTTGAACCTCTACTTATGGCACTCTGTGAAAGTTTGGAGAACTACAGCTCAGTTGTTTGGCACGCGACCACTTTCCATCCACCACTATGGACGGCACTGCCTACATCTAGCTCTAATTAGTCCATGGTTGTGTTCAGCCGAATGATCTCTGTCGGGAACACTCAGAATGAGGTTCTGAGTTATTGCAACATAGGAGGGTTTCACTGCTTTCAAGGCCTCTTAGGAAGAATTCCTACATCTTGCTGCCGACAGGTCTCTGGCTGTTCCGGGTGAACATCTCCTTGTAAATCCCCCGTGGTTTCTTGTACACTCGTGAAGTTTGGCTAGGGTACGCAGTTTGGACTGCTGCACAATTACGCCTAAATAGCTCTGCCGTGGTTGCAAACATTCCGGCGTGGCAGCCAGATAGGCTGGTCCCCGTAGGACACTTCCAGCGGACTGGGTATATCTGCTTCCCGTTCTTCACACCTGAGTGCTACTGATTCCAACTTTGACGGCTACACTCTACTCAACCGGAGAAGTAAAGTGAACCTCTACTTATGGCACTCTGTGAAAGTTTGGAGAACTAGAGCTCAGTTGTTTGGCACGCGACCACTGTCTATCCAGCATTATGGACGGCATCTGGCTCTACTTAGTCCACGGTTGTGTTCAGCCAAATGACCTCTGCCGGGAAAACTCAGAATGAGGTTCTGATTTATTGCAACATGGGAGCGTTTCACTGCTTTCTAGACCTCTTAGGAAGAATTCCTACATCTTGCTGCCGGCAGGTCTCCTGCTGTTCCCGGTGAACATCTCCTTGTAAATCCCCCGTGGTTTCTTCTACACCCCTAAAGTTTGGCCAGGGTACCCAGTTTGAATTGCTGCACAATTGAGCCTGTTTAACTCTACCGCCGTTGCAAATATTCAGGCATGGCAGCCAGATAAGCTGGTCCCCATAGGACACTGCCAGCGAACTGGGTATATCTGCTTCCCGTTCTTCTCACCTGAGTGCTACTGATTCCAGCTTTGAAGGCTACACTCTACTCAGTCGGAGCAGTAAGTTGAACTTCTACTTATGGCACTCTGTGAAAGTTTGGAGAACTAGAGCTCAGTTGTTTAGCACTGGACCACTGTCCACCGAGCACTATGGAGTACACTGCATACATCTTTCTCTAATTAGTCCACGGTTTTGTTCAGCCGAATGACCTCTGCCGGGAACACTCAGAATGAGGTTCTGAGTTATTGCAACATAGGAGCTTTTCACTGCTTTCAAGGCTTCTTAGGAAGAATTTCGGAATCTTGCTGCTGGAATCCCTCCGTCTGTTATGAGTGAACATCTCCTTGTAAATCCCCCGTGGTTTCTTGTACACCCGTGAAGTTTGGCCAGGGTACGCAGTTTGCATTGCTGCACAATTGCGCCTGCATAGCTCTGGCTTGGTTGTAAACATTCAGGCGTGGCAGCCAGATAGGCTGGTCCCCATAGGACATTGCCAGCGGACTGGGTATATATGCTTCCCGTTCTTCTCACCTGAGTTCTACTGATTCCATCGTTGACGGCTGAACTCTACTCAACCGGAGCAGTAAGTTGGACCTGTACTTATGGCACTCTGTGAAAATTTGGAGAACTAGCGCTCAGTTGTTTGGCACGCGACCACTGTCCATCCAGCGATATGGACGCCACTCCCTACATTGGCACTAATTAGTGCACGGTCGTGTTTAGCCGAATGACCTCTGCCAGGAACACTCAGAATGAGGTTCTGAGTTATTGCAACATAGGAGCGTTTCACTGCTTTCAAGGATTGTTAGGAAGTTTCCGGAATCTTCCTGTCGGCAGGCCTCCGGCTGTTCCGGGTGAACATCTTGTAAATCCCCCGTGGTTTCTTCTACACCCATGAAGTTTGGCCAGGGTATGCAGTTTGCATTGCTGCACAATTGCGCCTGCATAGCTCTGCCGTGGTTCCAAACATTCAGGCGTCTCTGCAAGATAGGCTGGTCCCCATAGTACACTGCCAGCTGACTGGGTATATCTGCTTCCCGTTCTTCTCACCTGAGTGCTACTGATTAAAGCTTTGACGGCTACACTCTACTCATCCGGAGCAAGGAGTTCAACCTAAACTTATGGCCCTCTGTGAAAGTTTGGAGAACTAGAGCTCAGTTGTTTGGCCCGCGACAACTGTCCATCCAGCACTATGGACGGCACTGCCTACATCTCGCTCTAATTAGTCCACGGTTGTGTTCAGCCGAATGACCTCTGCCGGTAACAGTCAGAATGAGGTTCTGAGTTATTGCAACATAGGAGCGTTTCAGTGCTCTCAAGGCTTCTTAGGAAGAATTCCTGAATCTTGCTGCCGGCAGGCCTCCGGCTGTTCCGGGTGAACATCTCGTTATAAATCCCCCGTGGTTTCTTGTACACCCGTGAAGTTTGGCCAGGGTACGTAGTTTGCATTGCTGCACAATTGCGCCTGCATAGCTCTGCCGCGGTTGCAAACATTCAGGCGTGGCAGCCAGATAGGCTGCTCCCCGTAAGACACTGGCAGCTGACTGGTTATATCTGCTTCCTGTTCTTCTCACCTGAGTGCTACTGATTCCAGCTTTGACGTCTACACTCTACTCAACCGGAGCAGTAAGTTGAACCTCTGCATATGGCACTCTGTGAAAGTTTGGAGAACTAGAGCTCAGTTGTTTGGCACGGTATCACTGTCCATCCAGCACTATGGTCGGCAATGCCTACATCTGGCTCTAATTATTCCACGGTTGTGTTGAGCCTAATGACCTCTGCGGGAACACTCAGAATGAGGTTCTGATTTATTGCAACATTGGAGCGTTTCACTGCTTTCAAGGCTTCTTAGTAAGATTTCCAGAATCTCGCTGCCGGCAGGCCTCCGGCTGTTCGGGGTGAACATCTCCTTGAAAATATCCCATGGTTTCTTCTACACCCCTGAAGTTTGGCCAGGGTACGCAGTTTGCATTGGTGCACAATTGCGCCTGCATAGCTGTGCCGCGGTTGCAAACATTCAGGCGTGGCAGTCAGATAGGCTGGTCCCCGTAGGACACTGCCAGCGAACTGGGTATATCTGCTTCACGTTCTTCTCACCTGAGCGCTACTGATTCCAGCTTTCACTTCTACACTCTACTCAACCTGAGCAGTAAGTTGAACCTCTACTTATGGCACTCTGTGAAACTTTGGAGAACTAGAGCTCGGTTGTTTGGCACGCGACCACTGTCCATCCACCACTATGGACGGCACTGCCTACATCTGGCTCTAATTAGTCCACGGTTGTGTTCAGCCGAATGACCTCTGCCGGGAACACTCAGAATGAAGTTCTGAGTTATTGCAACATAGGAGCGTTTCACTGCTTTCAAGGCTTCTCTGGAAGCATTCCAGAATCCTGCTGCCGGTTGGCCTCCGGCTGTTCCGGGTGAACATCTCCTTGTAAATCCCCCGTGGTTTCTTCGACATCAGTGAAGATTGGCCACGGTTTGCAGTTTGCATTGCTGCACAATTGTGCCTGCATAGCTCTGCCGCGGTTACAAACATTCAGGCATGGCATCCAGATAGGCTGGTCCCCGTAGGACAGTTCCAGCTGACTGGGTATATCTGTTTCCCGTTCTTCTCATCTGAGTGCTACTGATTCCTGCTTTGAAGGCTAAACTCTACTCAACCGGAGCAGTAAGTTGAACCTCTACTTATGGCACTCTGTGAAAGTTTGGAGAACTAGAGTTCAGTTGTTTGGCACAAGACCTCTGTCCATCCAGCACTATGGACGGCACTGCCTACATCTGGTTCTAATTAGTTCACGGTTGTGTTTAGCCGAATGACCTCTGCCGGGATCACTCAGAATGAGGTTGTGAGTTATTACAACATAGGAGCGTTTCACTGCTTTCAAGGCTTCTTAGGAAGAATTCCGTAATCTTACTGCCGGCTGGCCTCTGGTTGTTCCAGTTAAACATCTGCTTGTAAATCCCCCGTGGATTCGTGTACACCCGTGAAGTTTGGCCAGGGTACGCAGTTTGAATTGCTGCACAATTGAGCCTGCATAGCTCTGCCGCGGTTGCAAACATTCAGGCATGGCAGCCAGATAGGCTGGTCCCCATAGGACATTGCCAGCGGACTGGGTGTATATGCTTCCCGTTCTTCTCACCTGAGTGCTACTGAATCCATCATTGACGGCTGCACTCTACTCAACCGGAGCAGTAAGTTGGACCTGTACTTATGGCACTCTGTGAAAATTTGGAGACCTAGTGCTCAGTTGTTTGGCACGCGACCACTGTCCATCCAGCGATATGGACGCCACTCCCTACATTGGCTCTAATTAGTCCACGGTCGTGTTTAGCCGAATGACCTCTGCCGGGAACACTCAGAATGAGGTTCTGAGTTATTGCAACATAGGAGCGTTTCACTGCTTTCAAGTATTCTTAGGAAGATTAGGGAATCTTCCTGTCGGCAGTCGTCCGGATGTTCCGGGTGAATATCTCCTTGTAAATCCCCCGTGGTTTTTTCTACAACAGTGATGTTTGGCCAGGGTACCCAGTTTGCATTACTGCACAATTGCGCCTGCATAGCTCTGCCACGGTTACAAACATTCAGGCGTGGCTGCAAGATAGGCTGGTCCCCATAGTACAGTGCCAGCTGACTGGGTATATCTGCTTCCCGTTCTCCTCACCTGAGCTACTGATTCTAGCTTTGACGGCTACACTCTAATCATCCGGAGCAGGAAGTTCAACCTAAACTTATGGCCCTCTGTGAAAGTTTGGAGAACTAGAGCTCAGTTGTTTGGCACGCGTCCACTGTCCATCCAGCACTATGGACGGCAGTGCCTACATCTGGCTCTAATTAGTCCACGGTTGTGTTCAGCAGAATGACCTCTGCCGGGAACAGTCAGAATGAGGTTCTGAGTTATTGCAACATCGCAGCGTTTCACTGCTTTCAATGCTTCTTATTAAGATTTCCAGAATCTCGCTGCCGGCAGGCCTCCGGCTGTTCCGGGTGAACATCTCCTTGTAAATCCCCCATGGTTTCTTCTACACCCATGAAGTTTGGCCAGGGTACACAGTTCTAATTGCTGCAAAACTGCGCCTGCATAGCTGTGCCGCGGTTCCAAACATTCAGGCGTGGCAGCCAGATAGGCTGGTCCCCGTACTACACTGCCAGCGGACTGGGTATATCTTCTTCCCGTTCTTCTCACCTGAGTGCTACTGATTCCACCTTTCATGGCTACACTCTACTAAACCAGAGCAGAAAGTTGAACCTCTACGTATGGCACTCTGTGAAAGTTTGCAGAACTAGAGCTCAGTTGTTTGGCACGCGACCTCTGTCCATCTAGCATTATGGACGGCACTGCCTACATCTGGCTCTAATCAGTCCAGGGTTGTTTTCAGCCGAATGACCTCTGCCGGGAACACTCAGAATGAGGTTCTGAGTTATTGCAACATGGGAGTGTTTCACTGCTTTCTAGCCTTCTTAGGAAGAATTCCTACATCTTGCTGCCGGCAGGCCTCCGACTATTCCTGGTGAACATCTCCTTGTAAATCTCCCGTAGTTTCTTCTACACCCGTGAAGTTTCGCCAGGGTACCCAGTTTGCATTACTGCACAATTGCGCCTGCAAAGCTCTGCCAAGGTTCCAAACATTCAGGCGTGGCTGCAAGATCGGCTGGTCCCCATAGTACAGTGCCAGCTGACTGGGTATATCTGCTTCCCGTTCTTCTCACCTGAGTGCTACTGATTCCAGCTTTGACGGCTACACTCTACCCATTCCTAGCAGGGAGTTCAACCTAAACATATGGTCCTCTGTGAAAGTTTCGAGAACTAGAGCTCAGTTGTTTGGCACGTGTCCACTGTCCATCCAGCACTATGGACGGCACGGCCTACATCTGGCTCTAATTAGTCCACGGTTGTGTTCAGCAGAATGACCTTTGCCGGGAACAGTCAGAATGAGGTTCTGCATTTTTGCAACATATGAGCGTTTCACTGCTTTCAAGACTTCTTAGGAAGAATTCCGGAATCTTGCGACCGGCAGGCCTCCGGCTGTTCCAGGTGAACATCTCCTTATATATTCCCCGTGGTTTCTTGTACACCCGTGAAGTTTGGCCAGGGTACGTAGTTTGCATTGCTGCACAATTGCGCCTGCATAGCTATGCCGCGGTTGCAAACATTCAGGCGTGGCAGCCAGATAGGCTGCTCCCCGTAAGACACTGCCAGCTGACTGGTTATATCTGCTTCCCGTTCTTCTCAGCAGAGTGCTACTGATTCCAGCTTTGACCGCTACACTCTACTCAACCAGAGCAGTAAGTTGAATCTCTACTTATGGCACTCTGTGAATGTTTGGAGAACTAGAGCTCAGTTGTTTGGTACGCGACCACAGTCCATCGAGCACTATGGACGCCACTGCGTACATCTGGCTCTAATTATTCCATGGTTGTGTTCAACCGAATGAAATCTGGCGGGAACACTCAGAATGCGGTTTTGAGTTACTGCAACATAGGAGCGTTTCACTGCTTTCAAGGCTTCTTAGGAAGAATTCCGGAATCTTGCTGCCGGCAGGCCTCCGGCTGTTCCCGGTGAACTTCTCCTTGTAAATCCCCCATGGTTTGTTGTACACCCATGAAGTTTGGCCAGGGTACGCAGTTTGCATTGCTGCATAATTGCGCCTGCATAGCTCTGCCGCAGGTGCAAATATTCACGAGTGGTTGCCAGGTAGGCTGGTCCCCCTAGGACGCTGCCAGCGGACTCATTATATCTGTTTCCCGTTCTTGTCACCTGAGCGCTGCTGATTCCAGATTTGACGGCTACACTCTAAACAACCGGAGCAGTAAGTTGAACCTCTACTTATGGCACTCTGGGAAAGTTTGGAGAACTAGAGATGAGTCCTTTGGCACACGACCACTCTCCATCCAGCACTATGGACCTAACTGAATACATCTGGCTCTAATTAGTCCACGGTTGTGTTCAGTCGAATGACCTCTGCCGGGAATACTCAGAATGAGGTTCTGAGTTATTGCAACATAGGAGCGTTTCACTGCTTTCAAGGTCTCTTAGGAAGAATTCCGGAATCTTGCTGCCCGCAGGTCTCCGGCTGTTCCGGTTAAACATCTCCTTGTAAATCCCCCGTGGTTTCTTGTACACCCGTGAAGTTTGGCCAGGGTACGCAGTTTGCATTGCAGCACAATTGTGCCTGGATATCTCTGCCGCGATGCAAACATTCAGGCGTGCCAGCCAGATAGGCTTGTGCCCGGAGAACTCTGCCAGCGGACTGGGTAAATCTGCTTCCCCTTCTTCTCACCTGAGAGCTACTGATTCCAGCTTTGACCCCTGCACTCTACTCAAGTGGAGCAGTAAGTTGAACCTCTACTTATGGCACTCTGTGAAACTTTGGAGAACTAGAGCTCAGTTGTTTGACATGTGACAGCTCTCCATCCAGCCCTATGGACGGCACTGTGTACATCTGGCTCTAATTAGTCCACGGTTGTGTTCAGCCAAATGACCTCTTCCGGGAACACTCAGAATGAGTTTCTGAGTTATTGCAACATAGGAGCTTTTCACTGCTTTCAAGGCTTCTTAGGAAGAATTCTGGAATATTTCTGCTGGCAGGCCTCCGGCTGTTCGGTTGAACATCTCCTTGTAAATCCCCCGTGGTTTCTCGTACACCCGTGAAGTTAGGCCAGGGTACGCAGTTTGCATTGCTGCACAATTGCGCCTGCATAGTTCTGCCACAATTGCAAACATTCAGGCGTGGGAGGCAGATAGGCTGGTCCCCGTAGGACACTGGC
Organism: Dipodomys spectabilis; assembly: GCF_019054845.1. Classification (NCBI taxonomy): domain Eukaryota; kingdom Metazoa; phylum Chordata; class Mammalia; order Rodentia; family Heteromyidae; genus Dipodomys; species Dipodomys spectabilis. The sequence goes on from NW_024870985.1 coordinate 2,165,701, forward strand.
AGCGGACTGGGTATATCTGCTTCTCGTTTTTCTCAACTGAGTGCTAGTGATTCAAGCTCTGACGGCTACACCTACTCAACCCGAGCAGTAAGGTGAACCTCTACTTATGGCACTCTGTGAAACTTTGGAGAACTAGAGCTCAGTTGTTTGGCATGCGACCACTGTCCATTCAGCACTATGGACGGCACTGCCTACATCTGGCTCTAATTAGACCACGGTTGTGTTCAGCCAAATGACCTCTGCCAGGAACACTCAGAATGAGATTCTGAGTTATTGCAACATAGGAGCGTTTCACTGCTTTAAAGGCTTCTTAGGAAGAATTCCGGAGACTTGCTGCCGGCAGCCCTCCGGCTGTTCCGGTTGAACATCTCCTTGTAAATCCCCCGTGGTTTCTTGTACACCGGTGAAGTTTGGCCAGGGTACGAAGTTTGCAATCCTGCACAATTGTCCATGCATAGCTATCCCGCGGGTGCAATCATTCAGGCGTGCAGCCAGATAGGATGGTCACCGTAGGACACTGCCAGCGGACTGGGTATATCTGCTTCCCGTTCTTCTCACCTGATTGCTACTGATTCCAGCTTTGACAGCTACACTCTACTCAACTGGAGCAGTAAGATGAACCTCTACTTATGGCACCATGTGAAAGTTTGGGGAACTAGAGCTCAGTTGTTTGGCACGCGACCACAGTCCATCCAGCACTATGGACGACACTGCCTACATCTGGCTCTAATTAGTCCACGGTTGTGTTCAGCCGAATGACCTCTGCCGGGAACACTCAGAATGAGGTTCTCAGTTATTGCAACATAGGAGCGTTTCACTGCTTTCAAGGCTTCCTAGGAAGAATTCCGGAGTCTTGTTGCTGGCAGGCCTCCGGCTGTTCCGGGTGAACATCTTGTAAATCCCCCGTCGTTTCTTCTTCACCCGTGAAATTTGGCCAGGTACGTAGTTTGCATTGCTGCACAATTGCGCCTGCATATCTCTGCCTCGGTTGCAAACATTCAGTCGTGGCAGCCAGATAGGCTGGTCCCAGTAGGACACAGCCAGCGGATTGGGTATATCTGCTTCCCGTTCTTCTCACCTGATTGCTACTGATTCCAGCTTTGACGGCTACACTCTACTCAACCGGAGCAGTAAGATAAACTACTTATGGCACTCTGTGAAAGTTTGGAGAACTAGAGCTCAGTTGTATGACACACGACCACTGTCCATCCAGCACTATGGACGGCACTGCGTACATCTGTCTCTAATTAGTCCACCGTTGTGTTCAGCCGAATGACCTCTGCTGGGAACACTCAGAATGAGGTTCTGAGTTATTGCAACATAGGAGCGTTTCACTGGTTTCCAGGCTTCTTAGGAAGAATTCCGGAATCTTGCTGCCGGCAGGAATCCGGCTGTTCCAGGTGAACATCTCCTTGTAATTCCCCCGTGGTCTCTTCTACACCTGAGAAGTTAGGCCAGGGCACGCAGTCTGCATTGCTGCACAATTGCACCTGCGTAGCTCTGCCACGATTGCAAACATTCAGGTGTGGCAGCCAGATAGGCTTCTCCTTCTAGGACACTGCCAGCTAATTGGGTATATCTGCTTCCCGTACTTCTCACCTGAGTGCTACTAATTCCACCTTTGACGACTACACTCTACTCCTCCGGAGCAGTAAGTTGTACCTCTACTTATGGCACTCTGTGAAAGTTTGTAGAACTAGAGCTCAGTTGTTTGGCACGTGACCACTGTCCATCCAGCACTATGGACGGCACTGCCTACATCTGGCTCTAATTAGTCCATGGTTGTGTTCAGCCAAATGACCTCTGCCGGGAACACTCCGAATGAGGTTCTGAGTTATTGCAACATAGGAGCATTTCACTGCTTTTAAGGCATCTCAGGAAGAATTCCGCAAAATTGCTGCCCGCCGGCCTCCGGCTGTTCCAGGTGAACATCTCCTTGTAAATCACCCATGTTTTCTTCTACACTCATGAAGTTTGGCCAGTGTACGAAGTGTACATTGCTGCACATTTGTGCCTGCAGAGCTCTGCCACTGTTGCAAACCTTCAGGGATGGCATCCAGATAAGCTGGACCCCGTAGGACACTGCCAGCTGAATGGGTATATCAGCTTCCAGCACTATGGACGGCACTTCCTACATGTAGCTCTAATGAGTCCACGGTTGTGTTCAGCCGAATGCCCTCTGCCAGAAACACTCAGAATGAGATTCTGAGTTATTACAACATAGAAGCGTTTCACTGCTTTCAAGGCTTCTTTGGAAGAATTCCCAAATCTTTCTGGAGGCAGGCTTCCAGCTGTTTGGGGTGAACATCTCCTTGTAAATCCCGCGTGGTTTCTTGTAAACCCGTGAAGTTTGGCCAGGATACGCAGTTTGCATTGCTGCACAGTTGCGTCTGCATAGCTCTGCCGCGGTAGCAAATATTCAGGCGTGGCAGCCAGATAGGCTGGGCCCCGTAGGACACTTCCAGCGGACTGGTTATATCTGCTTCCCGTTCTTCTCACCTGCGTGCTAATGATTCCAGCTTTGACGGCCACACTCTACTCAACCAGAGCAGTAAGTTGAACCTCTAATTATGGCACTCTGTGAAAGTTTGGAAAACTAGAGCTCAGTTGTTTGGCTGGCGACCACTGTCCATCTAGCACTATGGACGGCACTGCCTACATCTGGCTCTAATTAGTCCACCGTTGTGTTCAGCCGAATGACCTCTGCCGGGAACACTCAGAATGAGGTTCTGAGTTATTGCAACATAGGAGCGTTTCACAGCTTTCTAGGCCTCTTAGGAAGAATTCCGGAATCTTGCTGCTGGCAGGCCTCCGGATGTTCGGGGTGAACATCTCCTTGTAAATCCCCCGTGGTTTCTTGTACACCCGTGAAGTTTGGCCAGGGAACGCAGGTTGCTTTGCTGCACAATTGCGCCTGTATCGCTCTGCCACGGTTGCAAACCTTCAGGGATGGCATCCAGATAAGCTGGTCCCCGTAGGACACTGCCAGCTGACTGGGTATATCAGCTTCCCGTTCTTCTCACCTGAGTGCTACTGATTCCAGCTTTGAAGGCTACTCTCTACTCAGCCGGAGCAGTAAGTTGAACCTCTACTTATGGCACTCTGTGAACGTTTGGAGAACTAGAGCTCAGGTGTTTGGCACGCGACCACTGTCCATCCAGCACTCTGGACGGCACTGCTTACATCTGTCTCTAATTTGTCCACGGTTGTGTTCAACCGAATGACCTCTGCCGCGAACACTCAGAATGAGGTTCTGAGTTTTTGCAACATAGGAGCGTTTCACTGCTTTCAAGGCTTCTTAGGAAGAATTTGGGAAAAATGCTGCCGGCAGGCTTCCGGCTGTTGCAGCTGATCATCTCCTTGTAAATCCCCCATGGTTTCTTCTACACTCGTGAAGTTTGGCCAGGGTACGAAGTGTGCTTCGCTGCACAATTGTGCCTGCATAGCTCTGCCGTGGTTGCAAACATTTAGGCGTGGCAGCCACATAGGCTGGTCCCCGTAGGACATTGCCATCGGACTGGGTATATCGGCTTCTCGTTCTTCTTACCTGAGTGCTACTGATTCCATCTTTGACGGCTACAGTCTACTCAACCGGAGCAGTAAGTTGAACCTCTACTCATGGCACTCTGTGAAAGTTTGGAGAACTAGAGCTCAGTTGTTTATCACGGGACCACTGTCCATCCAGCAGTATGGACGGCACTGCCTACATCTGGCTCTAATTAGTCCACGATTGTGTTCAGCCGAATGACCTCTGCCGGGAACACTCAGAATGAGGGTCTGAGTTATTGCAACATAGGAACGTTTCACTGCTTTCAAGGCTTCTAAGGAAGAATTCCGGATATTGCTGCTGGCAGGCCTCCGGCTGTTCTGGGTGAACATCCCCTTGTAAGTCCCCTGTGGTTTCTTCTACACCTGTGAAGTTTCTCCAGGGTACCCAGGTTGCATTGCTGCACAATTGCGCCTGCATAGCTCTGCCACGGGTGCAAACATTCTGGCGTGGCAGCCAGATAGGCTGGTCCAGGTAGGACACTGCCAGCGGACTGGGTATATCTGCTTCCCGTTCTTCTCACCTGAGTGCTAATGATTCCAGCTATGAAGGCTACACTCTACTAAGCCGTAGCAGTAAGTTGAACCTCTACTTATGGCACTCTGTGATAGTTTGGAGAACTAGAGCTCAGTTGTTTAGCACGGGACCACTGTCCATCGTGCACTATGGAGGACACTGCATACATTTTCTCTAATTAGTCCACGGTTTTGTTCAGCGGAATGACCTCTGCCGGGAATACTCAGAACGAGGTTCTGAGTTATTGCAACATAGGACCATTTCACTGCTTTCAAGGCTTCTTAGGAAGAAGTCCGGAATCTGTCTGCCGGCAGGCCTCCGACTATTCTGGGTGAACATCTCCTTGTAAATCCCCCGTGGTTTCTTCTACACTCGTGAAGTTGGGCCAGAGTACGAAGTGTGCATTGCTGCCCAATTTCGCCTGCATAGCTCTGCCCCGGTTGCAAACATTCAGGCATGGAAGCCAGATATGCTGTTCCCCATAGGACACCGCTTGCTGACTGGGTATATCTGCTTCCGGTTCTTCTCACCTGGTTGCTACTGATTCCAGCTTTGAAAGCTACACTCTACTCAACCGGAGCAGTAAGTTGAACCTCTACTTATGGCACTCTTTGAAAGTTTGTAGAACTAGAGCTCAGTTGTTTGGCTCGCGACCACTGTCCATAAAGCACTATGGACGGCACTGCGTACATCTGGCTCTAGTTAGTCCATGGTTGTGTTCAGCTGAATGACCTCTGCCGGGAACACTCATAATGAGGTTCTGAGTTATTGCAACATAGGAGCGTTTCACTGCTTTCAAGGCTTCTTAGAAAGAATTCCGGAATCTTTCTGCCGGCAGGCCTCCGGCTGTTCCGGGTGAACATCTCCTTGTAAATCCCCCGTGATTTCATCTACACCCGGGAAGTTTGGCCAGGGTACCCAGTTTGCATTCCCGCACAAATGCACCTGCATAGCTCTGCCACGGGTGCAAACATTCAGATGTGGAGGCCAGATAGGCTGGTCAGGGTAGGACACTGCCAGCCGACTGCGTATATCTGCTTCCCGTTCTTCTCACGTGAGTGCTACTGATGCCAGCTTTGAAGGCTACACTCTACACAGCCGGAGCAGTAAGATGAACCTCTACTTATGGCACTCTGTGAAAGTTTGGAGAACTAGAGCTCAGTTGTTTGGCAGGCGACCGCTCTCCATCCAGCCCTATGGACGGCACTGCCTACATCTGGCTCTAATTAGTCCACGGATGTGTTCAGCCGAATGACCTCTGCCAGGATCACTCAGAATGAGGTTCTGAGTTATTGCAACATGGGAGCGTTTCACTGCTTTCAAGGCTTCTTAGGAAGAATTCCGGAATCTTAATGCCGGCAGGCCTCTTGCTGTTCCGGGTGAACATCTCCTTGTAAATCCCCAGTGGTCTCTTGTACACCGGTGAAGTTTGGTGAGGGTACGCAGTTTGCACTGCTGCACAATTGTGCCTGCATAGCTCTGCCGTGGTTGCAAACATTCTGGCGTGGCAGCCAGATAGGCTGGTCCCCGTAGGACACTGCCAGCGGACTGGGTATATCTGCTTCCCGTTCTTCTCACCTGAGTGCTACTGACTCCAGCTTTGACGGCTACACTCTACTCAACCGGAGCAGTAAGTTGAACCTCTACTTATGGCACTCTGTGAAAGTTTGGAGAACTAGAGCTCAGTCGTTTGGCCCGGGACCACTGTCCATAAAGCACTATGGAGGGCACTGCCTACATCTGGCTCTAATTAGTCCACGGTTGTGTTCAGTCGAATGACCTCTGCTGGCAAAACTCAGAATGAGGTTCTGAGTTATTGCAACATGTGAGCGTTTTACTGCTTTCTAGGCCTGTTAGGAAGAATTCCTATATCTTTCTGCCGGCAGGTCTTCGGCTGTTCCCGGTGAACATCTCCTTTTAAATCCCCCGTGGTTACTTGTACACTCGTGAAGTTTGGCCAGGGTACACAGTTTGCATTGCTGCACAATTACACCTGCATAGCTCTGCCGTGCTTGCAAACATTCAGGTGTGTTAGCCACATAGGCTGGTCCCCGTAGGACATTGCCAGTGGACTATGTATATGTGCTTCCCGTTTTTCTCCCTTAAGTGCTACTGATTCAAGGTTTGACGGCTACACTCTACTCAACCGGATCAGTAAGTTCAACCTCTACTTATGGCACTTTGTGAAAGTTTGGAGAACTAGCCCTCAGTTGTTTGGAACGCGACCACTGTCTATCCAGCACTGTGGACGGCACTGCCTACATCTGACTCTAATTATTCCACGGTTGTGTTCAGCCGAATGACCTCTGCCATGAACACTCAGAATGAGTATATGAGTTATTGCAACATAGGAGCGTTTCACTGCTTTCTAGGCTTCTTAGGAAGAATTCCGGAATCTTGCTGCCCGCAATCCTGTGTCTGTTCCAAGTGAATATCTCCTTGTAAATCCCCCGTGGTTTCTTTTACACCCGTGAAGTTTGGCCTGGGTATGCAATTTGCATTGCTGCACAATTGCGCCTGCATAGCTCTGCCGCGGTTGCAAACATTCAGGCCTGGCAGCCAAATACACTTCTCCCTGTAGGAACAATGTCAGCAGACTGGGTATATCTGCGTACCTTTCTTCTCACCTGAGTGCTACTGATTCCAGCTGTGACTTCTACACTCTACTCAAACGGAGCAGTAAGTTGAACCTCTACTTATGGCACTCTGTGAAAGTTTGGAGAACTAGAGCTCAGTTGTTTTGCCCGCGAAAACTGTCCATCTAGCACTATGGACGGCTCTCCATACATCGGGCTCTAATTAGTCCACTGTTGTGTTCACCCGAATGACCTCTGCCGGGAACACTCAGAATCAGGGTCTGAGTTATTGCAACATAGGAGCGTTTCACTGCTTTCAAGGCTTCTTAGGAAGAATTCCGGAATATTGCTGCCGGCAGGTCTCAGGCTGTTCTGGGTTAACATCTCCTTGTAAATCCCTTGTGGTTTCTTGTACACCCGTGAAGTTTGGCCACAGTACCCAGTTTGCATTGCTGCACAATTGTGCCTGCATAGCTCTACCGCGGGTGCAAACATTCAGGCTTGGCAGCCAGATAGGGTGGTCCCGGTAAGACACTGCCAGCGGACTGGGTATGTCTGCTTCCCGTTCTTCTCATGTGAGTAGTGCTGATTCCAGCTTTGACGGCTACACTCTCCTCAACCGGAGCAGTAAGTTGAACCTCTACTTATGGCATTCTGTGAAAGTTTGGAGAACTAGAGCTAAGTTTTTTGTCACTGGACCACTGTCCATCCAGCACTATGGACGGCACTGCCTCCATCTGGCTCTAATTAGTCCACGGTTGTGTTCAGCGGAATGACATCTGCCTTGAACACTCAGAATGAGGTTCTGAGTTATTGCAATATGGGACCGTTTCACTGCTTTCAAGGCTTCTTAGGAAGATTTCCGGAATCTTGCTGCCGGCAGACCCCCGGCTGTTCCGGGTGAACAACTTGTAAATCCCCCGTGGTTTCTTGTACACCCGTGAAGTTTGGCCAGGGTACGCAGTTTGCACTGCTGCACAATTGCGCCTGCATAGCTCTGCCGTGGTTGCAAACATTCAGGCCAGTCAGCCAGATAGGCTGGTCCCTGTAGGACACTGCCTGCGAACTGGTTATATCTGCTTCCCGTTCTTCTCACCTGAGTGCTCCTGATTCCACCTTTGAAGGCTAAACTCTACTCAACCGGAGCAGTAACTTGAACCTCTACTTATGGAACTCTGTGAAAGTTTGGAGAAGGAGAACTCAGTTGTTTGTCACTCGACCACTGTCCATCCAGCACTATGGACGGCACTGCCTACATCTGGCTCTAATTAGTCCACGGTTGTGTTCAGCCGAATGACCTCTGCCGGGAACACTCAGAATAAGATTCTGAGTTATTGCAGTATGGGAGCGTTTCACTGCTTTCAAGGCCTCTTAGGAAGAATTCCTACATCTTGCTGCCGGCAGGTCTCCGGCTGTTCCGGGTGAACATCTCCTTGTAAATCCTCATTGGTTTCTTGTCCACCCGTGAAGTTTGGCCACTGTACGCAGTTTGCATTGCTGCACAATTGAGCCTGCATAGCTCTGCCGTGGTTGCAAACATTGAGGCGTGGCAGCGAAATAGGCTGGTCCCCATAGGACACTGCCAGCGGACTGGGTATATCTGCTTCCCGTTCTTCTCACCTGAGTGCTACTGATTCCATCTTTGAAGGCTACTCTCTACTTAGCCGGAGCAGTAAGTTGAACCTCTACATATGGCACTCTGTGAAAGTTTGGAGAACTAGAGCTCAGTTGTTTGGCAGGCGACCACTGTCCATCCAGCACTATGGACGGCACTGCATACATCTGGCTCTAATTAGTCCATGGTTGTGTTCAGCCGAATGACCTCTGCCGGGAACACTCAGAATGAGGTTCTTAGTTATTGCAACATAGGGGCGTTTCACTGCTTTCAAGGCTTCTTAGGAAGAATTCCGGAAACTTGCTGCCGGCTGGCCTCTGGCTGTTCTGCGTGAACATCTCCTTGTAAATCCCCCGTGGTTTCTTGTACACTCGTGAAGTTTAGCCAGGGTATGCAGTTTTCATTGCTGTACAATTGCGCCTGCATAGCTCTGCCGCGGTTGCAAACATTCAGGCATGGCAGCCAGATGGGCTGGTCCCCGTAGGACATTGCCAGAGGACTGGGTACATCTGCTTCCGGTTTTTCGCACTTAAGTGCTACCGATTGTAGCTTTGACGGCTACACTCTACTCAACCGGAGCAGTAAGTTGAACCTCTACTTATGGCACTCTGTGAAAGTTTGGAGAACTAGAGCTCAGTTGTTTGGCAGGCGACCGCTCTCCATCCAGCCCTATGGACGGCACTGCCTACATCTGGCTCTAATTAGTCCACGGATGTGTTCAGCCGAATGACCTCTGCCAGGATCACTCAGAATGAGGTTCTGAGTTATTGCAACATGGGAGCGTTTCACTGCTTTCAAGGCTTCTTAGGAAGAATTCCGGAATCTTAATGCCGGCAGGCCTCTTGCTGTTCCGGGTGAACATCTCCTTGTAAATCCCCAGTGGTCTCTTGTACACCGGTGAAGTTTGGTGAGGGTACGCAGTTTGCACTGCTGCACAATTGTGCCTGCATAGCTCTGCCGTGGTTGCAAACATTCTGGCGTGGCAGCCAGATAGGCTGGTCCCCGTAGGACACTGCCAGCGGACTGGGTATATCTGCTTCCCGTTCTTCTCACCTGAGTGCTACTGACTCCAGCTTTGACGGCTACACTCTACTCAACCGGAGCAGTAAGTTGAACCTCTACTTATGGCACTCTGTGAAAGTTTGGAGAACTAGAGCTCAGTTGTTTGGCACGGGACCACTGTCCATAAAGCACTATGGAGGGCACTGCCTACATCTGGCTCTAATTAGTCCACGGTTGTGTTCAGTCGAATGACCTCTGCCGGCAAAACTCAGAATGAGGTTCTGAGTTATTGCAACATGTGAGCGTTTCACTGCTTTCTAGGCCTGTTAGGAAGAATTCCTACATCTTTCTGCCGGCAGGTCTCCGGCTGTTCCCGGTGAACATCTCCTTTTAAATCCCCTGTGGTTACTTGTACACTCGTGAAGTTTGGCCAGGGTACACAGTTTGCATTGCTACACAATTACGCCTGCATAGCTCTGCCGTGCTTGCAAACATTCAGGGGTGGTAGCCACATAGGCTGGTCCCCGTAGGATATTGCCAGCGGACTATGTATATGTGCTTCAAGTTTTTCTCCCTTAAATGCTACCGATTCAAGGTTTGACGGCTACACTCTACTCAACCGGATCAGTAAGTTGAACCTCTACTTATGGCACTCTGTGAAAGTTTGGAGAACTAGAGCTCAGCTGTTTGGCACGCGACCACTGTCCATCCAGCACTATGGATGGAACTTCCTACATCTGGCGCTAATTAGTCCACGGTTGTGTTCATCCGAATGACCTCTGCCGGGAACACTCAGAATGAAGTTCTGAGTTATTGCAACACAGGAGCGTTTCACTGCTTTCAAGACTTCTTAGGAAGAATTTCCGAATCTTGCTGCAGACAGGCCTCCGGCTGTTGCTTGTGAACATCTCCTTGTAAATCCCCCGTCCTTTCTTGCACACCCGTGAAGTTGGGCCAGGGTATGCAGTTTGCATTGCTGCACAATTGAGCCTGCATAGCTCTGCCATGGTTGCAAACATTCAGGCGTGGCAGCCAGATAGGCTGGTCCCCGTAGGACACTGCCAGCTCACTGGGTATATCTGCTTCCCGTTCTTCTCACCTGAGTTTTACTGATTCCAGCTTTGACGGCTACACTCTTCTCAACCGGAGCAGTAAGTTGAACCTCTACTTATGGCACTCTGTGAAAGTTTGGAGAACTAGAGCTCAGTTGTTTGGTACGTGACCACTGTCCATCCAGCTGTATGGACGGCACTGCCTACATCTGGCTCTAATTAGTCCACGGTTGTGTTCAGCGGAATGACCTCTGCCGGGAACACTCAGAATGAGGTTCTTAGTTATTGCAACATAGGAGCGTTTCACTGCTTTCAAGGCTTCTTCGGAAGAATTCCGGAAACTTGCTGCCGGCTGGCCTCTGGCTGTTCTGCGTGAACATCTCCTTGTAAATCCCCCGTGGTTTCTTGTACACTCGTGAAGTTTAGCCAGGGTATGCAGTTTTCATTGCTGTACAATTGCGCCTGCATAGCTCTGCCGCGGTTGCAAACATTCAGGCATGGCAGCCAGATGGGCTGGTCCCCGTAGGACATTGCCAGAGGACTGGGTACGTCTGCTTCCGGTTTTTCGCACTTAAGTGCTACCGATTGTAGCTTTGACGGCTACAATCTACTCAACCGGATCAGTAAGTTGAACCTCTACTTATGGCACTCTGTGAAAGTTTGGAGAACTAGAGCTCAGTTGTTTGGCAGGCGACCGCTCTCCATCCAGCCCTATGGACAGCACTGCCTACATCTGGCTCTAATTAGTCCACGGATGTGTTCAGCCGAATGACCTCTGCCAGGATCACTCAGAATGAGGTTCTGAGTTATTGCAACATGGGAGCGTTTCACTGCTTTCAAGGCTTCTTAGGAAGAATTCCGGAATCTTAATGCCGGCAGGCCTCTTGCTGTTCCGGGTGAACATCTCCTTGTAAATCCCCAGTGGTCTCTTGTACACCCGTGAAGTTTGGTGAGGGTACGCAGTTTGCACTGCTGCACAATTGCGCGTGCATAGGTCTGCCGTGGTTGCAAACATTCAGGCGTGGCAGCCAGATAGGCTGGACCCCGTAGGACACTGCCAGTGGACTGGGTATATCTCCTTCCCGTTCTTCTCACCTGAGTGCTACTGACTCCAGCTTTGACGGCTACACTCTACTCAACCGGAGCAGTAAGTTGAACCTCTACTTATGGCACCCTGTGAAAGTTTGGAGAACTAGAGCTCAGTTGTTTGGCACGGGACCACTGTCCATAAAGCACTATGGAGGGCACTGCCTACATCTGGCTCTAATTAGTTCACGGTTGTGTTCAGTCGAATGACCTCTGGCGGCAAAACTCAGAATGAGGTTCTGAGTTATTGCAACATGTGAGCGTTTCACTGCTTTCTAGGCCTGTTAGGAAGAATTCCTACATCTTTCTGCCGGCAGGTCTCCGGCTGTTCCCGGTGAACATCTTCTTTTAAATCCCCCGTGGTTACTTGTACACTCGTGAAGTTTGGCCAGGGTACACAGTTTGCATTGCTACACAATTACGCCTGCATAGCTCTGCCGTGCTTGCAAACATTCAGGGGTGGTAGCCACATAGGCTGGTCCCCGTAGGATATTGCCAGCGGACTATGTATATGTGCTTCAAGTTTTTCTCCCTTAAGTGCTACCGATTCAAGGTTTGACGGCTACACTCTACTCAACCGGATCAGTAAGTTGAACCTCTACTTATGGCACTCTGTGAAAGTTTGGAGAACTAGAGCTCAGCTGTTTGGCACGCGACCACTGTCCATCCAGCACTATGGATGGAACTTCCTACATCTGGCGCTAATTAGTCCACGGTTGTGTTCATCCGAATGACCTCTGCCGGGAACACTCAGAATGAAGTTCTGAGTTATTGCAACACAGGAGCGTTTCACTGCTTCCAAGGCTTCTTAGAAGAATTCCGGAATCTTGATGCCGGCTGGCCTCCGGCTGTTCCGGGTGAACATCACCTTGTAAATCCCCAGTGATTTCTCCTACACCCGTGAAGTTTTGCCAGGGTGCGCAGTTTGCATTGGTGCACAATTGCGCCTGCATAGCTCTGCCGTGGTTGCAAACATTCAGGCGTGGCAGCCAGATAGGCTGGTTCCCGTAGGACAGTGCCAGTGGACTGGGTATATCTGCTTCCCGCTCTTCTCACCTGAGTGCTACTTATTCCAGCTTTGATGGCTACACTCTACTCAACCGGAGCAGTAAGTTGAACCTCTACTTAGGGCACTCTGTGAAAGTTTGGAGAACTAGAGCTCAGTTGTTTGGCACGCGACCACTGTCCATCCAGCACTATGCACGTTACTGCCTACATCTTTCTCAAATTAGTCCACGGTTGTGTTCAGCCGAATGACCTCTGCCGGGAACACTCAGAATGAGTTTCTGAGGTATTGCAACATAGGAGCGTTTCACTGCTTTCAAGGCTTCTTAGGAAGAATTCCGGAATCTTGCTGCCTGCAGGCCTCCGGCGGTTCCGGGTGAACATCTCCTTGTAAATCCCCCGTGGTTTCTTCTACACCCGTGAAGTTTGGCCAGGGTACGCAGTTTGCATTGCTGCACAATTGGGCCTGCATAGCTCTGCTGTGGTTGCAAACATTCAGGCGTGGCAGCCAGATAGGCTGGTCCCTGTTGGACATTGCCAGCGGACTGGGTATATTTGCTTCCCATTTTTCTCACTTAAGTGCTACTGATTCCAGCTTTGACCACTACACTCTACTCAACCGGAGCAATAATTTGAACCTCTACTTATGGCACTCTGTGAAAGTTTGGAGAACTAGAGCTCAGCTCTTTCCCACGTGACCAATGTCCATCCAGCACTATGGACGGAACTTCCTACATCTGGCAATAATTAGTCCACGGTTGTGTTCATCCGAATGACCTCTGCCGGGAACACTCTGAATGTGGTTCTGAGTTATTGCAACATAGGAGTTTTTCACTGCTTCCAAGGCTTCTTTCGAAGAATTCCGGAATCTGGCTGCTGGCAGGCCTCCGGCTGTTCCGGGTGAACATCTCCTTGTAAATCCCCCATGGTTTCTTCTACACCCGTGAAGTTTGGCCATTGTACGCAGTTTGCATTGCTGCACAATTGCGCCTGCATAGCTCTGCCGTGTTTGCAAATATTCAGGCGTGGCAGCCAGATAGGCTGCTCCCCGTAGGGCATTGCCAACGGACTGGGTGAATCTGCTTCCCGTTCTTCTCAACTGAGTGGTACTGTTTCCAGCTTTGAGTACTACACTCTACTCAACCGGAGCAGTAAGTTGAACCTCTACTTATGATACTCTCTGAAAGTTTGGAGAACCCGAGCTGAGTTGTTTGGCACGCGACCACTGTCCATCCAGCACTATGGACGGCAGTGCCTACATCTGGCTCTAATTAGTCCACGGTTGTGTTCAGCCGAATGACCTCTGCCGGAAACACTCAGAATGAGGTTCTGAGTTATTGCAACATTGGAGCGGTTCAATGCTTTCAAGGCTTTTTGGAAGAATTCTCGAATCTTTCTGCCGGGAGGCCTCCTGCTGTTCCAGGTGAACACCTCCTTGTAAATCCCCCGTGGTTTCTTCTACACCCGTGAAGTTTGGACAGGGTACGCAGTTTGCATTGCTGCACAATTGCGCCTGCATAGCTCTGCCGTGGTTGCAATCATTCGGGCCAGGCAGCAAGATAGGCTGGTGGCTGTAAGACTCTGCCTTCGAACTGGCTATATCTGCTTCCCGTTCTTCTCACCTGAGTGCTCCTGATTCCAGCTTTGAAGGCTACACTCTACTCAGGCAGAGCAGTAACTTAAAACTCTACTTATGGAACGCTGTGAAAGTTTGGAGAAGAGAGCTCAGTTGTTTGGCAAGCGCCCACTGTCCATCCAGCACTATGGACGGCACTGCCTACATCTGGCTCTAATTAGTCCACGGTTGTGTTCACCCGAATGACCTCTGCTGAGAACACTCAGAATGAGATTTTTAGTTATTGCAATATAGGAGCGTTTCACTGCTTTCAAGGCTTCTGAGGAAGAATTCCGGAACCTTGCTGCCGGCAGGACTCTGGCTGTTCTGGGTGAACATCTCCTTGTAAATCCCCCGCGGTTTCTTGTACACTCGTGAAGTTTGGCTAGGGTATGCAGTTTGCATTGCTGCACAATTGCGCCTGCATAGCTCTGCCGTGGTTGCAAACATTCAGGCATGGCAGCCAGATAGGCTGGTCCCCGTAGGACACTGCCAGCGGACTGGGTATATCTCCTTCCCGTTTTTCTCACTGAAGTGCTACTGATTCTAGCTTTGACAGCTACACTCTACTCAACCGGAGCAGTAAGTTGAACCTCTGCTTATGGCACTCTGTGAAAGTTTGGAGAACTAGAGCTCAGTTGTTTGTCATGCGACCACTGTCCATCGAGAACTATGGACGACACTGCCTACATCTGGCTCTAATTAGTCCACGGTTGTGTTCAGCCGAATGACATCTGCCGGGAACACTCAGAATGAGGTTCTGAGTTATTGCAACATGGGAACGTTTCACTGCTTTCAAGGCTTCTAAGGAAGAATTCCGGAATCTTAATGCCGGCAGGCCTCCTGCTGTTCCGGGTGAAAATCTACTTGTAAATCCCCCGTGGTTTCTTGTACACCCGGGAAGTTTGGCCAGGGAACGCAGTTTGCATTGCTGCACAATTGCGCCTGCACAGCTCTCCCGTGGTTGCAAATATTCAGGCGTGGCAGCCAGATAGGCTGGTCCCCGGAGGACACTGCCACCGGACTGGTTATATCTGCTTCCCGTTCTTCTCACCTGAGTGCTAATGATTCCAGCTTTGACGGCTACACTCGACTCAACCGGAGCAGTAAGTGGAACCTCTACTTATGGAACTCTGTAAAAGTTTGGAGAACTAGAGCTCAGTTGTTTGGCATGCGACCACAGTCCATCCAGCACTATGGACCGCACTGTCTACATCTGGCACTAATTTGTCCACGGTTGTGTTCAGCCGAATGACCTCTGCCGGGAACACTCAGAATGAGGTTTTTAGTTATTGCAACATAGCAGCTTTTCACTGCTTTCAAGGCTTCTTAGGAAGAATTCCGGAATCTTGGTGCGGGCAGGCCTCCAGCTGTTCCGGGTGAACATCTCCTTGTAAATCCCCCGTGGTTTCTTCTACACCCGGGAAGTTTGGAAAGGGTACCCAGTTTGCAATTCTGCACAATTACCCCTGCATAGCTCTGCCGTGGTTGCAAACATTCAGGCGTGGCAGCCAGACAGGGTGGTACACATAGGACCCTGCCCGCGGAGAGGGTATATCTGTTTCCCGTTCTTCTCACATGAGTACTAATGATTCAAGTTTTGCCGGCTACACTCTACTCAAATGGAGCTTTAAGTGGAACCTCTACTTATGGCACTCTGTGAATGTTTGGACAACTAGGACTCAGTTGTTTGGCACGCGACCACTGTCCATCCAGCACTATGGACGGCACTGCATACATCTGGCTCTAATTAGTCCACGGTTGTGTTCAGCCGAATAACTTCTGAATGAGGTTCTGAGTTATTGCAACATAGGAGCGTTTCACTGCTTTCAAGGCTTCTTAGGAAGAATTGCGGAATCTTGCTACCGGCAGGCCTCAGGCTGTTACGGTTGAACATCTCCTTGTAAATCCCCCGTGGTTTCTTCTATACCCATGAAGTTTGGCCAGGGAATGCAGTTTGCATTGCTGCACAATTGCGCCTGCATAGCTCTGCCGTGGTTGCAAACATTCAGGCGTGGCTTCTAGATAGGCGGTCCCCGTAGCACACTGCCAGCGGACTGCTTATATCTGCTTCCTTTTCTTCTCACCTGAGTGCTACTGATGCCAGCTTTGACGGCTGCACTCTACTCAAACGGAGCAGTAAGTTGAACATCTACTTTTGGCACTCTGTGAAATTTTGGAGAACTGGAGCTCAATTGTTTGGCATGTGACCACTGTCCATCCAGCGCTATGGACGGCACTGCCTACATCTGGCTCTAATTAGTCCACGGTTGTGTTCAGCCGAATTACCTCTGCCGGGAACACTCAGAATGAGGTTCTGAGTTGTTGCAATATAGGAGCGTTTCACTGCTTTCAAGACTTCTTAGGAAGAATTTCCGAAACTTGCTTCCGCCAGACCTCAGGATGTTCCTGGTGAACATCTCCTTGTAAATCCCCCGTGGTTTCTTCTACACTCGTGAAATTTGGCCAGGGTACGAAATGTGCATTGCTGCACAATTGCGCCTGCATAGCTCTGCCGCGGTTTCAAACATTCACGAGTGGTAGCCAGATAGGCTGGTTCCCCTAGGACGCTGCCAGCGGACTCATTATATCTGCTTCCCGTTCTTGTCACCTGAGTGCTGCTGATTCCAGATTTGACGGTTAAACTCTAATCAACCTGAGCACTAAGTTGAACCTCTGCTTATGCCACTCTGGGAAAGTTTGGAGAACTAGAGCTCAGTTGTTTGGCACGCACCACTGTCCATCCAGCACTATGGACGGCACTGCATACATCTGGCTCTAATTAGTCCACGGTTGTGTTCAGACGAATGACCTCTGCCGGGGTCACTCAGAAGGAGGTTCGGAGTTACTGCAACATGGGAGCGTTTCACTGCTTTCAAGGCTTCTTAGGAAGAATTCTGGAATTTGCTGGCGGCCGCATGCCCCTCTTCCGGGTGAATATCTCCTTGTAAATCCTCCGTGGTTTCGTGTACTCCCGTGAAGTTTGGCCAGGGTACGCAGTTTGCATTGCTGCACAATTGTGCCTGCATAGCTTTGTGGCGGTTACAAACATTCAGGCGTGGCAGCCAGATACGCGGGCTCCCTAGGACACTGCCAGTGAACTGGGTATATCTGCTTCCCGTTCTTCTCACCTGATTGCTACTGATTCCAGCTTTCACGGCTGCACTCTACTCGACAGGAGCTGTAAGTTGATCCTCTACTTATGGCACTGTGTGAAAGTTTGGAGAACTAGAGCTCAGTTGTTTGGCACACGACCACTGTCCATCCAGCACTATTGTCGGCACTGCCTACATCTGGCTCTAATTAATCCACGATTGTGTTCAGCCAAATGACCTCTCCTGGGAACACTCAGAATGAGGTTCTGAGTTATTGCAACATAGGAGCGTTTCACTGCTTTCAAGGCTTCTTAGGAAGAATTCCGGAATCTTGCTGCCGGGAGGCCTCCAGCCGTTTCGGGTGAACATCTCCTTGTAAATCCCCCGTGGTTTCTTGTACACCCATGAAGTTTGGCCAGGGTATGCAGTTTGCATTGCTGCACAATTGGGCCTGCATAGCTCTACCGTGGATGCAAACATTCAGGCGTGGCAGCCAGATAGGCTGGTCCCCGTAGGACACTGCCAGCAGAATGGCTATATCTGCTTCCCGTTCTTCTCACCTGAGTGCTACTGATTCCATCTTTGACCTCTACACTGTACTCAATCGGAGGAGTAAGTTGAACCTCTACTTAGTGCCCTCTGTAAAAGTTTGGAGAACTAGTGCTCAATTGTTTGGCACGCGACCACTGTCCATCCAGCACTATTGTCGGCACTGCCTACATCTGGCTCTAATTAATCCATGATTGTGTTCAGCCAAATGACCTCTCCTGGGAACACACAGAATGAGGTTCTGAGTTATTGCAACATAGGAGCGTTTCACTGCTTTCAAGGCTTCTTAGGAAGAATTCCGGAATCTTGCTGCCGGGAGGCCTCCAGCCGTTTCGGGTGAACATCTCCTTGTAAATCCCCCGTGGTTTCTTGTACACCCATGAAGTTCGGCCAGGGTATGCAGTTTGCATTGCTGCACAATTGGGCCTGCATAGCTCTACCGTGGGTGCAAACATTCAGGCGTGGCAGCCAGATAGGCTGGTCCCCGTAGGACACTGCCAGCAGAATGGCTATATCTGCTTCCCGTTCTTCTCACCTGAGTGCTACTGATTCCATCTTTGACCTCTACACTGTACTCAATCGGAGGAGTAAGTTGAACCTCTACTTAGTGCCCTCTGTAAAAGTTTGGAGAACTAGTGCTCAGTTGTTTGGCACGCGACCACTGTCCATCCACCACTATGGATGGCACTGCCTACATCTGGCTCTAATTAGTCCACGGTCGTGTTTAGCCGAATGACCTCTGCCGGGAACACTCAGAATGAGGTTCTGAGTTATTGCAACATAGGAGCGGTTCAATGCTTTCAAGGCTTCTTAGGAAGAATTCCAGAATCTTGCTCCTGGTCGGCCTCCGGCTGTTCCAGGTGAACATCTCCTTGTAAATCCCCCGTGGTTTCTTCGACACCCCTGAAGATTGGCCACGGTTTGCAGTTTGCATTGCTGCACAATTGCGCCTGCATAGCTCTGACACGGTTGCAAACATTCAGGCATGGCAGCCAGATAGGCTGGTCCCCGTAGGACAATTCCAGCGGACTGGGTATATCTGCTTCCCATTCTTCTCATCTGAGTGCTACTGATTCCTGCTTTGACGGCTAAACTCTACTTAACCGGAGAAGTAAAGTGAACCTCTACTTATGGCACTCTTTGAAAGTTTTGAGAACTAGAGCTCAGTTGTTTGGCACGGGACCAGTGTCCATCCAGCACTATGGACGGCACTGCCTACATCCGGCTTTAATTAGTCCACGGTTGTGTTCAGCCAAATGACCTCTGCCGGGAACACTCAGAATGAGGTTCTGAGTTATTGCAACATAGGTGTGTTTCACTGCTGTCAAGGCTTCTTAGGAAGAATTCTGGAATCTTGCTGCCTGCAGGCCTCAGGCTGTTCCGGGTGAACATCTCCTTGTAAATCCCCCTGGTTTGTTCTACACCCCTGAAGTTTGGCCAGGGTACGCAGTTTGCATTGCTGCACAGTTGCGCCTGCATAGCTCTGCCATGGTTGCAAATATTCAGGCGTGGCAGCCAGATAGGCTGGTCCCCATAGGACACTGCCAGCGGACTGGGTATATCTGCTTCACGTTCTTCTGACCTGAGTGCTACTGATTCCAGCTTTCACTTCTACACTCTACTCAACCGGAGCAGTAAGTCGACCCTCTACTTTAGCACTCTGAGAAAGTTTGGAGAACTAGAGCTGAGTCCTTTGGCACACGACCACTCTCCATTAAGCACTATGGACCTAACTGCCTACATCTGGCTCTAATTAGTCCACGGTTGTGTTCACTCGAATGACCTCTGCCAGGAACACTCAGAATGAGGTTCTGAGTTATTGCAACATAGGAGCGTTTCACTGCTTTCAAGGCTTCTTAGGAAGAATTCGGTAATCTTGTTGCTGGCAGGCCTCCGGCTGTTCCGGGTGAACATCTTGTAAATCCCCTGTCGTTTCTTCTTCACCCGTGAAATTTGGCCAGGTACGTAGTTTGCATTGCTGCACAATTGCGCCTGCATATCTCTGCCGCGGTTGCAAACATTGAGTCGTGGCAGCCAGATAGGCTGGTCCCAATAGGACATTGCCAGCGGACTGGGTATATCTGCTTCCCGTTCTTCTCACCTTAGTGCTACTGATTCCAGCTTTGACGGCTACACTCTACTCAACCAGACCAGTAAGTTGAACCTCTACTTATGGCACTCTGTGTAAGTTTGGAGAACTACAGCTCAGTTGTATGGCACGCGACCACTGTCCATCCAGCTGTATGGACGGCACTGCGTACATCTGGCTCTAATTAGTCCACCGTTGTGTTCAGCCGAATGACCTTTGCTGGGAACACTCCGAATGAGGTTCTGAGTTATTGCAACATGGGAGCGTTTCACTGCTTTCAAGGTCTCTTAGGAAGAATTCCGGAATCTTGCTGCCCGCAGGTCTCCGTCTGTTCCGGTTGAACATCTCCTTGTAAATCCCCCGTGGTTTCTTGTACACCCGTGAAGTTTGGCCAGGGTACACAGTTTGCATTGCAGCACAATTGTGCCTGGATATCTCTGCCGCGATGCAAACATTCAGGCGTGCCAGCCAGATAGGCTTGTCCCCGGAGAACTCTGCCAGCGGACTGGGTATATCTGCTTCCCGTTCTTCTCACCTGAGAGCTACTGATTCCAGCTTTGACCCCTACACTCTACTCAACGGGAGCAGTAAGTTGAACCTCTACTTATGGCACTCTGTGAAACTTTGGAGAACTAGAGCTCAGTTGTTTGACACGTGACAGCTCTCCATCCAGCCCTATGGACGGCACTGTGTACATCTGGCTCTAATTAGTCCACGGTTGTGTTCAGCCGAATGACCTCTTCCGGGAACACTCAGAATGAGTTTCTGAGTTATTGCAACATAGGAGCTTTTCACTGCTTTCAAGGCTTCTTAGGAAGAATTCTGGAATATTTCTGCTGGCAGGCCTCCGGCTGTTCGGTTGAACATCTCCTTGTAAATCCCCCGTAGTTTCTCGTACACCCGTGAAGTTAGGCCAGGGTACGCAGTTTGCATTGCTGCACAATTGCGCCTGCATAGTTCTGCCACAGTTGCAAACATTCAGGCGTGGGAGCCAGATAGGCTGGTCCCCGTAGGACACTGCCAGCGGACTGGGTATATCTGCTTCTCGTTTTTCTCAACTGCGTGATACTGATTCCAGCTCTGACGGCTACACCTACTCAACCCGACCAGTAAGTTGAACCTCTACTTATGGCACTCTGTGAAACTTTGGAGAACTAGAGCTCAGTTGTTTGGCATGCGACCACTGTCCATTCAGCACTATGGACGTCACTGCCTACATCTGGCTCTAATTAGACCACAGTTGTGTTCAGCCAAATGACCTCTGCCAGGAACACTCAGAATGAGATTCTGAGTTATTGCAACATAGGAGCGTTTCACTGCTTTAAAGGCTTCTTAGGAAGAATTCCGGAGTCTTGCTGTCGGCAGGCCTCCGGCTTTTCCGGTTGAACATCTCCTTGTAAATCCCCCGGGGTTTCTTGTGCACCCTTGAAGTTTGGCCAAGGTACGCAGTTTGCAATCCTGCACAATTGTCCCTGCATAGCTATCCCGCGGGTGCAATCATTCAGGCGTGCAGCCAGATAGGCTGGTCACCATAGGACACTGCCAGCGGACTGGGTATATCTGCTTCCCGTTCTTCTCACCTGATTGCTACTGATTCCAGCTTTGACGGCTACACTCTACTCAACTGGAGCAGTAAGATGAACCTCTACTTATGGCACCCTGTGAAAGTTTGGGGAACTAGAGCTCAGTTGTTTGGCACGCGACCACAGTCCATCCAGCACTATGGACGACACTGCCTACATCTGGCTCTAATTAGTCCACGGTTGTGTTCAGCCGAATGACCTCTGCCGGGAACACTCAGAATGAGGTTCTCAGTTATTGCAACATAGGAGCGTTTCACTGCTTTCAAGGCTTCCTAGGAAGAATTCTGGAGTCTTGTTGCTGGCAGGCCTCCGGCTGTTCCGGGTGAACATCTTGTAAATCCCCCGTCATTTCTTCTTCACCCGTGAAATTTGGGCAGGTACGTAGTTTGCATTGCTGCACAATTGCGCCTGCATATCTCTGCCTCGGTTGCAAACATTCAGTCGTGGCAGCCAGATAGGCTGGTCCCAGTAGGACACAGCCAGCGGATTGGGTATATCTGCTTCCCGTTCTTCTCACCTGATTGCTACTGATTCCAGCTTTGACGGCTACACTCTACTCAACCGGAGCAGTAAGATAAACCTCTACTTATGGCACTCTGTGAAAGTTTGGAGAACTAGAGCTCAGTTGTATGACACGCGAACACTGTCCATCCAGCACTATGGATGGCACTGCGTACATCTGTCTCTAATTAGTCCACCGTTGTGTTCAGCCGAATGACCTCTGCTGGGAACACTCAGAATGAGGTTCTGAGTTATTGCAACATAGGAGCGTTTCACTGGTTTCCAGGCTTCTTAGGAAGAATTCCGGAATCTTGCTGCCGGCAGGAATCCGGCTGTTCCAGGTCAACATCTCCTTGTAAATCCCCCGTGGTTTCTTGTACACACATGAAGGTTGGCCAGTGTCCGCAGTTTGCTTTGCTGCACAATTGCGCCTGCATAGCTCTGCCGCAGTAGTAAACATTCAGGCGGGGCATCCAGATAGGCTGCACCCCGTAGGACACTGCCGGCTGAATGTTTATATCTGCTTCCCATTCTTCTCACATGAGTGCTACTGATTCCAGCTTTGACGGCTACACTCTACTCATCCGGAGCAATAAGTTGAAACTCTACTCATGGCACTCTGTGAAAGTTTGGAGAACTAGAGCTCAGTTGTATGGCACGCCACCACTGTCCATCCAGCACTATGGACAGCACTGCCTACATCTGGCTCTAATTAGTCCACGGTTGTGTTCCGCCGAATGACCTCTGCTGGGAACACTCAGAATGAGGTTCTGAGTTATTGCAACATAGGAGCATTTCACTGCCTTCAAGGCTTCTTAGGAAGAATTCCGGAATCTTGCTGCCGGCCGGCCTCCGGCTGTTCCGGGTGAGCATCTCCTTGTAAATCCCCCGAGGTTTCTTGTACACCCATGAAGTTTGGCCAGGCTACGCAGTTTGCATTGCTTCACAATTGCGCCTGCATAGATCTGCCGCGGTTGTAAACAATCAGGTGTGGCAGCCAGATAGGCTGGTCCCAGTAGGACAGTGGGAGCAGACTGGGAATATCTGCTTCCCGTTCTTCTCACCTGAGTGCTACTGATTCCAGCTTTGACGGCTACCCTCTACTCATCCCACGCAGTAAGTTGAACCTCTACTTATGGCACTGTTAAAGTTTGGAGAACTAGAGCTCAGTTGTATGGCACGCACCACTGTCCATCCAGCACTATGAACGGCACTGCCTACATTTGGCTCTGATTAGTCCACGGTTGTGTTCAGCTGAATAACCTCTGCTGGGAACACTCTGAATGAGGTTCTGAGTTATTTCAATATAGGAGCCTTTCACTTCTTTCAAGGCCTCTTAGCAAGAATTCCGGAATATTGCTGCCGGCAGGCCTCTGGATATTCCGGGTGAACATCTCCTTTTAAATCGCCCGTGGTTTCTTCTACACCGGTGAAGTTTGGCCAGGCTGCGCAATTTTCATTGCTGCACAATTGTGCCTGCATAGCTCTGCCGCCGGTGCAAACATTCAGGCGTGGCAGCCAGATAGGCTGGTCACCGTAGGACAGTGCCAGCAGACTGGGAATATCTGCTTCCCGTTCTTCTCACCTGAGTGCTAATGATTCCAGCTTTGATGGCTACACTCTACTCAACCGGAGCAGTAAGTTGAAATTCTACTTATGGCATTCTGTGAAAGTTTGGAGAACTAGAGCTCCGTTGTTTGGCACGTGACCACTGTCAATCCAGCACTATGGGAGGCACTGCCTACATCTGGCTCTAATTAGTCCACGGATGTGTTCATCCGAATGACCTATGCCGGGAACACTCAGAATGAGGTTCTGATTTATTGCAACAGAGGAGCGTTTCACTGCTATCAAGGCTGATTAGGAAGAATTCCGGAAACTTGCTGCCAGCAGGCCTCCGGCTGTTGCAGGTGAACATCTCCTTGTAAATCCCCCGTGGTTTGGCCAGGGTACGAAGTGTGCATTGCTGCACAATTGCGCCTTCATAGCTCTGCAGCGGTTGCAAACATTCAGGGATGGCATCCACATAGGTTGGTCCCCGTAGGACACTGCCAGCGGATTGATTATATCTGCTTCCCGCTCTTCTCACCTGAGTGCTACTGATTCCAGCGTTGATGGCTACACTCTGTTCCACCGGAGCAGTATGTTGAACCTCTACTTATGGCACTCTGTGAAAGTTTGGAGAACTAGAGCTCAGTTGTTGGGCAGGCGACCACTGTCCATCCAGCATTATGGACGGCACTGCCTACACCTGGCTCTAATTGGTCCATGGTTGTGTTCAGCGGAATGACCTCTGCCGGGAACACTCAGAATGAGGTTCTGAGTTATTGCAACATAGGAGCGTTTCACTGCGTTCAAGGCTTCTTAGGAAGATTTCCGGAATCTTACTGCTGGCAGGCCTCCGGCTCTTATGGGTGAACATCTCATTGTAAATCCCCCGTGGTTTCTTCTACACCCGTGACGTTTGGCCAGGGTATGCAGTTTGCATTGCTGCACAATTGCGCCTGCATAGCTCTGCCACGGTTGCAAACATTCAGGCGTGGCCGCCACATAGGCTGGTCCCGTTAGGACACTGCCAACTGACTGGGTATATCTGCTTCCCGTACTTCTCACCTGATTGCTACTGATTTCAGCGTTGATGGCTACACTCTGCTCAACCGGAGCAGTATGTTGAACCTCTACTTATGGCACTCTGTGAAAGTTTGTAGAACTAGAGCTCAGTGGTTTGGCACACGACCACTTTCCATCCAGCACTACGGTCGGCACTGCCTACCCCTGGCTCTAATTAGTCCACGGTTGTGTTCAGCCGAATGACCTCTGCCGGGAACACTCAGAATGAGGTTCTGAGTTATTGCAACATAGGATCGTTTCACAGCTTTCAAGGCTTCTTAGGAAGAATTCCAGAATCTTGTGCCGGCAGGCCTCTGGCTGTTCCGGGTGAACATCTCCTTGTAAATCCCCCGTGGTTTCTTGTACAGCAGTGAAGTTTGACCAGGGCACGGAGTTTGCATTGCTGCACAATTGTGCCATCATACCTCTGCCGCTTTTGCAAACATTCAGGAGTGGCAGCCAGATAGGCTGGTCCCCATAGGACACTGCCAGCGGACTGGGTGTGTCTGCTTCCCGTTCTTCTCACCTGGGGGCTATTGATTCCAGCTTTGACGGCTACACTCTACTCAACCAGACCAGTAAGTTGAACCTCTACTTATGGCACTCTGTGAAAGTTTGGGGAACTAGAGCTCAGTTGTTTGGCACGCGTCCACTGTCCATCCAGCACTATGGACAGCACTGCCTACATCTGGCTCTAATTAGTCCACGGTTGTGTTCAGCCGAATGACCTCTGCCGGCAACACTCAGAATGAGGTTCTGAGTTATTGCAACATAGGAGTGTTTCACTGCTTTCAAGGCTTCTTAGGAAGAATTCCAGAATCTTGCTGCCGGCAGGGCTCCGGCTGCTCTGGGTGAACATCTCCTTGTAAATCCCCCGTGGTATCTCCTACACCCGTGAAGTTTGGCCAAGGTGCGAAGTTTGCATTGCTGCACAATAGCGCCTGCATAGCTATGCCACGGTTGTAAACATTCAGGCGTGGCAGCCAGATAAGCTGGGCCCCGTAGGACACTACCAGCTGACTGGGTATATCTACTTCCCGTACTTCTCACCTGAGTGCTACTGATTCCAGCTTTGACGGCCATACTCTACTCAACCAGAGCAGTAAGTTGAACCTCTAATTATGGAACTCTGTGAAAGTTTGGAGAACTAGAGCTCAGTTGTTTGGCACGCGACCACTGTCCATCCAGCACTATGGACGGCACTGCCTACATCTGGCTCTAATTAGTCCACTGTTGTGTTCAGCTGAATGACCCCTGCCAGGAACACTCAGAATGAGATTCTGAGTTATTGCAACATAGGAGCGTTTCACTGCTTTCAAGACTTCATAGGAAAAATTCCGGAATCTGTCTGTCGGCAGGCCTCCGGCTCTTCCGGGTGAACATCTCCTTGTAAATCCCACGTGGTTTCTTGTACACCCGTGAAGTATGTCCAGGGTACGCAGTTTGCATTGCTGCAAAATTGCGCCTGCGTAGCTCTGCCGATGTTGAAAACAATGAGTCGTGGCAGCCCGATAGGCTGGTCCCCGGAGGACACTGACAGCGGACTGGGTATATCAGCTTCCCGTTCTTCTCACTTGAGTGCTAGTGATTCCAACTTTCCCGGCTACACTCTACTCAACCAGAGTAGTAAGTTGAACCTCTACTTATGGCACTCTGTGAACTCTTGGAGAACTAGAGCAAAGTTGTTTGACACACGACCACTGTCCATTCATCACTATGGACGGCACTGCCTACATCTCCCTCTAATTAGTCCACGGTTGTGTTCAGCGGAATGACCTCTGCCGGGAACACTCAGAATGAGGTTCTGAGTTATTGCAACATAGGTGCGTTTCACTGCTTTCAAGGCTTCTTAGGAAGAATTCCGGAATCTTGCTGCCGGGAGGCCTCCTGATGTTCCGGTTGAACATCTACTTGTAAATCCCCCGTGGTTTCTTGTACACCCGTGAAGTTTGGCCAGGGTACGCAGTGCATTGATGCACAATTGCGCCTGCATGGCTCTGACGTGGTTGCAAATATTCATTCATGGCAGCCAGATAGGCTGGTCCCCGTAGGACACTGCCAGCGGACTGGGTATATCTGCTTCCCGTACTTCTCCCCTGAGTGCTACTGATTCCAGGGTTGACGGTTACACTCTACTCAACCAGAGAAGTAAGTTGAACCTCTACTTAGGGCACTCCGTGGAAGTGTGGAGAACTAGAGCTCAGTTGTTTGGCACGCGACCACTGTCCATCCAGCACTATGGACGGCACTACATACATCTGGCTCTAATTAGTCCACGCTTGTGTTCAGCCGAATGACCTCTGCCGGGAACACTCAGAATGAGGTTCTGAGTTATTGCAACATAGGAGCGTTTCACTGCTTTCAAGGCTTCTTAGGACGCATTCCGGAATCTTGCTGCCAGCAGGCCATCGGCTGTTCCGGGTGAACATCTCCTTGTAAATCCCCCATGGTTCCTTGTATACCCTTGAAGTTTGGCCAGGGTACGCAGTTTGCATTGCTGCACATTTGCACCTACGTAGCTCTGCGGCGGGTGCAAACATTCAGGCGTGGCAGCCAGATAGTCTGGTCCCCGTAGGACAGTGTCAGCTGACTGGATATATCTGCTTCCCATTCTTCTCACCTGAGTACTACTGATTCCAGCTTTGATGGCTAGACTCTACACAAATGGAGCAGTAAGTTGAACATCTAGTTATGGCTCTCTGTGAAAGTTTGCAGAACTAGAGCACAGTTGTTTGGCACGCGACCACTGTCCATGCAGCAATATGGACGGCACTGCCTTCATCTGGCTCTAATTAGTCCACGGTTGTGTTCAGCCTAATGACCTCTGCGGGAACACTCAGAATGAGGTTCTGAGTTATTGCAACATAGGAGCGTTTCACTGCTTTCAAGTCTTATTAGTAAGAATTCCGGAATCTTGCAGCCAGCTGGCCTACGGCTGTTCCGGGTGATCATCTCCTTGTAAATCCCCCGTTTTTTCTTGTACACCCCTGAAGTTTGGACAGGCTACGCAGTTTGCACTGCTGCACAATTGCAGATGCATAGCTTTCCCGCGGGTGCAAACATTCAGGCATGGCAGCCAGATAGGCTGGTCCCCGTAGGACACTGCCAGTGGACTGGGTTTATGTGCTTCCCGTGCTTCTCAATGAGTGCTACTGATTCCAGTTTTTACAGCTAAACTCTGCTCAACTCTAGCAGTAACTTGAACCTCTACTTATGACACTCTGTGAAAGTTTGGAGAACTAGAGCTCAGTTGTTTATCACGCGACCACTCTCCATCCAGCACTATGGACGGTACTGCCTACATATGGCTCTAATTAGTCCACGGTTGTGTTCAGCTGAATGACCTCTGCCGGGAACACTCAGAATGAGGTTCTGAGTTACTGCAACATAGGAGCGTTTCACTGCTTTCAAGTCTTCTTAGGAAGAATTCTGAAATCTTGCTTTCTGCAGGCCTCGCTCTGTTCCGGGTGAACGTCTCGTTGTAAATCCCCAGTGGTTTCTTGTACACCAGTGAAGTTTTGCCAGGGAAGGCAGTTTGCACTGCTGCACAATTGTACCTGCATACCTCTTCCGCTTTTGCAAACATTTAGGCGTCGCAGCCACATAGGCTGGTCCCTGTAAGACATTGCCAGCTGACTGGGTATATCTTCTTCAAGTTCTTCTCACCTGAGTGCTACTGATTCCACATTTGATGGCTACATTCTACTCAACCGGAGCAGTACGTTGCACCTCTACTTATGGCAATCTGTGAAAGTTTGGAGAACTAGAGCTCAGTTGTTTGGCACGCGACCACTCTCCATGCAGCACTATGGACGGTACTGCCTACATCTGGCTCTAATTAGTCCACGGTTGTGTTCAGCTGAATGACCTCTGCCAGTAACACTCAGAATGAGGTTCTGAGTTATTGCAACATAGGAGCGTTTCACTGCTTTCAAGGCTTCTTGGGAAGAATTCCGGAATCTGTCTGCCGGCAGGTCTCTGGCTGCTCCAGGTGAACATCTCCTTATAAATCCCCCGTGGTTTCTTCTATACCCGTGAAGTTTGGCCAGCGTACGCAGTTTACATTGCTGCACAATTGCGCCTGCATAGCTCTGCTGCGGTTGCAAATATTCAGGCATGGCAGCCAGATAGGCTGGTCCCCGTAGGACACTGCCAGCGGACTGGGTGTATCTGCTTCCCATTCTTCTCCCCTGAGTGCTAATGATTCCAGAATTGACGGCTACACTCTACTCAACCGGAGCAGTAAGTTGAACCTCTACTTATGTCACTCTGTGAAAGTTTCGAGAACTAGAGCTCAGTTGTTTGGCACGCGACCACTGTCCACCCAGCACTATGGACGGCACTGCCTACATCTGGCTCTAATTAGTCCACGGTTGTGTTCAGTCGAATGACCTCTGCCGGGAACACTCAGAATGAGGTGCTTAGTTCTTGCAACATAGGAGCATTTCACGGCTTTCTAGGCTTCTTAGGAAAAATTCTGGAATCTTGCTTTTGGCAGGCCTCGGGCTGTTCCTTGTGAACATCTCCTTGTAAATTCCCCGTGGTTTCTTCTGCACCCGTGAAGTTTGGACAGGGTACGCAGTTTGCATTGCTGCACAATTGTGCCTACATAGCTCTGCCGCGAGTGCAAACATTCAGGCGTGGCAGCCAGATAGGCTGGTCCCCATAGGACACTGCCAGCGGACTGGTTGTGTCTGCTTCCCGTTCTTCTCACCTGGGGGCTATTGATTCCAGCTTTGAAGGCTACTCTCTACTCAGCCGGAGCAGTAAGTTGAACCTCTACTTATGGCACTCTGTGAACGTTTGGAGAACTAGAGCTCAGGTGTTTGGCACGCGACCACTGTCCATCCAGCACTATGGACGGCACTCCTTACATCTGTCTCTAATTAGTCCACGGTTGTGTTCAACCAAATGACCTCTGCCGCGAACACTCAGAATGAGGTTCTGAGTTTTTGCAACATAGGAGCGTTTCACTGCTTTCAAGGCTTCTTAGGAAGAATTCGGGAAAATTGCTGCCGGCAGGCTTCCGGCTGTTGCAGCTGATCATCTCCTTGTAAATCCCCTATGGTTTCTTCTACACTCGTGAAGTTTGGCCAGGGTACGAAGTGTGCTTCGCTGCACAATTGCGCCTGCATAGCTCTGCCGTGGTTGCAAACATTTAGGCGTGGCAGCCACATAGGCTGGTCCCCGTAGGACATTGCCAGCGGACTGGGTATATCGGCTTCACGTTCTTCTCACCTGAGTGCTACTGATTCCATCTTTGACGGCTACAGTCTACTCAACCGGAGCAGTAAGTTGAACCTCTACTCATGGCACTCTGTGAAAATTTGGAGAACTAGAGCTCAGTTGTTTATCACGGGACCACTGTCCATCCAGCAGTATGGACGGCACTGCCTACACCTGGCTCTAATTAGTCCACGATTGTGTTCAGCCGAATGACCTCTGCCGGGAACACTCAGAATGAGGGTCTGAGTTATTGCAACATAGGAACGTTTCACTGCTTTCAAGGCTTCTTAGGAAGAATTCCGGATATTGCTGCTGGCAAGCCTCCGGCTGTTCTGGGTGAACATCCCCTTGTAAATCCCCTGTGGTTTCTTCTACACCTGTGAAGTTTGGCCAGGGTACCCAGGTTGCATTGCTGCACAATTGCGCCTTCATAGCTCTGCCACAGGTGCAAACATTCTGGCGTGGCAGCCAGATAGGCTGGTCCAGGTAGGACACTGCCAGCGGACTGGGTATATCTGCTTCCCGTTCTTCTCACCTGAGTGCTACTGATTCCAGCTTTGAGGGCTACACTCTACTCAACCGGAGCAGTAAGTTGAACCTCTACTTATGGCACTCTGTGAAAATATGGAGAACTACAGCTCAGTTGTTTGGCACGTGACCACTCTCCATCCAGCACTATGGACGGCACTACCTACATCTGGCTCTAATTAGCCCACGGTTGTGTTCCGCCGAATGATCTCTGCTGGGAACACTCAGACTGAGGTTCTGTGTTATTGCAACATGGGAGGGTTTCACTGCTCTCAAGGCCTCTTAGGAAGAATTCCTATATCTTGCTTCCCGCATGTCTCTGGCTCTTCCTGGTGAACATCTTCTTGTAAATCCCCCGTGGTTTCTTGTACACTTGTGAAGTTTGGCCAGGGTACGCATTTTGCATTGCTGCAAAATTGGGCCTGCATAGCTCTGCCGTGGTTGAAAACATTCAGGCGTGGCAGCCAGATAGGCTGGACCCCGTAGGACCCGGAGAGCGGACTGGGTATATCTGCTTCCCGTTTTTCTCACTTAAGTGGTACTGATTCCAGCTTTGCCGGCTACACTCTACCCAACCGGAGCAGGAAGTTGAACCTCTACTTATGGCACTCTGTGAAAGTTTGCTGAACTAGAGCTCAGTTGTTTGGCACCCGACCACTGTGATCCAGCACTATGGACTGCTCTACCTACATCTCGCTCTAATTAGTCCACTGTTGTGTTCATCCGAATGACCTCTGCCGAGAACACTCAGAATGAGGTTCTGAGTTATTGCAACATAGGAGCGTTTCACTGCTTTCAAGTCTTCTTAGGAAGAACTAAGGAATCTTGCTGACGGCAGGCATCAGGCTGTTCCGGGTGAACATCTCCTTGTAAATGCCCCGTGGTTTCTTGTACACCCATGAAGTTTGGCCAGTGTACGCAGTTTGCATTCCTGCACTATTGCGCCTGCATAACTCTGCCGCTGTTGCAAACATTCAGGCGTGGCAGCCAGACAGGCTGGTCCCCGTATTACACTGCCAGCGGACTGGGTATATCTGCTTCCCGTTCTTCTCAACTGAGTACTACTGATTCCAGCTTTGAGGGCTACACTCTACTCAACGGGAGCAGTAATTTGAAACTCTACTTAGGGCACTCTGTGAAAGTTTGCAGAATTAGAGCTCAGTTGTTTGGCACCCGACCACGGTCGATCCAGCACTATGGACGGCACTGCCTACATCTGGCTCTAATTAGTCCATGGTTGTGTTCAGCCGAATGACCTCTGCCGAGAACAGTCAAAATGAGGTTCTGAGTTATTGCAACATAGGAGCGTTTCACTGCTTTGAAGGACTCTTAGGAAGAATTACGGAATCTTGCTGCCAGCAGGTCTCCGGCTGTCCCGGGTGAACATCTCCTTGTAAATCCCCGGTGGTTTCTTGTACACCCATGAAGTTTGGCCAGGGTACGCAGTTTGCATTGCTGCACAATTGCGCCTGCATAGTTCTGCCTCGGTTCCAAACATTCAGGCGTTGCTGCAAGATAGGCTGGTCCCCATAGTACAGTGCCACCTGACTGCGTATATCTGCTTCCCGTTTTTCTTACCTGAGTGCTACTGATTAAAGCTTTGACATCTACACTCTACTCATCTGGAGCAGGAAGTTCAAACTAAACTTATGGCCCTCTGTGAAAGTTTGGAGAACTAGAGCTCAGTTGTTTGGCACGCGACCACTGTCCATCCACCACTATGGCAGCACTGCCTACATCTGGCTCTAATTAGTCCGCGGTTGTGTTCAGCCGAATAACCTCTGCCGGGAAAACTCAGAATGAGTTTCGGAGTTATTGCAACATAGGAGCGTTTCACTGCTTTCAATGCTTCTTAGGAAGAATTCAGGAATCTTGCTGCAGGCAGGCCTACGGCTGTTCCAGGTGAACATCTCCTTGTAAATCCCCCGTGGTTTCTTGTACACCCGTGAAGTTTGGCCAGGGTACGCAGTTTGAATTGCTGCACAATTACACATGAACACCTCTAACGAGCTTGCAAACATTCTGGGGTGGCAGGCAGATAGGCTGGTCCCGTAGGACACTGCTAGCTTACTGGGTATATCTGCTTCCCGTTCTTCCCACCTGAGTGCTACTGATTCCAGCTTTGACGGCTACACTCTACTCAACCAGAGCAGTAAGTTGAACCTCTACTTATGGCACTCTGTGAAAGTTTGGAGAACTAGAGCTCAGTTGTTTGGCACTCGACCACTGTCCATCCAGCACTATGGACGGCACTGCCTATATCTGTCTCTAATTAGTCCACGGGTGTGTTCAGCCCAATGACCTCTGCCGGGAACACTCAGAATTAGGTTTTGAGTTATTGCAACATAGGAGTGTTTCACTGCTTTCAAGGCTTCTTCCGAAGAATTCCGGAATCTTGCTGCCTGAAGGCCTCCGGCAGTTGCGGGTGAACATCTCCTTGTAAATCACCCGTGGTTTATTCTTCACCCGGGAAGTTTGGCCAGGGTGCGCTGTTTGCATTGCTGCACAATTGCGCCTGCATAGCTCTGCCACGGTTCCATTCAGGCCTGGCAGCCAGATAGGCTTTTCCCCGTAGTACACTGCCAGCAGACTGGATACATCTGCTTCCCGTTCTTCTCACCTGAGTGCTACTGATTCCAGCTTTACCGGCTACACTCTACTCAACCGAATCAGTAAGTTGAACCTCTACTTATGGCACTCTGTGAAAATTTGGAGAACTAGAGCTCAATTGTTTGGCACGAGACCACTGTATATCCAGCACTATGGATGGCATTGCCTTAATCTTGCTCTTATTAGTCCACGGTTGTGTTCAGCCGAATGACCTCTGCCGAAACACTCAGAATGAGGTTCTGAGTTATTGCAACATGGGAGCGTTTCACTGCTTTCAAGGCTTCTTAGGAAGCATTCCGGAATCTTGCTGCCGGCAGGCCTCCAGCTCCTTCGGGTGAACATCTCCTTGTAAATCCCCCGTTGTTTCTTCTACACCCGTGAAGTTTGGCCAGGGTGCACAGTTTGCATTGCTGCACAATTGTGTCTGCATAGCTCTGCCGTGGTTGCAAACATTCAGGCGTGGGAGCCAGATAGGCTGGTTCCGGTAGGACACTTCCAGCGGACTGGGTATATCTGCTTCCCGTTCTTCTCACCTGAGTGCTACTGATTCCAGCTTTGACAGCCACACGCTACTCAACCGGTGCAGTAAGTTGAACCTCTACTTATGGCACTCTGTGAAAGTGTCGAGAACTAGAGCTCAGTTGTTTGGCACACGACCACTGTCCATCTAGCACTATGGACGGCACTGCATACATCTGGCTCTAATTAGTCCACGGTTGTGTTCAGCAGAATGACCTCTGCCGGGAACACTCAGAATGAGGTTCTGAGTTACTGCAACATAGGAGCGTTTCACTGCTTTCAAGGCTTCTTAGGAAGAATTCCGGAATCTTGCTGCCGGCTGGCCTACGGCTGTTCCAGGTGAACATCTCCTTGTAAATCCCCCGTGGTTTCTTCTTAACCCGTGAACTTTGGCCAGGTACTCAGATTGCATTGCTGCACAATTGCACCTGCAAAGCTCTTAAGCAGTTGCAAATATTCAGGCGTGGCAGCCAGATAGGCTGGTCTCCGTAGGACACTGCCAACTTACTGGGTATATCTGCTTCCCATTCTTCTCACCTTAATGCTACTGATTCCAGCTTTGACCGCTACACTCTACTCAACCAGACCAGTAAGTTGAACCTGTACTTATGGCACTCTGTGAAAGTTTGGAGAACTAGAGTTCAGTTGTTTTGCACGTGACCACTCTCCATCCAGCACTATGGACCTCCCTGCCTACATGTGGCTCTAATTAGTCCATGGTTATGTACAGCCGAATGGCCTCTGCGGGAACACTCAGAATGAGGATCTGAGTTATTGCAACATAGGAGCATTTCACTGCTTTCTAGGTTTCTTAGGAAGAATTACAGAATCTTGCTACCAGCAGGCCTCCGGCTGTTCTGGGTGAACATCTCCTTGTAAATCCCCCGTGGTTTCTTGTACACCCATGAAATTTGGCCAGGGTATGCAGTTTGCATTGCTGCACAATTGCACCTGCAAAGCTCTTAAGCAGTTGCAAACATTCTGGCGTGGCAGCCAGATAGGCTGGTCCCCGTAGGACACTGCCAGCGGACTGGGTGTATCTGCTTCCCGTTCTTCTCACCTGAGTGCTACTGATTCCAGCTTTGAAGGCTACACTCTACTCAACGGGAACAGTAAGTTTAACCTCTACTTATGGCACTCTGTGAAAGTTTGGAGAACTAGAGCTCAGTTGTTTGGCACGCGACCACTGTCTATCCAGCACTATGGACGGCACTGCCTACATCTGGCTCTAATTAGTCCACGGTTGTGTTCAGCTGAATGATCTCTGCCGGGAACACTCAGTATGAGTTTCTGAGTTATTGCAACGTGGGAGCGTTTCACTGCTTTCCAGGCGTCTTTTGACGAATTCCGGAATCAAGCTGCCGGCAGGTCTCCGGCTGTTCCGGGTGAACATCTCCTTGTAAATCCCCCGTGGTTTCTTGTACACCCGTGAAGTTTGGCCAGGGTACGCAGGTTGCATTGCTGCACAATTGCGCATGCATAGCTCTGCCAAGGTTGCAAATATTCATTGGTGCCAGCCAGATAGGCTGGTAACCGGAGGACACTGCCAGCGGATTGGGTATATCTGCTTCCCGTACTTCTCACCTGAGTGCTACTGATTCCAGCTTTGACGTCTACACTCTACTCAACCGGAGCAGTAAGTTGAACCTCTACTTATGGCACTTTGTGAAAGTTTGGAGAACTAGCGCTCAGTTGTTTGGAACGCGACCACTGTCCTTGCAGCACTATGGAGGGCACTGCATACATCTGGCTCTAATTAGTCCACGGTTGTGTTCAGCCGAATGATCTCTGCCGGGAACACTCAGAATGAGGTTCTGAGTTATTGCAACATGGGAGCGTTTCACTGCTTTCCAGGCGTCTTAGGACGAATTCCGGAATCTTGCTGCGGGCAGGTCTCCGGCTGTTCCGGGTGAACATCTCCTTGTAAATCCCCCGTGGTTTCTTGTACACCCGTGACGTTTGGCCAGGGTACGCAGTTTGCATTGGTGTACAATTGCGCCTGCATAGCTCTGCAGTGGTTGCAAACATTCAGGCGTTGCAGCGAGATAGGCTGGTCCCCGTAGGACACTGCCAGCGGACTGATTATATCTGCTTCCCGTTCTTCTCACCTGAGTGCTACTGATTCCAGCTTTGATGGCTACACTCTACTCAACCGGAGCAGTAAGTTGAACCTCTACTTATGGCACTCTGTGAAAGTTTGGAGAACTACAGCTCAGTTGTTTGGCACGCGACCACTGTCCATCCAGCACTATGGATGGCACTGCCTACATCTGGCTCTAATTAGTCCACGGTTGTGTTCAGCTGAATGACCTCTGCCGGGAACAGTCAGAATGAGTTTCTGAGTTATTGCAACATGGGAGGGTTTCAAGGCTTTCAAGGCCTCTTAGGAAGAATTCCGGAATCTTGCTGCCCGCAGGTCTCCGGCTGTTCCGGGTTAACATCACCTTGTAATTTCCCCGTGATTTCTACTACACCTGTGAAGTTTGGCCAGGGTATGCAGTTTGCATTGCTGCACAATTGCGCCTGCATAGCTCTGCCGAGGTTGCAAACATTCAGGCGTGGCAACCAGATAGGCTGGCCCCCGTAGGACACTGCCTGCTGACTGGGTGTATGTGCTTCCCGTTCGGCTCACCTGAGTGCTACTGATTCTAGCTTTGACAGCTACACTCTACTCAACCGGAGCAGTAAGTTGAACCTCTACTTATGGCACTCTGTGAAAGTTTGGAGAACTAGAGCTCAGTTGTTTGGCACACGACCACTGTCCATCGAGAACTATGGACGGCACTGCCTACATCTGGCTCTAATTAGTCCACGGTTGTGTTCAGCTGAATGACCTCTGCCGGGAACACTCAGAATGAGGTTCTGAGTTATTGCAACATGGGAGCGTTTCACTGCTTTCAAGGCTTCTTAGGAAGAATTCCGGAATCTTAATGCCGGCAGGCCTCCTGCTGTTCCGGGTGAACATCTCCTTGTAAATCCCCCGTGGTTTCTTGTACAACCGGGAAGTTTGGCCAGGGAACGCAGTTTGCATTGCTGCACAATTGCGCCTGCATAGCTCTGCCGTGGTTGCAAACATTCAGGCTTGGCAGCCAGATAGGCTGGTACCCGTTGGACCCTGCCCGCGGACAGGGTATATCTATTTCCCGTCCTTCTCACCTGAGTAGTAATGATTCCAGTTTTGCCGGCTACACTCTACTCAATCGGAGCTGTAAGTGGAACCTCTACTTATGGCACTCTGTGAACGTTTGGAGAACTAGGACTCAGTTGTTTGTCACGCGACCACTGTCCATCCAGCACTCTGGACGGCACTGCCTACATCTGGCTCTAATTAGTCCACGGTTGTATTTAGCCGAATAACTTCTGAATGAGGTTCTGAGTTATTGCAACATAGGAGCGTTTCACTGCTTTCAAGGCTTCTTAGGAAAAATTCCGGAATCTTGCTGCCGGCAGGCCTCAGGCTGTTACGGGTGAACATCTCCTTGTAAATCCCCCGTGGTTTCTTCTACACCCATGAAGTTTGGCCAGGGAATGCAGTTTGCATTGCTGCACAATTGCGCCTGCATAACTCTTCCGTGGTTGCAAACATTCAGGCGTGGCTTCCAGAAAGGCGGTCCCCGTAGCACACCGCCAGCGGACTGCTTATATCTGCTTCCTTTTCTTCTCACCTGAGTGCTACTGATTCCAGCTTTGACGGCTGCACTCTACTCAACCGGAGCAGTAAGTTGAACATCTACTTTTGGCACTCTGTGAAATTTTGGAGAACTGGAGCTCAATTGTTTGGCATGTGGCCACTGTCCATCCAGCGCTATGGACGGCACTGCCTACATCTGGCTCTAATTAGTCCACGGTTGTGTTCAGCCGAATTACCTCTGCCGGAAACACTCAGAATGAGGTTCTGAGTTACTGCAACATAGGAGCGTTTCACTGCTTTCTAGGCCTCTTAGGAAGAATTCCGGAATCTTGCTGCCGGGAGGGATCTGGCTGCTCCCGATGAACATCTCCTTGTCAATCCCCTGTGGTTTCTTGTACACCCGTGAAGTTTGCCCAGGGCACGTAGTTTGCACTGCTGCACAATTGCGCCTGCATAGCTCTGCCGTGGTTGCAAACATTCAGGCGTGGCAGCCAGATAGGATGGGCCCCTTACTACATTGCCAGCGGACTGGGTATATCTGCTTCCCGTTCTTCTCACCTGAGTGCTACTGATTCCAGCTTTGACGGCTATACTCTACTCAACCGGAGCAGTAAGTTGAACCTCTACTTATGGCACTCTGAAAGTTTGGAGAACTACAGCTCAGTTGTTTGGCACGCGACCAATTTCCATCCACCACTATGGCGGCACTGCCTACATCTAGCTCTAATTAGTCCATGGTTGTGTTCAGCCGAATGATCTCTGTCAGGAACACTCAGAATGAGGTTCTGAGTTATTGCAACATAGGAGGGTTTCACTGCTTTCAAGGCCTCTTAGGAAAAATTCTTACATCTTGCTGCCGGCAGGTCTCTGGCTGTTCCGGGTGAACATCTCCTTGTAAATCCCCCGTGGTTTCTTGTACACTCGTGAAGTTTGGCTAGGGTACGCAGTTTGGACTGCTGCACAATTACGCCTAAATAGCTCTGCCGTGGTTGCAAACATTCAGGCGTGGCAGCCAGATAGGCTGGTCCCCATAGGACATTGCCAGCAGACTTTGTACATCTGCTTCCCGTTTTTCTCACTTAAGTGCTACTGATTCCAGCTTTGACGGCTACACTCTACTAAACCGGAGCAGTAAGTTGAACCTCTACTTATGGCAGTCTGTGAAAGTTTGGAGAACTAGAGCTCAGTTGTTTGGCACGCGACCACTGTCCATAAAGCACTATGGAGGGCACTGCCCACAACTGGCTCTAATTAGTCCACGGTTGTGTTCATCCGAATGACCTCTGCCGAGAACACTCAGAATGAGGTTCTGAGTTATTGCAACTCAGGAGCGTTTCACTGCTTTCAAGACTTCTTAGGAAGAATTTACGAAACTTTCTGCCGTGGGGCCTCTTCTTTTCCGGGTGAACATCTCCTTGTAAATCCCCCGTGGTTTCTTGTACACCCGTGAAGTTTGGCCAGGGTACGAAGTTTGCACTGCTGCACAATTGCACCTGCATAGCTCTGCCGAAGTTGCAAACATAGAGGCGTGGCAGCCAGATAGGCTGGTCCCCGTAAGACACTGAGAGTGGACTGGGTATATCTGCTTCCCGTTCTTCTCACCTTAGTGTTACTGATTCCAGCTTTGACGGCTACACTCTACTCAACCGGAGCAGTAAGTTGAACCTCTACTTATGGCACTCTGTGAAAGCTTGGAGAACTAGAGCTCAGTTGTTTGGCACGGGACCACTGTCCATAAAGCACTATGGAGGGCACTGCCTACATCTGGCTCTACTTAGTCCACGGTTGTGTTCAGTCTAATGACCTGTGCCGAGAACACTCAAAATGAGGTTCTGAGTTATTGCAACATAGGAGCGTTTCACTGCTTTTCAGGATTCTTAGGACGAATTCTAGAATCTTGCTGCCGGCAGGCCTCCGGCTCTTCTGGGTGAACACCTCCTTTTAAATCCCCCATTGTTTCTTGTATACCCGTGAACTTTGGCCAGGGTACGCAGTTTGCATTGCTGCACAATTGTGCCTGCATATCTCTGCCACCGTTGCAAACATTCCGGCGTGGCAGCCAGATAGGCTGGTCCCCGTAGGACACTTCCAGCGGACTGGGTATATCTGCTTCCCGTTCTTCTCACCTGAGTGCTACTGATTCCAACTTTGACGGCTACACTCTACTCAACCGGAGAAGTAAAGTGAACCTCTACTTATGGCACTCTGTGAAAGTTTGGAGAACTAGAGCTCAGTTGTTTGGCACGCGACCACTGTCCATCCAGCACTATGGATGGCACTGCGTACATCTGGCTCTACTTAGTCCACGGTTGTGTTCAGCCAAATGACCTCTGCCGGGAAAACTCAGAATGAGGTTCTGATTTATTGCAACATGGGAGCGTTTCACTGCTTTCTAGACCTCTTAGGAAGAATTCCTACATCTTGCTGCCGGCAGGTCTCTGGCTGTTCCCGGTGAACATCTCCTTGTAAATCCCCCGTGGTTTCTTCTACACCCCTGTAGTTTGGCCAGGGTACCCAGTTTGAATTGCTGCACAATTGAGCCTCTTTAACTCTAACGCCGTTGCAAATATTCAGGCATGGCAGCCAGATAGGCTGGTCCCCATAGGACACTGCCAGCGAACTATGTATATCTGCTTCCCTTTCTTCTCACCTGAGTGCTACTGATTCCAGCTTTGAAGGCTACACTCTACTCAGCCGGAGCAGTAGTTGAACTTCTACTTATGGCACTCTGTGAAAGTTTGGAGAACTAGAGCTCAGTTGTTTAGCACTGGACCACTGTCCATCGAGCACTATGGAGTACACTGCATACATCTTTCTCTAATTAGTCCACGGTTTTGTTCAGCCGAATGACCTCTGCCGGGAAAACTCAGAATGAGTTTCTGAGTTATTGCAACATAGGAGCGTTTCACTGCTTTCAAGGCTTCTTAGGAAGAATTCCGGAATCTTGCTGCCGGCTGGCCTCCGTCTGTTCCGGTGAAACATCTCCTTGTAAATCCCCCGTGGATTCGTGTACACCCGTGAAGTTTGGCCAGGGTACGCAGTTTGCATTGCTGCACAATTGAGCCTGCATAGCTCTGCTGCGGTTGCAAACATTCAGGCATGGCAGCCAGATACGCTGGTCCCCATAGGACACTACCTGCTGACTGGGTATATCTGCTTCCCGTTCTTCTCACCTGAGTTCTACTGATTGCATCGTTGACGGCTACACTCTATTCAACCGGAGGAGTAAGTTGGACCTGTACTTATGGCACTCTGTGAAAGTTTGGAGAACTAGCGCTCATTTGTTTGGCAAGCGACCACTGTCCATCCAGAGATATGGACGCCACTCCCTTAATTGGCTCTAATTAGTCCACGGTCGTGTTTAGCCGAATGACCTCTGCCGGGAACACTCAGAATGAGGTTCTGAGTTATTGCAACATAGGAGCGTTTCACTGCCTTCAAGGATTCTTAGGAAGTTTCCGGAATCTTCCTGTCGGCAGGCCTCCGCCTGTTCCGGGTGTACATCTCCTTGTAAATCCCCCGTGGTTTTTTCTACAACAGTGAAGTTTGGCCAGGGTACCCAGTTTGCATTGCTGCACAATTGCGCCTGCATAGCTCTGTCGCGGTTCCAAACATTCAGGCGTGGCTGCAAGATAGTCTGGTCCCCATAGTACAGTGCCAGCTGACTGGGTATATCTGCTTCCCGTTCTTCTCACCTGAGTGCTACTGATTCCAGCTTTGACGGCTACACTCTACTCATCCGGAGCAGGAAGTTCAACCTAAAGTTATGGCCCTCTCTGAAAGTTTGGAGAACTAGAGCTCAGTTGTTTGGCACGCGTCCACTGTCCATCCAGCACTATGGACGGCACTGACTACATCTGGCTCTAATTAGTCCACGGTTGTGTTCAGCAGATTGACCTCTGCCGGGAACAGTCAGAATGAGGTTCTGAGTTATTGCAACATAGGAGCGTTTCACTGCTTTCAAGGCTTCTTAGGAAGAATTCCGGAATCTTGCGACCAGCAGGCCTCCGGCTGTTCCGGGTGAACATCTCCTTGTAAATCCCCTGTGGTTTCACGTATACCCGTGGAGTTTGGTCAGGGTATGCAGTTTGCATTGCTGCACAATTGCGCCTGCATAGCTCTCCTGCGCTAGCAAACATTCTGCGTGGCAGCCAGATAGGCTGGTTCCCGTAGGACACTGCCAGCGGACTGGGTATATCTGCTTCCCATTCTTCTCACCTGAGTGCTACTGATTCCAGCTTTGACCCCTACACTCTACTCTACCGGAGCAGTAAGTTGAACCTCTACTTATGGCACTATGTGAAAGTTTGGAGAACTAGAGCTCAGTTGTTTTACACGCGACCACTGTCCATCCAGCCCTTTGGACAGCACTGACTACATCTGGCTCTAATTGGTCTACGGTTGTGTTCAGCCGAATGACCTCTGCCGGGAACACTCAGAATGAAGTTCTGAGTTATTGCAACATAGGAGCGTTTCACTGCTTTCAAGGTTTCTTAGGAAGAATTGTGGAATGTTGCTGCCGGCCGGTCTTAGTCTGTCCCGGGTGAACATCTCCTTGTAAATCCCCCTTGGTTTCTTGTACACAGGTGAAGTTTGGCCAGGGTACGCAGTTTGCATTGCTGCACAACTGAGCCTGCATAGTTCTGCCACGGTTGCAAACATTCAGGTGAGGAAACTAGATAGTCTGGTCCGGGTAGGACACTGCCAGCAGACTGGGTATATTTGCTTCCCGTTCTTCTCACCTGAGTGCTACTGATTCCAGCTTTGACGGCTACACTCTACTCAACCGGAGCAGTAAGTTGAACCTCTACTTATAGCACGCTGTTAAAGGTTGGAGAACTAGAGCTCAGTTGTTTGACACGCAACCACTGTCCATCCAGCACTATGGACGGCATTGCCTTCATCTGGCTCTAATTAGTCCACGGTTGTGTTCAGCCGAATTACCTCTTCCGGGAACACTCAGAATGAGGTT
The DNA here is from genome assembly GCF_019054845.1 of Dipodomys spectabilis. NCBI lineage: Eukaryota > Metazoa > Chordata > Mammalia > Rodentia > Heteromyidae > Dipodomys > Dipodomys spectabilis. The sequence goes on from NW_024870985.1 coordinate 2,207,628, forward strand.
GTGAGTTATTTTAATATAGGAGCGTTTCACTGCTTTCAAGACTTCTTGGGAAGAATTCCAGAATCTGGCTGCCGGCAGACCTCCAGCTGTTCCCGGTGAACATCTCCTTGTAAATCCCCCGTGGTTTCTTGTGAACCCGTGAAGTTTGGACAGGCTAAGCAGTTTGCATTGTTACACAATTGAGCCTGCATAGCTCTGCCACTGTTGCAACCATTCAGGCGAGGCAGCCAGATAGGCTGGTCCCCGTAGGACACTGACAGCGGATTGGGTATATTTGCTTCCGGTTCTTCTCACCTGAGTGCTAATGATTCCAGCTTTGACGACTACACTCTGTTCAACCGGAGCAGTAAGTTGAACCTCTACTTATGGCACTCTGTGAAAATTTGGAGAACTAGAGCTCAGTTGTTTGGCACGTGACCACTGTCCATCCAGCACTATGGACGGCACTGCCTACATCTGGCTCTAATGAGTCCACGGTTGTGTTCAGTCGAATGACTTCTGCAGGGAACACTCAGAATGAGGTTCTGATTTACTGCAACATAGGGGCGTTTCACTGCTTTCAAGGCTTCTTAGGAATATTTCCGGAATCTTGCTGCTGGCAGGCCTCCGGCTGTTCCGGGTGAACATCTCCTTGTCAATCCCCCGTGATTTCTTGTACACCCGTGAAGTTTGGCCAGGGTGCGCAGTTTGAATTGCTGTACAATTGCGCCTGTATAGCTCTGTCGCGGTTGAAAACATAGAAGCGTGGCAGCCAGATAGGCTGGTGTCCATAAGACATTGCCAGCGGACTGGCTATATCTGCTTCCCGTACTTCTCACTGGCTGCTACTGATTCCATCTTTGAGGGCTACACTCTACTCAACCGGAGCAGTAAGTTGAACCTCTACTTATGGCACTCTGAGAAAGTTTGGAGAACTAGAGCTCAGTAATTTGGCACACGACCACTGTCCATCCAGCACAATGGATAGCACTGCCTACGATTGGCTCCAAATACTTCATGGTTGTCTTCAGCCAAATGACCTCTGCCCTGAACACTCAGAATGAGGTTCTGAGTTATTGCAACATAGGAGCGTTTTACTGCTTTCAAGGCTTCTTAGGAAGAATCCCGGAATCTTTCTCCCGGCAGGCCTCTGGCTGTTTCGGGTGAACATCTCCTTGTAAATACCACATGCTTTCTTATACACCCGTGAAGTTTGGCCAGGGTACACAGGTTGCATTGCTGTACAATTGCGCCTGCATATCTCTGCCGCGGTTGGAAACATTCAGGTGTGGCAGCCAGATAGGATGGTCCCCTTAGGACTCTGCCAGTGGACTGGGTATATCTGCTTCCCGTTCTTCTTATCTGAGTGCTACTGATTCCAGCATTGAAGGCTACACTCTACTCAACCGGAGCAGTAAGTTGAACCTCTACTTATGGCACTCTGTGAAAGTTTGGAGAACTACAGCTCTGTTGTTTGGCACGCACCCACTGTCCATCCAGCACTATGGAATTCACTGCCTACATCTGGCTCTAATTAGTCCACGGTTGTGTTCAGCCGAATGACCTCTGCCGGGAACACTGAGAATGAGGTTCTGAGTTATTGCAACATAGGAGCGTTCACTGCTTTTAATGCTTCTTAGGCAGAATTACGGAATCTTGCTGCCGACAGGCCTCCGTCTGTTCCGGGTGAACATCTCCTTGTAAATCCCCCGTGGTTTCTTGTACACCGGTGAAGTTTGGCCAGGGTACGCAGTTTGCAATGCTGCACAATTGCGCCTGTATAGCTCTGCCGCGGTTGCAAACATTGAGGAGAGGCAGCCAGATATTCTGGTCCCCGTAGGACACTGCCAGCGGACTGCCTATATCTGCTTCCCGTTCTCCTCAAATGACTGCTACTGATTCCAGCTTTGACGGCTACACTCTACTCAACCGGAGCAGTAAGTTCAACCTCTACTTATGGCACTCTGTGAAAGTTTGGAGAACTAGAGCTCAGTTGTTTGGCACGCGACCACTGTACATCCAGCACAATTGACGGCACTGCCTACGTCTGGCTCCAAATAGTTCACGGTTGTGTTCAGCCGAATGACCTCTGTGGGGAACACTCAGAATGAGGTGTAGAGTTATTGCAACATAGGGTCGTTTCACTGCTTTCAAGGCTTCTAAGGAAGAACTCCGGAATCTTGCTGCCGGCAGGCCTCCGACTGTTCCGGGTCAACATCTCTTTGTAAATCCCCCGAGGTTTCTTGTATACCTGTGAAGTTCGGCCGGGGTATGCAATTTGCATTGCTGAACAACTGCGCCTGCATAGCTCTGCCGCGGTTGCAAACATTCAGGCGTGGCAGCCAGAAAGGCTGGTCCCCGTAGGACACTGCCAGCGGACAGGGTATATCTGCTTCCCGTTCTTCTCACCTGAGTGCTACTGATTCCAGCTTTGAAGGCTACACTCTACTCAACCGGAGCAGTAAGTTTAACCTCTACTTATAGCACTCTGTGAAAGTTTGGAGAACTAGAGCTCAGTTGTTTGGCGCGCAACCACTGTCCATTCAGCACTATAGATGGCACTGCCTACATCTGGCTCTAATTAGTCCACGGTTGTGTTCAGCCGAATGACCTCTGCCGGGAACACTCAGAATGAGGTTCTGAGTTATTGCAACATAGGAGTGTTTCACTGCTTTCAAGGCTTCTTAGGAAGAATTCCTGAATCTTGCTGCCAGCAGGCCCCCGGCTGTTCCGGGTGAACATCTCCTCGTAAATCCCGCCTGGTTTCTTGTACACCCGTAAAGTTTGACCAGGGTATGCAGTTTGCATTGCTGCACAATTGCGGCTGCATAGTTCTTCTGCGGTTGCAAACATTCAAGCATGGCAGCCAGATAGGCTGGTACCCGTAGAACACTGTCAGCGGACTGGGTATATCTGCTTAACTTTCTTCTCACCTGAGTGCTCCTGAATCCAGCTTTGACGGCTACACTCTACTCAACCGGAGCAGTAAGTTGAACCTCTACTTATGGCACTCTGTGAAAGTTTGGAGAACTAGAGTTCAGTTGTTTGGCATGCGACCACAATCCATCCAGCATTATGGACAGCACTGCCTACATCTGGCTCTAATTAGTCTACGGTTGTGTTCAGCCGAATGACCTCTGCCGGGAACACTCAGAATGAGGTTCTGAGTTATTGCAACATAGGAGCGTTTCACTGCTTTCAAGGTTTCTTAGGAAGAATTGTGGAATCTTGCTGCCGGCCGGCCTCAGTCTGTCCCGGGTGAACATCTCCTTGTAAATCCCCCTTGGTTTATTGTACACAGGTGAAGTTTGGCCAGGGTACGCAGTTTGCATTGCTGCACAACTGAGCCTGCATAGTTCTGCCACGGTTGCAAACATTCAGGTGAGGAAACTAGATAGTCTGGTCCGGGTAGGACACTGCCAGCAGACTGGGTATATTTGCTTCCCGTTCTTCTCACCTGAGTGCTACTGATTCCAGCTTTGATGGCTACACTCTACTCAACCGGAGCAGTAAGTTGAACCTCTACTTACGGCACTCTGTGAAAATTTGGAGAACTAGAGCTCAGTTGTTTGGCACGCGACCACTGTGCATCCAGCACTATCCACGGCACTGCCTACATCTGGCTCTAATTAGTCCACGGTTGTGTTCAGTCGAATGACTTCTGCAGGGAACACTCAGAATGAGGTTCTGATTTACTGCAACATAGGGGCGTTTCACTGCTTTCAAGGCTTCTTAGGAATATTTCCGGAATCTTGCTGCTGGCAGGCCTCCGGCTGTTCCAGGTGAACATCTCCTTGTCAATCCCCCGTGATTTCTTGTACACCCGTGAAGTTTGGCCAGGGTGCGCAGTTTGCATTGCTGCACAATTGCACGTGCATAATCCTGCCCCGGTTGCAAACATTCAGGCGTGGCAGCCAGATAGGCTGGTGTCCATAAGACATTGCCAGGGGACTGGGTATATCTGCTTCCCGTACTTCTCACCTGACTGCTACTGATTCCATCTTTGAGGGCTACACTCTACTCAACCGGAGCAGTAACTTGAACCTCTACTTATGGCACTCTGTGAAATTATGGAGAACTAGAGCTCAGTAATTTGGCACGCGACCATTGTCCATCCAGCACAATGGACGGCACTGCCTACGTCTGGCTCCAAATAGTCCATGGTTGTCTTCACCCGAATGACCTCTGCCGGGAACACTCAGAATGAGGTTCTGAGTTATTGCAACATAGGAGCGTTTCACTGCTTTCAATGCTTCTTAGGAAAAATTTCGGAATCCTGCTGTTGGCAGGTCTCCGGCTGTTCCGGGTGAACATATCCTTGTAAATCCCCCGGGGTTTCTTGTACACCCGTGAAGTTTGGCCAATGCACGCAGTTTGCATTGCTGCACAATTGCGCGTGCATAATCCTGCCCCGGTTGCAAACATTCAGGCGTGGCAGCCCGATAGGCTGGTCCCCGTAGGACACTGCCAGTGGACTGTTTGTATCTGCTTCCTGTCCTTCTTACCTGAGTGCTACTGATTCTAGCTTTGAAGTCTACACTCTACTCAACCGGAGCAGTAAGTTGAACCTCTACTTATGGCACTCTGTGAAAGTTTGGAGAACTACAACTCTGTTGTTTGGCACGCACCCACTGTCCATCCAGCACTATGGACGGCACTGCCTACATCTGGCTCTCTCTAATTAGTTTACGGTTGTGTTCAGCCGAATGACCTCTGCCAGGAACACTCAGAATGAGGTTCTGAGTTATTGCAACATAGGAGCGTTTCACTGCTTTCAAGGCTTCTTAGGAAGAATTCCGTAATCTTGCTGGCGGTAGGCCTCCGGGTGTTCCGGGTGAACATCACCTTGAAAATCCCCCGTGGTTTTTTGTACACCCGTGAAGTTTGGCCAGGGTACGCAGTTTGCATTGCTGCACAACTGAGCCTGCATAGCCCTGCCATGGTTGGAAACATTCAGGCGAGGCAACTAGATAGTCTGGTACCCGTAGGACACTGCCAGCAGACTGCGTATATCTGCTTCCCGTTCTTCTCACCTGAGTGCTACTGATTCCAGATTTGACGGCTACAGTCTGTTTAACCGGAGCAGTAAGTTGAACCTCTACTTATGGCACTCTGTCAAAGTTTGGAGAACTAGAGCTCAGTTGTTTGGCACTCGACCACTGTCCATCCAGCACTATGGATGGCACTGCCTACATCTGGCTCTAATTAGTCCACGGTTGTGTTCAGCCGAATTACCTCTGCTGGGAACACTCAGAATGAGGTTCTGAGTTATTGCAACATAGGAGCGTTTTACTGCTTTCAAGCCTTCTTAGGAAGAATCCCTCAATCTTTCTCCCGGCAGGCCGCTGGCTGTTCCGGGTGACCATCTCCTTGTAAATACCCCATGGTTTCTTATACACCCGTGAAGTTTGGCCAGGGTACACAGTTTGCATTGCTGCACAATTGCGCCTGCATAGCTCTGCCGCGGTTGTAAACATTCAGGTGTGGCAGCCAGATAGGTTGGTCCCCTTAGGACACTGCCAATGGACTGGGTATATCTGCCTCCCGTCCTTCTTACCTGAGTGCTACTGATTCCAGCTTTGAAGGCTACACTCTACTCAACCGGAGCAGTAAGTTGAAGCTCCTCTTACGGCAGTCTGTGAAAGTTTGGAGAACTACAGCTCTGTTGTTTGGCACGCACCCACTGTCCATCCAGCACTATGGACTTCACTGCCTACATCTGGCTCTAATTAGTCCACGGTTGTGTTCCGCCGAATGACCTCTGCCGGGAACACTCAGAATGAGGTTCTGAGTTATTGCAACATAGGAGCGTTTCACTGATTTCAAGGCATCTTAGAAAGAATTCCGGAATCCTGCTGCCAACAGGTCTCGGCTGTTCCGGGTGAACATCTCCTTGTAAATCTCCGGTGGTTTCCTCTTCACCCGTAAAGTTTGGACAGGGTACCCAGTTTGCATTGCTGCACAATTGGGCCTGCATAGCTCTGCCGGGGTTGCAAACATTCAGGCGTGGCAACCAGATAGGTTAGTCCCCATAGGACACTGCTTGCGGACTGGGTATAACTGCTTCCCGTTTTTCTCACCTGAGTGCTATTGATTCCAGCTTTTACGGCTACACTCTACTCAACCGGAGCCGTAAGTTGAACCTCTACTTTTGGCACTCTGTGAAAGTTTGCAGAACAAGAGCTCAGTTGTTTGGCACGCGAAAACTGTCCATCCAGCACTATGGGTGGCACTGCTTACATCTGGCTCTAATTAGTCCACGGTAGTGTTCAGATGAATGACTTCTGCTGGGAACACTCAGAATGTTGTTCTGAGTTATGGCAACACAGGAGCATTTCACTGCTTTCAAGGCTTCTTTGGAAGAATTCTGGAATCTTGCTGCCAGCAGGCCTCCGGCTGTTCCGGGTGAACATCTCCTTATAAATCCCCCGTGGTTCCTTGTACTACCGTGAAGTTTGGCCAGTGAACGCAGTTTGGATTACTGCATAATTTTGGCTGCATAGCTCTGCCTCGGTTGCAAACATTCAGTCGTGGCAGCCAGATAGGCTGGTCCCCGTAGGACACTACCAGCGGAATGGGTACATCTGCTTCCCGTCTTTCTTATCTGAGTGCTACTGATTCCAGCTTTGAAGTCTACACTCTACTCAACCAGAGCAGTAAGTTGAACCTCTACTTATGGCACTCTGTGAAAGTTTGGAGAACTAGAGCTTTGTTGTTTGGCATGCGACCACTGTCCATCCAGCACTATGGACGGCACTGCCTACATCTGGCTCTAATTCATCCACGGTTGTGTTCAGCCGAATGACCTCTGACGGGAACACTCAGAATGAGGTTCTGAGTTATTGCAACATAGGAGCGTTTCACTGCTTTCAAGGCTTCTAAGGAAGAATTTCCAAATCTTGCTGCCGGGAGGCCTCGGGCTGTTCCGGGTCAACATCTCCTCGTAAATCCCACCGAGGTTTCTTGTACACCTGTGAAGTTCGGCCGGTGTATGCAGTTTGCATTGCTGAACAACTGCGCCTGCATAGCTCTGCCGCCGTTGCAAATATTCAGGCGTGGCAGCCAGATAGGCTGTTCCCCGTAGGACACTGCCAGCCGACTGGGTACATCTGCTTCCCGTTCTTCTCAACTAAGTGCTCCTGATGCCAGCTTTGACGGCTACACTCTACTCAACCGGAGCAGTAAGTTGAAGCTCCTCTTACGGCAGTCTGTAAAAGTTTAGAGAACTAGAGCTCAGTTGGTTAGCACGCGATAACTGTCCATCCAGCACTATGGACGGCACTCCCTACATCTGGCTCTAATTAGTCCACGGTTGTGTTCAGCCGAATGACCTCTGCCGGAAACACTCAGAATGAGTTTCTGAGTTATTTCAACATAGGAACTTTTCACAGCTTTCAAGGCTTCTTAGGAAGAACTCCGGAATCTTGCTGCCGGCAGGCCTCCGGCTGTTCCTCGTGAAAATCTCCTTGTAAATCCCCTGTGGTTTCTTATACACCCGTGAAGTTTGGCCAGGGTACGCAGTTTGCATTTGTGCACAATTGCGCCTGTATAGCTCTGCCGCGGTTGCAAACATTGAGGCGTGGCAGCCAGATAGGCTGGTCCCCGTAGGACACTAGCAGCGGACTGGGTATATGTGCTTCCCGTACTTCTCACGTGACTGCTACTGATTCCAGCTTTGACGGCTACACTCTACTCAACCAGAGCAGTAAGTTGAACCTCTAATTATGGCACTCTGTGAAAGTTTGGAGAACTAGAGCTCAGTTGTTTGGCACGCGAACACTGTCCATTAACCACTATGGACGGCACTGCCTACATCTGGCTCTAATTAGTCCACGGTTGTGTTCAGCCGAATGACCTCTGCCGGGAACACTCAGAATGAGGTGTAGACTTATTGCAACATAGGATCGTTTCACTGCTTTCATGGCTTCTAAGGAAGAATTCCCAAATTTTGCTGCGGGCTCGCCTCCGGCTGTTCCTTGTCAACATCTCCTCGTAAATCCCCTGAGGTTTCTTGTACACCTGTGCAGTTCGGCCGGGGTATGTAGTTTGCATTGCTGAACAACTGCGCCTGCATAGCTCTGCTGCGGTTGCAAACATTCAGGCGTTGCAGCTAGATACACTGGTCCCTGTAGGACACTGCCAGAAGACTTTGTATATCTGCTTCCCGTTCTTCTCACCTGAGTGCTAGTGATTCCAGCTTTGACGGCTACACTCTACTCAAATCTACTTACTGGTCCAGTAAGTTGAACCTCTACTGATAGCACTCTGTGAAAGTTTGGAGAAGTAAACCTCAGTTGTTTCGCACGTGTCCACTTTCCATCCAGCACTATGGACGGCACTGCCTACATCTGGCTCTAATTAGTCCACGGTTGTGTTCAGCCAAATGACCTCTCCCCGGAACACTCAGAATGAGGTTCTGGGTTATAGCAACATAGTAGCGTTTCAATGCTTTCAAGGCTTCTTAGGAAGAATTTCGGAATCTTGCTCCCAGCAGGCCTACGGCTGTCAAGGGTGAACATCTCCTTGTAAAAGGAGGCGTGGTTTTTTGTACACCCGTAAAGTTTGGCCAGCGTACGCAGTTTACATTGCTGCACAACTGCGCATTCATAGCTCTACCGTGGTTGCAAACATTCAGGTGTGGCAGCCAGATAGGCTGGTCCCCGTAGGACACTGCCACCCGACTGGGTATATCTGCTTCCAGTTCTTCTCATCTTAGTGCTCCTGATTCCAGCTTTGACGGCTACACTCTACACAACCGAAGCAGTTAGTTGAACCTCTACTTATGGCACTCTGGGAAAGTTTGGACGACTAGAGCTCAGTTGTTTGGCACGCGACCATTGTGCATCCAGTACTATGGACGGGACTCCCTACATCTGGCTCTAATTAGTCCATGGTTGTGTTCAGCCGAATGATCTCTGCCGGGAACACTCAGAATGAGGTTCTGAGTTACTGCAACATAGGAGCGTTTCACTGCTTTCAACGCTTCTTAGGAAGAATTCAGGAATCTTGGTGCCGGCAGGCCTCCGGCTGTCAAGGGTGAACATCTCCTTGTAAATACCCCGTGGTTTCTTCTACACCCCTGAAGTTTGGCCAGGGTGCGCAGTTTGCATTGCTGCACAATTGCGCCTGCATAGCTCTGCTGTGGATGCAAACATTCAGGCGTGGAAACCAGATAGGCTGTTCCCCGTAAGACACTGGCAGCGGACTAGGTATATCTGCTTCCCATTCTTCTCACCTGAGTGCTACTGATTCCAGCTTTGACTGCTACAATCTACTCAACCGGAGCAGTAAGTTGATCTTCGACTTATGGCACTCTGTGAAAGTTTGGAGAACTAGAGCTCAGTTGTTTGGCACGTGACCACTGTCCATCCAGCACTACGGAAGGCATTGCCTACATTTGGCTCTAATTAGTACACGGTTCTGTTCAGGCCAATGACCTCTGCCGGGAACACTCACAATGAGTTTCTGAGTTATTGCAACAAAGGAACGTTTCACTGCTTTCAAGGCTTCTTAGGAAGAAATCCGGAATCTTGCTGCAGGCAGGCCTCCAGCTGTTCCAGGTGAACATCTCCTTGTAAATCCCCCGTGGTTTCTTCTACACCCCTCAAGTTTGGCCAGGGTGCACAGTTTGCATTGTTGCACTATTGTGCCTGCATAGCTCTGCCATGGTTGCAAAAATTCAGGCGTGGAAGCCAGATAGGCTGATCCCCGTAGGACACTGCCAGCGGACTGGGTATATCTGCTTCCCGTTCTTCTCACCTGAGTGCTACTGGTTCCAGCTTTGACGGCTACACTCTACTCAACCGGAGCAGTCACTTGAACCTCTACTTATGGCACTCTGTGGAAGTTTGGAGTACTAAAGCTCAGTTGTTTGGCACGCGACCACTGTCCATCCAGCACTATGGATGGCACTGCCTACATGTGGCTCTCATTAGTCCACGGTTGTGTTCAGCCGAATGACCTCTGCAGGGAACACTCAGAATGAGTTGCTGAGTTATTGCAACATAGGAGCGTCTTACTGCTTTCAGGGCTTCATAGGAAGAATTCCAGAACCTTGTTCCCGGCAAGCCTCTGGCTGTTCCGTGTGAATATCTCTTTGTAAATCCCCCGTGGTTTCTTCTACACCCGTAAAGATTGGCTAGGGAACTCAGTTTGCATTGCTGCACTATTGCGCCTTCATAGCTCTGCCGCACTTGCAAACATTCAGGAGTGGCAGCCAGATAGGCTGGTCCCCGTAGGACACTGCCAGCGGACTGGGTATATCTGCTTCCCGTTCTTCTCACCGTAGTGCTCCTGATTCCAGCTTTATGGGCTACACTCTTCTAAACCGGAGTAGTAAGTTGAAGCTCTACTATGGCACTCTGTGGAAGTTTAGAGAACTAGAGCTCAGTTGTTTGGCACGCGACAACTGTCCATCCATCACTATGGATGGCACTGCCTACATCTGGCTCTAATTAGTCCACGGTTGTGTTCAGCCGAATGACCTCTGGCTGGAACACTCAGAATCAGGTTCTGAGTTATTGCAACATAGGAGCACTTCACTGCTTTCAAGGCTTCTTAGGAAGAATTCCGGAATCTTGTTGCCGGCAGACCTAAGGCTGTTTCGGGTGTACATTTCCTTGTAAATCCCCCGTGGTTTCTTGTACACCCGTGAAATTTGGCCAGGGTACGCTGTTTGCATTGCTGCACAATTTTGCCTGCATAGCTCTGCCGCGGGTGCAAACATTCAGGCGTGGCAGCCAGATAGCCTGGTCAATGTAGGACGCTTCCAGTGGACTGGGTATATCCATTTCCCGTTCTTCTCACTTGAGTGCCAAACATTCCAGCTTTGACGGCTACACACTACTCAACCGTAGAAGTAAGGTGAACATCTCCTTATGGCACTCTGTGGAAGTTTGGAGAACTAGAGCTCAGTTGTTTGGCACGCGACCACTGTATATCCAACCCAATGTATAGCACTGCCTACCTCTGGCTCTAATAAATCCACGGTTGTATTCTGCCGAATGACCTCTGCCAGGAACACTCACAATGATTTTCTGAGTTATTGCAACATAGGAGCGTTTCACTGCTTACAAGGCTTCTTAGGAAGAATTCCCGAACCTTGCTGCCGGCAGGCCTCCGGCTGTTCCGGGTGATTATCTCCTTGTAAATCCACCGTGATTTCTTTTACACCCGAGAAATTTGGCCAGGGTACGCAGTTTGCATTCCTGCACAATTGGGCCTGCATAGCTCTGCCGTGGTTGCAAACCTTCAGGCGTCCAGCCAGATAGGCTGGTCCCGGTAGGACACTGCCCGTGGACTGGGTATATCTGCTTCCAGTTCTTCTCACCTGAATGTATTGATTTCAGCTTTGACGGCTACACTCTACTGAAACGGAACAGTAAGTTGAACCTCTACTTATGGCACTCTGTGAAAGTTTGGAGAACTAGAGCTCAGTTGTTTGGCAGGATACCACTGTTCATCCAGCACTATGGACGGCACTGCCTACATCTGGCTCTAATTAGTCCACGGTTGTGTTCAGCCGAATGACCTCTGCCAGGAACACTCAGAATGAGGTTCTGAGTTATTGCAACATAGGAGCGTTTCACTGCTTTCAAGGCTTCTTAGGAAGAATTCCGGAAACTTGCTGCAGGCAGCCCTCCGGCTGTTCCTGGTGAACATCTCCTTGTAAATCCCCCGTGGTTTCTTGTACACCCGTGAAGTTTGGCCAGGGTACGCAGTTTGCATTGCTGCACAATTGCACCTGCATAGTTCTGCCGCGGGTGCAAATATTGAGGAGTGGCAGCCAGATAGGCTGGTCCCCGTAGGACACTGCCAGCGGACTCGGTATATCTGCTTCCCGTTCTTCTCACCTGAGTGCTACTGATTCCAGCTTTGACTTCTACACACTACTCAACCGGAGCAGTAAGTTGAACCCCTACTTATGGCACTATGTGAAAGTTTGGAGAACTAGAGCTCAGTTGTTTGACACGGGACCACTCTCCATCCAGCACTATGGACGGCACTGCTTACATCTGGCTCTAATTAGTCCACGGCTGTGTTCAGCCGAATGACCTCTGCCGGGAACACTCAGAATGATGTTCTGAGTTATTACAACATAGGAGCGTTTCACTGCTTTCAAGGCTTCTTAGGAAGAATTCCGGAATTTTGCTGCCGGCAGGCCTGCGGCTGTTCCGGGTGAACATCTCCTTTTAAATCCCCCGTGGTTTCGTGCACACCCGTGAAGTTTGGCCAGGGTACCCAGTTTGCCTTGCTGCACAATTGGGCCTGCATAGCTCTGCCGCGGTTGCAAACATTCAGGCGTGGCAGCCAGATAGGCTAGTCCACATAGGACACTGCCAGGGGACCTGGTATATCTGGTTCCCGTTCTTCTCACCTGAGTGCTACTGATTCCAGCTTGACCCCTACACTCAACTCAACTGGAGCAGTAAGTTGAACCTCTACTTATGGCACTTTGTGAAAGTTTGGAAAGCTAGAGCTCAGTTGTTTGGCACGCGACCACTGTCCATCCAGCACTATCCACGGCACTGCGTACATCTGGCTCTAATTAGTCCACGGTTGTGTTCAGCCGAATGACCTCTGCGGGAACACTCAGAATGAGGTTCTGAGTTATTGCAACATAGGAGCATTTCACTGCTTTCAAGGCTTCTTAGGAAGAATTCCGGTATCTTGCTGCCAACAGGCCTCTGGCAGTTCTGGGTGAACATCTCCTTGTAAATCCCCCGTGGTTTCTTCTACAGCCATGAAGTTTGGCCAGGGTACGCAGTTTGCATTGCTGCACAATTGCGCCTGCACAGCTCTGCGGCGTTTGCAAACATTCAGGCGGGGCAGCCAGATAGGCTGGTCCCCGTGGGACACTGCCAGCGAACTTTGTATATCTGCTTCCCGTTCTCACCTGAGTGCTCCCGATTTCAGCTTGGACGACTACACTCTACTCAACGGGAGCAGTAAATTGAACCTCTACTTATGGAACTCTCTGAAAGTTTGGAGAACCAGAGCTCAGTTGTTTGACACGCGACCACTGTCCATCCAGCACTATGTACTGCACTGCCTACATCTGGCTCTAACTAGTCCGCGGTTGTGTTCAGCCGAATGACCTCTGCTTGGAACACTCAGAATGAGTTTCTGAGTTATTGCAACATAGGAGCTTTTCACTGCTTTCAAGACATCTTATGAAGAATTCTGGAATCTTGCTGCCAACATGCCTCTGGCTGTTCCGAGTGAACATCTTCTTTAAAATCCCCCGTGGTTTCTTGTACACCCATGAAGTTTGTCCAGGGTACCTAGTTTGCATTGCTGCACAATTGCGCCTGCACAGCTCTGCCACATTTGTAAACATTCAGGCGTGGCATCCAGACAGGCTGGTCACCGTAGGACATTGCCAGCGGACTCGATATATCTGCTTCCCGTTCTTCTCACCTGAGTGCTACTGATATCACCTTTGACGGCTACACTCTACTCGACCGGAGCAGTAAGTTGAACCTCTACTTCTGGCACTCTGTGAAAGTTTGGAGAAGTAGAGCTCAGTTGTTTGGCACGCGACCACTGTCCATCCAGCACTATGGACGGCACTGCCTACATCTGGCTCTAATTAGTCCACGGTTGTGTTCAGCCAAATGACCTCTGCCGGGAACACTCAGAATGAGGTTCTGAGTTACTACAACATAGGAGCGTTTCACTGCTCTCAAGGCTTCTTAGGAAGAATTCCGGAATCTTGCTGCCCGCAGGCCTCCAGCTGTTCCGGGTGAACATCTCCTTGTAAATCCCACTTGGTTTCTTGTACACCCGTGAATTTTGGCCAGGGTACGCAGTTTGCATTGCTACACAACTGAGCCTGCATAGCTCAGCCACGGTTGCAAACATTCAGGCGAGAAAACCAGATAGTCTGGTCCACCTACGAAACTGCCAGCAGACTGGGTATATCTGCTTCCCGTTCTTCTCACCTGAGTGCTACTGATTCCAGCTTAGACGGCTACACTCTACTCAACCGGAGCAGTAAGTTGAACCTCTACTTATGGCACTCTGTGGAAGTTTGGAGAACTAGAGCTCAGTTGTTTGGCACGCAACCACTGTCGATCCAGCACTATGGACGGCACTGCCTACATCTGGCTCTAATTAGTCCACGGTTGTGCTCATCCGAATGACCTTTGCCAGGAACACTAAGAATGAGGTGTAGAGTTATTGCAACATAGGAACATTTCACTGCTTAAAAGGCTTCTTAGGAAAAATTTCGGAATCCTGCTGCCGGCAGGTCTCCGGCTGTTCCGTGTGAACATCTCCTTGTAAATCCCCCGTGGTTTCTTGTACACCCGTGAAGTTTGGCCAGCGTACGCAGTTTGGATTGCTGCACAATTTCGCCTGGATAACTCTCCCGCGGTTGCAAATATTCAGGCGTGGCAGCCAGATACGCTGGTCCCTTAGGACACTGCCAGCGGACTGGGTATATCTGCTTCCCGTCCTTCTTACCTGAGTGCTACTGATTCCAGCTTTGAAGGCTACACTACTCAACCGGAGCAGTAATTTGAAACTCTACTTATGGCACTCTGTGAAAGTTTGGATAACTAGAGCTCTGTTGTTTGGCATGCACCCACTCTCCATCCAGCACTATGGACGGCACTGACTTCATCTGGCTCTAATTAGTCCACGGTTGTGTTCAGCCGAATTACCTCTTCCAGGAATACTCAGAATGAGGTTGTGAGTTATTGCAATATAGGAACGTTTCACTGCTTTCAAGGCTTCTTGGGAAGAATTCCAGAATCTGGCTGCCGGCAGACCTCCAGCTGTTCCCGGTGAATATCTCCTTGTAAATCCCCCTTGGTTTCTTGTGAACCCGTGAAGTTTGGACAGGCTAAGCAGTTTGCATTGTTGCACAATTGAGCCTGCATAGCTCTGCCACTGTTGCAAACACTCAGGCGAGGCAGCCAGATAGGCTGGTCCCCGTAGGACACTGACAGCGGATTGGGTATATCTGCTTCCCGTTCTTCTCACCTGAGTGCTAATGATTCCAGCTTTGACGACTACACTCTGTTCAACCGGAGCAGTAAGTTGAACCTCTACTTATGGCACTCTGTGAAAATTTGGAGAACTAGAGCTCAGTTGTTTGGCACGCGACCACTGTCCATCCAGCACTATGGACGGCACTGCCTACATCTGGCTCTAAATAGTCTACGGTTGTGTTCAGCCGAATGACCTCTGAATGAGGTTCTGAGTTAGTGCAACATAGGAGAGTTTCACTGCTTTCAAGGCTTCTTAGGAAGAATTCCACAATCTTGCTGCCGGCAGGCCTCCGGCTGTTCCGGTTGAATATCTCCTTGTAAATCCCCCGTGGTTTCTCATACACCTGTGAAGTTTGGCCAGGGTACACAGTTTGCATTGCTGCACAATTGTGCCCCCATAGCTCTGCCGTGGTTGCGAACATTCAGGGGTGGCAGCCAGATAGACTGGATCCTGAATGACACTGCCAGCGAACTGGGTATATCTGCTTCCCGTTCTTCTCACCTGAGTGCTAATGATTCCAGCTCTGACGGCTACACCTACTCAACCGGAGCAGTAAGTTGAACCTCTACTTATGGCACTCTGTGAAAGTGTGTAGAACTAGAGCTCGGTTGTTTGTAACGCGACCACTGTCCATCGAGCACTATGGACGGCACTGCCTACACCTGGTCCTAATTAGTCCACGGTTGTGTTCAGCCGAATGACCTCTGCCGGGAACATTCAGAATGAGGTTCTGAGTTATTGCAACATAGGATCGTTTCACAGCTTTCAAGGCTTCTTAGGAAGAATTCCAGAATCTTGCTGCCGGCAGGCCTCTGGCTGTTCCGGGTGAACATCTCCTTGTAAATCCCCCGTGGTTTCTTGTACAGCAGTGAAGTTTGACCAGGGCACGGAGTTTGCATTGCTGCACAATTGTGCCATCATACCTATGACTCGGTTGCAAACATTCAGGCGTGGCAGCCAGATATGCTGGTCCCCGTAGGACACTGCCAGCGGACTAGGTGTGTCTGCTTCCCGTTCTTCTCACCTGGGGGCTATTGATTCCAGCTTGGCGGCCACACTCTATTCAACCAGAGCAGTAAGTTGAACCTCTAATTATGGCACTCTGTGAAAGTTTGGAGAACTAGAGCTCAGTTGTTTGGCAGGTGACAACTGTCCATCCAGCACTATGGACGGCACTTCCTACATCTGGCTCTAATTAGCCCATGGTTGTGTTCAGCGGAAAGACCTCTGCCTTGAACACTCAGAATAAGTTTCTGAGTTATTGCAACATAGGAGCGTTTCACTGCTTACAAGGCCTCTTAGGAAGATTTCCGGAATCTTGCTGCCGGCAGGACTCCGGCTATTCCTGGTGAACATCTCCTTGTAAATCCCCCGTGGTTTATTGTACACCCGTGAAGTTTGCCAGGGTACGCAGTTTGCATTGCTGCACAATTGCACCTGCATAGTTCTGCCGCGGGTGCAAATATTGAGGAGTGGCAGCCAGATAGGCTGGTCCCCGTAGGACACTGCCAGCGGACTCGGTATATCTACTTCCCGTTCTTCTCACCTGAGTGCTACTGATTCCAGCTTTGACTTCTACACACTACTCAACCGGAGCAGTAAGTTGAACCTCTACTTATGGCATTATGTGAAAGTTTGGAGAACTAGAGCTCAGTTTTTTGACACGGGACCACTGTCCATCCAGCACTATGGACGGAACTGCTTACATCTGGCTCTAATTAGTCCACGGCTGTGTTCAGCCGAATGACCTCTGCCGGGAGCACTGAGAATGAGGTTCTGAGTTATTGCAACATAGGAGGGTTTCACTGCTTTCAAGGCTTCTTAGGAAGAATTCTGGAATTTTGCTGCCGGCAGGCCTGAGACTGTTCCCGTGAACATTTCCTTTTAAATCCCCCGTGGTTTCTTGTACACCCGTGAAGTTTGGCCAGGGTACCCTGTTTGCATTGCTGCACAATTGGGCCTACATAGCTCTGCCGCTGTTGCAAACATTCAAGCGTGGCAGCCAGATAGGCTGGTCCACAAAGGACACTGCCAGCGGACCAGGTATATCTGGTTCCCGTTCTTCTCACCTGAGTGCTACTGATTCCAGCTTTGACCCCTACACTCAACTCAACTGGAGCAGTAAGTTGAACCTCTACTTATGGCACTCTGTGAAAGTTTGGAGAACTAGAGCTCAGTTGTTTGGTACGGGACCACTGTCCATCCAGCACTATCGACGACACTGCGTACATCTCCCTCTAATTATTCCACGGTTGTGTTCAGCCAAATGACCTCTTCCGGGAACACTCAGAATGAGGTTCTGAGTTATTGCTACATAGGAGCATTTCACTGCTTTCAAGGCTTCTTAGCAAGAATTCCAGAATCTTGCTGCCGGCAGGCCTCCGGATGTTCCGGGTAAACATCTCCTTGTAAATGCCCCGTGGTTTCTTGTACACACATGAAGGTTGGCCAGTGTACGCAGTTTTCATTGCTGCACAATTGCGCCTGCATAGCTCTGCCGCAGTTGCAAACATTCAGGCGTGGCAGCCAGATAGGATGGTCCCCGAAGGACACTGCCAGCGGAATGCTTATATCTGCTTCCTGTTCTTCTCACCTGAGTGCTACTGATTCCAGCTTTGACCGCTACCCTCTACTCAACCGGAGCAGTAAGTTGAACCTCTACTTATGGCCCTCAGTGAAAGTTTGGAGAACTAGAGCTCAGTTGTTTGGCACTGGTCCACTGTCCATCCAGCACTATGGACGGCACTCAATACATCTGGTTCTAACTAGTCCACGGTTGTGTTCAGCCGAATGACCTCTGCCGGGAACACTCAGAATGAGGTTCTGAGTTATTGCAACATGGGAGCGTTTCACTGCTTTCAAGGCTTCAAAGGAAGAATTCCGGAATCTTAATGCCGGCAGGCCTCCTGCTGTTCCGGGTGAACATCTCCTTGTAAATCCCCCGTGGTTTCTTGTACAACCGGGAAGTTTGGCCAGGGGACGCAGTTTGCATTGCTACACAATTGCGCCTGCATAGCTCTGCCGTGGTTGCAAACATTCATTCTTGGCAGCCAGATAGGCTGGTACCCGTTGGACCCTGCCCGCGGACAGGGTATATCTGTTTCCCGTTCTTCTCACCTGAGTAGTAATGATTCCAGTTTTGCCGGCTACACTCTACTCAATCGGAGCTGTAAGTGGAACCTCTACTTATGGCACTCTGTGAACGTTTGGAGAACTAGGACTCAGTTGTTTGTCACGCGACCACTGTCCATCCAGCACTCTGGACGGCACTGCCTACATCTGGCTCTAATTAGTCCACGGTTGTGTTCAGCCGAATAACTTCTGAATGAGGTTCTGAGTTATTGCAACATAGGAGCATTTCACTGCTTTCAAGGCTTCTTAGGAAGAATTCCGGAATCTTGCTGCCGGCAGGCCTCAGGCTGTTACGGGTGAACATCTCCTTGTAAATCCCCCGTGGTTTCTTCTACACCCATGAAGTTTGGCCAGGGAATGCAGTTTGCATTGCTGCACAATTGCCCCTGCATAGCTCTTCCGTGGTTGCAAACATTCAGGCGTGGCTTCCAGAAAGGCGGTCCCCGTAGCACACCGCCAGCGGACTGCTTATATCTGCTTCCTTTTCTTCTCACCTGAGTGCTACTGATTCCCGCTTTGACGGATGCACTCTACTCAACCGGAGCAGTAAGTTGAACCTCTAC
Source organism: Dipodomys spectabilis (assembly GCF_019054845.1). Classification (NCBI taxonomy): domain Eukaryota; kingdom Metazoa; phylum Chordata; class Mammalia; order Rodentia; family Heteromyidae; genus Dipodomys; species Dipodomys spectabilis. The sequence continues at coordinate 2,226,299 of NW_024870985.1, forward strand.
TTATGGCACTCTGTGAAATTTTGGAGAACTGGAGCTCAATTGTTTGGCATGTGACTACTGTCCATCCAGCGCTATGGACGGCACTGCCTACATCTGGCTCTAATTAGTCCACGGTTGTGTTCAGCCGAATTACCTCTGCCGGAAACACTCAGAATGAGGATCTGAGTTATTGCAACATAGGAGCGTTTCACTGCTTTCTAGGCCTCTTAGGAAGAATTTCGGAAACTTGCTGCCGGGAGGGATCCGGCTGCTCCCGATGAACATCTCCTTGTCAATCCCCTGTGGTTTCTTGTACACCCGTGAAGTTTGCCCAGGGCACGTAGTTTGCACTGCTGCACAATTGCGCCTGCATAGCTCTGCCGTGGTTGCAAACATTCAGGCGTGGCAGCCAGATAGGATGGTCCCCTTACTACATTGCCAGCGGACTGGGTATATTTGCTTCCCGTTCTTCTCACCTGAGTGCTACTGATTCCCGCTTTGACGGATGCACTCTACTCAACCGGAGCAGTAAGTTGAACCTCTACTTATGGCACTCTGTGAAAGTTTGGAGAACTACAGCTCAGTTGTTTGGCACGCGACCACTTTCCATCAACAACTATGGACGGCACTGCCTACATCTAGCTCTAATTAGTCCATGGTTGTGTTCAGCCGAATGATCTCTGTCGGGAACACTCAGAATGAGGTTCTGAGTTTTTGCAACATAGGAGGGTTTCACTGCTTTCAAGGCCTCTTAGGAAGAATTCCTACATCTTGCTGCCGGCAGGTCTCTGGCTGTTCCGGGTGAACATCTCCTTGTAAATCCCCCGTGGTTTCTTGTACACTCATGAAGTTTGGCTAGGGTACGCAGTTTGGACTGCTGCACAATTACGCCTAAATAGCTCTGCCGTGGTTGCAAACATTGAGGAGTGGCAGCCAGATAGGCTGGTCCCCGTAGGACATTGCCAGCGGACTTTGTACATCTGCTTCCCGTTTTTCTCACTTAAGTGCTACTGATTCCAGCTTTGACGGCTACACTCTACTCAACCGGAGCAGTAAGTTGAACCTCTACTTATGGCAGTCTGTGAAAGTTTGGAGAACTAGAGCTCAGTTGTTTGGCACGCGACCACTGTCCATAAAGCACTATGGAGGGCACTGCCCACAACTGGCTCTAATTAGTCCACGGTTGTGTTCATCCGAATGACCTCTGCCGAGAACACTCAGAATGAGGTTCTGAGTTATTGCAACTCCGGAGCGTTTCACTGCTTTCAAGACTTCTTAGGAAGAATTTCTGAAACTTGCTGCTGCGAGGCCTCAGGCTGTTCCGGGTGAACATCTCCTTGTAAATCCCCCGTGGTTTCTTGTACACCCGTGAAGTTTGGCCAGGGTACGAAGTTTGCACTGCTGCACAATTGCACCTGCATAGCTCTGCCGAAGTTGCAAACATAGAGGCGTGGCAGCCAGATAGGCTGGTCCCCGTAAGACACTGAGAGTGGACTGGGTATATCTGCTTCCCATTCTTCTCACCTTAGTGCTACTGATTCCAGCTTTGACGGCTACACTCTACTCAACCGGAGCAGTAAGTTGAACCTCTACTTATGGCACTCTGTGAAAGCTTGGAGAACTAGAGCTCAGTTGTTTGGCACGGGACCACTGTCCATAAAGCACTATGGAGGGCACTGCCTACATCTGGCTCTAATTAGTCCACGGTTGTGTTCAGTCTAATGACCTGTGCCGAGAACCCTCAAAATGAGGTTCTGAGTTATTGCAACATAGGAGCGTTTCACTGCTTTTCAGGATTCTTAGGAAGAATTCTGGAATCTTGCTGCCGGCAGGCCTCCGGCTATTCCGGGTGAACACCTCCTTTTAAATCCCCCACTTATACAACCACTTTGGAAAGCAGTCTGGAGGGTCCTTAGAATGCTAAAGATTGACCTCCCTTACGACCCAGTCATACCACTTCTAGGCATCTACCCTGAACAACAGGAACCAATATACAAGGACACGTGCACCTCCATGTTTATTGCAGCACTGTTCGCAATAGCTAGGATATGGAAACAACCTAGGTGCCCCACCACAGATGAATGGATCCAAAAATTGTGGTATCTATACACAATGGAATATTATGCAGCCATTAGAAATGACAAAATAATGGCATTTGCAGGGAAATGGATGGAGCTAGAAGGAATCATGTTGAGCGAGGTAAGCCAAGAACGAAGAGACAAACGGTACATGGTCTCCCTCATAAGTGGATGCTAAATCCAAAAGGTTAGTGATACGACAAAACTAACAGGACTTAAGAAACAAAGAACTCCCGCTCATCTGGTTGAACCACTACTAAATATCCTCATGCTGCTGATCACAAATATGGTATATAACATGTGAACACTGTTATATATTACAGACTGTGGTAGACAATTTGCTCCAGGGAAGTTAGAATGAACTTGTGACTTTGAAATTATGTAATCATTTAATCACAATCAAAAAAAAAAAAAAAAAAAAAGAACCTCGGGGAAGGGAGGGAGGGAGGGGATGGTAGGGGGAAAACAAAAAAAAAAAAAAAAAAAAAAAAAAAAAAAAAAAAAAAATAAATCCCCCATTGTTTCTTGTACACCCGTGAAGTTTGGCCAGGGTACCAAGTTTGAATTGCTGCACAATTGAGCCTGTTTAACTCTACCGCCGTTGCAAATATTCAGGCATGGCAGCCAGATAAGCTGGTCCCCATAGGACACTGCCAGCGAACTGGGTATATCTGCTTCCCGTTCTTCTCACCTGAGTGCTACTGATTCCAACTTTGACGGCTACACTCTACTCAACCGGAGAAGTAAAGTGAACCTCTACTTATGGCACTCTGTGAAAGTTTGGAGAACTAGAGCTCAGTTGTTTGGCACGCGACCACTGTCCATCCAGCACTATGGACGGCATCTGGCTCTACTTAGTCCACGGTTGTGTTCAGCCAAATGACCTCTGCCGGGAAAACTCAGAATGAGGTTCTGATTTATTGCAACATGCGAGCGTTTCACTGCTTTCTAGACCTCTTAGGAATTCCTACATCTTGCTGCCGGCAGGTCTCTGGCTGTTCCCGGTGAACATCTCCTTGTAAAGTTTGGAGAACTAGAACTCAGTTGTTTAGCACTGGACCACTGTCCACCGAGCACTATGGAGTACACTGCATACATCTTTCTCTAATAAGTCCACGGTTTTGTTCAGCCGAATGACCTCTGCCGGGAACACTCAGAATGAGGTTCTGAGTTATTGCAACATAGGAGCTTTTCACTGCTTTCAAGGCTTCTTAGGAAGAATTTCGGAATCTTGCTGCTGGAATCCCTCCGTCTGTTATGAGTGAACATCTCCTTGTAAATCCCCCGTGGTTTCTTGTACACCCGTGAAGTTTGGCCAGGGTACGCAGTTTGCATTGCTGCACAATTGCGCCTGCATAGCTCTGGCTTGGTTGTAAACATTCAGGCGTGGCAGCCAGATAGGCTGGTCCCCATAGGACATTGCCAGCGGACTGGGTATATATGCTTCCCGTTCTTCTCACCTGAGTTCTACTGATTCCATCGTTGACGGCTGCACTCTACTCAACCTTAGCAGTAAGTTGGACCTGTACTTATGGCACTCTGTGAAACTTTGGAGAACTAGCGCTCAGTTGTTTGGCACCCGACCACTGTCCATCCAGCGATATGGACGCCACTCCCTACATTGGCACTAATTAGTGCACGGTCGTGTTTAGCCGAATGACCTCTGCCGGGAACACTCAGAATGAGGTTCTGAGTTATTGCAACATAGGAGCGTTTCACTGCTTTCAAGGATTCTTAGGAAGATTCCGGAATCTTCCTGTCGGCAGGCCTCCGGCTGTTCTGGGTGAACATCTTGTAAATCCAACGTGGTTTCTTGTACACCCGTGAAGTTTGGCCAGGGAACGTAGTTTGCATTGCTGCACAATTGCGCCTGCATAGCTCTGCCGCGGTTGCAAACATTCAGGCGTGGCATCCAGATAGGCTGCTCCCCGTAAGACACTGCCAGCTGACTGGTTATATCTGCTTCCTGTTCTTCTCACCTGAGTGCTACTGATTCCAGCTTTGACGTCTACACTCTACTCAACCGGAGCAGTAAGTTGAACCTCTGCATATGGCACTCTGTGAAAGTTTGGAGAACTAGAGCTCAGTTGTTTGGCACGGTATCACTGTCCATCCAGCACTATGGTCGGCAATGCCTACATCTGGCTCTAATTATTCCACGGTTGTGTTGAGCCTAATGACCTCTGCGGGAACACTCAGAATGAGGTTCTGATTTATTGCAACATTGGAGCGTTTCACTGCTTTCAAGGCTTCTTAGTAAGATTTCCAGAATCACGCTGCCGGCAGGCCTCCGGCTGTTCCGGTTAAACATCTGCTTGTAAATCCCCCGTGGATTCGTGTACACCCGTGAAGTTTGGCCAGGGTACGCAGTTTGAATTGCTGCACAATTGAGCCTGCATAGCTCTGCCGCGGTTGCAAACATTCAGGCGTGGCAGCCAGATAGGCTGGTCCCCATAGGACATTGCCAGCGGACTGGGTGTATATGCTTCCCGTTCTTCTCACCTGAGTGCTACTGATTCCATCATTGACGGCTGCACTCTACTCAACCGGAGCAGTAAGTTGGACCTGTACTTATGGCACTCTGTGAAAATTTGGAGACCTAGTGCTCAGTTGTTTGGCACGTGACCACTGTCCATCCAGCGATATGGACGCCACTCCCTACATTGGCTCTAATTAGTCCACGGTCGTGTTTAGCCGAATGACCTCTGCCGGGAACACTCAGAATGAGTTTCTGAGTTATTGCAACATAGGAGCGTTTCACTGCTTTCAAGTATTCTTAGGAAGATTAGGGAATCTTCCTGTCGGCAGTACTCCGGCTGTTCCGGGTGAATATCTCCTTGTAAATCCCCCGTGGTTTTTTCTACAACAGTGATGTTTGGCCAGGGTACCCAGTTTGCATTACTGCACAATTGTGCCTGCATAGCTCTGCCACGGTTACAAACATTCAGGCGTGGCTGCAAGATAGGCTGGTCCCCATAGTACAGTGCCAGCTGACTGGGTATATCTGCTTCCCGTTCTTCTCACCTGAGCTACTGATTCCAGCTTTGACGGCTACACTCTAACCATCCGGAGCAGGAAGTTCAACCTAAACTTATGGCCCTCTGTGAAAGTTTGGAGAACTAGAGCTCAGTTGTTTGGCACGCGTCCACTGTCCATCCAGCACTATGGACGGCACTGCATACATCTGGCTCTAATTAGTACACGGTTGTGTTCAGCAGAATGACCTCTGCCGGGAACAGTCAGAATGAGGTTCTGAGTTATTGCAACATAGAAGCGTTTCACTGTTTTCAAGGCTTCTTAGGAAGAATTCCGGAATTTTGCGACCGGCAGGCCTCCGGCTGTTCCGGGTGAACATCTCCTTATAAATCTCCCGTGCTTTCTTGTACACCCGTCAAGTTTGGCCAGGGTACGTAGTTTGCATTGCTGCACAATTGCGCCTGCATAGCTCTGCCACGGTTGCAAACATTCAGGCGTGGCAGCCAGATAGGCTGCTCCCCGTAAGACACTGCCAGCTGACTGGTTATATCTGCTTCCCGTTCTTCTCACTTGAGTGCTACTGATTCCAGCTTTGACGTCTAAACTCTACTCAACCGGAGCAGTAAGTTGAACCTCTACTTATGACACTCTGTGAAAGTTTGGAGAACTAGAGCTCAGTTGTTTGGCACGGTACCACTGTCCATCCAGCACAATGGACGGCACTGCCTACATCTGGCTCTAATTAGTCCACGGTTGTGTTCAGCCTAATGACCTCTGCGGGAACACTCAGAATGAGGTTCTGAGTTATTGCAACATCGCAGCGTTTCACTGCTTTCAATGCTTCTTATTAAGATTTCCAGAATCTCGCTGCCGGCAGGCCTCTGGCTGTTCCGGGTGAACATCTCCTTGTAAATCCCCCATGGTTTCTTCTACACCCATGAAGTTTGGCCAGGGTACACAGTTCTAATTGCTGCAAAACTGCGCCTGCATAGCTGTGCCGCGGTTCCAAACATTCAGGCGTGGCAGCCAGATAGGCTGGTCCCCGTACTACACTGCCAGCGGACTGGGTATATCTTCTTCCCGTTCTTCTCACCTGAGTGCTACTGATTCCACCTTTCACGGCTACACTCTACTAAACCAGAGCAGAATGTTGATCCTCTACGTATGGCACTCTGTGAAAGTTTGCAGAAATAGAGCTCAGTTGTTTGGCACGCGACCTCTGTCCATCTAGCATTATGGACGGCACTGCCTACATCTGGCTCTAATCAGTCCAGGGTTGTTTTCAGCCGAATGACCTCTGCCGGGAACACTCAGAATGAGGTTCTGAGTTATTGCAACATGGGAGTGTTTCACTGCTTTCTAGGCTTCTTAGGAAGAATTCCTACATCTTGCTGCCGGCAGGCCTCCGACTATTCCTGGTGAACATCTCCTTGTAAATCTCCCGTAGTTTCTTCTACACCCGTGAAGTTTCGCCAGGGTACCCAGTTTGCATTACTGCACAATTGCGCCTGCAAAGCTCTGCCAAGGTTCCAAACATTCAGGCGTGGCTGCAAGATCGGCTGGTCCCCATAGTACATTGCCAGCTGACTGGGTATATCTGCTTCCCGTTCTTCTCTCCTGAGTGCTACTGATTCCAGCTTTGACGGCTACACTCTACCCATTCCTAGCAGGGAGTTCAACCTAAACTTATGGTCCTCTGTGAAAGTTTCGAGAACTAGAGCTCAGTTGTTTGGCACGTGTCCACTGTCCATCCAGCACTATGGACGGCACGGCCTACATCTGGCTCTAATTAGTCCACGGTTGTGTTCAGCAGAATGACCTTTGCCGGGAACAGTCAGAATGAGGTTCTGCATTTTTGCAACATATGAGCGTTTCACTGCTTTCAAGACTTCTTAGGAAGAATTCCGGAATCTTGCGACCGGCAGGCCCCCGGCTGTTCCAGGTGAACATCTCCTTATATATTTCCCGTGGTTTCTTGTACACCCGTGAAGTTTGGCCAGGGTACGTAGTTTGCATTGCTGCACAATTGCGCCTGCATAGCTATGCCGCGGTTGCAAACATTCAGGCGTGGCAGCCAGATAGGCTGCTCCCCGTAAGACACTGCCAGCTGACTGGTTATATCTGCTTCCCGTTCTTCTCAGCTGAGTGCTACTGATTCCAGCTTTGACCGCTACACTCTACTCAACCAGAGCAGTAAGTTGAATCTCTACTTATGGCACTCTGTGAATGTTTGGAGAACTAGAGCTCAGTTGTTTGGTACGCGACCACAGTCCATCCAGCACTATGGACGCCACTGCGTACATCTGGCTCTAATTATTCCATGGTTGTGTTCAACCGAATGAAATCTGCCGGGAACACTAAGAATGCGGTTTTGAGTTACTGCAACATAGGAGCGTTTCACTGCTTTCAAGGCTTCTTAGGAAGAATTCCGGAATCTTGCTGCCGGCAGGCCTCCGGCTGTTCCCGGTGAACTTCTCCTTGTAAATCCCCCGTGGTTTGTTGTACACCCATGAAGTTTGGCCAGGGTACGCAGTTTGCATTGCTGCATAATTGCGCCTGCATAGCTCTGCCGCAGGTACAAACATTCACGAGTGGTTGCCAGGTAGGCTGGTCCCCCTAGGACGCTGCCAGCGGACTCATTATATCTGCTTCCCGTTCTTGTCACCTGAGCGCTGCTGATTCCAGATTTGACGGCTACACTCTAAACAACCGGAGCAGTAAGTTGAACCTCTACTTATGGCACTCTGGGAAAGTTTGGAGAACTAGAGCTCATTTGTTTGGCACGCACCAATGTCCATCAAGCACTATGGACGCCACTGCATACATCTGGCTCTAATTAGTCCACAGTTGTGTTCAGCCGAATGACCTCTGCTGGGAACACTCAGAATGAGGTTCGGAGTTACTGCAACATGGGAGCGTTTCACTGCTTTCCAGGCTTCTTAGGAAGAATTCCGGAATCTTGCTGCCGGCCGCATCCGGCTCTTCCAGGTGAACATCTCCTTGTAAATCCCCCGTGGTTTCTTGTACTCCCGTGAAGTTTGGCCAGGGTACGCAGTTTGCATTGCTGCACAATTGCGCCGGCATAGCTCTGTGGCGGCTGCAAACATTCAGGCGTGGCAGCCAGATAGGCTGGCCCCGTAGGACACTGCCAGTGGACTGGGTATATCTGCTTCCCGTTCTTCTCACCTGAGTGCTACTGATTCCAGCTTTGACGGCTACACTGTACTCAACCGGAGGAGTAAGTTGAACCTCTACTTGGTGCACTCTGTAAAAGTTTGGAGAACTAGTGCTCAGTTGTTTGGCACACGACCACTCTCCATCCACCACTATGGACGGCACTTCATACATTTGGTTCTAATTAGTTCACGGTTGTGTTCAGCCGAATGACTTCTGCCGGGATCACTCAGAATGAGGTTCTTGGTTATTACAACATAAGAGCGTTTCACTGCTTTCAAGGTTTCGTAGGAAGAACTCCGGAATCTTGCTGCCGGCTGGCCTCCGGCTGTTCAGGTGAAACATCTCCTTGTAAATCCCCTGTGGATTCCTGTACACCCGTGAAGTTTGGCCAGGGTACACAGTTTGCATTGCTGCACAATTGCGCCTGCATAGCTCTGCCGCGGTTGCAAACATTCAGGCGTGGCAGCCAGATAGGCTGGTCCCCGTAGGACACTGCCAGCGGACTGGGTATATCTGCTTCCCGTTCTTCTCACCTGAGTTCTACTGATTCCATCTTTGACGGCTACAATCTACTCAACCGGAGCAGTAAGTTGACCCTCTACTTTAGCACTCTGAGAAAGTTTGGAGAACTAGAGCTGAGTCCTTTGGCACACGACCACTCTCCATCCAGCACTATGGTCCAAACTGCCTACATCTGGCTCTAATTAGTCCACGGTTGTGTTCAGCCGAATGACCTCTGCCGGGAACACACAGAATGAGGTTCTGAGTTATTGCAACATAGGAGCGTTTCACTGCTTTCAAGGCTTCTTAGGAAGAATTCCGGAATCTTGCGACCGGCAGGCCTCAGGCTGTTCCGGGTGAACATCTTCTTGTAAATCCCCCGTGGTTTCTTGTACACCCGTCAAGTTTGTCCAGGGTACGCAGTTTCCATTGCTGCACAATTGCATCTGCATATCTCTGCTGCGGTTGCAAACATTCAGGCGTGGCAGCCAGATAGGCTGCTTCCCGTAAGACACTGCCAGCGGACTGGGTATATCTGCTTCCAAATCTTCTCACCTGAGTGCTAGTGATTCCAGCTTTGACGGCTACACTCTACTCAACCGGATCAGTAAGTTGAACCTCTACAGATGGAAGTCTGTGAAACTTTGGAGAACTAGAGCTCAGTTGTTTGGCACGGGACCAGTGTCCATCCAGCACTATGGACGGCAGTGCCTACATCCGGCTTTAATTAGTCCACGGTTGTGTTCAGCCAAATGACCTCTGCAGGGAACACTCAGAATGAGGTTCTGAGTTATTGCAACATAGGTGTGTTTCACTGCTGTCAAGGCTTCTTAGGAAGAATTCTGGAATCTTGCTGCCTGCAGGCCTCAGGCTGTTCCGGGTGAACATCTCCTTGTAAATCCCCCTGGTTTGTTCTACACCCCTGAAGTTTGGCCAGGGTACGCAGTTTGCATTGCTGCACAGTTGCGCCTGCATAGCTCTGCCGTGGTTGCAAATATTCAGGCGTGGCAGCCAGATAGGCTGGTCCCCATAGGACACTGCCAGCGGACTGGGTATATCTGCTTCATGTTCTTCTGACCTGAGTGCTACTGATTCCAGCTTTCACTTCTACACTCTACTCAACCGGAGCAGTAAGTCGACCCTCTACTTTAGCACTCTGAGAAAGTTTGGAGAACTAGAGCTGAGTCCTTTGGCACACAACCACTCTCCATCCAGCACTATGGACCTAACTGCCTACATCTGGCTCTAATTAGTCCACGCTTGTGTTCAGTCGAATGACCTCTGCCGGGAACACTCAGAATGAGGTTCTGAGTTATTGCAACATAGGATCGTTTCACTGCTTTCAAGGTCTCTTAGGAAGAATTCCGGAATCTTGCTGCCCGCAGGTCTCCGGCTGTTCCGGTTGAACATCTCCTTGTAAATCCCCCGTGGTTTCTTGTACACCCGTGAAGTTTGGCCAGGGTACGGAGTTTGCATTGCAGCACAATTGTGCCTGGATATCTCTGCCGCGATGCAAATATTCAGGCGTGCCAGCCAGATAGGCTTGTGCCCGGAGAACTCTGCCAGCGGACTGGGTATATCTGCTTCCCCTTCTTCTCACCTGAGAGCTACTGATTCCAGCTTTGACCCCTGCACTCTACTCAAGGGAAGCAGTAAGTTGAACCTCTACTTATGGCACTCTGTGAAACTTTGGAGAACTAGAGCTCAGTTGTTTGACATGTGACAGCTCTCCATCCAGCCATATGGACGGCACTGTGTACATCTGGCTCTAATTAGTCCACGGTTGTGTTCAGCCAAATGACCTCTTCCGGGAACACTCAGAATGAGTTTCTGAGTTATTGCAACATAGGAGCTTTTCACTGCTTTCAAGGCTTCTTAGGAAGAATTCTGGAATATTTCTGCTGGCAGGCCTCCGGCTGTTCGGTTGAACATCTCCTTGTAAATCCCCCGTGGTTTCTCGTACACCCGTGAAGTTAGGCCAGGGTACGCAGTTTGCATTGCTGCACAATTGCGCCTGCATAGTTCTGCCACATTTGCAAACATTCAGGCGTGGGAGGCAGATAGGCTGGTCCCCGTAGGACACTGGCAGCGGACTGGGTATATCTGCTTCTCGTTTTTCTCAACTGAGTGCTACTGATTCCAGCTCTGACGGCTACACCTACTCAACCCGAGCAGTAAGTTGAACCTCTACTTATGGCACTCTGTGAAACTTTGGAGAACTAGAGCTCAGTTGTTTGGCATGCGACCACTGTCCATTCAGCACTATGGACGGCACTGCCTACATCTGGCTCTAATTAGACCACGGTTGTGTTCAGCCAAATGACCTCTGCCAGGAACACTCAGAATGAGATTCTGAGTTATTGCAACATAGGAGCGTTTCACTGCTTTAAAGGCTTCTTAGGAAGAATTCCGGAGTCTTGCTGCCGGCAGGCCTCCGGCTGTTCCGGTTGAACATCTCCTTGTAAATCCCCCGTGGTTTCTTGTACACCCGTGAAGTTTGGCCAGGGTACGCAGTTTGCAATCCTGCACAATTGTCCCTGCAAAGCTACCCCGTGGGTGCAATCATTCAGGCGTGCAGCCAGATAGGCTGGTCACCGTAGGACACTGCGAGCCGACTGGGTATATCTGCTTCCCGTTCTTCTCACCTGATTGCTACTGATTCCAGCTTTGACGGCTACACTCTACTCAACTGGAGCAGTAAGATGAACCTCTACTTATGGCACCCTGTGAAAGTTTGGGGAACTAGAGCTCAGTTGTTTGGCACGCGACCACTGTCCATCCAGCACTATGGACGACACTGCCTACATCTGGCTCTAATTAGTCCACAGTTGTGTTCAGCCGAATGACCTCTGCCGGGAACACTCAGAATGAGGTTCTCAGTTATTGCAACATAGGAGCGTTTCACTGCTTTCAAGGCTTCCTAGGAAGAATTCCGGAGTCTTGTTCCTGGCAGGCCTCCGGCTGTTCTGGGTGAACATCTTGTAAATCCCCCGTCGTTTCTTCTTCACCCGTGAAATTTGGCCAGGTACGTAGTTTGCATTGCTGCACAATTGCGCCTGCATATCTCTGCCTCGGTTGCAAACATTCAGTCGTGGCAGCCAGATAGGCTGGTCCCAGTAGGACACAGCCAGCGGATTGGGTATATCTGCTTCCCGTTCTTCTCACCTGATTGCTACTGATTCCAGCTTTCACGGCTACACTCTACTCAACCGGAGCAGTAAGATAAACCTCTACTTATGGCACTCTGTGAAAGTTTGGAGAACTAGAGCTCAGTTGTATGACACGCGACCACTGTCCATCCAGCACTATGGACGGCACTGCGTACATCTGTCTCTAATTAGTCCACCGTTGTGTTCAGCCGAATGACCTCTGCTGGGAACACTCAGAATGAGGTTCTGAGTTATTGCAACATAGGAGCGTTTCACTGGTTTCCAGGCTTCTTAGGAAGAATTCCGGAATCTTGCTGCCGGCAGGAATCCGGCTGTTCAAGGTGAACATCTCCTTGTAATTCCCCCGTGGTCTCTTCTACACCGGAGAAGTTAGGCCAGGGCACGCAGTCTGCATTGCTGCACAATTGCACCTGCGTAGCTCTGCCACGATTGCAAACATTCAGGTGTGGCAGCCAGATAGGCTTCTCCTTCTAGGACACTGCCAGCTAATTGGGTATATCTGCTTCCCATACTTCTCACCTGAGTGGTACTAATTCCACCTTTGACGACTACACTCTACTCCTCCAGAGCAGTAAGTTGTACCTCTACTTATGGCACTCTGTGAAAGTTTGTAGAACTAGAGCTCAGTTGTTTGGCACGTGACCACTGTCCATCCAGCACTATGGACGGCACTGCCTACATCTGGCTCTAATTAGTCCATGGTTGTGTTCAGCCAAATGACCTCTGCCGGGAACACTCAGAATGAGGTTCTGAGTTATTGCAACATAGGAGCATTTCACTGCTTTTAAGGCATCTCAGGAAGAATTCCGCAAACTTGCTGCCCGCCAGCCTCCAGCTGTTCCAGGTGAACATCTCCTTGTAAATCACCCATGTTTTCTTCTACACTCATGAAGTTTGGCCAGGGTACGAAGTGTGCATTGCTGCACATTTGTGCCTGCAGAGCTCTGCCGCTGTTGCAAACCTTCAGGGATGGCATCCAGATAAGCTGGACCCCGTAGGACACTGCCAGCTGAATGGGTATATCAGCTTCCAGCCCTATGGACGGCACTTCCTACATGTAGCTCTAATGAGTCCACGGTTGTGTTCAGCCGAATGCCCTCTGCCAGAAACACTCAGAATGAGATTCTGAGTTATTACAACATAGAAGCGTTTCACTGCTTTCAAGGCTTCTTTGGAAGAATTCCCAAATCTTTCTGGAGGCAGGCTTCCAGCTGTTTGGGGTGAACATCTCCTTGTAAATCCCGCGTGGTTTCTTGTAAACCCGTGAAGTTTGGCCAGGATACGCAGTTTGCATTGCTGCACAGTTGCGTCTGCATAGCTCTGCCGTGGTAGCAAATATTCAGGCGTGGCAGCCAGATAGGCTGGGCCCCGTAGGACACTTCCAGCGGACTGGTTATATCTGCTTCCCGTTCTTCTCACCTGCGTGCTAATGATTCCAGCTTTGACCGCCACACTCTACTCAACCAGAGCAGTAAGTTGAACCTCTAATTATGGCACTCTGTGAAAGTTTGGAAAACTAGAGCTCAGTTGTTTGGCTGGCGACCACTGTCCATCTAGCACTATGGACGGCACTGCCTACATCTGGCTCTAATTAGTCCACCGTTGTGTTCAGCCGAATGACCTCTGCCGGGAACACTCAGAATGAGGTTCTGAGTTATTGCAACATAGGAGCGTTTCACTGCTTTCTAGGCCTCTTAGGAAGAATTCCGGAATCTTGCTGCTGGCAGGCCTCCGGATGTTCGGGGTGAACATCTCCTTGTAAATCCCCCGTGGTTTCTTGTACACCCGTGAAGTTTGGCCAGGGTACGCAGGTTGCTTTGCTGCACAATTGCGCCTGTATCGCTCTGCCAAGGTTGCAAACCTTGAGGCGTGGCAGCCAGATAGGCTGGTCCCCGAAAGGACACTGCCTGCTCACTGGGTATATCTGCTCCCCTTCTTCTCACCTGAGTGCTACTGATTCCAGCTTTGACGGCTACACTCTACTCAACTGGAGCAGTAAGTTGAACCTCTACTTAGGACACTCTGCGAAAGTTTGGAGAATTAGAGCTCAGTTGTTTATCACGCCACCACTCTCCATCCAGCACTATGCACGGCACTGCCTACATCTGGCTCTAATTAGTCCACGGTTGTGTTCAGCCGAATGACCTCTGCCTGGAACACTCAAAATGAGGTTCTGAGTTATTGCAACATAGGAGCATTTCACTACTTTCAAGACTTCTTAGGAAGAATTCAGGAATCTTGGGGCCGACAGGCCTCCGGCTGTTCCGGGTGAACATCTCCTTGTAAATCCCCCGTGGTTTCTTCTACACCCGTGAAGTTTGGCCAGGGTACGCAGTTTGCATTACTGCACAATTGCGCCTGCATAGATCTGCCGCGGTTCCAAACATCCAGGCGTGGCATCTAGGTAGGCTGGTCCCCGTAGGACACTGTCAGCGGACTCTGTATATCTGCTTCCCATTCTTCTCACCTGTGTGTTACTGATTCCTGCTTTGACGGCTACACACTACTCAACCGGAGCCATAAGTTGAAAATCTACTTATGGCATTCTGTGAAAGTTTGGAGAACTAGAGCTCAGTTGTTTGACACACGACCACTGTCCATTCAGCACTATAGACTGCACTGCCTACATCTGGCTCTCATTAGTCCACGGTTTTGTTCATCCGAATGACCTCTGCCAGGTTCACTCAGAATGAGGTTCTGAGTTATTGCAACATAGGAGCGTTTCACTGCTATCAAGGCTTATTAGGAAGAATTCCTGAAACTTGCTGCCCGCCGGCCGTCGGCTGTTCCAGGTGAATATCTCCTTGTAAATCCCCCATGTTTTCTTCTACACTCGTGAAATTTGGCCAGGGTACGAAGTGTGCATTGCTGCACAATTGCGCCTGCATAGCTCTGCCACGGTTGCAAACCTTCAGGGATGGCATCCAGATAAGCTGGTCCCCGTAGGACACTGCCGGCTGACTGGGTATATCAGCTTTCCGTTCTTCTCACCTGAGTGCTACTGATTCCAGCTTTGAAGGCTACTCTCTACTCAGCTGGAGAAGTAAGTTGAACCTCTACTTATGGCACTCTGTGAACGTTTGGAGAACTAGAGCTCAGGTGTTTGGCACGCGACCACTGTCCATCCAGCACTATGGACGGCACTGCTTACATCTGTCTCTAATTAGTCCACGGTTGTGTTCAACCGAATGACCTCTGCCGCGAACACTCAGAATGAGGTTCTGAGTTTTTGCAACATAGGAGCGTTTCACTGCTTTCAAGGCTTCTTAGGAAGAATTCGGGAAAATTGCTGCCAGCAGGCGTCCGGCTGTTGCAGCTGATCATCTCCTTGTAAATCCCCCATGGTTTCTTATACACTCGTGAAGTTTGGCCAGGGTACGAAGTGTGCTTCGCTGCACAATTGCGCCTGCATAGCTCTGCCGTGGTTGCAAACATTTAGGCGTGGTAGCCACATAGGCTGGTCCCCGTAGGACATTGCCACCGGACTGGGTATATCGGCTTCCCGTTCTTCTCACCTGAGTGCTACTGATTCCATCTTTGACGGCTACAGTCTACTCAACCGGAGCAGTAAGTTGAACCTCTACTCATGGCACTCTGTGAAAGTTTGGAGAACTAGAGCTCAGTTGTTTATCACGGGACCACTCTCCATCCAGCAGTATGGACGGCACTGCCTACATCTGGCTCTAATTAGTCCACGATTGTGTTCAGCCGAATGACCTCTGCCGGGAACACTCAGAATGAGGGTCTGAGTTATTGCAACATAGGAACGTTTCACTGCTTTCAAGGCTTCTTAGGAAGAATTCCGGATATTGCTGCTGGCAGGCCTCCGGCTGTTCTGGGTGAACATCCCCTTGTAAATCCCCTGTGGTTTCTTCTACACCTGTGAAGTTTGGCCAGGGTACCCAGGTTGCATTGCTGCACAATTGCGCCTGCATAGCTCTGCCACGGGTGCAAACATTCTGGCGTGGCAGCCAGATAGGCTGGTCCAGGTAGGACACTGCCAGCGGACTGGGTATATCTGCTTCCCGTTCTTCTCACCTGAGTGCTAATGATTCCAGCTATGAAGGCTACACTCTACTAAGCCGTAGCAGTAAGTTGAACCTCTACTTATGGGACTCTGTGATAGTTTGGAGAACTAGAGCTCAGTTGTTTAGCACGGGACCACTGTCCATCGTGCACTATGGAGGACACTGCATACATTTTCTCTAATTAGTCCACGGTTTTGTTCAGCGGAATGACCTCTGCCGGGAATACTCAGAACGAGGTTCTGAGTTATTGCAACATAGGACCATATCACTGCTTCCAAGGCTTCTTAGGAAGAAGTCCGGAATCTGTCTGCCGGCAGGCCTCCGACTATTTCGGGTGAACATCTCCTTGTAAATCCCCCGTGGTTTCTTCTACACTCGTGAAGTTGGGCCAGGGTACGAAGTGTGCATTGCTGCCCAATTGCGCCTGCATAGCTCTGCCCCGGTTGCAAACATTCAGGCATGGAAGCCAGATATGCTGTTCCCCGTAGGACACCGCTTGCTGACTGGGTATATCTGCTTCCGGTTCTTCTCACCTGGTTGCTACTGATTCCAGCTTTGAAAGCTACACTCTACTCAACCGGAGCAGTAAGTTGAACCTCTACTTATGGCACTCTTTGAAAGTTTGTAGAACTAGAGCTCAGTTGTTTGGCTCGCGACCACTGTCCATAAAGCACTATGGACGGGACTGCGTACATCTGGCTCTAGTTAGTCCATGGTTGTGTTCAGCCGAATGACCTCTGCCGGGAACACTCATAATGAGGTTCTGAGTTATTGCAACATAGGTGCGTTTCACTGCTTTCAAGGCGTCTTAGAAAGAATTCCGGAATCTTTCTGCCGCCAGGCCTCCGGCTGTTCCGGGTGAACATCTCCTTGTAAATCCCCCGTGATTTCATCTACACCCGGGAAGTTTGGCCAGGGTACCCAGTTTGCATTCCCGCACAATTGCACCTGCATAGCTCTGCCACGGGTGCAAACATTCAGATGTGGAGGTCAGATAGGCTGGTCAGGGTAGGACACTGCCAGCCGACTGCGTATATCTGCTTCCCGTTCTTCTCACCTGAGTGCTACTGATGCCAGCTTTGAAGGCTACACTCTACACAGCCGGAGCAGTAAGTTGAACCTCTACTTATGGCCCTCTGTGAAAGTTTGGAGAACTAGAGCTCAGTTGTTTAGCACGGGACCACTGTCCATCGAGCACTATGGACGACACTGCATAAATCTGGCTCTAATTAGTCCCCGGTTGTGTTCAGCCAAATGACCTCTGCCGGGAACACTCAGAATGAGGTTCTGAGTTATTGCAACATAGGAGCTTTTCACTGCTTTCAAGGCTTCTTAGGAAGAATTCCGAAATCTTGCTGCTGGAAGCCCTACGTCTGTTGTGAGTGAACATCTCCTTGTAAATCCCCCGTGGTTTCTTGTACACCCGTGAAGTTTTTCCAGGGTACCCAGTTTGCAGTGCTGCACAATTGCGCCTGGATAGGTCTGCCTTGGTTGCAAACATTCAGGCATGGCAGCCAGATAGGCTGGTCTCCGTAGGACACTGCCAACGAACTGGGTATATCTGCTTCCCGTACTACTCACCTGAGTGCTACTGATTCCAGCTTTGACAGGTACACTCTTCTCAACCGGAGCAGTAAGTTGAACCTCTACTTATGGCACTCTGTGAAAGTTTGTAGAACGAGAGCTCAGTTGTTTGGCTCGCGACCACTGTCCATCCAGCACTATGGACGGCACTGCCTACATCTGGCCCTAATTAGTCCACGGTTGTGTTCAGCCGAATGACCTTTGCCGGAAACACTCAGAATGAGGTTCTGAGTTATTGCAACATTGGAGCGGTTCAATGCTTTCAAGGCTTTTTAGGAATAATTCTCGAATCTTTCTGCCGGGAGGCCTCCTGCTGTTCCGGGTTTACACCTCCTTGTAAATCCCCCGTGGTTTCTTCTACACCCGTGAAGTTTGGGCAGGGTACACATTTTGCATTGCTGCACAATTGAGCCTGCATAGCTCTGCCGCGGTTGCAGTCATTCGGGCCAGGCAGCAAGATAGGCTGGTGGCTGTAGGACACTGCCTTCGAACTGGCTATATCTGCTTCCCGTTCTTCTCACCTGAGTGCTCCTGATTCCAGCTTTGAAGGCTACACTCTACTCAGTTGGAGCAGTAACTTAAAACTCTACTTATGGAACTCTGTGAAAGTTTGGAGAAGAGAGCTCAGTTGTTTGGCAAGCGCCCACTGTCCATCCAGCACTATGGACGGCACTGCCTACATCTGGCTCTAATTAGTCCACGGTTGTGTTCACCCGAATGACCTCTGCCTGGAACACTCAGAATGAGGGTCTGAGTTATTGCAACATAGGAACGTTTCACTGCTTTCAAGGCTTCTTAGGAAGAATTCCGGATATTGCTGCTGGCAGGCCTCCGGCTGTTCTGGGTGAACATCCCCTTGTAAATCCCCTGTGGTTTCTTCTACACCTGTGAAGTTTGGCCAGGGTACCCAGGTTGCATTGCTGCACAATTGCGCCTGCATAGCTCTGCCACGGGTGCAAACATTCTGGCGTGGCAGCCAGATAGGCTGGTCCAGGTAGGACACTGCCAGCGGACTGGGTATATCTGCTTCCCGTTCTTCTCACCTGAGTGCTAATGATTCCAGCTATGAAGGCTACACTCTACTAAGCCGTAGCAGTAAGTTGAACCTCTACTTATGGGACTCTGTGATAGTTTGGAGAACTAGAGCTCAGTTGTTTAGCACGGGACCACTGTCCATCGTGCACTATGGAGGACACTGCATACATTTTCTCTAATTAGTCCACGGTTTTGTTCAGCAGAATGACCTCTGCCGGGAATACTCAGAACGAGGTTCTGAGTTATTGCAACATAGGACCATATCACTGCTTTCAAGGCTTCTTAGGAAGAAGTCCGGAATCTGTCTGCCGGCAGGCCTCCGACTATTTCGGGTGAACATCTCCTTGTAAATCCCCCGTGGTTTCTTCTACACTCGTGAAGTTGGGCCAGGGTACGAAGTGTGCATTGCTGCCCAATTGCGCCTGCATAGCTCTGCCCCGGTTGCAAACATTCAGGCATGGAAGCCAGATATGCTGTTCCCCGTAGGACACCGCTTGCTGACTGGGTATATCTGCTTCCGGTTCTTCTCACCTGGTTGCTACTGATTCCAGCTTTGAAAGCTACACTCTACTCAACCGGAGCAGTAAGTTGAACCTCTACTTATGGCACTCTTTGAAAGTTTGTAGAACTAGAGCTCAGTTGTTTGGCTCGCGACCACTGTCCATAAAGCACTATGGACGGGACTGCGTACATCTGGCTCTAGTTAGTCCATGGTTGTGTTCAGCCGAATGACCTCTGCCGGGAACACTCATAATGAGGTTCTGAGTTATTGCAACATAGGTGCGTTTCACTGCTTTCAAGGCGTCTTAGAAAGAATTCCGGAATCTTTCTGCCGCCAGGCCTCCGGCTGTTCCGGGTGAACATCTCCTTGTAAATCCCCCGTGATTTCATCTACACCCGGGAAGTTTGGCCAGGGTACCCAGTTTGCATTCCCGCACAATTGCACCTGCATAGCTCTGCCACGGGTGCAAACATTCAGATGTGGAGGCCAGATAGGCTGGTCAGGGTAGGACACTGCCAGCCGACTGCGTATATCTGCTTCCCGTTCTTCTCACCTGAGTGCTACTGATGCCAGCTTTGAAGGCTACACTCTACACAGCCGGAGCAGTAAGTTGAACCTCTACTTATGGCCCTCTGTGAAAGTTTGGAGAACTAGAGCTCAGTTGTTTAGCACGGGACCACTGTCCATCGAGCACTATGGACGACACTGCATAAATCTGGCTCTAATTAGTCCCCGGTTGTGTTCAGCCAAATGACCTCTGCCGGGAACACTCAGAATGAGGTTCTGAGTTATTGCAACATAGGAGCTTTTCACTGCTTTCAAGGCTTCTTAGGAAGAATTCCGAAATCTTGCTGCTGGAAGCCCTACGTCTGTTGTGAGTGAACATCTCCTTGTAAATCCCCCGTGGTTTCTTGTACACCCGTGAAGTTTTTCCAGGGTACCCAGTTTGCAGTGCTGCACAATTGCGCCTGGATAGGTCTGCCTTGGTTGCAAACATTCAGGCATGGCAGCCAGATAGGCTGGTCTCCGTAGGACACTGCCAACGAACTGGGTATATCTGCTTCCCGTACTACTCACCTGAGTGCTACTGATTCCAGCTTTGACAGGTACACTCTTCTCAACCGGAGCAGTAAGTTGAACCTCTACTTATGGCACTCTGTGAAAGTTTGTAGAACGAGAGCTCAGTTGTTTGGCTCGCGACCACTGTCCATCCAGCACTATGGACGGCACTGCCTACATCTGGCTCTAATTAGTCCACGGTTGTGTTCAGCCGAATGACCTTTGCCGGAAACACTCAGAATGAGGTTCTGAGTTATTGCAACATTGGAGCGGTTCAATGCTTTCAAGGCTTTTTAGGAAGAATTCTCGAATCTTTCTGCCGGGAGGCCTCCTGCTGTTCCGGGTTTACACCTCCTTGTAAATCCCCCGTGGTTTCTTCTACACCCGTGAAGTTTGGGCAGGGTACACATTTTGCATTGCTGCAAAATTGCGCCTGCATAGCTCTGCCGCGGTTGCAGTCATTCGGGCCAGGCAGCAAGATAGGCTGGTGGCTGTAGGACACTGCCTTCGAACTGGCTATATCTGCTTCCCGTTCTTCTCACCTGAGTGCTCCTGATTCCAGCTTTGAAGGCTACACTCTACTCAGTTGGAGCAGTAACTTAAAACTCTTCTTATGGAACTCTGTGAAAGTTTGGAGAAGAGAGCTCAGTTGTTTGGCAAGCGCCCACTGTCCATCCAGCACTATGGACGGCACTGCCTACATCTGGCTCTAATTAGTCCACGGTTGTGTTCACCCGAATGACCTCTGCCTGGAACACTCAGAATGAGGTTTTTAGTTATTGCAATATAGGAGCGTTTCACTGCTTTCAAGGCTTCTGAGAAAGAATTCCGGAACCTTGCTGCCGGCAGGCCTCTGGCTGTTCTGGCTGAACATCTCCTTGTAAATCCCCCGTGGTTTCTTGTACACTCGTGAAGTATGGCCAGGGTATGCAGTTTGCATTGCTGCACAATTGCGCCTGCATATCTCTGCCGTGGTTGCAAACATTCAGGCGTGGCAGCCAGATAGGCTGGTCCAAGGAGGACACTGCCACCGGACTGGGTATATCTACTTCCCGTTTTTCTCACTTAAGTGCTACTGATTCTAGCTTTGACAGCTACACTCTACTCAACGGGAGCAGTAAGTTGAACCTCTGCTTATGGCACTCTGTGAAAGTTTGGAGAACTAGAGCTCAGTTGTTTGGCACGAGACCACTGTCCATCGATAACTATGGACGGCACTGCCTACATCTGGCTCTAATTAGTCCACGGTTGTGTTCAGTCGAATGACATCTGCCGGGAACACTCAGAATGAGGTTCTGAGTTATTGCAACATGGGAACGTTTCACTGCTTTCAAGGCTTCTAAGGAAGAATTCCGGAATCTTAATGCCGGCAGGAATCCTGCTGTTCCGGGTGAACATCTACTTGTAAATCCCCCGTGGTTTCTTGTACACCCGGGAAGTTTGGCCAGGGAACGCAGTTTGCATTGCTGCAAAATTGCGCCTGCATAGCTCTCCCGTGGTTGCAAACATTCAGGCGTGGCAGCCAGATAGGCTGGTCCCCGGAGGACACTGCCACCGGACTGGGTATATCTGCTTCCCGTTCTTCTCACCTGAGTGCTAATGATTCCAGCTTTGACGGCTACACTCTACTCAACCGGAGCAGTAAGTTGAAACACTACTTATGGCACTCTGTAAAAGTTTGGAGAACTAGAGCTCAGTTGTTTCCCACGCGACCACAGTCCATCCAGCACTATGGACCGCACTGTCTACATGTGGCACTAATTTGTCCACGGTTGTGTTCAGCCGAATGACCTCTACCGGGAACACTCAGAATGAGGTTCTGAGTTATTGCAACATAGCAGCGTTTCACTGCTTTCAAGGCTTCTTAGGAAGAATTCCGGAATCTGTCTGTCGGCAGGCCTCCGGCTCTTCCTGGCGAAAATCTCCTTGTAAATCCCAGGTGGTTTCTTGTACACCCGTGAAGTATGCCCAGGGTACGCAATTTGCATTGCTGCAAAATTGTGCCTGCATAGCTCTGCCGGTGTTGAAAACACTGAGTCGTGGCAGCTGGATAGGCTGTTCCCCGGAGGACACTGCCAGCTTGCTGGGTATATCTGCTTCCCGTTCTTCTCACTTGAGTGCTACTGATTCCAACTTTCATGGCTACACTCTACTCAACCAGAGTCTAAGTTGAACCTCTACTTATGGCACTCTGTGAACTTTTGGAGAACTAGAGCAAAATTGTTTGGCACACGACCACTGTCCATTCAGCACTATGGACGGCACTGCCTACATCTGCCTCTAATTAGTCCACGGTTGTGTTCAGCCGAATGACCTCTGCCGTCAACTCTCAGAATGAGGTTCTGAGTTATTGCAACATAGGAGCGTTTCACTGCTTTCAAGTCTTCTTAGGAAGAATTCCAGACTCTTGCTGCCCTCAGCCCTCCGGCTGTTCCGGGTGAACATCTCCTTATAAATCCCCCGTGGTTTCTTCTACACCCGTGAAGTTTGGCCAGGGTACGCAGTTTGCATTGCTGCACAATTGCGCCTGCATAGATCTGCCACGGGTGCAAAAATTCAGGCGTGGCAGCCAGATAGGCTGGTCCCCGTAGGACACTGCCAGCGGACTAGGTATATCTGCTTCCCATTCTTCTCACCTGAGTGCTAATGATTCCAGCTTTGACGGCTACACTCTACTCAACCGGACCAGTAAGTTGAAACTCTACTTATGGCACTCTGTGAAAGTTTGAAGATCTAGAGATCAGTTGTTTGGCACGCGACCACTGTCCACCCAACACTATGGACGGCCCTGCCTACATCTGCCTCTAATTAGTCCACGGTTGTGTTCAGCCGAATGACCTCTGCCGGGAACACTCAGAATGAGGTTCTGAGTTATTGCAACATAGGAGCGTTTCACTGCTTTCAAGGTTTCTTAGGAAAAATTCCGGAATCTTGCTGCCGGGAGGCCTCCAGATGTTCCGGGTGAACATCTACTTGTAAATCCCCCGTGGTTTCTTGTACACCCGTGAAGTTTGGCCAGGGTACGCAGTGTATTGATGCACAATTGCGCCTGCATAGCTCTGCCGCGGTTGCAAATATTCATTCATGGCAGCCAGATAGGCTGGTCCCCGTAGGACACTGCAAGCGGACTGGGTATATCTGCTTCCCATACTTCTCCCTGAGTGCTACTGATTCCAGGGTTGACGGTTACACTCTACTCAACCGGAGAAGTAAGTTGAACCTCTACTTAGGGCACTCCGTGGAAGTCTGGAGAACTAGAGCTCAGTTGTTTGGCAGGGGACCACTGTCCATCCAGCACAATGGACGGCACTGCCCACATCTGGCTCTAATTAGTCCACGGTTATGTTCAGCCGAATGACCTCTGCCGGGAACACTCAGAATGAGGTTCTGAGTTATTGCAACATAGGAGCGCTTCACTGCTTTCAAGGCTTCTTAGGACGCATTCCGGAATCTTGGTGCCGGCAGGCCTTCGGCTGTTCCGGGTGAACATCTCTTTGTAAATCCCCCGCGGTTTCTTCTACACCCGTGAAGTTTTGCCAGGATACGAAGTTTGCATTGCTGCACAATTGCGCCTACATAGCTCTGCGGCGGGTGCAAACATTCAGGCGAGGCAGCCAGATAGTCTGGTCCCCGAAGGACAGTGTCAGCTGACTAGATATATCTGCTTCCCATTCTTCTCTCCTGAGTACTACTGATTCCAGCTTTAATGGCTAGATTCTACACAAACGGAGCAGTAAGTTGAACATCTAGTTATGGCACTCTGTGAAAGTTTGCAGAACTAGAGCCCAGTTGTTTGTCACGGGACCACTGTCCATGCAGCAATATGGACGGCACTGCCTTCATCTGGCTCTAATTAGTCCACGGTGTGTTCAGCCGAATGACCTCTGCCGGGAACACTCAGAATGAGTTTCTGAGTTATTGCAACATAGGAGCGTTTCACTGCTTTCAAGTCTTATTAGGAAGAATTCCGGAATCTTGCTCCCGGCTGCCCTCCGGCTGTTCCGGGTGATCATCTCCTTGTAAATCCCCCGTTTTTTCTTGTACACCCGGGAAGTTGGGACAGACTACGCAGTTTGCACTGCGGCACAATTGCGGATGCATAGCTTTGCCGCGGGTGCAAACATTCAGGTGTGGCAGCCAGATAGGCTGGTCCCCGTAGGACACTGCCAGGGGACTTTGTTTATGTGCTTCCCGTTCTTCTCACTGAGTGCTACTGATTCCAGTTTTTACGGCTACACTCTTCTCAACCAGAGCAGTAAGTTGAACCTCTACTTATGGAACTCTCTGAAAGTTTGAAGAACTAGAGCTCAGTTGTTTGGCACGTGACCACTGTCCATGCAGCACTATGGACTGCCCTGCCAACATCTGGCTCAAATTAGTCCACGGTCGTGTTCAGCCGAATGACCTCTGCCGGGAACACTCAGAATGAGGTTCTGAGTTATTGCAAAATAGGAGCGTTTAACTGCTTTCAAGGCTTCTTAGGAAGAATTCCGGAACCTTGCTGCCGGCCGGCCTCCGGCTGTTGCCGGTGATCATCTCCTTGTAAATCCCCCGTGGTTTCTTCTACACCCCTGAAGTTTGGCCAGGCTACGCAGTTAGCATTGTTGCAGAATTGGGACTGCATAGTTCTTCCGCGGGTGCAAATATTTAGGCGTGGTAGCCAGATAGGCGGGTCCTCGTAGGACACTGCCAGCTGACGTGATATATCGGCTTCCCGTTCTTCTCACTTGAGTGCTACTTATTCCAGCTATGACGGCTACACTCTTCTCAACCGGAGCAGTAAGTTGAACCTCTACTTATGGCACTGTGTGAAAGTTTGGAGAACTAGAACTCAGTTGTTTGGCACGCAACCACTGTCCATCCAGCAGTATGGATGGCACTGCCGACATCTGGCTCTAATTAGTCCACGGTTGTGTTCTGCCGAATTAGCTCGTCCGGGAACACTCAGAATGAAGTTTTGAGTTATTGCAACATAGGAGCGTTTCACTGCTTTCAAGGCTGATTAGGAAGAATTCCGGAAACTTGCTGCTGGCAGGCCTCCGGCTGTTCCTGGTGAACATCTCCTTGTAAATTCCCCGTGGTTTCTTCTACACCCATGAAGTTTGGCCAGGCTATGCAGTTGTCATTGCTGCACAATTGCTCCTGCATCGCTCTGCCGCCAATGCAAGCATTCAGGTGTGGCAGCCAGATAGGTTGCTCCCCGTGAGCCAGTGGCAGAGGACGGGGTATATCTTCTGCCCGTTCTTCTCACCTGAGTGCTACTGATTCCAGCTTTGACCCCTACACTCTACTCAACCGGAGCAGGAAGTTGAACCTCTACTTATGGCACTCTGTGAAAGTTTGGAGAACTAGAGCTCAGTTGTTTGGCACACGACCACTGTCCATCCAGCACTATGGACGGCACTGCCTACATCTGGCTGTAATTAGTCAACGGTTGTGTTCAGCCGAATGAACTCTGCTGGGAACACTCAGAATGACGTTCTGAGTTATTGCAACATAGGAGCCTTTCACTGCTTCCATGGCTTCTTAGGAAGAATTCCGGAATCTTGCTGCAAGCAGGGTTTCGGCTGTTCCGGGTGAACATCTCCTTGTAAATCCCCCGTGGTTTCTTGTACACCTGTGAAGTTTGGCCAGGTAACGCAGTTTGCATTGCTGCACAATTGCCCCTGCATAGCTCTGCCGCGGTGGCAAACATTTAGGCGTAGCAGCCAGAAAGGCTGGTCCACGTAGGACACTGCCAGCGGACTGGGTATATCTGCTTGCCGTTCTTCTGACCTGAGTGCTACTGATTCCAGCTTTGGTGGCTACACTCTACTCCACCGGAGCAGTAAGTTGAACCTCTGCTTATGGCACTCTGTGAAAGTTTGGAGAACGAGCACTCACTTGTTTCGCACGTGACCAATGTCCAACCAGCACTACATACACCACTTCCTACATCTGGCTCTAGTTAGTCCATGATTGTGTTCAGCCGAATGACCTCTGCTGGGAACACTCAGAATGAGGTTCTTAGTTATTGCATCATAGGTGCATTTCACTGATTTCAATGCTTCTTAGGAAGGATTCAAGAATCTTGCTGCCGGTAGGCCTCCGGCTGTACCGGGTGAACATCTCCTTGTAAATCCCCAGTGGTTTCTTGTACACCCGTGAAGTTTGGACAGGGTACGCAGTTTGCATTTCTGCACAATTGTGCCTGCATAGCTCTGCCGAGGTTGCAAACATTCAGGCGTGGCAGATAAATAGGCTGGTCCCCGTAGGACACTGCCAGCGGACTGGCTATATATGCTTTCCGTTCTTCTCACCTGAGTGCTACTGATTCCAGCTTTGACGGCTACACTCTACTCAACCAGAGCAGTAAGTTGAACCTCTACTTATGGCACTCTGTGAAAGTTTGTAGTACTAGAGCTCAGTTGTTTGGCACAAGACCACTGTCCATCCAGCACTATGGACGGCACTGCCTACATCTGGCCCTAATTAGTCCACAGTTGTGTTCAGCTGAATGACCTCTGCCGGGAACACTCAGAATGAGGTTCTGAGTTATTGCAACGTGGGAGCGTTTCACTTCTTTCAAGGCCTCTTAGGAAGAATACGGGAATCTTGCTGCCGGCAGACCTAAGGTTGTTCTGGTTGAACATCTCCTTGTAAATCCCCCGTGGTTTCTTGTATACCCCTGAAATTTGGCCAGGGTACGCAGTGTGCATTGCTGCACAATTGCTCCTGCATAACTCTGCCGCGGTTGCAAACATTCAGGCGTGGCACCCAGATAGTCTCGACCCGTAGGACACTGCCAGCGGACTTGGTATATCTGCTTCCTGTTCTTCTCACCTGACTGCTACTGATTCCAGCTTTGACGGCTACACTCTACTCAACCGGAGCAGTAAGTTGAACCTCTACTTATGGCACTCTGTGAAAGTTTGGAGAACTAGAGTTCAGTTGTTTGGCACGCTACCACTCTCCATCCAGCACTATGGACGGCACTCTGTACATGTGGCTCTAATTAGTCCACGGTTGTGTTCAGCTGAATGACCTCTGCCGGGAACACTCAGAATGAGGTTCTGAGTTATTGCAACATAGTAGCGTGTCACTGCTTTCAAGGCTTCTTAGGAAAAATTCGGGAAACTTGCTGACGGCAGGTCTCGGGCTGTTCCGGGTGAACATCTCCTCGTAAATCCCGCGTGGTTTCTTGTACTCTCGTGGCGTTTGGCCAGGGTATGCAGTTTGCATTGCTGCACAAATGAGACTGCATAGCTCTGTGGCGATTGCAAACATTCAGGCGTGGCAACCAGATAGGCTGGTCCCCGTAGGACACTGCCAGCGGACTGGGTATATCTGCTTCTCGTTTTTCTCACCTGAGTGCTACTGATTACTGCTTTGATGTCTACACTCTACTCAATTGGAGCAGTAAGTTGAACTTCTACTTATGGCACTCTGTGAAAGTTTGGAGTACTAGAGCTCAGTCCTTTGGAACGCGACCACTCTCCATCCAGCTCTATGGACCGCACAGCCTTAATCTTGCTCTAATTAGTCCACGGCTGTGTTGAGCCGAATGACCTCTGCCGGGAACACTCAGAATGAGTTTCTGAGTCATTGCAACATAGGAGCGTTTCACTGCTTTCAAGGCTTCTTAGGAAGAATTCAGGAATCTTGCTGCCGGCAGGCCTCCGGCTGTTCCGGGTGAACATCTCCTTGTAAATCCCCCGTGGTTTCTTGTAAACCCGTGAAGATTGGCCACGGTATGTAATTTGCATTGCTGCACAATTGCGCCTGCATAGCTCTGCTGCCTTTCCAAACATTCAGGCGTGGCTGCCAGATAGGCTGGGACCCGTATGACACTGCCAGCTGACTGGGTATATCTGCTTCCCGTTCCTCTAACCTGAGGGCTACTGATTCCAGCTTTGAGTGCTACACTCTACTCATCCAGAACAGTAAGTTGAAACTCTACTTATGGCACTTTGTCAAAGTTTGGAGAACTAGAGCTCAGTTGTTTGGCATGCGACAACTGTCCATCCAACACTATGTATGGCACTGCATACATCTGGCTCTAAT
This sequence comes from Dipodomys spectabilis, assembly GCF_019054845.1. Lineage (NCBI taxonomy): Eukaryota > Metazoa > Chordata > Mammalia > Rodentia > Heteromyidae > Dipodomys > Dipodomys spectabilis. Next base: position 2,254,431 of record NW_024870985.1, read on the forward strand.
TAGTCCACGGTTGTGTTCAGCTGAAAGACCTCTGCTGGGAACACTCAGAATGAGGTTCTGTATTATTGCAACATAGGAGTGTTTCACTGCTTTCAAGGTTTCTTAGGAAGAATTCCGGAATCTTGATGCCGCCATGTCTCCGCCTGTTCCGGGTGAACATCTCCTTGTAAATCCCCGGTGGTTTCTTGTACACCTGTGGAGTTCGGCCAGATTATGCTGTTTGCATTGCTGCACAATTGAGCCTGCATAGCTCTGCTGCGGTTGAAAACCTTCAGGCATGGCAGCCAGATAGGCTGGTCCCCGTAGGACACTGCCAACGGACTGGGTATATCTGCTTCACGTTCTTCTCACCTGAGTGCTACTGATTCCAGCTTTGACCTCTACACTCTACTCAACAGGAGCAGTAAGTTGAACCTCTGCTTATGGCACTCTGTGCAAGTTTGGAGAACGAGCACTCAGTTGTTTCGCACGTGACCAATGTCCAACCAGCACTACATACACCACTTCCTACATCTGGCTCTAGTTAGTCCAGGATTGTGTTCAGCCGAATGACCTCTGCCGGGAACACTCAGAATGAGGTTCTTAGTTATTGCATCATAGGTGCATTTCACTGATTTCAATGCTTCTTAGGAAGGATTCAAGAATCTTGCTGCCGGTAGGCCTCCGGCTGTACCGGGTGAACATCTCCTTGTAAATCCCCAGTGTTTTCTTGTACACCCGTGAAGTTTGGACAGGGTACGCAGTTTGCATTACTGCACAATTGTGCCTGCATAGCTCTGCTGAGGTTGCAAACATTCAGGCGTGGCAGATAGATAGGCTGGTCCCCGAAGGACACTGGCAGCGGACTGGCTATATATGCTTTCCGTTCTTCTCACCTGAGTGCTACTGATTACTGCTTTGATGTCTACACTCTACTCAATTGGAGCAGTAAGTTGAACTTCTACTAATGGCACTCTGTGAAACTTTGGAGAACTTGAGCTCAGTTGTTTGACACACGACAGCTCTCCATCCAGCCCTATGGTCGGCACTGTGTACATCTGGCTCTAATTAGTCCACGGTTGTGTTCAGCCGAATGACCTCTGCCCTGAACACTCAGAATGAGGTTCTGAGTTATTGCAACATCTTAGTGTTTCACCACTTTCAAGGCTTCTTAGGAATAATTCCGGAATCTTTTTGCCGGCAGGCCTCCAGCCGTTTCAGGTGAACATCTCCTTGTAAATCCCCCGTGGTTTCTTGTACACCCGTGAAGTTTGGCCAGGGTACCCAGTTTGCATTGCTGCACAATTGCGCCTGCATAGCTCTGCCGCATTTGTAAACATTCAGGCGTGGCATCCAGATAGGCTGGTCCCCGTAGGTCATTGCCAGCGGACTCGGTATATCTGCTTCCCGTTCTTCTCACCTGAGTGCTACTGATATCACCTTTGACGGCTTCATTCTACTCTACCGGAGCAGTAAGTTGAACCCCTACTTATTGCACTCTGTGAAAGTTTGGAGAACTAGAGCTCAGTTGTTTGGCAGGCCACAACTGTCCATCCAACACTATGGACGGCACTGCCTACAAGTGGCTCTAATTAGTCCACGGTTGTGTTCAGCCGAATGACCTCTGCCCTGAACACTCAGAATGAGGTTCTGAGTTATTGCAACATCTTAGTGTTTCACCACTTTCAAGGCCTCTTAGGAAGAATTCCGGAATTTTGGTGCCGGCAGGCCTGCGGCTGTTCCGGGTGAACATCTCCTTTTAAATCCCCCGTGGTTTCTTGCACACCCGTGAAGTTTTGCCAGGGTACGCAGTTTGCATTGCTGCACAATTACGCCTGAACACCTCTGCCGAGATTTCAAACATTCAGGCGTGGCAGGCAGATAGGCTGGTCCCCGTAGGACACTGCTAGCTGACTGGGTATATCTGCTTCCCGTTCTTCCCACCTGAGTGCTACTGATTCCTGCTTTGACGGCTACACTCTACTCAACCAGAGCAGTAAGTTGAACCTCTACTTATGGCACTCTGTGAAAGTTTGGAGAACTAGAGCTCAGTTGTTTGGCACTCAACCACAGTCCATCCAGCACTATGGACGGCACTGCCTACATCTGGCTCTAATTAGTCCACGGGTGTGTTCAGCCCAATGACCTCTGCGGGGAACACTCAGAATTAGGTTTTGAGTTATTGCAACATAGGAGCGTTTCACTGCTTTCAAGGCTTCTTCCAAAGAATTCCGGAATCTTGCTGCATGAAGGCCTCCGGCTGTTGCGGGTGAACATCTCCTTGTAAATCCCCCGTGGTTTATTCTACACCCGGGAAGTTTGGCCAGGGTGCGCAGTTTGCATTGCTGCACAATTGCGCCTGCATAGCTCTGCCGCGGTTCCATTCAGGCGTGGCAGCCAGATAGGCTGGTCCCCATAGGTCACTGCCAGCAGACTGGATATATCTGCTTCCCGTTCTTCTCACCTGAGTGCTACTGATTCCAGCTTTGCCCGCTTCACTCTACTCAACCGAATCAGTAAGTTGAACCTCTACTTATGGCACTCTGTGAAAATTTGGAGAACTAGAGCTCAATTGTTTGGCACGAGACCACTGTATATCCAGCACTATGGACGGCACTGCATTAATCTTGCTCTAATTAGTCCACGGTTGTGTTCAGCCGAATGACATCTGCCAGGAACACTAGAATGAGGTTCTGAGTTATTGCAACATGGGAGCGTTTCACTGCTTTCAAGAATTCTTAGGAAGCATTCAGGAATCTTGCTGCCGGCAGGCCTCCAGCTCTTCTGGGTGAACATCTCCTTGTGAATCCCCCGTGGTTACTTCTTAACCTGTGAACTTTGGCCAGGTACTCAGTTTGCATTGCTGCACAATTGCACCTGCATAGCTCTTCCGCAGTTGCAAATATTCAGGCGTGGCAGCCAGATAGGCTGGTCACCGTAGGACATTGCCAGCTGACTGGGTATATCTGCTTCCCGTTCTTCTCACCTGAGTGTAACTGATTCCAGCTTGGACGGCTACACTCTACTCAACCGGAGCAGTAAGTTGAACCTCTACTTATGGCACTCTGTGATTGTTTGGAGAATTAGAGTTCAGTTGTTTGGCACGCAACCATTGTCCATCCATCACTATGCACGTTACTGCCTACACCTTTCTCTAATTAGTCCACGGTTGTGTTCAGCCGAATGACCTCTGCCGGGAACACTCAGAATGAGGTTCTGAGTTATTGAAACATAGGAGCGTTTCACTGCTTTCAAGGCTTCTTAGGAAGAATTCCGGAATCTTGCTGCTGGCAGGTCTCTGGCAGTTCCGGGTGAACATCTCCTTGTAAATCCCCCAGTGGTTTTTTGTACAACCGGGAAGTTTGGTGAGGGTACGCAGTTTGCATTGCTGCACAATTGCGCATGCATAGCTCTGCAGCGGTTGTAAATATTCAGGCGTGGCAGCCAGATAGTCTGGTGCCCGTAGGACACTGCCAGCGGACTGTGTATATCTGCTTCCCGTTCTTCTCGCCTGAGTGCTACTGATTCCAGCTTTGACGGCTACACTCTACTCAACCGGAGAAGAAAGTCGAACCTCTACTTATGGCACTCTGTGAAAGTTTGGAGAACTAGAGCTCAGTTGTTTGGCACGCGACCAAGGTCCATCCAGCTCTATGCACGTTACTGCCTACATCTTTCTCTAATTAGTCCACGGTTGTGTTCAGCCGAATGACCTCTGCCGGGAACACTCAGAATGAGGTTCTGAGTTATTGCAACATAGGAGCGTTTCACTGCTTTCAAGGTTTCTTAGGAAAAATTCCGGAATCTTGCTGCCGGGAGGCCTCCAGATGTTCCGGGTGAACATCTACTTGTAAATCCCCCGTGGTTTCTTGTACACCCGTGAAGTTTGGCCAGGGTACGCAGTTTGCAATCCTGCACAATTGTCCCTGCAAAGCTACCCCGTGGGTGCAATCATTCAGGCGTGCAGCCAGATAGGCTGGTCACCGTAGGACACTGCGAGCCGACTGGGTATATCTGCTTCCCGTTCTTCTCACCTGATTGCTACTGATTCCAGCTTTGACGGCTACACTCTACTCAACTGGAGCAGTAAGATGAACCTCTACTTATGGCACCCTGTGAAAGTTTGGGGAACTAGAGCTCAGTTGTTTGGCACGCGACCACTGTCCATCCAGCACTATGGACGACACTGCCTACATCTGGCTCTAATTAGTCCACAGTTGTGTTCAGCCGAATGACCTCTGCCGGGAACACTCAGAATGAGGTTCTCAGTTATTGCAACATAGGAGCGTTTCACTGCTTTCAAGGCTTCCTAGGAAGAATTCCGGAGTCTTGTTCCTGGCAGGCCTCCGGCTGTTCTGGGTGAACATCTTGTAAATCCCCCGTCGTTTCTTCTTCACCCGTGAAATTTGGCCAGGTACGTAGTTTGCATTGCTGCACAATTGCGCCTGCATATCTCTGCCTCGGTTGCAAACATTCAGTCGTGGCAGCCAGATAGGCTGGTCCCAGTAGGACACAGCCAGCGGATTGGGTATATCTGCTTCCCGTTCTTCTCACCTGATTGCTACTGATTCCAGCTTTCACGGCTACACTCTACTCAACCGGAGCAGTAAGATAAACCTCTACTTATGGCACTCTGTGAAAGTTTGGAGAACTAGAGCTCAGTTGTATGACACGCGACCACTGTCCATCCAGCACTATGGACGGCACTGCGTACATCTGTCTCTAATTAGTCCACCGTTGTGTTCAGCCGAATGACCTCTGCTGGGAACACTCAGAATGAGGTTCTGAGTTATTGCAACATAGGAGCGTTTCACTGGTTTCCAGGCTTCTTAGGAAGAATTCCGGAATCTTGCTGCCGGCAGGAATCCGGCTGTTCAAGGTGAACATCTCCTTGTAATTCCCCCGTGGTCTCTTCTACACCGGAGAAGTTAGGCCAGGGCACGCAGTCTGCATTGCTGCACAATTGCACCTGCGTAGCTCTGCCACGATTGCAAACATTCAGGTGTGGCAGCCAGATAGGCTTCTCCTTCTAGGACACTGCCAGCTAATTGGGTATATCTGCTTCCCATACTTCTCACCTGAGTGGTACTAATTCCACCTTTGACGACTACACTCTACTCCTCCAGAGCAGTAAGTTGTACCTCTACTTATGGCACTCTGTGAAAGTTTGTAGAACTAGAGCTCAGTTGTTTGGCACGTGACCACTGTCCATCCAGCACTATGGACGGCACTGCCTACATCTGGCTCTAATTAGTCCATGGTTGTGTTCAGCCAAATGACCTCTGCCGGGAACACTCAGAATGAGGTTCTGAGTTATTGCAACATAGGAGCATTTCACTGCTTTTAAGGCATCTCAGGAAGAATTCCGCAAACTTGCTGCCCGCCAGCCTCCAGCTGTTCCAGGTGAACATCTCCTTGTAAATCACCCATGTTTTCTTCTACACTCATGAAGTTTGGCCAGGGTACGAAGTGTGCATTGCTGCACATTTGTGCCTGCAGAGCTCTGCCGCTGTTGCAAACCTTCAGGGATGGCATCCAGATAAGCTGGACCCCGTAGGACACTGCCAGCTGAATGGGTATATCAGCTTCCAGCCCTATGGACGGCACTTCCTACATGTAGCTCTAATGAGTCCACGGTTGTGTTCAGCCGAATGCCCTCTGCCAGAAACACTCAGAATGAGATTCTGAGTTATTACAACATAGAAGCGTTTCACTGCTTTCAAGGCTTCTTTGGAAGAATTCCCAAATCTTTCTGGAGGCAGGCTTCCAGCTGTTTGGGGTGAACATCTCCTTGTAAATCCCGCGTGGTTTCTTGTAAACCCGTGAAGTTTGGCCAGGATACGCAGTTTGCATTGCTGCACAGTTGCGTCTGCATAGCTCTGCCGTGGTAGCAAATATTCAGGCGTGGCAGCCAGATAGGCTGGGCCCCGTAGGACACTTCCAGCGGACTGGTTATATCTGCTTCCCGTTCTTCTCACCTGCGTGCTAATGATTCCAGCTTTGACCGCCACACTCTACTCAACCAGAGCAGTAAGTTGAACCTCTAATTATGGCACTCTGTGAAAGTTTGGAAAACTAGAGCTCAGTTGTTTGGCTGGCGACCACTGTCCATCTAGCACTATGGACGGCACTGCCTACATCTGGCTCTAATTAGTCCACCGTTGTGTTCAGCCGAATGACCTCTGCCGGGAACACTCAGAATGAGGTTCTGAGTTATTGCAACATAGGAGCGTTTCACTGCTTTCTAGGCCTCTTAGGAAGAATTCCGGAATCTTGCTGCTGGCAGGCCTCCGGATGTTCGGGGTGAACATCTCCTTGTAAATCCCCCGTGGTTTCTTGTACACCCGTGAAGTTTGGCCAGGGTACGCAGGTTGCTTTGCTGCACAATTGCGCCTGTATCGCTCTGCCAAGGTTGCAAACCTTGAGGCGTGGCAGCCAGATAGGCTGGTCCCCGAAAGGACACTGCCTGCTCACTGGGTATATCTGCTCCCCTTCTTCTCACCTGAGTGCTACTGATTCCAGCTTTGACGGCTACACTCTACTCAACTGGAGCAGTAAGTTGAACCTCTACTTAGGACACTCTGCGAAAGTTTGGAGAATTAGAGCTCAGTTGTTTATCACGCCACCACTCTCCATCCAGCACTATGCACGGCACTGCCTACATCTGGCTCTAATTAGTCCACGGTTGTGTTCAGCCGAATGACCTCTGCCTGGAACACTCAAAATGAGGTTCTGAGTTATTGCAACATAGGAGCATTTCACTACTTTCAAGACTTCTTAGGAAGAATTCAGGAATCTTGGGGCCGACAGGCCTCCGGCTGTTCCGGGTGAACATCTCCTTGTAAATCCCCCGTGGTTTCTTCTACACCCGTGAAGTTTGGCCAGGGTACGCAGTTTGCATTACTGCACAATTGCGCCTGCATAGATCTGCCGCGGTTCCAAACATCCAGGCGTGGCATCTAGGTAGGCTGGTCCCCGTAGGACACTGTCAGCGGACTCTGTATATCTGCTTCCCATTCTTCTCACCTGTGTGTTACTGATTCCTGCTTTGACGGCTACACACTACTCAACCGGAGCCATAAGTTGAAAATCTACTTATGGCATTCTGTGAAAGTTTGGAGAACTAGAGCTCAGTTGTTTGACACACGACCACTGTCCATTCAGCACTATAGACTGCACTGCCTACATCTGGCTCTCATTAGTCCACGGTTTTGTTCATCCGAATGACCTCTGCCAGGTTCACTCAGAATGAGGTTCTGAGTTATTGCAACATAGGAGCGTTTCACTGCTATCAAGGCTTATTAGGAAGAATTCCTGAAACTTGCTGCCCGCCGGCCGTCGGCTGTTCCAGGTGAATATCTCCTTGTAAATCCCCCATGTTTTCTTCTACACTCGTGAAATTTGGCCAGGGTACGAAGTGTGCATTGCTGCACAATTGCGCCTGCATAGCTCTGCCACGGTTGCAAACCTTCAGGGATGGCATCCAGATAAGCTGGTCCCCGTAGGACACTGCCGGCTGACTGGGTATATCAGCTTTCCGTTCTTCTCACCTGAGTGCTACTGATTCCAGCTTTGAAGGCTACTCTCTACTCAGCTGGAGAAGTAAGTTGAACCTCTACTTATGGCACTCTGTGAACGTTTGGAGAACTAGAGCTCAGGTGTTTGGCACGCGACCACTGTCCATCCAGCACTATGGACGGCACTGCTTACATCTGTCTCTAATTAGTCCACGGTTGTGTTCAACCGAATGACCTCTGCCGCGAACACTCAGAATGAGGTTCTGAGTTTTTGCAACATAGGAGCGTTTCACTGCTTTCAAGGCTTCTTAGGAAGAATTCGGGAAAATTGCTGCCAGCAGGCGTCCGGCTGTTGCAGCTGATCATCTCCTTGTAAATCCCCCATGGTTTCTTATACACTCGTGAAGTTTGGCCAGGGTACGAAGTGTGCTTCGCTGCACAATTGCGCCTGCATAGCTCTGCCGTGGTTGCAAACATTTAGGCGTGGTAGCCACATAGGCTGGTCCCCGTAGGACATTGCCACCGGACTGGGTATATCGGCTTCCCGTTCTTCTCACCTGAGTGCTACTGATTCCATCTTTGACGGCTACAGTCTACTCAACCGGAGCAGTAAGTTGAACCTCTACTCATGGCACTCTGTGAAAGTTTGGAGAACTAGAGCTCAGTTGTTTATCACGGGACCACTCTCCATCCAGCAGTATGGACGGCACTGCCTACATCTGGCTCTAATTAGTCCACGATTGTGTTCAGCCGAATGACCTCTGCCGGGAACACTCAGAATGAGGGTCTGAGTTATTGCAACATAGGAACGTTTCACTGCTTTCAAGGCTTCTTAGGAAGAATTCCGGATATTGCTGCTGGCAGGCCTCCGGCTGTTCTGGGTGAACATCCCCTTGTAAATCCCCTGTGGTTTCTTCTACACCTGTGAAGTTTGGCCAGGGTACCCAGGTTGCATTGCTGCACAATTGCGCCTGCATAGCTCTGCCACGGGTGCAAACATTCTGGCGTGGCAGCCAGATAGGCTGGTCCAGGTAGGACACTGCCAGCGGACTGGGTATATCTGCTTCCCGTTCTTCTCACCTGAGTGCTAATGATTCCAGCTATGAAGGCTACACTCTACTAAGCCGTAGCAGTAAGTTGAACCTCTACTTATGGGACTCTGTGATAGTTTGGAGAACTAGAGCTCAGTTGTTTAGCACGGGACCACTGTCCATCGTGCACTATGGAGGACACTGCATACATTTTCTCTAATTAGTCCACGGTTTTGTTCAGCGGAATGACCTCTGCCGGGAATACTCAGAACGAGGTTCTGAGTTATTGCAACATAGGACCATATCACTGCTTCCAAGGCTTCTTAGGAAGAAGTCCGGAATCTGTCTGCCGGCAGGCCTCCGACTATTTCGGGTGAACATCTCCTTGTAAATCCCCCGTGGTTTCTTCTACACTCGTGAAGTTGGGCCAGGGTACGAAGTGTGCATTGCTGCCCAATTGCGCCTGCATAGCTCTGCCCCGGTTGCAAACATTCAGGCATGGAAGCCAGATATGCTGTTCCCCGTAGGACACCGCTTGCTGACTGGGTATATCTGCTTCCGGTTCTTCTCACCTGGTTGCTACTGATTCCAGCTTTGAAAGCTACACTCTACTCAACCGGAGCAGTAAGTTGAACCTCTACTTATGGCACTCTTTGAAAGTTTGTAGAACTAGAGCTCAGTTGTTTGGCTCGCGACCACTGTCCATAAAGCACTATGGACGGGACTGCGTACATCTGGCTCTAGTTAGTCCATGGTTGTGTTCAGCCGAATGACCTCTGCCGGGAACACTCATAATGAGGTTCTGAGTTATTGCAACATAGGTGCGTTTCACTGCTTTCAAGGCGTCTTAGAAAGAATTCCGGAATCTTTCTGCCGCCAGGCCTCCGGCTGTTCCGGGTGAACATCTCCTTGTAAATCCCCCGTGATTTCATCTACACCCGGGAAGTTTGGCCAGGGTACCCAGTTTGCATTCCCGCACAATTGCACCTGCATAGCTCTGCCACGGGTGCAAACATTCAGATGTGGAGGTCAGATAGGCTGGTCAGGGTAGGACACTGCCAGCCGACTGCGTATATCTGCTTCCCGTTCTTCTCACCTGAGTGCTACTGATGCCAGCTTTGAAGGCTACACTCTACACAGCCGGAGCAGTAAGTTGAACCTCTACTTATGGCCCTCTGTGAAAGTTTGGAGAACTAGAGCTCAGTTGTTTAGCACGGGACCACTGTCCATCGAGCACTATGGACGACACTGCATAAATCTGGCTCTAATTAGTCCCCGGTTGTGTTCAGCCAAATGACCTCTGCCGGGAACACTCAGAATGAGGTTCTGAGTTATTGCAACATAGGAGCTTTTCACTGCTTTCAAGGCTTCTTAGGAAGAATTCCGAAATCTTGCTGCTGGAAGCCCTACGTCTGTTGTGAGTGAACATCTCCTTGTAAATCCCCCGTGGTTTCTTGTACACCCGTGAAGTTTTTCCAGGGTACCCAGTTTGCAGTGCTGCACAATTGCGCCTGGATAGGTCTGCCTTGGTTGCAAACATTCAGGCATGGCAGCCAGATAGGCTGGTCTCCGTAGGACACTGCCAACGAACTGGGTATATCTGCTTCCCGTACTACTCACCTGAGTGCTACTGATTCCAGCTTTGACAGGTACACTCTTCTCAACCGGAGCAGTAAGTTGAACCTCTACTTATGGCACTCTGTGAAAGTTTGTAGAACGAGAGCTCAGTTGTTTGGCTCGCGACCACTGTCCATCCAGCACTATGGACGGCACTGCCTACATCTGGCCCTAATTAGTCCACGGTTGTGTTCAGCCGAATGACCTTTGCCGGAAACACTCAGAATGAGGTTCTGAGTTATTGCAACATTGGAGCGGTTCAATGCTTTCAAGGCTTTTTAGGAATAATTCTCGAATCTTTCTGCCGGGAGGCCTCCTGCTGTTCCGGGTTTACACCTCCTTGTAAATCCCCCGTGGTTTCTTCTACACCCGTGAAGTTTGGGCAGGGTACACATTTTGCATTGCTGCACAATTGAGCCTGCATAGCTCTGCCGCGGTTGCAGTCATTCGGGCCAGGCAGCAAGATAGGCTGGTGGCTGTAGGACACTGCCTTCGAACTGGCTATATCTGCTTCCCGTTCTTCTCACCTGAGTGCTCCTGATTCCAGCTTTGAAGGCTACACTCTACTCAGTTGGAGCAGTAACTTAAAACTCTACTTATGGAACTCTGTGAAAGTTTGGAGAAGAGAGCTCAGTTGTTTGGCAAGCGCCCACTGTCCATCCAGCACTATGGACGGCACTGCCTACATCTGGCTCTAATTAGTCCACGGTTGTGTTCACCCGAATGACCTCTGCCTGGAACACTCAGAATGAGGGTCTGAGTTATTGCAACATAGGAACGTTTCACTGCTTTCAAGGCTTCTTAGGAAGAATTCCGGATATTGCTGCTGGCAGGCCTCCGGCTGTTCTGGGTGAACATCCCCTTGTAAATCCCCTGTGGTTTCTTCTACACCTGTGAAGTTTGGCCAGGGTACCCAGGTTGCATTGCTGCACAATTGCGCCTGCATAGCTCTGCCACGGGTGCAAACATTCTGGCGTGGCAGCCAGATAGGCTGGTCCAGGTAGGACACTGCCAGCGGACTGGGTATATCTGCTTCCCGTTCTTCTCACCTGAGTGCTAATGATTCCAGCTATGAAGGCTACACTCTACTAAGCCGTAGCAGTAAGTTGAACCTCTACTTATGGGACTCTGTGATAGTTTGGAGAACTAGAGCTCAGTTGTTTAGCACGGGACCACTGTCCATCGTGCACTATGGAGGACACTGCATACATTTTCTCTAATTAGTCCACGGTTTTGTTCAGCAGAATGACCTCTGCCGGGAATACTCAGAACGAGGTTCTGAGTTATTGCAACATAGGACCATATCACTGCTTTCAAGGCTTCTTAGGAAGAAGTCCGGAATCTGTCTGCCGGCAGGCCTCCGACTATTTCGGGTGAACATCTCCTTGTAAATCCCCCGTGGTTTCTTCTACACTCGTGAAGTTGGGCCAGGGTACGAAGTGTGCATTGCTGCCCAATTGCGCCTGCATAGCTCTGCCCCGGTTGCAAACATTCAGGCATGGAAGCCAGATATGCTGTTCCCCGTAGGACACCGCTTGCTGACTGGGTATATCTGCTTCCGGTTCTTCTCACCTGGTTGCTACTGATTCCAGCTTTGAAAGCTACACTCTACTCAACCGGAGCAGTAAGTTGAACCTCTACTTATGGCACTCTTTGAAAGTTTGTAGAACTAGAGCTCAGTTGTTTGGCTCGCGACCACTGTCCATAAAGCACTATGGACGGGACTGCGTACATCTGGCTCTAGTTAGTCCATGGTTGTGTTCAGCCGAATGACCTCTGCCGGGAACACTCATAATGAGGTTCTGAGTTATTGCAACATAGGTGCGTTTCACTGCTTTCAAGGCGTCTTAGAAAGAATTCCGGAATCTTTCTGCCGCCAGGCCTCCGGCTGTTCCGGGTGAACATCTCCTTGTAAATCCCCCGTGATTTCATCTACACCCGGGAAGTTTGGCCAGGGTACCCAGTTTGCATTCCCGCACAATTGCACCTGCATAGCTCTGCCACGGGTGCAAACATTCAGATGTGGAGGCCAGATAGGCTGGTCAGGGTAGGACACTGCCAGCCGACTGCGTATATCTGCTTCCCGTTCTTCTCACCTGAGTGCTACTGATGCCAGCTTTGAAGGCTACACTCTACACAGCCGGAGCAGTAAGTTGAACCTCTACTTATGGCCCTCTGTGAAAGTTTGGAGAACTAGAGCTCAGTTGTTTAGCACGGGACCACTGTCCATCGAGCACTATGGACGACACTGCATAAATCTGGCTCTAATTAGTCCCCGGTTGTGTTCAGCCAAATGACCTCTGCCGGGAACACTCAGAATGAGGTTCTGAGTTATTGCAACATAGGAGCTTTTCACTGCTTTCAAGGCTTCTTAGGAAGAATTCCGAAATCTTGCTGCTGGAAGCCCTACGTCTGTTGTGAGTGAACATCTCCTTGTAAATCCCCCGTGGTTTCTTGTACACCCGTGAAGTTTTTCCAGGGTACCCAGTTTGCAGTGCTGCACAATTGCGCCTGGATAGGTCTGCCTTGGTTGCAAACATTCAGGCATGGCAGCCAGATAGGCTGGTCTCCGTAGGACACTGCCAACGAACTGGGTATATCTGCTTCCCGTACTACTCACCTGAGTGCTACTGATTCCAGCTTTGACAGGTACACTCTTCTCAACCGGAGCAGTAAGTTGAACCTCTACTTATGGCACTCTGTGAAAGTTTGTAGAACGAGAGCTCAGTTGTTTGGCTCGCGACCACTGTCCATCCAGCACTATGGACGGCACTGCCTACATCTGGCTCTAATTAGTCCACGGTTGTGTTCAGCCGAATGACCTTTGCCGGAAACACTCAGAATGAGGTTCTGAGTTATTGCAACATTGGAGCGGTTCAATGCTTTCAAGGCTTTTTAGGAAGAATTCTCGAATCTTTCTGCCGGGAGGCCTCCTGCTGTTCCGGGTTTACACCTCCTTGTAAATCCCCCGTGGTTTCTTCTACACCCGTGAAGTTTGGGCAGGGTACACATTTTGCATTGCTGCAAAATTGCGCCTGCATAGCTCTGCCGCGGTTGCAGTCATTCGGGCCAGGCAGCAAGATAGGCTGGTGGCTGTAGGACACTGCCTTCGAACTGGCTATATCTGCTTCCCGTTCTTCTCACCTGAGTGCTCCTGATTCCAGCTTTGAAGGCTACACTCTACTCAGTTGGAGCAGTAACTTAAAACTCTTCTTATGGAACTCTGTGAAAGTTTGGAGAAGAGAGCTCAGTTGTTTGGCAAGCGCCCACTGTCCATCCAGCACTATGGACGGCACTGCCTACATCTGGCTCTAATTAGTCCACGGTTGTGTTCACCCGAATGACCTCTGCCTGGAACACTCAGAATGAGGTTTTTAGTTATTGCAATATAGGAGCGTTTCACTGCTTTCAAGGCTTCTGAGAAAGAATTCCGGAACCTTGCTGCCGGCAGGCCTCTGGCTGTTCTGGCTGAACATCTCCTTGTAAATCCCCCGTGGTTTCTTGTACACTCGTGAAGTATGGCCAGGGTATGCAGTTTGCATTGCTGCACAATTGCGCCTGCATATCTCTGCCGTGGTTGCAAACATTCAGGCGTGGCAGCCAGATAGGCTGGTCCAAGGAGGACACTGCCACCGGACTGGGTATATCTACTTCCCGTTTTTCTCACTTAAGTGCTACTGATTCTAGCTTTGACAGCTACACTCTACTCAACGGGAGCAGTAAGTTGAACCTCTGCTTATGGCACTCTGTGAAAGTTTGGAGAACTAGAGCTCAGTTGTTTGGCACGAGACCACTGTCCATCGATAACTATGGACGGCACTGCCTACATCTGGCTCTAATTAGTCCACGGTTGTGTTCAGTCGAATGACATCTGCCGGGAACACTCAGAATGAGGTTCTGAGTTATTGCAACATGGGAACGTTTCACTGCTTTCAAGGCTTCTAAGGAAGAATTCCGGAATCTTAATGCCGGCAGGAATCCTGCTGTTCCGGGTGAACATCTACTTGTAAATCCCCCGTGGTTTCTTGTACACCCGGGAAGTTTGGCCAGGGAACGCAGTTTGCATTGCTGCAAAATTGCGCCTGCATAGCTCTCCCGTGGTTGCAAACATTCAGGCGTGGCAGCCAGATAGGCTGGTCCCCGGAGGACACTGCCACCGGACTGGGTATATCTGCTTCCCGTTCTTCTCACCTGAGTGCTAATGATTCCAGCTTTGACGGCTACACTCTACTCAACCGGAGCAGTAAGTTGAAACACTACTTATGGCACTCTGTAAAAGTTTGGAGAACTAGAGCTCAGTTGTTTCCCACGCGACCACAGTCCATCCAGCACTATGGACCGCACTGTCTACATGTGGCACTAATTTGTCCACGGTTGTGTTCAGCCGAATGACCTCTACCGGGAACACTCAGAATGAGGTTCTGAGTTATTGCAACATAGCAGCGTTTCACTGCTTTCAAGGCTTCTTAGGAAGAATTCCGGAATCTGTCTGTCGGCAGGCCTCCGGCTCTTCCTGGCGAAAATCTCCTTGTAAATCCCAGGTGGTTTCTTGTACACCCGTGAAGTATGCCCAGGGTACGCAATTTGCATTGCTGCAAAATTGTGCCTGCATAGCTCTGCCGGTGTTGAAAACACTGAGTCGTGGCAGCTGGATAGGCTGTTCCCCGGAGGACACTGCCAGCTTGCTGGGTATATCTGCTTCCCGTTCTTCTCACTTGAGTGCTACTGATTCCAACTTTCATGGCTACACTCTACTCAACCAGAGTCTAAGTTGAACCTCTACTTATGGCACTCTGTGAACTTTTGGAGAACTAGAGCAAAATTGTTTGGCACACGACCACTGTCCATTCAGCACTATGGACGGCACTGCCTACATCTGCCTCTAATTAGTCCACGGTTGTGTTCAGCCGAATGACCTCTGCCGTCAACTCTCAGAATGAGGTTCTGAGTTATTGCAACATAGGAGCGTTTCACTGCTTTCAAGTCTTCTTAGGAAGAATTCCAGACTCTTGCTGCCCTCAGCCCTCCGGCTGTTCCGGGTGAACATCTCCTTATAAATCCCCCGTGGTTTCTTCTACACCCGTGAAGTTTGGCCAGGGTACGCAGTTTGCATTGCTGCACAATTGCGCCTGCATAGATCTGCCACGGGTGCAAAAATTCAGGCGTGGCAGCCAGATAGGCTGGTCCCCGTAGGACACTGCCAGCGGACTAGGTATATCTGCTTCCCATTCTTCTCACCTGAGTGCTAATGATTCCAGCTTTGACGGCTACACTCTACTCAACCGGACCAGTAAGTTGAAACTCTACTTATGGCACTCTGTGAAAGTTTGAAGATCTAGAGATCAGTTGTTTGGCACGCGACCACTGTCCACCCAACACTATGGACGGCCCTGCCTACATCTGCCTCTAATTAGTCCACGGTTGTGTTCAGCCGAATGACCTCTGCCGGGAACACTCAGAATGAGGTTCTGAGTTATTGCAACATAGGAGCGTTTCACTGCTTTCAAGGTTTCTTAGGAAAAATTCCGGAATCTTGCTGCCGGGAGGCCTCCAGATGTTCCGGGTGAACATCTACTTGTAAATCCCCCGTGGTTTCTTGTACACCCGTGAAGTTTGGCCAGGGTACGCAGTGTATTGATGCACAATTGCGCCTGCATAGCTCTGCCGCGGTTGCAAATATTCATTCATGGCAGCCAGATAGGCTGGTCCCCGTAGGACACTGCAAGCGGACTGGGTATATCTGCTTCCCATACTTCTCCCTGAGTGCTACTGATTCCAGGGTTGACGGTTACACTCTACTCAACCGGAGAAGTAAGTTGAACCTCTACTTAGGGCACTCCGTGGAAGTCTGGAGAACTAGAGCTCAGTTGTTTGGCAGGGGACCACTGTCCATCCAGCACAATGGACGGCACTGCCCACATCTGGCTCTAATTAGTCCACGGTTATGTTCAGCCGAATGACCTCTGCCGGGAACACTCAGAATGAGGTTCTGAGTTATTGCAACATAGGAGCGCTTCACTGCTTTCAAGGCTTCTTAGGACGCATTCCGGAATCTTGGTGCCGGCAGGCCTTCGGCTGTTCCGGGTGAACATCTCTTTGTAAATCCCCCGCGGTTTCTTCTACACCCGTGAAGTTTTGCCAGGATACGAAGTTTGCATTGCTGCACAATTGCGCCTACATAGCTCTGCGGCGGGTGCAAACATTCAGGCGAGGCAGCCAGATAGTCTGGTCCCCGAAGGACAGTGTCAGCTGACTAGATATATCTGCTTCCCATTCTTCTCTCCTGAGTACTACTGATTCCAGCTTTAATGGCTAGATTCTACACAAACGGAGCAGTAAGTTGAACATCTAGTTATGGCACTCTGTGAAAGTTTGCAGAACTAGAGCCCAGTTGTTTGTCACGGGACCACTGTCCATGCAGCAATATGGACGGCACTGCCTTCATCTGGCTCTAATTAGTCCACGGTGTGTTCAGCCGAATGACCTCTGCCGGGAACACTCAGAATGAGTTTCTGAGTTATTGCAACATAGGAGCGTTTCACTGCTTTCAAGTCTTATTAGGAAGAATTCCGGAATCTTGCTCCCGGCTGCCCTCCGGCTGTTCCGGGTGATCATCTCCTTGTAAATCCCCCGTTTTTTCTTGTACACCCGGGAAGTTGGGACAGACTACGCAGTTTGCACTGCGGCACAATTGCGGATGCATAGCTTTGCCGCGGGTGCAAACATTCAGGTGTGGCAGCCAGATAGGCTGGTCCCCGTAGGACACTGCCAGGGGACTTTGTTTATGTGCTTCCCGTTCTTCTCACTGAGTGCTACTGATTCCAGTTTTTACGGCTACACTCTTCTCAACCAGAGCAGTAAGTTGAACCTCTACTTATGGAACTCTCTGAAAGTTTGAAGAACTAGAGCTCAGTTGTTTGGCACGTGACCACTGTCCATGCAGCACTATGGACTGCCCTGCCAACATCTGGCTCAAATTAGTCCACGGTCGTGTTCAGCCGAATGACCTCTGCCGGGAACACTCAGAATGAGGTTCTGAGTTATTGCAAAATAGGAGCGTTTAACTGCTTTCAAGGCTTCTTAGGAAGAATTCCGGAACCTTGCTGCCGGCCGGCCTCCGGCTGTTGCCGGTGATCATCTCCTTGTAAATCCCCCGTGGTTTCTTCTACACCCCTGAAGTTTGGCCAGGCTACGCAGTTAGCATTGTTGCAGAATTGGGACTGCATAGTTCTTCCGCGGGTGCAAATATTTAGGCGTGGTAGCCAGATAGGCGGGTCCTCGTAGGACACTGCCAGCTGACGTGATATATCGGCTTCCCGTTCTTCTCACTTGAGTGCTACTTATTCCAGCTATGACGGCTACACTCTTCTCAACCGGAGCAGTAAGTTGAACCTCTACTTATGGCACTGTGTGAAAGTTTGGAGAACTAGAACTCAGTTGTTTGGCACGCAACCACTGTCCATCCAGCAGTATGGATGGCACTGCCGACATCTGGCTCTAATTAGTCCACGGTTGTGTTCTGCCGAATTAGCTCGTCCGGGAACACTCAGAATGAAGTTTTGAGTTATTGCAACATAGGAGCGTTTCACTGCTTTCAAGGCTGATTAGGAAGAATTCCGGAAACTTGCTGCTGGCAGGCCTCCGGCTGTTCCTGGTGAACATCTCCTTGTAAATTCCCCGTGGTTTCTTCTACACCCATGAAGTTTGGCCAGGCTATGCAGTTGTCATTGCTGCACAATTGCTCCTGCATCGCTCTGCCGCCAATGCAAGCATTCAGGTGTGGCAGCCAGATAGGTTGCTCCCCGTGAGCCAGTGGCAGAGGACGGGGTATATCTTCTGCCCGTTCTTCTCACCTGAGTGCTACTGATTCCAGCTTTGACCCCTACACTCTACTCAACCGGAGCAGGAAGTTGAACCTCTACTTATGGCACTCTGTGAAAGTTTGGAGAACTAGAGCTCAGTTGTTTGGCACACGACCACTGTCCATCCAGCACTATGGACGGCACTGCCTACATCTGGCTGTAATTAGTCAACGGTTGTGTTCAGCCGAATGAACTCTGCTGGGAACACT
Organism: Dipodomys spectabilis; assembly: GCF_019054845.1. Classification (NCBI taxonomy): domain Eukaryota; kingdom Metazoa; phylum Chordata; class Mammalia; order Rodentia; family Heteromyidae; genus Dipodomys; species Dipodomys spectabilis. Next base: position 2,272,646 of record NW_024870985.1, read on the forward strand.
CAGAATGACGTTCTGAGTTATTGCAACATAGGAGCCTTTCACTGCTTCCATGGCTTCTTAGGAAGAATTCCGGAATCTTGCTGCAAGCAGGGTTTCGGCTGTTCCGGGTGAACATCTCCTTGTAAATCCCCCGTGGTTTCTTGTACACCTGTGAAGTTTGGCCAGGTAACGCAGTTTGCATTGCTGCACAATTGCCCCTGCATAGCTCTGCCGCGGTGGCAAACATTTAGGCGTAGCAGCCAGAAAGGCTGGTCCACGTAGGACACTGCCAGCGGACTGGGTATATCTGCTTGCCGTTCTTCTGACCTGAGTGCTACTGATTCCAGCTTTGGTGGCTACACTCTACTCCACCGGAGCAGTAAGTTGAACCTCTGCTTATGGCACTCTGTGAAAGTTTGGAGAACGAGCACTCACTTGTTTCGCACGTGACCAATGTCCAACCAGCACTACATACACCACTTCCTACATCTGGCTCTAGTTAGTCCATGATTGTGTTCAGCCGAATGACCTCTGCTGGGAACACTCAGAATGAGGTTCTTAGTTATTGCATCATAGGTGCATTTCACTGATTTCAATGCTTCTTAGGAAGGATTCAAGAATCTTGCTGCCGGTAGGCCTCCGGCTGTACCGGGTGAACATCTCCTTGTAAATCCCCAGTGGTTTCTTGTACACCCGTGAAGTTTGGACAGGGTACGCAGTTTGCATTTCTGCACAATTGTGCCTGCATAGCTCTGCCGAGGTTGCAAACATTCAGGCGTGGCAGATAAATAGGCTGGTCCCCGTAGGACACTGCCAGCGGACTGGCTATATATGCTTTCCGTTCTTCTCACCTGAGTGCTACTGATTCCAGCTTTGACGGCTACACTCTACTCAACCAGAGCAGTAAGTTGAACCTCTACTTATGGCACTCTGTGAAAGTTTGTAGTACTAGAGCTCAGTTGTTTGGCACAAGACCACTGTCCATCCAGCACTATGGACGGCACTGCCTACATCTGGCCCTAATTAGTCCACAGTTGTGTTCAGCTGAATGACCTCTGCCGGGAACACTCAGAATGAGGTTCTGAGTTATTGCAACGTGGGAGCGTTTCACTTCTTTCAAGGCCTCTTAGGAAGAATACGGGAATCTTGCTGCCGGCAGACCTAAGGTTGTTCTGGTTGAACATCTCCTTGTAAATCCCCCGTGGTTTCTTGTATACCCCTGAAATTTGGCCAGGGTACGCAGTGTGCATTGCTGCACAATTGCTCCTGCATAACTCTGCCGCGGTTGCAAACATTCAGGCGTGGCACCCAGATAGTCTCGACCCGTAGGACACTGCCAGCGGACTTGGTATATCTGCTTCCTGTTCTTCTCACCTGACTGCTACTGATTCCAGCTTTGACGGCTACACTCTACTCAACCGGAGCAGTAAGTTGAACCTCTACTTATGGCACTCTGTGAAAGTTTGGAGAACTAGAGTTCAGTTGTTTGGCACGCTACCACTCTCCATCCAGCACTATGGACGGCACTCTGTACATGTGGCTCTAATTAGTCCACGGTTGTGTTCAGCTGAATGACCTCTGCCGGGAACACTCAGAATGAGGTTCTGAGTTATTGCAACATAGTAGCGTGTCACTGCTTTCAAGGCTTCTTAGGAAAAATTCGGGAAACTTGCTGACGGCAGGTCTCGGGCTGTTCCGGGTGAACATCTCCTCGTAAATCCCGCGTGGTTTCTTGTACTCTCGTGGCGTTTGGCCAGGGTATGCAGTTTGCATTGCTGCACAAATGAGACTGCATAGCTCTGTGGCGATTGCAAACATTCAGGCGTGGCAACCAGATAGGCTGGTCCCCGTAGGACACTGCCAGCGGACTGGGTATATCTGCTTCTCGTTTTTCTCACCTGAGTGCTACTGATTACTGCTTTGATGTCTACACTCTACTCAATTGGAGCAGTAAGTTGAACTTCTACTTATGGCACTCTGTGAAAGTTTGGAGTACTAGAGCTCAGTCCTTTGGAACGCGACCACTCTCCATCCAGCTCTATGGACCGCACAGCCTTAATCTTGCTCTAATTAGTCCACGGCTGTGTTGAGCCGAATGACCTCTGCCGGGAACACTCAGAATGAGTTTCTGAGTCATTGCAACATAGGAGCGTTTCACTGCTTTCAAGGCTTCTTAGGAAGAATTCAGGAATCTTGCTGCCGGCAGGCCTCCGGCTGTTCCGGGTGAACATCTCCTTGTAAATCCCCCGTGGTTTCTTGTAAACCCGTGAAGATTGGCCACGGTATGTAATTTGCATTGCTGCACAATTGCGCCTGCATAGCTCTGCTGCCTTTCCAAACATTCAGGCGTGGCTGCCAGATAGGCTGGGACCCGTATGACACTGCCAGCTGACTGGGTATATCTGCTTCCCGTTCCTCTAACCTGAGGGCTACTGATTCCAGCTTTGAGTGCTACACTCTACTCATCCAGAACAGTAAGTTGAAACTCTACTTATGGCACTTTGTCAAAGTTTGGAGAACTAGAGCTCAGTTGTTTGGCATGCGACAACTGTCCATCCAACACTATGTATGGCACTGCATACATCTGGCTCTAATTAGTCCACGGTTGTGTTCAGCTGAAAGACCTCTGCTGGGAACACTCAGAATGAGGTTCTGTATTATTGCAACATAGGAGTGTTTCACTGCTTTCAAGGTTTCTTAGGAAGAATTCCGGAATCTTGATGCCGCCATGTCTCCGCCTGTTCCGGGTGAACATCTCCTTGTAAATCCCCGGTGGTTTCTTGTACACCTGTGGAGTTCGGCCAGATTATGCTGTTTGCATTGCTGCACAATTGAGCCTGCATAGCTCTGCTGCGGTTGAAAACCTTCAGGCATGGCAGCCAGATAGGCTGGTCCCCGTAGGACACTGCCAACGGACTGGGTATATCTGCTTCACGTTCTTCTCACCTGAGTGCTACTGATTCCAGCTTTGACCTCTACACTCTACTCAACAGGAGCAGTAAGTTGAACCTCTGCTTATGGCACTCTGTGCAAGTTTGGAGAACGAGCACTCAGTTGTTTCGCACGTGACCAATGTCCAACCAGCACTACATACACCACTTCCTACATCTGGCTCTAGTTAGTCCAGGATTGTGTTCAGCCGAATGACCTCTGCCGGGAACACTCAGAATGAGGTTCTTAGTTATTGCATCATAGGTGCATTTCACTGATTTCAATGCTTCTTAGGAAGGATTCAAGAATCTTGCTGCCGGTAGGCCTCCGGCTGTACCGGGTGAACATCTCCTTGTAAATCCCCAGTGTTTTCTTGTACACCCGTGAAGTTTGGACAGGGTACGCAGTTTGCATTACTGCACAATTGTGCCTGCATAGCTCTGCTGAGGTTGCAAACATTCAGGCGTGGCAGATAGATAGGCTGGTCCCCGAAGGACACTGGCAGCGGACTGGCTATATATGCTTTCCGTTCTTCTCACCTGAGTGCTACTGATTACTGCTTTGATGTCTACACTCTACTCAATTGGAGCAGTAAGTTGAACTTCTACTAATGGCACTCTGTGAAACTTTGGAGAACTTGAGCTCAGTTGTTTGACACACGACAGCTCTCCATCCAGCCCTATGGTCGGCACTGTGTACATCTGGCTCTAATTAGTCCACGGTTGTGTTCAGCCGAATGACCTCTGCCCTGAACACTCAGAATGAGGTTCTGAGTTATTGCAACATCTTAGTGTTTCACCACTTTCAAGGCTTCTTAGGAATAATTCCGGAATCTTTTTGCCGGCAGGCCTCCAGCCGTTTCAGGTGAACATCTCCTTGTAAATCCCCCGTGGTTTCTTGTACACCCGTGAAGTTTGGCCAGGGTACCCAGTTTGCATTGCTGCACAATTGCGCCTGCATAGCTCTGCCGCATTTGTAAACATTCAGGCGTGGCATCCAGATAGGCTGGTCCCCGTAGGTCATTGCCAGCGGACTCGGTATATCTGCTTCCCGTTCTTCTCACCTGAGTGCTACTGATATCACCTTTGACGGCTTCATTCTACTCTACCGGAGCAGTAAGTTGAACCCCTACTTATTGCACTCTGTGAAAGTTTGGAGAACTAGAGCTCAGTTGTTTGGCAGGCCACAACTGTCCATCCAACACTATGGACGGCACTGCCTACAAGTGGCTCTAATTAGTCCACGGTTGTGTTCAGCCGAATGACCTCTGCCCTGAACACTCAGAATGAGGTTCTGAGTTATTGCAACATCTTAGTGTTTCACCACTTTCAAGGCCTCTTAGGAAGAATTCCGGAATTTTGGTGCCGGCAGGCCTGCGGCTGTTCCGGGTGAACATCTCCTTTTAAATCCCCCGTGGTTTCTTGCACACCCGTGAAGTTTTGCCAGGGTACGCAGTTTGCATTGCTGCACAATTACGCCTGAACACCTCTGCCGAGATTTCAAACATTCAGGCGTGGCAGGCAGATAGGCTGGTCCCCGTAGGACACTGCTAGCTGACTGGGTATATCTGCTTCCCGTTCTTCCCACCTGAGTGCTACTGATTCCTGCTTTGACGGCTACACTCTACTCAACCAGAGCAGTAAGTTGAACCTCTACTTATGGCACTCTGTGAAAGTTTGGAGAACTAGAGCTCAGTTGTTTGGCACTCAACCACAGTCCATCCAGCACTATGGACGGCACTGCCTACATCTGGCTCTAATTAGTCCACGGGTGTGTTCAGCCCAATGACCTCTGCGGGGAACACTCAGAATTAGGTTTTGAGTTATTGCAACATAGGAGCGTTTCACTGCTTTCAAGGCTTCTTCCAAAGAATTCCGGAATCTTGCTGCATGAAGGCCTCCGGCTGTTGCGGGTGAACATCTCCTTGTAAATCCCCCGTGGTTTATTCTACACCCGGGAAGTTTGGCCAGGGTGCGCAGTTTGCATTGCTGCACAATTGCGCCTGCATAGCTCTGCCGCGGTTCCATTCAGGCGTGGCAGCCAGATAGGCTGGTCCCCATAGGTCACTGCCAGCAGACTGGATATATCTGCTTCCCGTTCTTCTCACCTGAGTGCTACTGATTCCAGCTTTGCCCGCTTCACTCTACTCAACCGAATCAGTAAGTTGAACCTCTACTTATGGCACTCTGTGAAAATTTGGAGAACTAGAGCTCAATTGTTTGGCACGAGACCACTGTATATCCAGCACTATGGACGGCACTGCATTAATCTTGCTCTAATTAGTCCACGGTTGTGTTCAGCCGAATGACATCTGCCAGGAACACTAGAATGAGGTTCTGAGTTATTGCAACATGGGAGCGTTTCACTGCTTTCAAGAATTCTTAGGAAGCATTCAGGAATCTTGCTGCCGGCAGGCCTCCAGCTCTTCTGGGTGAACATCTCCTTGTGAATCCCCCGTGGTTACTTCTTAACCTGTGAACTTTGGCCAGGTACTCAGTTTGCATTGCTGCACAATTGCACCTGCATAGCTCTTCCGCAGTTGCAAATATTCAGGCGTGGCAGCCAGATAGGCTGGTCACCGTAGGACATTGCCAGCTGACTGGGTATATCTGCTTCCCGTTCTTCTCACCTGAGTGTAACTGATTCCAGCTTGGACGGCTACACTCTACTCAACCGGAGCAGTAAGTTGAACCTCTACTTATGGCACTCTGTGATTGTTTGGAGAATTAGAGTTCAGTTGTTTGGCACGCAACCATTGTCCATCCATCACTATGCACGTTACTGCCTACACCTTTCTCTAATTAGTCCACGGTTGTGTTCAGCCGAATGACCTCTGCCGGGAACACTCAGAATGAGGTTCTGAGTTATTGAAACATAGGAGCGTTTCACTGCTTTCAAGGCTTCTTAGGAAGAATTCCGGAATCTTGCTGCTGGCAGGTCTCTGGCAGTTCCGGGTGAACATCTCCTTGTAAATCCCCCAGTGGTTTTTTGTACAACCGGGAAGTTTGGTGAGGGTACGCAGTTTGCATTGCTGCACAATTGCGCATGCATAGCTCTGCAGCGGTTGTAAATATTCAGGCGTGGCAGCCAGATAGTCTGGTGCCCGTAGGACACTGCCAGCGGACTGTGTATATCTGCTTCCCGTTCTTCTCGCCTGAGTGCTACTGATTCCAGCTTTGACGGCTACACTCTACTCAACCGGAGAAGAAAGTCGAACCTCTACTTATGGCACTCTGTGAAAGTTTGGAGAACTAGAGCTCAGTTGTTTGGCACGCGACCAAGGTCCATCCAGCTCTATGCACGTTACTGCCTACATCTTTCTCTAATTAGTCCACGGTTGTGTTCAGCCGAATGACCTCTGCCGGGAACACTCAGAATGAGGTTCTGAGTTATTGCAACATAGGAGCGTTTCACTGCTTTCAAGGCTTCTTAGGAAGAATTCCGGAATCTTGCTGCCTGCAGGCCTCCGGCGGTTCCGGGTGAACATCTCCTTGTAAATCGCCCTTGGTTTCTTCTACACCCGTGAAGTTTTGCCAGGATACGCAGTTTGCATTGCTGCACAATTGCACAAGCATAGCTCTGCCGTGGTTGCAAACATTCTGGCGTGGCAGCCAGATAGGCTGGTCCCCGTAAGACACTGCCAGCGGACTGAGTATATCTGCTTCCCGTTCTTCTCACCTGAGTGCTACTGATTTCAGCTTGGACGGCTGCACTCTACTCAACTGGAGCATTAAATTGAACCTCTACTTATGGCACTCTGTGAAATTTTGGAGAACTGGAGCTCAATTGTTTGGCACGTGACCACTCTAGATCCAGCAATATGGACGCCACTGCCTACATCTGGCTCTAATTAGTCCACGGTTGTGTTAAGCCGAATGACCTCTGCTGGGAACACTCAGAATGAGGTTCTGAGTTATTGCAACATAGGAGCATTTCATTGCTTTCTAGGCCTCTTAGGAAGAATTCCGGAATCTTGCTGCTGGCAGGGATCCGGCTGCTCCCGATGAACATCTCCTTGTCAATCCCCCGTGGTTTATTGTACACCCGTGATGTTTGGCCAGGGTACACAGTTTGCATTGCTGCACAATTGCGCCTGCATAGCTCTGCCGTGGTTGCAAACATTCAGGCGTGTCAGCCAGATAGGTTGGTCCCCGTAGGCCACTGCCAGCGGACTGGGTATATCTTCTTCCCGTTCTTCTCACCTGAGTGCTACTGATTCCAGCTTTGACGGCTACACTATACTCAACCAGAGCAGTAAGTTGTACCTCTACTTATGGCACTCTGTGAAAGTTTGGATAACTAGAGCTCAGTTATTTGGCATGCGATGACACTCCATCCAGCACTATGGACGGCCCTGCCTACATATGGCTCTAATTAGTACACGGTTGGGTTCAGCCAAATGACCTCTTCCGGGAACACTCAGAATGAGGTTCTGAGTTATTGCAACATAGGAGCGTTTCACTGCTTTCAAGGCTTCTTAGCAAGAATTACGGAATCTTGCTGCCGGCAGGCCTCCGGATGTTCCTAGTGAACATCTCCTTGGAAATGCCCTGTGGTTTCTCGTACACCCATGATGTTTGGTCATTGTACGCAGTTTGCATTGCTGCACAATTGTGCCTGCATTGCTCCGCAATGGTTGCAAACATAAAGGCGTGGCAGCCAGATAGGATGGTCCCTGAGGGACACTGCCAGCGGATTGGATATATCTGCTTCCCGTTCTTCTCACCTGAGTGCTACTGATTCCAGCTTTGACCGCTACACTCTACTCAGCCAGAGCAGTAACTTGAACCTCTACTTATGGCACTCTGTGAAAGTTTGGAGAACTAGATCTCAGTTGTTTAGCACGCACCCACTGTCCATCCAGCACTATGGACGGCACTGCCTACATCTGGCTCTCTCTAATTAGTTTACGGTTGTGTTCAGCCGAATGACCTCTGCCGGGAACACTCAGAATGAGGTTCTGAGTTACTGCAACATAGGAGCGTTTCACTGCTTTCAAGGCTTCTTAGGAAGAATTCCGTAATCTTGCTGGCGGTAGGCCTCCGGGTGTTCCGGGTGAACATCACCTTGAAAATCCCCCGTGGTTTTTTGTACACCCGTGAAGTTTGGCCAGGGTACGCAGTTTGCATTGCTGCACAACTGAGCCTGCATAGCTCTGCCATAGTTGGAAACATTCAGGCGAGGCAACTAGATAGTCTGGTACCCGTAGGACACTGCCAGCAGACTGCGTATATCTGCTTCCCGTTCTTCTCACCTGAGTGCTATTGATTCCAGCTTTTACGGCTACACTCTACTCAACCGGAGCCGTAAGTTGAACCTCTACTTTTGGCACTCTGTGAAAGTTTGGAGAACAAGAGCTCAGTTGTTTGGCACGTGAAAACTGTCCATCCAGCACTATGGGTGGCACTGCTTACATTTGGCTCTAATTAGTCCACGGTAGTGTTCAGCTGAATGACTTCTGCTGGGAACACTCAGAATGTTGTTCTGAGTTATGGCAACACAGGAGCATTTCACTGCTTTCAAGGCTTCTTTGGAAGAATTCCGGAATCTTGCTGCCAGCAGGCCTCCAGCTGTTCCGGGTGAACATCTCCTTATAAATCCCCCGTGGTTCCTTGTACTCCCGTGAAGTTTGGCCAGTGAACACAGTTTGGATTACTGCATAATTTCGGCTGCATAGCTCTGCCTCGGTTGCAAACATTCAGTCGTGGCAGCCAGATAGGCTGGTCCCCGTAGGACACTGCCAGCGGAATGGGTACATCTGCTTGCCGTCTTTCTTACCTGAGTGCTACTGATTCCAGCTTTGAAGTCTACACTCTACTCAACCAGAGCAGTAAGTTGAACCTCTACTTATGGCACTCTGTGAAAGTTTGGAGAACTAGAGCTTTGTTGTTTGGCATGCGACCACTGTCCATCCAGCACTATGGACGGCACTGCCTACATCTGGCTCTAATTCGTCCACGGTTGTGTTCAGGTGAATGACCTCTGACGGGAACACTCAGAATGAGGTTCTGAGTTATTGCAACATAGGAGCGTTTCACTGCTTTCAAGGCTTCTAAGGAAGAATTTCCAAATCTTGCTGCCGGGAGGCCTCGGGCTGTTCCGGGTCAACATCTCCTCGTAAATCCCACCGAGGTTTCTTGTACACCTGTGAAGTTCGGCCGGTGTATGCAGTTTGCATTGCTGAACAACTGCGCCTGCATAGCTCTGCCGCCGTTGCAAATATTCAGGCGTGGCAGCCAGATAAGCTGGTCCCCGTAGGACACTGCCAGCCGACTGGGTACATCTGCTTCCCGTTCTTCTCAACTAAGTGCTTCTGATGCCAGCTTTGACGGCTACACTCTACTCAACCGGAGCAGTAAGTTGAAGCTCCTCTTACGGCAGTCTGTGAAAGTTTAGAGAACTAGAGCTCAGTTGTTTAGCACGCGATAACTGTCCATCCAGCACTATGGACGGCACTGCCTACATCTGGCTCTAATTAGTCCACGGTTGTGTTCAGCCGAATGACCTCTGCCGGAAACACTCAGAATGAGTTTCTGAGTTATTTCAACATAGGAACTTTTCACAGCTTTCAAGGCTTCTTAGGAAGAACTCCGGAATCTTGCTGCCGGCAGGCCTCCGGCTGTTCCTCGTGAAAATCTCCTTGTAAATCCCCTGTGGTTTTTATACACCCATGAAGTTTGGCCAGGGTACGCAGTTTGCATTTGTGCACAATTGCGCCTGTATAGCTCTGCCGCGGTTGCAAACATTGAGGCGTGGCAGCCAGATAGGCTGGTCCCCGTAGGACACTAGCAGCGGACTGGGTATATGTGCTTCCCGTACTTCTCACGTGACTGCTACTGATTCCAGCTTTGACGGCTACACTCTACTCAACCAGAGCAGTAAGTTGAACCTCTAATTATGGCACTCTGTGAAAGTTTGGAGAACTAGAGCTCAGTTGTTTGGCACGCGAACACTGTCCATTAACCACTATGGACGGCACTGCCTACATCTGGCTCTAATTAGTCCACGGTTGTGTTCAGCCGAATGACCTCTGCCGGGAACACTCAGAATGAGGTGTAGACTTATTGCAACATAGATCGTTTCACTGCTTTCATGGCTTCTAAGGAAGAATTCCCAAATTTTGCTGCGGGCCCGCCTCCGGCTGTTCCGGGTCAACATCTCCTCGTAAATCCCCTGAGGTTTCTTGTACACCTGTGCAGTTCGGCCGGGGTATGTAGTTTGCATTGCTGAACAACTGCGCCTGCATAGCTCTGCTGCGGTTGCAAACATTCAGGCGTTGCAGCTAGATACGCTGGTCCCTGTAGGACACTGCCAGAAGACTTTGTATATCTGCTTCCCGTTCTTCTCACCTGAGTGCTAGTGATTCCAGCTTTGACGGCTACACTCTACTCAACTCTACTTACTGGTCCAGTAAGTTGAACCTCTACTGATAGCACTCTGTGAAAGTTTGGAGAAGTAAACCTCAGTTGTTTCGCACGTGTCCACTTTCCATCCAGCACTATGGACGGCACTGCCTACATCTGGCTCTAATTAGTCCACGGTTGTGTTCAGCCAAATGACCTCTCCCCGGAACACTCAGAATGAGGTTCTGGGTTATAGCAACATAGTAGCGTTTCAATGCTTTCAAGGCTTCTTAGGAAGAATTTCGGAATCTTGCTCCCGGCAGGCCTACGGCTGTCAAGGGTGAACATCTCCTTGTAAATCCCCCGTGGTTTTTTGTACACCCGTGAAGTTTGGCCAGCGTACGCAGTTTACATTGCTGCACAACTGCGCATTCATAGCTCTGCCGTGGTTGCAAACATTCAGGTGTGGCAGCCAGATAGGCTGGTCCCCGTAGGACACTGCCACCCGACTGGGTATATCTGCTTCCAGTTCTTCTCATCTTAGTGCTCCTGATTCCAGCTTTGACGGCTACACTCTACACAACCGAAGCAGTTAGTTGAACCTCTACTTATGGCACTCTGTGGAAGTTTGGAGTACTAAAGCTCAGTTGTTTGGCACGCGACCACTGTCCATCTAGCACTATGGATGGCACTGCCTACATGTGGCTCTAATTAGTCCACGGTTGTGTTCAGCCGAATGATCTCTGCAGGGAACACTCAGAATGAGTTTCTGAGTTATTGCAACATAGGAGCGTCTTACTGCTTTCAGGGCTTCATAGGAAGTATTCCAGAACCTTTTTCCCGGCAAGCCTCTGTCTGTTCCGTGTGAATATCTCTTTGTAAATCCCCCGTGGTTTCTTCTACACCCGTAAAGATTGGCTAGGGAACTCAGTTTGCATTGCTGCACTATTGCGCCTTCATAGCTCTGCCGCGGTTGCAAACATTCAGGAGTGGCAGCCAGATAGGCTGGTCCCCGTAGGACACTGCCAGCGGACTGGGTATATCTGCTTCCCGTTCTTCTCACCGTAGTGCTCCTGATTCCAGCTTTATGGGCTACACTCTTCTAAACCGGAGTAGTAAGTTGAAGCTCTACTATGGCACTCTGTGGAAGTTTGGAGAACTAGAGCTCAATTGTTTGGCATGCGACCACTGTCCGTCCAGCACTATGGACGGCACTACCTACATCTGGCTCTAATTAGTCCACGGTTGTGTTCAGCCAAATGAATTATGCCCTGAACACTCAGAATGAGGTTCTGAGGTATTGCAACAGAGGAGCGTTTCACTGCTTCCAAGGCTTCTTAGGAAAAATTCCGGAATCTTGCTGCCGGCAGGCCTCCGGCTCTTCCGGGTGAACATCTCCTTGTAAATCCCCCGTGGTTTCTTCTATACCCTTGAAGTTTGGCCAGGTTGGGCAGTTTGCTTTGCTGCAAAATTGCGCCTGCATAGCTCTATCATGGTTGCAAACATTCAGGCTTCGAAGCCAGATAGGCTAATCCCCGTAGGACACTGCCAGCGGACTGGGTATATCTGCTTCCCGTTCTTCTCACCTGAGTGCTACTGATTCCAGCTTTGACGGCTACACTCTACTCAACCAGAGTAGTAAGTTCAACTCTACTTATGGCACTCTGTGCAATTTTGGAGAACTAGAGCTCAATTGTTTGGCATGCGACGACTGTCCGTCCAGCACTATGGACAGCACTGCCTACATCTGGCTCTAATTAGTGCACGGTTGTGTTCAGCCGAAAGACCTCTGCCCGAAACACTCTGAATGAGATTCTGAGTGATTTCAACATAGGAGCGTTTCACTGCTTCCAAGGCTTCTTAGGAAGAATTCCGGAATCTTGCTGCCCGCAGGCCTCCAGCTGTTCTGGGTGAACATCTCCTTGAAAATCCCCCGTGGTTTCTTCTACACCGGTGATGTTTGGCCAGGTACGCAGTATGCATTGCTGCACGTTTGCGCCTGCATATCTCTGCCGCGGTTGCAAACATTCAGGTGTGCTATCTAGATAGGCTGGTCCACGTAGGACACTGCCAGCTGACTGGGTATATCTGCTTCACGTTCTTCTCACCTGAGTGCTACTGATTTCAGCTTTGACTGCTACACTCTATTCAACCGGAGCAGTAAGTTGAACCTCTACTTATGGCACTCTGTCAAAGTTTGGAGAACTAGAGCTCAGTTGTTTGGCACGCGACCACTGTCCATCCAACACTATGGATGGCACTGCCTACATCTGGCTCTAATTAGTCCACGGTTGTGTTCAGCTGAATGACCTCTGGCGGGAACACTCAGAATCAGGTTCTGAGTTATTGCAACATAGGAGCACTTCACTGCTTTCAAGGCTTCTTAGGAAGAATTCCGGAATCTTGTTGCCGGCAGACCTCCGGCTGTTCCGGGTGTACAACTCCATGGAAATCCCCCGTGGTTTCTTGTACACCCGTGAAAATTGGCCAGGGTACGCAGTTTGCATTGCTGCACAATTTTGCCTGCATAGCTCTGCCGCACGTGCAAACATTCAGGCGTGGCAGCCAGATAGCCTGGTCAATGTAGGACGCTTCCAGTGGACTGGGTATATCCATTTCCCGTTCTCCTCACCTGAGTGCCAAACATTCCAGCTTTGATGGCTACACACTACTCAACCGTAGAAGTAAGTTGAACATCTCCTTATGGCACTCTGTGGAAGTTTGGAGAACTAGAGCTCAGTTGTTTGGCACGCGACCACTGTATATCCAACCCATTGTATAGCACTGCCTACCTCTGGCTCTAATTAATCCACGGTTGTATTCAGCCGAATGACCTCTGCCGGGAACACTCAGAATGAGGTTCTGAGTTATTGCAACATAGGAGCGTTTCACTGCTTTCAAGGCTTCTTAGGAAGAATTCCCGAATCTTGCTGCCGGCAGGCCTCCGGCTGTTCCGGATGATCATCTCCTTGTAAATCCCCCGTAATTTCTTTTACACCCGAGAAATTTGGCCAGGGTACGCAGTTTGCATTCCTGCACAATTGGGCCTGCATAGCTCTGCCGTGGTTGCAAACCTTCAGGCGTCCAGCCAGATAGGCTGGTCCCGGTAGGACACTGCCCGTGGACTGGGTATATCTGCTTCCAGTTCTTCTCACCTGAATGTATTGATTTCAGCTTTGACGGCTACACTCTACTGAAACGGAACAGTAAGTTGAACCTCTATTTATGGCACTCTGTGAAAGTTTGGAGAACTAGAGCTCAGTTGTTTGGCAGGGTACCACTGTTCATCCAGCACTATGGACGGCACTGCCTACATCTGGCTCTAATTAGTCCACGGTTGTGTTCAGCCGAATGACCTCTGCTGGGAACACTCAGAATGAGGTTCTGAGTTATTGCAACATAGGAGCGTTTCACTGCTTTCAAGGCTTCTTAGGAAGAATTCCGGAAACTTGCTGCAGGCAGCCCTCCGGCTGTTCCTGGTGAACATCTCCTTGTAAATACCCCGTGGTTTCTTGTACACCCGTGAAGTTTGGCCAGGGTACGCAGTTTGCATTGCTGCACAATTGTACCTGCATAGTTCTGCCGCGGGTGCAAATATTGAGGAGTGGCAGCCAGATAGGCTGGTCCCCGTAGGACACTGCCAGCGGACTCGGTATATCTGCTTCCCGTTCTTCTCACCTGAGTGCTACTGATTGCAGCTTTGACTTCTACACACTACTCAACCGGAGCAGTAAGTTGAACCCCTACTTATGGCACTATGGGAAAGTTTGGAGAACTAGAGCTCAGTTGTTTGACACGGGACCACTCTCCATCCAGCACTATGGACGGCACTGCTTACATCTGGCTCTAATTAGTCCACGGCTGTGTTCAGCCGAATGACCTCTGCCGGGAACACTCAGAATGATGTTCTGAGTTATTACAACATAGGAGCGTTTCACTGCTTTCAAGGCTTCTTAGGAAGAATTCCGGAATTTTGCTGCCGGCAGGCCTGCGGCTGTTCCGGGTGAACATCTCCTTTTAAATCCCCCGTGGTTTCTTGCACACCCGTGAAGTTTGGCCAGGGTACCCAGTTTGCCTTGCTGCACAATTGGGCCTGCATAGCTCTGCTGCGGTTGCAAACATTCAGGCGTGGCAGCCAGATAGGCTAGTCCACATAGGACACTGCCAGGGGACCTGGTATATCTGGTTCCCGTTCTTCTCACCTGAGTGCTACTGATTCCAGCTTGACCCCTACAGTCAACTCAACTGGAGCAGTAAGTTGAACCTCTACTTATGGCACTTTGTGAAAGTTTGGAAAGCTAGAGCTCAGTTGTTTGGCACGCGACCACTGTCCATCCAGCACTATCCACGGCACTGCGTACATCTGGCTCTAATTAGTCCACGGTTGTGTTCAGCCGAATGACCTCTGCGGGAACACTCAGAATGAGGTTCTGAGTTATTGCAACATAGGAGCGTTTCACTGCTTTCAAGGCTTCTTAGGAAGAATTCCGGTATCTTGCTGCCAACAGGCCTCTGGCAATTCCGGGTGAACATCTCCTTGTAAATCCCCCGTGGTTTCTTCTACAGCCATGAAGTTTGGCCAGGGTACGCAGTTTGCATTGCTGCACAATTGCGCCTGCACAGCTCTGTCGCGTTTGCAAACATTCAGGCGGGGCAGCCAGATAGGCTGGTCCCCGTGGGACACTGCCAGCGAACTTTGTATATCTGCTTCCCGTTCTCACCTGAGTGCTCCCGATTTCAGCTTTGACGGCTACACTCTACTCAACGGGAGCAGTAAATTGAACCTCTACTTATGGAACTCTCTGAAAGTTTGGAGAACCAGAGCTCAGTTGTTTGACACGCGACCACTGTCCATCCAGCATTATGTACTGCACTGCCTACATCTGGCTCTAATTAGTCCGCGGTTGTGTTCAGCCGAATGACCTCTGCTTGGAACACTCAGAATGAGTTTCTGAGTTATTGCAACATAGGAGCTTTTCACTGCTTTCAAGACATCTTATGAAGAATTCTGGAATCTTGCTGCCAACAGGCCTCTGGCTGTTCCGAGTGAACATCTTCTTTAAAATCCCCCGTGGTTTCTTGTACACCCATGAAGTTTGTCCAGGGTACCCAGTTTGCATTGCTGCACAATTGCGCCTGCATAGCTCTGCCACATTTGTAAACATTCAGGCGTGGCATCCAGACAGGCTGGTCACCGTAGGACATTGCCAGCGGACTCGATATATCTGCTTCCCGTTCTTCTCACCTGAGTGCTACTGATATCACCTTTGACGGCTACACTCTACTCGACCGGAGCAGTAAGTTGAACCTCTACTTCTGGCACTCTGTGAAAGTTTGGAGAAGTAGAACTCAGTTGTTTGGCACGCGCCCACTGTCCATCCAGCACTATGGACCGCACTGCCTACATCTGGCTCTAATTAGTCCACGGTTGTGTTCAGCCAAATGACCTCTGCCGGGAACACTCAGAATGAGGTTCTGAGTTACTACAACATAGGAGCGTTTCACTGCTCTCAAGGCTTCTTAGGAAGAATTCCGGATTCTTGCTGCCCGCAGGACTCCAGCTGTTCCGGGTGAACATCTCCTTGTAAATCCCCCTTGGTTTCTTGTACACCCGTGAATTTTGGCCAGGGTATGCAATTTGCATTGCTACACAACTGAGCCTGCATAGCTCAGCCACGGTTGCAAACATTCAGGCGAGAAAACCAGATAGTCTGGTCCACTTAGGACACTGCCAGCAGACTGGGTATATCTGCTTCCCGTTCTTCTCACCTGAGTGCTACTGATTCCAGCTTTGACGGCTACACTCTACTCAACCGGAGCAGTAAGTTCAACCTCTACTTATGGTACTCTGTGGAAGTTTGGAGAACTAGAGCTCAGTTGTTTGGCACGCAACCACTGTCGATCCAGCACTATGGAGGGCACTGCCTACATCTGGCTCTAAGTAGTCCACGGTTGTGCTCATCCGAATGACCTCTGCCGGGAACACTAAGAATGAGGTTTAGAGTTATTGCAACATAGGAACATTTCACTGCTTAAAAGGCTTCTTAGGAAAAATTTCGGAATCCTGCTGACGCCAGGTCTCCGGCTGATCCGTGTGAACATCTCCTTGTAAATCCCCCGTGGTTTCTTGTACACCCGTGAAGTTTGGCCAGGGTATGCAGTTTGGATTGCTGCACAATTTCGCCTGAATAACCCTCCCGCGGTTGCAAATATTCAGGCGTGGCAGCCAGATACGCTGGTCCCTGTAGGACACTGCCAGCGGACTGGGTATATCTGCTTCCCGTCCTTCTTACCTGAGTGCTACTGATTGCAGCTTTGAAGGCTACACTACTCAACCGGAGCAGTAAGTTGAAAATCTACTTATGGCACTCTGTGAAAGTTTGGATAACTAGAGCTCTGTTGTTTGGCATGCACCCACTCTCCATCCAGCACTATGGACGGCACTGCCTACAACTTGCTCTAATTAGTCCACGGTTTTGTTCAGGGGAATGACCTCGGCCCGGAAAACTCAGAATGAGGTTCTGAGTTATTGCAAGAGAGGAGCGTTTCACTGCTTTCAAGACTTCATAGGAAGAATTCCGGAATCTTGCTGCCGGCAGGCCTCCGGCTGTTCCCGTTGAGCATCACCTTGTAAATCCCCCATGGCTTTTTGTACACCCGTGAAGTTTGGCCAGGGAACTCAGTTTGCATTGCTGCACAACTGAGCCTGCATAGTTCTGCCACGGTTGCAAACATTCAGGTGAGGATACTAGATAGGTTGGTCCCCGTAGGACACTGCCAGCAGACTGGGTATATCTGCTTCCCGTTCTTCTCACCTGAGTGCTACTGATTCCAGCTTTGAAGGCTACACTCTACTCAACCGGAGCAGTAAGTTGAACCTCTACTTATAGCACGCTGTTAAAGTTTGGAGAACTAGAGCTCAGTTGTATGACACGCAACCACTGTCCATCCAGCACTATGGACGGCACTGACTTCATCTGGCTCTAATTAGTCCACGGTTGTGTTCAGCCGAATTACCTCTTCCAGGAATACTCAGAATGAGGTTGTGAGTTATTGCAATATAGGAACGTTTCACTGCTTTCAAGGCTTCTTGGGAAGAATTCCAGAATCTGGCTGCCGGCAGACCTCCAGCTGTTCCCGGTGAACATCTCCTTGTAAATCCCCTGTGGTTTCGTATGAACCCGTGAAGTTTGGACAGGCTAAGCAGTTTGCATTGTTGCACAATTGAGCCTGCTTAGCTCTGCCACTGTTGCAAACACTCAGGCGAGGCAGCCAGATAGGCTGGTCCCCGTAGGACACTGACAGCGGATTGGGTATATCTGCTTCCCGTTCTTCTCACCTGAGTGCTAATGATTCCAGCTTTGACGACTACACTCTGTTCAACCGGAGCAGTAAGTTGAACCTCTACTTATGGCACTCTGTGAAAATTTGGAGAACTAGAGCTCAGTTGTTTGGCACGCGACCACTGTCCATCCAGCACTATCCACGGCACTGCCTACATCTGGCTCTAAGTAGTCTACGGTTGTGTTCAGCCGAATGACCTCTGAATGAGGTTCTGAGTTAGTGCAACATAGGAGCGTTTCACTGCTTTCAAGGCTTCTTAGGAAGAATTCCACAATCTTGCTGCCGGCAGGCCTCCGGCTGTTCCGGTTGAATATCTCCTTGTAAATCCCCCGTGGTTTCTCATACACCTGTGAAGTTTGGCCAGGGTACACAGTTTGCATTGCTGCACAATTGTGCCCCCATAGCTCTGCCGTGGTTGCGAACATTCAGGGGTGGCAGCCAGATAGACTGGATCCTGAATGACACTGCCAGCGAACTGGGTATATCTGCTTCCCCTTCTTCTCACCTGAGTGCTAATGATTCCAGCTCTGACGGCTACACCTACTCAACCGGAGCAGTAAGTTGAACCTCTACTTATGGCACTCTGTGAAAGTGTGTAGAACTAGAGATCGGTTGTTTGTAACGCGACCACTGTCCATCCAGCACTATGGACTGCACTGCCTACACCTGGTCCTAATTAGTCCACGGTTGTGTTCAGCCGAATGACCTCTGCCGGGAACATTCAGAATGAGGTTCTGAGTTATTGCAACATAGGATCGTTTCACAGCTTTCAAGGCTTCTTAGGAAGAATTCCAGAATCTTGTTGCCGGCAGGCCTCTGGCTGTTCCGGGTGAACATCTCCTTGTAAATCCCCCGTGGTTTCTTGTACAGCAGTGAAGTTTGACCAGGGCACGGAGTTTGCATTGCTGCACAATTGTGCCATCATACCTATGCGTCGGTTGCAAACATTCAGGCGTGGCAGCCAGATATGCTGGTCCCCGTAGGACACTGCCAGCGGACTAGGTGTGTCTGCTTCCCGTTCTTCTCACCTGGGGGCTATTGATTCCAGCTTGGCGGCCACACTCTATTCAACCAGAGCAGTAAGTTGAACCTCTAATTATGGCACTCTGTGAAAGTTTGGAGAACTAGAGCTCAGTTGTTTGGCAGGTGACAACTGTCCATCCAGCACTATGGACGGCACTTCCTACATCTGGCTCTAATTAGCCCATGGTTGTGTTCAGCGGAAAGACCTCTGCCTTGAACACTCAGAATAAGTTTCTGAGTTATTGCAACATAGGAGCGTTTCACTGCTTTCAAGGCTTCTTAGGAAGAATTCCAGAATCTTGCGACCACCAGGCCTCCGGCTGTTCCGCGTGAACATCTCCTTATAAATCCCCCGTGGTTTTTTGTACACCCGTGAAGTTTGGCCAGGGTACGTAGTTTGCATTGCTGCACAATTGAGCCTGCATAGCTCTGACGTGGTTGCAAACATTCAGGCGTGGGAGACAGATAGGCTGCTCCCCGTAAGACACTGCCAACTGACTGGTTATATCTCCTTCCCGTTCTTCTCAGCTGAGTGCTACTGATTCCAGCTTTGACCGCTACACTCTACTCAACTGGAGCAATAAGTTGAACCTCTACTTATGGCACTCTGTGAAAGTTTGGAGAACTAGAGCTCAGTTGTTTGGTACACGACGACTGTCCATCCAGCACTATCGATGACACTGCGTACATCTCCCTCTAATTATTCCACGGTTGTGTTCAGCCGAATGACCTCTGCCGGGAACACTCAGAATGAGGTTCTGAGTTACTGCAACATAGGAGCGTTTCACTGTTTTCAAGGCCTCTTAGGAAGAATTCCAGAATCTTGCGGCTGGCAGGCCTCCGGCTGTTCCGGGTGAACATCTCCGTGTAAATCCCCCGAGGTTTCTTGTACACCCGTGAAGTTTGGCCAGGTTATGCAGTTTGCATTGCTGCACAATTGCGCCTGCATAGCTCTTCCACGGTTGCAAATGTTCAGGCGTGGCAGCCAGATAGGCTGGCCCCCGTAGCACACTGCCAGGGGACTGGGTATATCTGCTTCCCGTTCTTCTCACCTGAGTGCTACTGATTCCAGCTTTGACGGCTACACTCTACTCAACCATAGCAGTAAGTTGAACCTGTACTCATGGCACTCTGTGAAAGTTTGGAGAACTAGAGCTCAGTTGTTAGGCATTCGACCACTGTCCATCCCGAACTATGGACACCACTGCCTACACCTGGCTCTAACTAGTCCGCGGTTGTGTTCAGCCGAATGACCTCTTCCGGGAACACTCAGAATGAGGTTCTGAGTTATTGCTACATAGGAGCATTTCACTGCTTTCAAGGCTTCTTAGCAAGAATTCGGGAATCTTGCTGTGGGCAGGCCTCCGGATGTTCCGGTTGAACATCTCCTTGTAAATGCCCCGTGGTTTCTTGTACACACATGAAGGATGGCCAGTGTACGCAGTTTTCATTGCTGCACAATTGCGCCTGCATAGCTCTGCCGCAGTTGCAAACATTCAGGCGTGGCAGCCAGATAGGGTGGTCCCCGAAGGACACTGCCAGCGGAATGCTTATATCTGCTTCCCGTTCTTCTCACCTGAGTGCTACTGATTCCAGCTTTGACCGCTACCCTCTACTCAACCGGAGCAGTAAGTTGAACCTCTACTTATGGCCCTCTGTGAAAGTTTGGAGAACTAGAGCTCAGTTGTTTGGCACTGGACCACTGTCCATCCAGCACTATGGATGGCACTCAATACATCTGGTTCTAATTAGTCCACGGTGGTGTTCAGGCGAATGACCTCTGCCGGGAACACTCAGAATGCGGTTCTGAGTTATTGCAACATAGGAGCGTTTCACTGCTTTCAAGCCTTCTTTGGAAGAATTCCGGAAACTTGCTGCCGGCAGGCCTCCGGCTGCTCCGGGTGAACATCTCCTTGTAAATCTCCCGTGGATTCTTGTACACCCATTAAGTTTGGCCAGGGTACGCAGTTTGCATTGCTGCACAATTGCACATGCATAGCTCTCCCGGGGTTGCAAACATTCAGGCGTGGCAGCCAGATAGGCTGGTCCCCGTAGGACACTGCCAGTGGACTGGGTATATCTGCTTCCCATTCTTCTCAGCTATGTGCTACTGATTCCAGCTTCGCCAACTATACTCTACTCAACCGGAGCAGTAAGATGAACCTCTACTTATGGCACTCTGTGAAAGTTTGGAGAACTGGAGCTCAGGTGTTTGGCACGCAACCACTGTCCATCCAGCACTATTTACGGCACTGCCTACATCTGGCTCTAATTAGTGCACGGTTGTGTTCAGCCAAATGACCTCTGCCGGGAACACTCAGAATGAGGTTCTGAGTTATTGCAACATAGGAGCGTTTCACTGCTTTCAAGGCTTCTTAAGAAGAATTCCGGAATCTTGCTGCCGGCAGGCCTCCGGCTGTTCCGGGTGAACATCTCCGTGTAATTCCCCCGAGGTTTCTTGTACACCCGTGAAGCTTGACCAGGGTAGGCAGTTTGCATTGCTACAGAATTGGGCCTGCATAGAATTGCCGTGGTTACAAACATTTTTGCATGGCAGCCAGATAGGCTGGTCCCGGGAGGACACTGCCAGCTGACTGGGTATATCTGCTTTCCGTTCTTCTCACCTGAGTGCTACTGATTCCAGCTTTGACGGCTACACTCTACTCAACCGGAGCAGTAAGTTGAACCTCTACTTATGGCACTCTGTGAAACTTTGGAGAACTAGAGCTCAGTTGTTTAACACGCGACAGCTCTCCATCCGGCCCTATGGCCGGCACTGTGTACATCTGGCCCTAATTAGTCCACGGTTGTGTTCAGCCGAATGACCTCTCCTCGGAACACTCAGAATGAGGTTCTGAGTTCTTGCAACATAGGAGCGTTTCACTGCTTCCAAGGCTTCTTAGGAAGAATTCCAGAATCTTTTTGCCGGCAGGCCTCCAGCCATTTCGGGTGAAAATCTCCTTGTAAATCCCCCGTGGTTTCTTGTACACCCGTCAAGTTTGGCCAGGGTACACAGTTTGCATTGCTGCACAATTGCGCCTGCATAGCTCTGCCACTTTTGCAAACATTCAGGCGTGGCTGCCAGATACGCTGGTCCCCGTAGGGCACTGCCAGCAGATTGGGTTTATCTGCTTCCCATTCTTCTCACCTGAGTGCTACAGATTCCAGCTTTGACGGCTACACTCTACTCAACCGGAGCAGTAAGTTGAACCTCTACTTGGTGCACTCGGTAAATGTTTGTAGAACTAGAGCTCAGTTGTTTGGCACGCGACCACTCTCCATCCGCCACTATGGACGGCACTGCCTACATCTGGCTCTAGTTAGTCCACGGTTGTGTTCAGCCGAATGACTTCTGCCGGCAACACTCAGAATGAGGTTCTGAGTTATTGCAACATAGGAACGTTTCACTGCTTTCAAGGCTTCTTAGGAAAAATTCCGGAATCGTGCTGCCGGTCGGTCATCATCTGTTCCAGGTGAACATCTCCTTGTAAATCCCCCGTGGTTTCTTCGACACCCGTGAAGATTGGCCACGGTTTGCAGTTGGCATTGCTGCACAATTGCGCCTGCATAGCTGTGCCGCGGTTGCAAACATTCAGGCATGGCAGCCAGTTAGGCTGGTCCCCGTAGGACATTTCCAGCGGACTGGGTATATCTGCTTCCTGTTCTTCTCATCTGAGTGCCACTGATTCCTGCGTTGAAGGCTAAACTCTACTCAACCGGAGCAGTAATTTGAACCTCTACTTATCACTCTGTGAAAGTTTGGAGAACTAGAGCTCAGTTGTTTGGCACAAGACCACTATCCATCCAGCACTATGGACGTCACTGCCTACATCTGGTTCTAATTAGTTCACGGTTGTGTTTAGCCGAATGACCTCTGCCGGGATCACTCAGAATGAGGTTCTGAGTTATTACAACATAGGAGCGTTTCACTGCTTTCAAGGCTTCTTAGGAAGAATTCCGGAATCTTGCTGCCGGCTGGCCTCCGCCTGTTCCGGTTAAACATCTCCTTGTAAATCCCCCGTGGATTCGTGTACACCCGTGAAGTTTGGCCAGGGTACGCAGTTTGCATTGCTGCACAATTGAGCCTGCATAGCTCTGCCGCGGTTGCAAACATTCAGGCATGGCAGCCAGATACGCTGGTCCCCATAGGACACTACCTGCTGACTGGGTATATCTGCTTCCCGTTCTTCTCACCTGAGTTCTACTGATTGCATCGTTGACGGCTACACTCTATTCAACCGGAGGAGTAAGTTGGACCTGTACTTATGGCACTCTGTGAAAGTTTGGAGAACTAGCGCTCATTTGTTTGGCAAGCGACCACTGTCCATCCAGAGATATGGACGCCACTCCCTTAATTGGCTCTAATTAGTCCACGGTCGTGTTTAGCCGAATGACCTCTGCCGGGAACACTCAGAATGAGGTTCTGAGTTATTGCAACATAGGAGCGTTTCACTGCCTTCAAGGATTCTTAGGAAGTTTCCGGAATCTTCCTGTCGGCAGGCCTCCGCCTGTTCCGGGTGTACATCTCCTTGTAAATCCCCCGTGGTTTTTTCTACAACAGTGAAGTTTGGCCAGGGTACCCAGTTTGCATTGCTGCACAATTGCGCCTGCATAGCTCTGTCGCGGTTCCAAACATTCAGGCGTGGCTGCAAGATAGTCTGGTCCCCATAGTACAGTGCCAGCTGACTGGGTATATCTGCTTCCCGTTCTTCTCACCTGAGTGCTACTGATTCCAGCTTTGACGGCTACACTCTACTCATCCGGAGCAGGAAGTTCAACCTAAAGTTATGGCCCTCTCTGAAAGTTTGGAGAACTAGAGCTCAGTTGTTTGGCACGCGTCCACTGTCCATCCAGCACTATGGACGGCACTGACTACATCTGGCTCTAATTAGTCCACGGTTGTGTTCAGCAGATTGACCTCTGCCGGGAACAGTCAGAATGAGGTTCTGAGTTATTGCAACATAGGAGCGTTTCACTGCTTTCAAGGCTTCTTAGGAAGAATTCCGGAATCTTGCGACCAGCAGGCCTCCGGCTGTTCCGGGTGAACATCTCCTTGTAAATCCCCTGTGGTTTCACGTATACCCGTGGAGTTTGGTCAGGGTATGCAGTTTGCATTGCTGCACAATTGCGCCTGCATAGCTCTCCTGCGCTAGCAAACATTCTGCGTGGCAGCCAGATAGGCTGGTTCCCGTAGGACACTGCCAGCGGACTGGGTATATCTGCTTCCCATTCTTCTCACCTGAGTGCTACTGATTCCAGCTTTGACCCCTACACTCTACTCTACCGGAGCAGTAAGTTGAACCTCTACTTATGGCACTATGTGAAAGTTTGGAGAACTAGAGCTCAGTTGTTTTACACGCGACCACTGTCCATCCAGCCCTTTGGACAGCACTGACTACATCTGGCTCTAATTGGTCTACGGTTGTGTTCAGCCGAATGACCTCTGCCGGGAACACTCAGAATGAAGTTCTAAGTTATTGCAACATAGGAGCGTTTCACTGCTTTCAAGGTTTCTTAGGAAGAATTGTGGAATGTTGCTGCCGGCCGGTCTTAGTCTGTCCCGGGTGAACATCTCCTTGTAAATCCCCCTTGGTTTCTTGTACACAGGTGAAGTTTGGCCAGGGTACGCAGTTTGCATTGCTGCACAACTGAGCCTGCATAGTTCTGCCACGGTTGCAAACATTCAGGTGAGGAAACTAGATAGTCTGGTCCGGGTAGGACACTGCCAGCAGACTGGGTATATTTGCTTCCCGTTCTTCTCACCTGAGTGCTACTGATTCCAGCTTTGACGGCTACACTCTACTCAACCGGAGCAGTAAGTTGAACCTCTACTTATAGCACGCTGTTAAAGGTTGGAGAACTAGAGCTCAGTTGTTTGACAAGCAAGGACTGTCCATCCAGCACTATGGACGGCACTGCCTTCATCTGGCTCTAATTAGTCCACGGTTGTGTTCAGCCGAATTACCTCTTCCGGGAACACTCAGAATGAGGTTGTGAGTTATTTTAATATAGGAGCGTTTCACTGCTTTCAAGACTTCTTGGGAAGAATTCCAGAATCTGGCTGCCGGCAGACCTCCAGCTGTTCCCGGTGAACATCTCCTTGTAAATCCCTGGTGGTTTCTTGTGAACCCGTGAAGTTTGGACAGGCTAAGCAGTTTGCATTGTTGCACAATTGAGCCTGCATAGCTCTGCCACTGTTGCAAACATTCAGGCGAGGCAGCCAGATAGGCTGGTCCCCGTAGGACACTGACAGCGGATTGGGTATATTTGCTTCCAGTTCTTCTCACCTGAGTGCTAATGATTCCAGCTTTGACGACTACACTCTGTTCAACCGGAGCAGTAAGTTGAACCTCTACTTATGGCACTCTGTGAAAATCTGGAGAACTAGAGCTCAGTTGTTTGGCACGCGACCACTGTCCATCCAGCACTATGGACGGCATTGCCTACATCTGGTTCTAAATAGTCCACGGTTGTGTTCAGCCGAATGACCTCTGAATGCGATTCTGAGTTATTGCAACATAGGAGCGTTTCACTGCTTTCAAGGCTTCTTAGGAAGAATTCCGGAATCCAGCTGCCGGCAGGTCTCCGGCTGTTCTGGGTGAACATATCCTTGTAAATCCCCCGTTGTTTCTTCTACACCCGTGAAGTTTGGCCAGGGTACGCAGCTTGCATTGCTGCACAATTGCGCCTGCATAGCTCTTCCACGGTTGCAAACATTCAGGCGTGGCAGCCAGATAGGCTGGTCACCGTAGGACACTTCCAGCGGACTGGGTGTATCTGCTTCCCGTTCTTCTCACCTGAGTGCTACTGATTCCAGCTTTGACGGCTACACTCTCTTCAACCGGAGCAGTAAGTTGAACCTCTACTTATGGCACTCTGTGAAAATTTCGAGAACTAGAGCTCAGTTGTTTGGCACGCGACCACTCTCCATCCAGCACTATGGACGGCACTGCCTACATCTGGCTCTAATTAGTCCACGGTTGTGTTCAGTCGAATGACCTCCGCAGGGAACACTCTGAATGAGGTTCTGATTTATTGCAACATAGGAGCGTTGCACTGCTTTTAAGGCTTCTTAGGATTATTTCCGGAATCTTGCTGCTGGCAGGCCTCCAGCTGTTCCGGGTGAACATCTCCTTGTCAATCCCCCGTGATTTCTTGTACACCCGTGACGTTTGGCCAGGGTGCGCAGTTTGCATTGCTGTACAATTGCGCCTGTATAGCTCTGTCGCGGTTGAAAACATAGAAGCGTGGCAGCCAGATAGGCTGGTGCCCATAAGACATTGAAAGCGGACAGGGTATATCTGCTTCCCGTACTTCTCACCTGACTGCTACTGATTCCATCTTTGAGGGCTACACTCTACTCAACCGGAGCAGTAAGTTGAACCTCTACTTATGGCACTCTGAGAAAGTTTGGAGAACTAGAGCTCAGTAATTTGGCACACGACCACTGTCCATCCAGCACAATGGATGGCACTGCCTACGATTGGCTCCAAATACTTCATGGTTGTCTTCAGCCAAATGACCTCTGCCCTGAACACTCAGAATGAGGTTCTGAGTTATTGCAACATAGGAGCGTTTTACTGCTTTCAAGGCTTCTTAGGAAGAATCCCGGAATCTTTCTCCCGGCAGGCCTCTGGCTGTTTCGGGTGAACATCTCCTTATAAATACCACATGCTTTCTTATACACCCGTGAAGTTTGGCCAGGGTACACAGGTTGCATTGCTGTACAATTGCGCCTGCATATCTCTGCCGCGGTTGGAAACATTCAGGTGTGGCAGCCAGATAGGATGGTCCCCTTAGGACTCTGCCAGTGGACTGGGTATATCTGCTTCCCGTTCTTCTTACCTGAGTGCTACTGATTCCAGCATTGAAGGCTACACTCTACTCAACCGGAGCAGTAAGTTGAACCTCTACTTATGGCACTCTGTGAAAGTTTGGAGAACTACAGCTCTGTTGTTTGGCACGCACCCACTGTCCATCCAGCACAATGGAATTCACTGCCTACATCTGGCTCTAATTAGTCCACGGTTGTGTTCAGCCGAATGACCTCTGCCGGGAACACTGAGAATGAGGTTCTGAGTTATTGCAACATAGGAGCGTTCACTGCTTTTAAGGCTTCTTAGGCAGAATTACGGAATCTTGCTGCCGACAGGCCTCCGTCTGTTCCGGGTGAACATCTCCTTGTAAATCCCCTGTGGTTTCTTGTACACCGGTGAAGTTTGGCCAGGGTACGCAGTTTGCAATGCTGCACAATTCCGCCTGTATAGCTCTGCCGCGGTTGCAAACATTGAGGAGAGGCAGCCAGACATTCTGGTCCCCGTAGGACACTGCCAGGGGACTGCCTATATCTGCTTCCCGTTCTCCTCAAATGACGGCTACTGATTCCAGCTTTGACGGCTACACTCTACTCAACCGGAGCAGTAAGTTGAACCTCTACTTATGGCACTCTGTGAAAGTTTGGAGAACTAGAGCTCAGTTGTTTGGCACGCGACCACTGTACATCCAGCACAATTGACGGCACTGCCTACGTCTGGCTCCAAATAGTTCACGGTTGTGTTCAGCCGAATGACCTCTGCCGGGAACACTCAGAATGAGGTGTAGAGTTATTGCAACATAGGGTCGTTTCACTGCTTTCAAGGCTTCTAAGGAAGAACTCCGGAATCTTGCTGCCGGCAGGCCTCCGACTCTTCCGGGTCAACATCTCTTTGTAAATCCCCCGAGGTTTCTTGTACACCTGTGAAGTTCGGCCGGGGTATGCAATTTGCATTGCTGAACAACTGCGCCTGCATAGCTCTGCCGCGGTTGCAAACATTCAGGCGTGGCAGCCAGAAAGGCTGGTCCCCGTATGACACTGCCAGCGGACAGGGTATATCTGCTTCCCGTTCTTCTCACCTGAGTGCTACTGATTCCAGCTTTGAAGGCTACACTCTACTCAACCGGAGCAGTAAGTTGAACCTCTACTTATAGCACTCTGTGAAAGTTTGGAGAACTAGAGCTCAGTTGTTTGCCGCGCAACCACTGTCCATCCAGCACTATAGACGGCACTGCCTACATCTGGCTCTAATTAGTCCACGGTTGTGTTCAGCCGAATGACCTCTGCCGGGAACACTCAGAATGAGGTTCTGAGTTATTGCAACATAGGAGCGTTTCACTGCTTTCAAGGCTTCTTAGGAAGAATTCCTGAATCTTGCTGCCAGCAGGCCTCCGGCTGTTCCGGGTGAACATCTCCTGGTAAATCCCGCCTGGTTTCTTGTACACCCGTAAAGTTTGACCAGGGTATGCAGTTTGCATTGCTGCACAATTGCGGCTGCATAGTTCTTCTGCGGTTGCAAACATTCAAGCATGGCAGCCAGATAGGCTGGTACCCGTAGAACACTGCCAGCGGACTGGGTATATCTGCTTCCCGTTCTTCTCACCTGAGTGCTCCTGAATCCAGCTTTGACGGCTACACTCTACTCAACCGGAGTAGTAAGTTGAACCTCTACTTATGGCACTCTGTGAAAGTTTGGAGAACTAGAGTTCAGTTGTTTGGCACGCGACCACAATCCATCCAGCATTATGGACAGCACTGCCTACATCTGGCTCTAATTAGTCTACGGTTGTGTTCAGCCGAATGACCTCTGCGGGAACACTCAGAATGAGGTTCTGAGTTATTGCAACATAGGAGCGTTTCACTGCTTTCAAGGTTTCTTAGGAAGAATTGTGGAATCTTGCTGCCGGCCGGCCTCAGTCTGTCCCGGGTGAACATCTCCTTGTAAATCCCCCTTGGTTTCTTGTACACAGGTGAAGTTTGGCCAGGGTACGCAGTTTGCATTGCTGCACAACTGAGCCTGCATAGTTCTGCCACGGTTGCAAACATTCAGGTGAGGAAACTAGATAGTCTGGTCCGGGTAGGACACTGCCAGCAGACTGGGTATATTTGCTTCCCGTTCTTCTCACCTGAGTGCTACTGATTCCAGCTTTGATGGCTACACTCTACTCAACCGGAGCAGTAAGTTGAACCTCTATTTATAGCACGCTGTTAAAGGTTGGAGAACTAGAGCTCAGTTGTTTGACATGCAACCACTGTCCATCCAGCACTATGGACGGCACTGCCTTCATCTGGCTCTAATTAGTCCACGGTTGTGTTCAGCCGAATTACCTCTTCCGGGAACACTCAGAATGAGGTTGTGAGTTATTGTAATATAGGAGCACTTCACTGCTTTCAAGACTTCTTGGGAAGAATTCCAGAATCTGGCTGCCGGCAGACCTCCAGCTGTTCCCGGTGAACATCTCCTTGTAAATCCCCCGTGGTTTCTTGCACACCCGTGAAGTTTGGCCAGGGTACCCAGTTTGCCTTGCTGCACAATTGGGCCTGCATAGCTCTGCCGCGGTTGCAACATTCAGGCGTGGCAGCCAGATAGGCTAGTCCACATAGGACACTGCCAGGGGACCTGGTATATCTGGTTCCCGTTCTTCTCACCTGAGTGCTACTGATTCCAGCTTGACCCCTACAGTCAACTCAACTGGAGCAATAAGTTGAACCTCTACTTATGGCACTTTGTGAAAGTTTGGAAAGCTAGAGCTCATTTGTTTGGCACGCGACCACTGTCCATCCAGCACTATCCACGGCACTGCGTACATCTGGCTCTAATTAGTCCAAGGTTGTGTTCAGCCGAATGACCTCTGCGGGAACACTCAGAATGAGGTTCTGAGTTATTGCAACATAGGAGCGTTTCACTGCTTTCAAGGCTTCTTAGGAAGAATTCCGGTATCTTGCTGCCAACAGGCCTCTGGCAGTTCCGGGTGAACATCTCCTTGTAAATCCCCCGTGGTTTCTTCTACAGCCATGAAGTTTGGCCAGGGTACACAGTTTGCATTGCTGCACAATTGCGCCTGCACAACTCTGCCGCGTTTGCAAACATTCAGGCGGGGCAGCCAGATAGGCTGGTCCCCGTGGGACACTGCCAGCGAACTTTGTATATCTGCTTCCCGTTCTCACCTGAGTGCTCCCGATTTCAGCTTTGACGGCTACACTCTACTCAACGGGAGCAGTAAACTGAACCTCTACTTATGGAACTCTGTGAAAGTTTGGAGAACCAGAGCTCAGTTGTTTGACACGCGACCACTGTCCATCCAGCATTATGTACTGCACTGCCTACATCTGGCTCTAATTAGTCCGCGGTTGTGTTCAGCCGAATGACCTCTGCTTGGAACACTCAGAATGAGTTTCTGAGTTATTGCAACATAGGAGCTTTTCACTGCTTTCAAGACATCTTATGAAGAATTCTGGAATCTTGCTGCCAACAGGCCTCTGGCTGTTCCGAGTGAACATCTTCTTTAAAATCCCCCGTGGTTTCTTGTACACCCATGAAGTTTGTCCAGGGTACCCAGTTTGCATTGCTGCACAATTGCGCCTGCATAGCTCTGCCACATTTGTAAACATTCAGGCGTGGCATCCAGACAGGCTGGTCACCGTAGGACATTGCCAGCGGACTCGATATATCTGCTTCCCGTTCTTCTCACCTGAGTGCTACTGATATCACCTTTGACGGCTACACTCTACTCGACCGGAGCAGTAAGTTGAACCTCTACTTCTGGCACTCTGTGAAAGTTTGGAGAAGTAGAACTCAGTTGTTTGGCACGCGCCCACTGTCCATCCAGCACTATGGACGGCACTGCCTACATCTGGCTCTAATTAGTCCACGGTTGTGTTCAGCCAAATGACCTCTGCCGGGAACACTCAGAATGAGGTTCTGAGTTATTGCAACATAGGAGCGTTTCACTGCTTTCAAGCCTTCTTTGGAAGAATTCCGGAAACTTGCTGCCGGCAGGCCTCCGGCTCTTCCAGGTGAACATCTCCTTGTAATTCCCCCGAGGTTTCTTGTACACCCGTGAAGCTTGACCAGGGTAGGCAGTTTGCATTGCTACAGAATTGGGCCTCCATAGATCTGCCGTGGTTACAAACATTTAGGCATGGCAGCCAGATAGGCTGGTCCCCGGAGGACACTGCCAGCTGACTGGGTATATCTGCTTCCCGTTCTCCTCACCTGAGTGCTACTGATTCCAGCTTTGACGGCTACACTCTACTCAACCGGAGCAGTAAGTTGAACCTCTACTTATGGCACTCTGTGAAACATTGGAGAACTAGAGCTCAGTTGTTTGACACGCGAGAGCTCTCCATCCAGCCCTATGGTCGGCACTGTGTACATCTGGCTCTAATTAGTCCACGGTTGTGTTCAGCCAAATGACCTCTCCCCGGAACACTCAGAATGAGGTTCTGAGTTATTGCAACGTAGGAGCGTTTCACTGCTTTCAAGGCTTCTTAGGAAGAATTCCGGAATCTTTTTGCCGGCAGGCCTCCAGCCGTTTCGGGTGAACATCTCCTTGTAAATCCCCCGTGGTTTCTTGTACACCCGACAAGTTTGGCCAGGGTACGCAGTTTCCATTGCTGCACAATTGCGCCTGCATAGCTCTGCCACTTTTGCAAACATTGAGGCGTGGCAGCCTGATAGGCTGGTCCCCGTAGGACACTGCCAGCAGACTGGGTTTATCTGCTTCCCGTTCTTCTCACCTGAGTGCTACTGATTCCAGCTTTGACCGCTACACTCTACTCAACCGGAGCAGTAAGTTGAACCTCTACTTGGTGCACTCCGTAAAAATTTGGAGACCTAGAGCTCAGGTGTTTGGCACGCGACCACTGTCCATCCACCACTATGGACGGCACTGCCTACATCTGGCTCTAGTTAGTCCACGGTTGAGTACAGGGGAATGACCTCTGCCGGCAACACTCAGAATGAGGTTCTGAGTTATTGCAACATAGGAACGTTTCACTGCTTTCAAGGCTTCTTAGGAAAAATTCCGGAATCGTGCTGCCGTTCGGCCACCCTCTGTTCCAGGTGAACATCTCCTTGTAAATCCCCCGTGGTTTCTTCGACACCCGTGAAGATTTGCCACGGTTTGCAGTTTGCATTGCTGCACAATTGCGCCTGCATAGCTGTGCCGCGGTTGCAAACATTCAGGCATGGCAGCCAGATAGGCTGGTCTCCGTAGGACATTTCCAACAGACTGGGTATATCTGCTTCCGGTTCTTCTCATCTAAGTGCGACTGATTCCTGCTTTGAAGGCTAAACTCTACTCAACCGGAGCAGTAAGTTGAACCTCTACTTATCACTCTGTGAAAGTTTGGAGAACTAGAGCTCAGTTGTTTGGCACAAGACCACTATCCATCCAGCACTATGGACGGCACTGCCTACATCTGACTCTGATTAGTCCACGGCTGTGTTCAGCCGAATGACCTCTGCCGGGAACACTCAGAATGAGGTTCTGAGTTATTGCAACATAGGAGCGTTTCACTGCTTTCAAGGCTTCTCAGGAAGATTTCCGGAATCTTCCTGTCGGCAGGCCTCCGGCTGTTCCGGGTGTACATCTCCTTGTAAATCCCCCCTGGTTTTTTCTACTACAGTGAAGTTTGCCAGGGTACCCAGTTTGCATTACTGCACAATTGCGCCTGCATAGCTCTGTCGCGGTTCCAAACATACAGGCGTGGCTGCAAGATAGGCTGGTACCCATAGTACAGTGCCAGCTGACTGGGTATATCTGCTTCCCGTTCTTCTCACCTGAGTTCTACTGATTCCAGCTTTGACGGCTACACTCTACTCATCCGGAGCAGGAAGTTCAACCTAAAGTTATGGCCCTCTGTGAAAGTTTGGAGAACTAGAGCTCAGTTGTTTGGCACGCGACCACTGTCCATCCAGCACTATGGATGGCCCTGCCTCCATCTGGCTCTAATTAGTCCACGGTTGTGTTCAGCCGAATGACCTCTGAATGAGAATCTGAGTTATTGCAACATAGGAGTGTTTCACTGCTTTCAAGGCTTCTTAGGAAGAATTCCGGAATCTTGCTGAAGGCAGTTCTCCGGCTGTAACGGGTGTACATCTCCTTGTAAATCTCCCGTGGTTTCTTGTACAACCGTGAAGTTAGGCCAGGGTACGCAGTTTGCATTGCTGCACAATTGCTCCTGCATAGCTCTGTCGCAGTTGCAAATATTCAGGCTTGGCAGCCAGATAGGCTGGTCACCGTAGGACACTGCTATCGGACTGGGTATATCTGCTTCCCGTTCTTCTCACCTAAGTGCTACTGATTCCATCTTTGACGGCTACACTCTACTCAACCGGAGCAGAAAGTTGAACGTCTACTTATGGCACTCTGTGAAAGTTTGGAGAACTAGAGCTCAGTTGTTTAGTACGCGACCACTTTCCATCCAGCACTATGGACTGCACTGCCTACATCTGGCTCTAATTAGTCCACGGTTGTGTTCAGCCGAATGACCTCTACCGGGAACACTCAGAATGACCTTCTGAGTTATTGCAACATAGGAGCGTTTCACTGATTTCAAGGTTTCTTAGGAAAAATTCCGGAATATTGCTGCCGGTAGGCCATGGGTTGTTCCGGGTGAACATCTCCTTGTAAATCACCCGTGGTTGCTTCTACACCTGTGAAGTTTGGCCAGGGTATGCAGTTTGCATTGCTGCACAATTGCGCCTGCATAGCTCTGCCAGGGGTGCAAACATTCAGGCGTGGCAACGAGATAGGCTGGTCCCCGTAGGACACTGCCAGCTGACTAGATATATCTGCTTCCCCTTCTTCTCACCTGAGTGCTACGGATTCCAGCTTTGTCTTCTACACTCTACTCAACCGGAGCAGTAAGTTGAACCTCTACTTATGGCACTCTGTGAAAGTTTGGAGAACTAGAGCTCAGTTGTTTGGCAAGCGACCACTGTCCATCCAGCACTATGGACGGCACTGCCTACATCTGGCTCTAATTAGTCCACGGTTGTGTAAAGCCAAATGAACTCTGCTGGGAAAACTCAGAATGAGGTTCTGAGTTATTGCAACATAGAAGCGTTTCACTGCTTTCAAGGCTTCTTGGGAAGAATTCCGGTATCTTCTCTCGGCAGGCCTCCAGATGATCCTGGTGAACATCTCCTTGTAAATCCCCCGTGGTTTCTTGTACACCCGTGAAGTTTGGCCAGGGTATGCAGTTTGCATTGCTGCACAATTGCGCCTGCATAACTCTGACGTGGTTGCAAACATTCAGGCGTGGCAGCCAGATAGGCTGGTGCCCGTAGGACACTGCCAGTGGACTGGGTAGATCTGCTTCCCGTTCTTCTCACCTGAGTGCTAATGATTCCAGCTTTGATCGCCACACTCTACTCAACCAGAGCAGTAAGTTGAACCTCTACTTATGGCACTCTGTGAAAGTTTGGAGAACTAGAGCTCATTTGCTTGGCACGCGACCACTGTCCTTCCAGCACTAGGGACCGCACTGCCTACATCTGGCTCTAATTAATCCACGGATGTGTCAGCCGAATGACCTCTGCAGGGAACACTCAGAATGAGGTTCTGAGTTATTGCAACATAGGAGCGTTTCACTGCTTTCAAGGCTTTTTAGGAAGATTTCCAGAATTTGCTGCCGGCAGGCCTCCGGCTGTTCCGGGTGAACATCTCCTTGTAAATCCCCGGTGGTTTCTTGTACACCCATGAAGTTTGGCCAGGGTACGCAATTTGCATTGCTGCACAATTGCGCCTGCAAAGCTCTGCCACGGGTGCAAACATTCAGGCGTGGGAG
The DNA here is from genome assembly GCF_019054845.1 of Dipodomys spectabilis. Lineage (NCBI taxonomy): Eukaryota > Metazoa > Chordata > Mammalia > Rodentia > Heteromyidae > Dipodomys > Dipodomys spectabilis. The sequence continues at coordinate 2,306,876 of NW_024870985.1, forward strand.
CCAGATAGGCTGGTCCCCGTAGGACACTGCCAGCTGACTGGGTATATCTGCTTCCCCTTCTTCTCACCTGAGTGCTACTGATTCCAGCTTTGACGGCTACACTCTACTCAACTGGAGCAGTAAGTTGAACCTCTACTTATTACACTCTGTGAAAGTTTGGAGAATTAGAGCTCAGTTGTTTGGTTCGCGACCACTGTCCATCCAGCACTATGGACGGCCCTGCCTACATCTGGCTCTAATTAGGCCACGGTTGTGTTCAGCCGAACGACCTCTGAATGAGGTTCTGAGTTATTGCAACATAGGTGCGTTTCACTGCTTTCAAGGCTTCTTAGGAAGAATTCCGGAATATTGCTGCCGGCAGAACTCCGGCTGTTCCGGGTGAACAAATCCCTGTAAATCCCCCGCGGTTTCTTGTACACCTGTGAAGTTTGGCCAGGGTACGTAGTTTGCACTGCTGCACAATTGCGCATGCATAGCTCTGCCGCGGTTGCAAACATTCAGGTGTGGCAGCCAGATAGGTTGGTCCCCGTAGGACACTGCCAGCGGACTGGGTATATCTGCTTCCCATGCTTCTTACATGAGTGCTACTGATTCCAGCTATGAAGGCTACACTCTACTCTACCGGAGCAGGAATTTTAACCTCTACTTATGGCACTCTGTGAAAATTTGGAGAACTAGAGCTCTGTTGTTTGGAACGCCACCACTATCCATCCACCACTATGGACGCCAATGCCTACATCTGGCTCTAATTAGTCCATGGTTGTGTTCAGCCGCATGACCTCTGTCCGGAACACTGAGAATGACGTTCTGAGTTATTGCAATATAGGAGCGTTTCAGTGCTTTCAAGCCTTCTTAGGAAGAATTTCCGAATCTTGCTGCCGGCAGGCCTCCAGCTGTTCTGGGTGAACATCTCCTTGTAAATCTCCCGGGGTTTCTTCTACACCCGTGAAGTCTGGCTTGGGTACGAAGTTTGCATTGCTGCACAATTCAGCCTGCATAACTCTGCCACGGTTGCAAACATTCAGGCGAGGAAGCCAGATAGGCTGGTCCACGTAGGACACTGCCAGCGGACTTCGTATATCTGCTTCCGTTCTTCTCACTTGTGTGCTACTGAATCCAGCTTTGACGGCTACACTCTACTCAACCGGAGCAGCAAGTTGAACGTCTACTTATGGCACTCTATTCAAGTTTGGAGAACTAGAGCTCAGTTGTTTGGCACAAGACCACTGTCGATCCAACATTGTGGACAGCACCGCCTACATCTGGATCTAATTAGGCCACGGTTGTGTTCAGCCGAATGACCTCTTACGGGAACACTCAGAATGAGGTTCTGATTTATTGCAACATAGGAGCCTTTCACTGCTTTCAAGGATTCTTAGGAAGAATTCCGGAATCTGGCTGCGGGCAGACCTCCCCCTGTTCCGGGTGAACATCTTCTTGTAAATTCCCCGTGGTTTCTTATACACCCGTGAAATTGGCCAGGATACGCAGTTTGCATTGCTGCACAATTGCGCCTGCATAACTTTGCCGCGGTTGCAAACAATCAGGCGTGGCAGCCAGATAGGCTGGTACCCGGAGGAAACTGCCAGCAGACTGGGTATATCTGCTTCCCGTTCTTCTCACCCGAGTGCTACTGATTCCAGCTTTGACGGCTACACTCTACTCAACCAGAGCAGCAAGTTGATCGTCTACTTATGGCACTCTATTCAAGTTTGGAGAACTAGAGCTCAGTTGTTTGGCACGCGACCACTGTCGATCCAACATTATGGACAGCACTGCCTACATCTGGATCTAATTAGGTCACGGTTGTGTTCAGCTGAATGAGGTCTGACGGGAACACTCAGAATGAGGTTCTGAGTTATTGCAACATAGGAGCCTTTCACTGCTTTCAAGGATTCTTAGGAAGAATTCCGGAAACTGGCTGCCGGCAGACCTCCGGCTGTTCCGGGTGAACATCTCCTTGTAAATCCCCCGTGGATTCTTGTACACCCGTGAAATTTGGCCAGAGTACGCAGATTGCATTGCTGCACAATTGCACCTGCATAGCTTTGCCGGGGTTGCAAACATTCAGGTGTGGCAGCCAGATAACCTTTTGTCTGTAGGACACTGCCAGCGGACTGGGTATATCTGCTTCCCGTTCTTCTCAACTGAGTGCTACTTACTCCAGCTTTGACGGCTAAACTCTACTCAACTGGAGCAGTAAGTTGAACCTCTACTTATGGCAATCTGTGAAAGTTTGAAGAATTAGAGCTCAGTTGTTTGGCACGTGACCACTGTCCTTCCAGCACTATGCACGGCACTGCCTACATCTGGCTCTAATTAGTCAATGGTTGTATTCAGCCCAATGACATCTGCCGGGAACACTCAGAATGAGGTTATGAGTTCCTGCAAAATAGGAGCGTTTCACTGCTTTCATGGCTTCTTAGGAAGAATTCCGGAATCTTGCTGATGACAAGCCTCCGAGTGTTATGGGTGAACCTTGTAAATCCACCGTGGTTTCTTGTACTCATGTGGAGGTGGCCAGGGAACGCAGGTTGCATTGCTGCACAAAAGCGCCTGCTTAGCTCTGCCGCGGTTGCAAACATTCAGGCGTGGCAGCCAGATAGGCTGGTCACCTTAGGACACTGCCAGCGGACTGGTTATATCTGCTTCCCGTTCTTCTCACCTGAGTGCTACTGATTACTGCTTTGATGTCTACACTCTACTCAATTGGAGCAGTAAGTTGAACTTCTACTAATGACAAACTGTGAAACTTTGGAGAACTAGAGCTCAGTTGTTTGACACCCGACAGCTCTCCATCCAGCCCTATGGTCGGCACTGTGTACATCTGGCTCTAATTAGTCCACGGTTGTGTTCAGGGGAATGACCTCTCCCCGGAACACTCAGAATGAGGTTCTGAGTTATCGCAACATAGGAGCGTTTCACTGCTTTCAATTCTTCTTAGGAACAATTCCGGAATCTTGCTGCCGGCAGGCCTCTGGCTGTTCCGGGTGAACATCTGCTTGTAAATCCGCCGTGGTTTCTTGTACACCCGTGAAGTTTGGCCAGGGTACCCAGTTTGCATTGCTGCACAATTGCGCCTGCATAGCTCTCTCTCGCTTGCAAACTTCCAGGTGTGGCAGCCAGATAGCCTGGTCCCCTTAGGACACTGGAAATAAATGCTTCCGGTTCTTCTCAACTGAGTGCTACTGATTACAGCTTTGACGGCTACACTCTACTCAACCGTAGCAGTAAGTTGAACCTCTACTTATGGCACTCTGTGAAAGTTTGGAAAACTTGAGCTCAGTTGTTTGGCACGCGACCACTGTCCATCCAGCACTATGGAAGTTACTGCATACATCTGTCTCTAATTAGTCCACGGTTGTGTTCAGAAGAATGACCTCTGCCGGGAACACTCAGAATGAGGTTCTGAGTTATTGCAACATAGGAGCGTTTCACTGCTTTCAAGGCTACTTAGGAAGAATTCCAGAATCTTGTTGCCAGCAGACCTCCGGCTGTTCCAGGTGAACATCTCCTTGTAAATCCCCCGAGTTTTCCTGTACACTCATGAAGTTCGGCCAAGGTATGCAGTTTGCATTGCTATAAAATTGCACCTGCATAGCTCTGCCGTGGTTGCAAACATTCAGGCGTGGCAGGGGGATAGGCTGGTCCCCGTAGGACACTGCCAGCGGACTGGGTATATCTGCTTCCCGTTCTTCTCACCTGAGTGCTACTGATTCCAGCTTTGACGGCTACACTCTACTCAACCGGAGCAGTAAGTTGAACCTCCAATTATGGCACTCTGTGAAAGTTTGGAGAACTAGAGCTCAGTTGTTTGTCACGCGACCACTGTCCATCCAGCACTAGGGACGGCACTGTCTACATCTACCCCTAATTAGTCCACGGTTGTGTTTAGCCGAATGACCTCTGATGGGAACACTCTGAATGAGGTTCTGAGTTATTGCAACATAGGAGCGTTTCACTGATTTCAAGGCTTCTTAGGAAGAATTCCGGAATCTTGCTGCAAGCAGGGTTTCGGCTGTTCCGGGTGAACATCTCCTTGTAAATCCCCCGTGGTTTCTTGTACACCTGTGAAGTTTGGCCAGGTAACGCAGTTTGCATTGCTGCACAATTGCCCCTGCATAGCTCTGCCAGGGGTGCAAACATTCAGGCGTGGCAACGAGATAGGCTGGTCCCCGTAGGACACTGCCAGCTGACTAGATATATCTGCTTCCCCTTCTTCTCACCTGAGTGCTACGGATTCCAGCTTTGTCTTCTACACTCTACTCAACCGGAGCAGTAAGTTGAACCTCTACTTATGGCACTCTGTGAAAGTTTGGAGAACTAGAGCTCAGTTGTTTGGCATGCGACCACTGTCCATCCAGCACTATGGACGGGACTGCAGACATCTGGCTCTAATTAGTCCACGGTTGTGTTCAGCTGAGTGACCTCTGCCGGAAACACTCAGAATGAGGTTCTGAGTTATTGCAACATAGGAGCGTTGCACTGCTTTCAAGGCTTCTTAGGAAGAATTCCGGATTATGGCTGCAGACAAGCGTCCAGCTGTTCTGGGTCAAGATCTCCTGTTAAATCCCCGTGGTTTCTTGTACACCCGTGAAGTTAGACCAGAGTACACAGTATGCATTGCTGCACAATTGTGCTAGCGTAGCTCTACCGCGGTTGCAAATATTCACGAGTGGCAGCCAGTTAGGCTGGTCCCCGTAGGACACTGCCAGCGGACTGGGTATATCTGCTTCCCGTTCTTTTCAACTGAGTGCTTCTGATTCCAGCTTTGTTGGCTACACTCTGTTCAACCGGAGCAGTAAGTTGAACCTCTACTTATGGCACTCTGTGAAAGTTTGGAGAACTAGAGCTCAGTTGTTTGGCACGCGATGACTGGCCATCCAGCCCTTTGGACGGCACAGCCTACATCTGGCTCTAATTAGTCCAAGGTTGTATTCAGCCGAAGGACCTCTGCCGGGAACACTCAGAATGAGGTTCTGAGTTATTGCAACACAGGAGCGTTTCACTGCTTTCAAGGCTTCTTAGGAAGTTCTCCGGAATCTTCCTGCCGGCTGTCCTCCGGCTGTTCTGGGTGAACATCTCCTTGTAAATCCCCCGTGGTTTCTTGTACACCCGTGAAGTTTGACCAGGGTACGCAGTATGCATTGCTGCACAATTGCGCTTGCGAAGCTCTGCCGCAGTTGCAAATATTCAGGAGTGGCGGTCATATAGGCTGGTCCCCGTAGGACACTGCCAGCGGACTGGGTCTATCTGCTTCCCGTTCTTCTAACCTGAGTGCTACTGATTCCAGCTTTGACGGCTAAACTCTACTCAACAGCAGCAGTAAGTTGAACCGCTACTTATGGCACTCTGTGAAAGTTTGGGGAACTAGACCTCAGGTGTTTGGCACGCGACCACTGTCCATCCAGCACTATGGACGGCGCTGCCTGCATCTGGCTCTAATTAGTACACGGTTGTGTTCAGCCGAATGACCTCTGCAGGCAACACCCCGAATGAGGTTCTGAGTTATTGCAACATAGGAGCGTTTCACTGCTTTCAAGGCTTCTTGGGAAGAATTGCAGAATCTAGCTGCCGGCAGGATTCCGGCTGTTCCGGGTGAACATCTCCTTGTAAATCCCTCGTCGTTTCTTCTATACCCGTGATGTTTGGCCATGCTACGCAGCTTGCATTGCTGCACAATTGGGCCTGCATAGCTCTGCCGCGGTTGCAAACATTCAGGCGTGGCAGCCAGATAGGCTGGTCCCCGTAATGCACTGCCAGCGGACTGCGTATATCTGCTTCCCATTCTTCTCACCTGAGTGCTACTGATTCCAGCTTTTATGGCTACACTCTACTCAAGCAGAGCAGTAAGTTGAACCTCTACTTATGGCACTGTGTGAAAGTTTGGAGAACTAGAACTCAGTTGTTTAGCATGCGACCCTTGTCCATCCAGCACTACCGACGGCACTGCCTGCAACTGACTCTAATTAGTCCACGGTTGTGTTCAGCCGAATGACCTCTGCCGGGAACACTCAGAATGAGGTTCTGAGTTATTGCAACATAGGAGCGTTTCACTGATTCAAGGCTTCTTAGGAAGAATTCCGGAATATTGATGCCGGTAGGCCTCCGGCTCTTCTGGGTAAACATCTCCTTGTAAATCCCCCGTGTTTTCTTCTACACCGGTGAAGATTGGTAAGGGTGCACAGTTTGCATTGCTGCACAATTGCGCCTGCCTAGCTCTGTGGCGGTTGCAAACATTGAGGCGTGGCATCCAGATAGGCTGGTCTCCGTAGGACACTGCCAGCGGACTGGGTATATCTGCTTCGCGTTCTTCTTACCTGAGTGCTACTGATTCCAGCTTTACGGCTGCACTCTACTCAACCGGAGGAGTAAGTTGAACCTCTACTTATGGCACTCTGTGAAAGTTTGGAGAACTAGAGCTCAATTGTTTGGCACGCGACCACTGTCCATCCACCATTATGGACAGCATTGCTTACATCTGGATCTAATTAGTCCACGGTTGTGTTCAGCCGAATGACCTCTGAATGAGGTTCTGAGTTATTGCAACATAGGTGCATTTCAATGCTTTCAAGGCTTATTAGGAAGACTTCCGGAAACTTGCTACCGGCAGGCTTCTGGATGTTCTGGGTGAACATCTCCTTGTAAATCCCCCGTGGTTTCTTGTACACCCGTGAATTTTGGCCAGGGTACCCAGTTTGCATTGGTGCACAAATACGCCTGGATAGCTCTGCCGCGGTTGCAAACATTCAGACGAGGCAGCCAGATAGACTGGTCCCCGTAGGACACTGCCAGCTGGCTGGTTATATCTGCCTCACTTTCTTCTCACCTGAGTGCTAATGATTCCAGCTTTGACAGCTACACGCTACTCAACCACAGCAGTAAGTTGAACCACTACTTATAGCACTCTGTGAATGTTTGGAGAACTAGAGCTCAGTTATTTGGCTCACGTCCACTGTCCATCCAGCACTGTGGACGGCACTGCCTACATCTGGCTCTAATTAGTCCACGGTTGTGTTCAGCCGAATGACCTCAGAATGAGTTTCTGAGTTATTGCAACATGGGAGCGTTTCACTGCTTTCAAGGCTTCTTAGGAAGAATTCCGGAATCTTGCTGCCGGCAGGTCTCCGGCTGTTCCCGGTGAACATCTCCTTGTAAATTCCCCGTGATTTCTTGTACACCCGTGGAGTTTGGCCAGGTTACGCAGTTTCATTGCTGCACAATTGCGCCTGCATAGTCCTGCCGCGATTGCAAACATTCAGGCGATGTCAGCCAGATAGGCTGGTCCCCGTAGGACACTGCCAGCGGACTGGGTATATCTGCTTCCCGTTCTTCTCACCTGAGTGCTACTGATTCCAGCTTTGACGGCTACAATCTATTCAACCTGAGCAGAAAGTTGAACCTCTACCTATGGCAGTCTGTGAAAGTTTGGAGAACTAGAACTCAGTTGTTTGCCACGCGACCCCTGTCCATCCAGCACTATGGACATCACTGCCTACATCTGGCTCTAATGAGTCCACGGTTGTGTTCAGTCGAATGACCTCTGCCGGGAACACTCAGAATGATTTTCTGAGTTATAGCAAAATAGGAGCGTTTCACTGCTTTCAAGGCTTCTTAGGAAGCATTCCGGAATCTTGCTGCCGGCAGGCATCCAGCTCTTCCGGGTGAACATCTCCTTGTAAATCCCCCGTGGTTTCTTCTACACCCGTGAAGTTTGGCCAGGGTGCGCAGTTTGCATTGCTGCACAATTGTGTCTGCATAGCTCTGCCGTGGTTGCAAACATTCTGGCGTGGGAGCCAGATAGGCTGGTTCCGGTAGGACACTACCAGCGGACTGGGTATATCTGCTTCCCAATCTTCTCACCTGAGTGCTACTGATTCCAGCTTTGACAGCCACACGCTACTCAACCGGTGCAGTAAGTTGAACCTCTACTTATGGCACTCTGTGAAAGTGTCGAGAACTAGAGCTCAGTTGTTTGGCACACGACCACTGTCCATCTAGCACTATGGACGGCACTGCATACATCTGGCTCTAATTAGTCCACGGTTGTGTTCAGCCGAATGACCTCTGCCGGGAACACTCAGAATGAGGTTCTGAGTTACTGCAACATAGGAGCGTTTCACTGCTTTCAAGGCTTCTTAGGAAGAATTCCGGAATCTTGCTGCCGCCAGGCTTCCGGCTGTTCCAGGAGAACATATCCTTGTAAATCCCTCCTGGTTTCTTGTACACCCGTGAAGTTTGGCCAGGGTACGAAGTTTGCATTGCTGCACAATTGCGCCTGCATAGCTCTGCCACGGTTGCAAACATTTAGGCGTGGCAGCCAGATAGGTCGCTCCCCGTAGGACACTGCCAGTGGATTGGGTATATCTGCTCCTGTTCTTCTCACTTGACTGCTACTGATTCCAGCTTTGATTCCTACACTCTATTCAACCTGAGCAGAAAGTTGAACTTCTACTTATGGCAGTCTGTGAAAGTTTGGAGAACTAGAGCTCAGTTGTTTGCCACGCGACCACTGTCCATCCAGCACTATGGACAGCACTGCCTATATCTGGCTCTAATTAGTCCCAGGTTGTATTCAACCGAATGACCTCTGCCGGGAACACTCCGAATGAGGTTCTGAGTTATTGCAACACAGGAGCGTTTCACTGCTTTCAAGGCTTCTTAGGAAGATTTCCGGAATCTTCCTGCCGGCAGTCCTCCGGCTGTTCCGGGTGAACATCTCCTTGTAAATCCCCCGTGGTTTTTTGTACACCCGTGAAGTTTGACCAGGGTACGCAGTATGCATTGCTGCACAATTGCGCTCGGGTAGCTCTGCCGTGGTTGCAAATATTCAGGAGTGGCAGCCATATAGGCTGGTCCCCGTAGGACACTGCCAGCGGATTGGTTATATCTGCTTCCTGTTCTTGTCAGCTGACTGCTACTGATTCCAGTTTTGACGGCTACACTCTACTCAACCTGAGCAGAATGTTGAACCGCTACTTATGGCACTCTGAAAGTTTGGGGAACTAGAGCTCTGTTGTTTGGTACGCGACCACTGTCCATCCAGCACTATGGACGGCACTGCCTACATCTGGCTCTAATTAGTCCACGGGTTGTGTTCAGCCGAATGCCCTCTGCGGGAACACTCACAATGAGCTTCTGAGTTATTGCAACATAGGAGAGTTTCACTGCTTTCAAGGCTTCTTAGGAAGAATTCCGGTATCTTGCTTCCAACAGGCCCCTGTCAGTTCCGGGTGAAGATCTCCATGTAAATCGCCCGTGGTTTCTTCTACACCCATGAAGTTTCGCCAGGGTACGCACTTTGCATTGCTGCACAATTGCGCCTGCATAGCTCTGCCGCGGTTGCAAACATTCAGGCGGGACAGCCAGATAGGCTGGTCCCCGTGGGACACTGCCAACGGACTGGGTATTTCTGCTTCCCGTTCTTCTCACGTGAGTGCTCCCGATTTCAGCTTTGACGTCTACACTCTACTCAACGGGAGCAGTAAATTGAACCTCTACTTATGGAACTCTGTGAAAGTTTGGAGAACCAGAGCTCAGTTGTTTGACACGCAACCACTGTCCATCCAGCACTATGTACTGCACTGCCTACATCTGGCTCTAATTAGTCCACGGTTGTGTTCAGCCCAATGACCTCTGCTTGGAACACTCAGAATGAGGTTCTGAGTTATTGCAACATAGGAGCTTTTCACTGCTTTCAAGACATCTTATGAAGAATTCTGGAATGTTGCTGCCGGCAGGCCTCTGCCTGTTCCGAGTGAACATCTTCTTTAAAAGCCCCCGTGGTTTCTTGTACAGCCGTGAAGTTTGTCCAGGGTACCCAGTTTGCATTGCTGCACAATTGCGCCTGCATAGCTCTGCCGCATTTGTAAACATTCAGGCGTGGCATCCAGATAGGCTGGTCCCCGTAGGACATTGCCAGGGGACTCGGTATATCTGCTTCCCGTTCTTCTCACATGAGTGCTACTGATATAACCTTTGACGGCTACACTCTACTCAACCAGAGCAGTAAGTTGAACCTCTACTTCTGGCACTATGTGAAAGTTTGGAGGACTAGAGCTCAGTTGTTTTACACGCGAACACTGTCTATCCAGCATTTTGGACGGCACTGCCTACATCTGGCTCTAATTTCTCCACGGTTGTGTTCAGCCAAATGACCTCTACTTGGAACACTCAGAATGAGGTTCTCAGTTATTGCAACATAGGAGCTTTTCACTGCCTTCAAGTCATCTTATGAAGAATTCCGGAATCTTGATGCCGGCAGACCTCCGGCTGTTCCGGGTGAACATCACATAGTAAATCCCCCGTGGTTTCTTGTACACCCGTGAAGTTTGGACCGAGTACGCAGTTTGCATTGCTGCACAATTGCGCCTGCATAGCTCTGCCGTGGTTCCAAATATTCAGGCGTGGTTACTAGATAGGCTGTGCCCCTTAGGACACTGCCAGCTGACTGGGTATATCTGCTTTCCGTTCTTCTCACCTGAGTGCTACTGATTACAGCTTTGCCGGCTACACTCTACTGAACCGGAGCAGTAAGTTGAACCTCTACTTATGGCACTCTGCAAAAGTTTGGAGAAGTAGAGCTCAGTTGTTTGGCACGCGCCCACTTTCCATCCAGCACTATGGACGGCACTGCCTACATCTGGCTCTAATTAGTCCACGGTTTTGTTCAGCCAAATGACCTCTGCCGGGAACACTCAGAATGAGGTTCTGAGTTACTACAACATAGGAGCGTTTCACTGCTCTCAAGGCTTCTTAGGAAGAATTCCGGAATCTTTCTGACCGCAGACCTCCAGCAGTTCCGGGTGAACATCTCCTTGTAAATCCCCCTTGCTTTCTTGTACACCCGTGAATTTTGGCCAGGGTACGCAGTTTCCATTGCTGCACAACTGAGCCTGCATAGCTCAGCCACGGTTGCAAACATTCAGGCGAGAAAACCAGATAGTCTGGTCCACCTATGACACTGCCAGCAGACTGGGTATATCTGCTTCCCGTTCATCTCACCTGAGTGCTACTGATTCCAGCTTTGACGGCTACACTCTACCCAACTGGAGCAGTAAGTTGAACCTCTACTTATGGCACTCTGTGGAAGTTTGGAGAACTAGAGCTCAGTTGTTTGGCACGCGACCACTGTCGATCCAGCACTATGGTCGGCACTGCCTACATCTCTCTCTAATTAGTCCATGGTTGTGCTCATCTGAATGACCTTTGCCGGGAACACTAAGAATGAGGTGTAGAGTTATTGCAACATAGGAACATTTCACTGCTTAAAAGGCTTCTTAGGAAAAATTTCGGAATCCTGCTGCCGGCAGGTCTCCGGCTGTTCCCTGTGAACATCTCCTTGTAAATCCCTTGTGGTTTCTTGTACACCCGTGACGTTTGGCCACGGTACGCAGTTTGGATTGCTGCACAATTTCGCCTGCATAACTCTGCCCCGCTTGCAAATATTCAGGCGTGGCAGCCAGATACGCTGGTCCCCGTAGGACACTGCCAGCAGACTGGGTATATCTGCTTCCCATTCTTCTTACCTGAGTGCTACTGATTCCAGCTTTGAAGGCTACACTCTACTCAACCGGAGCAGTAAGGTGAAACTCTACTTATGGCACTCTGTGAAAGTTTGGATAACTAGAGCTCTGTTGTTTGGCACGCACCCACTGTCCATCCAGCACTATGGACGGCACTGCCTACATCTTGCTCTAATTAGTCCACGGTTTTGTTCAGCCAAATGACCTCTGCCGGGAACACTCAGAATGAGGTTCTGAGTTATTGCAACATAGGAGCGTTTCACTGCTTTCAAGGCTTCATAGGAAGAATTCCGGAATCTTGCTGCCGGCAGGCCTCCGGCTGTTCCCGTTGAGCATCACCTTGTAAATCCCCCGTGGTTTTTTGTAGCCCCGTGAAGTTTGGCCAGGGTACTCAGTTTGCATTGCTGCACAACTGAGCCTGCATAGTTCTGACACGGTTGCAAACATTCAGGTGAGGAAACTAGATAGTCTGGTCCCCGTAGGACACTGCCAGTAGACTGGGTATATCTGCTTCCCGTTCTTCTCACCTGAGTGCTACTGATTCCAGCTTGGACGGCTACACTCTACTCAACCGGAGCAGTAAGTTGAACCTCTACTTATAGCACGCTGTTAAAGTTTGGAGAACTAGAGCTCAGTTGTTTGACACGCAACCACTGTCCATCCAGCACTATGGACGGCACTGCCTTCATCTGGCTCTAATTAGTCCACGGTTGTGTTCAGCCGAATTAACTCTTCCGGGAACACACAGAATGAGGTTGTGAGTTATTGCAATATAGGAGTGTTTCACTGCTTTCAAGGCTTCTTGGGAAGAATTCCAGAATCTGGCTGCTGGCAGACCTCCAGCTGTTCCCGGTGAACATTTCCTTGTAAATCCCCCGTGGTTTCTTGTGAATCCGTGAAGTTTGGACAGGCTAAGCAGTTTGCATTGTTGCACAATTGAGCCTGCATAGCTCTGCTACTGTTGCAAACATTCAGGCGAGGCAGCCAGATAGGCTGGTCCCCGTAGGACACTGACAGCAGATTGGGTATATCTGCTTCCCGTTCTTCTCACCTGAGTGCTAATGATTCCAGCTTTGACGACTACACTCTGTTCAACCGGAGCAGTAAGTTGAACGTCTACTTATGGCACTCTGTGAAAGTTTGGATAACTAGAGCTCAGTTGTTTGGCACGCGACCACTGTCCATCCAGCACTATGGACGGCACTGCCTACATCTGGCTCTAAATAGTCCACGGTTGTGTTCAGCGAAATGACCTCTGAATGAGATTCTGAGTTATTGCAACATAGGAGCGTTTCACTGCTTTCAAGGCTTCTTAGGAAGAATTCCGGAATCTTGCTGCCGGCAGGTCTCCGGATGTTCAGGGTGAACATATGGTTGTAAATCCCCCGTTGTTTCTTCTACACCCGTGAAGTTTGGCCAGGGTACGCAGTTTGCATTGCTGCACAATTTCACCTGCATAGCTCTTCCACGGTTGCAAACATTCAGGCGTGGCAGCCAGATAGGCTGGTGTCCGTAAGACATTGCCAGCGGACTGGGTATATCTGCTTCCCGTACTTCTCACCTGACTGCTACTGATTCCATCTTTGACGGCTACACTCTACTCAACCGGAGCAGTAAGTTGAACATCTACTTATGGCACTGTGTGAAAGTTTGGAGAACTAGAGCTCAGTAATTTGGCACGCGACCACTCTCCATCCAGCACAATGGATGGCACTGCCTACGTCTGGCTGCAAATAGTTCACGGTTGTCTTCAGCCGAATGACCTCTGCCGGGAACACTCAGAATGAGGTTCTGAGTTATTGCAACATAGGAGCGTTTCACTGCTTTCAAGGCTTCTTAGGAAAAATTTCGGAATCCTGCTGCCGGCAGGTCTCTGGCTGTTCCGGGTGAACATCTGCTTGTAAATCCCCCATGGTTTCTTGTACACCCGTGAAGTTTGGACAGGGCACGCAGTTTGCATTGCTGCACAATTACGCCTGCATAATCCTGCCCCGGTTGCAAATATTCAGGCGTGGCAGCCAGATAGGATGGTCCCCGTATTACATTGTCAGCGGACTGGGTATATCTGCTTCCAGTTCGTCTCAACTGAGTGCTATTGATTCCTGCTTTGACAGCTACACTCGGTTCAACCGGAGCAGTAAGTTGAACCTCTACTTATGGCACTCTGAGAAAGTTTGGAGAACTAGAGCTCAGTTGTTTGGCACGCGACCACTGTTCATCCAGCACTATGGACGGCACTGCCTACATCTGGCTCTAATTAGTCCATGGTTGTGTTCAGCCGAATGACCTCTGCCGGGAACACTCAGAATGAGGTTCTGAGTTATTGCAACAAAGGGCGTTCACTGCTTTCAAGGCTTCTTAGGAAGTATTCCTGAATCTTGCTGCCAGCAGGCCTCCTGCTGCTCCGGGTGAACATCTCCTTGTAAATCCCCCTTGGTTTCTTGTACACACGTGAAGTTTGGCCAGGGTACACAGTTTGCATTGCTGCACAACTGAGCCTGCATAGTTCTGCCACGGTTGCAAACATTCAGGTGAGGAATCTAGATAGTCTGGTCCCCGTAGGACACTGCCAGCGGAATGGGTACATCTGCTCCCCGTCCTTCTTACCTGAGTGCTACTGATTCCAGCTTTGAAGTCTACACTCTACTCAACCAGACCAGTAAGTTGAACCTCTACTTATGGCACTCTCTGAAAGTTTGGAGAACTAGAGCTTTGTTGTTTGGCATGCGACCACTGTCCATCCAGCACTATGGACGGCACTGCCTACATCTGTCTCTAATTAGTAGACGGTTGTATTCAGCCGAATGACCTCTGACGCGAACACTCAGAATGAGGTTCTGAGTTATTGCAACATGGGAGCGTTTCACTGCTTTCAAGGCTTCTTAGGAAGAATTCCGGAATCTTGCTGCCGGCAGGCCTCCTGCTGTTCCGGGTGAACATCTCCTTGTAAAGCCCCCGTGGTTTCTTGTACACCTGTGAAGTTTGGCCAGGGTACACAGTTTGCATTGCTGAACAATTTCGCCTGCATAGCTCTGCCACGGTTGCAAACATTCAGGCGTGGCAGCCAGATAGGTTGGTCCGCGTAGGACACTGCCAGCGGACTGGGTGTATCTGCTTCCCGTTCTTCTCACCTGAGTCCTACTGATTCCAGCTTTGACGGCTACACTCTACTCAACTGAGCAGGAAGTTGAACCTCTACTTATGGCATTCTGTGAAAGTTTGGAGAACCAGAGCTCAGTTGTTTGGCACGCGACCACTGTACATCCAGCACAATGGAGGGCACTGCCTACATCTGGCTCTAATTAGTCCACGGTTGTGTTCAGCCGAATGAACTCTGCCGGGAACACTCAGAATAAGGTTCTGAGTTATTGCAACATAGGAGCGTTTCACTGCTTTCAAGCCTTCTTAGGACGAGTTCCGGAATCTTGCTGACGGCAGGCCTCCGGCTGTTCCGGGTGAACATCTCGTTGTAAATAACCCGTGGTTTCTTCTACACCCGTGACGTTTGGCCAGGGTACACAGTTTGCATTGCTGCACAATTGTGCCTACATAGCTCTGAGGCGGTTGCAAACATCCAGGTGTGGCAGCCATATAGGATGGTCCCCGTAGGACTGACAGCAGACTGGGTATATCTGCTTCCCGTTCCTCTCACCTGAGTGCTACTGATTCCAGCTTTGACAGGTACACTCTACTCAGTCTGAGCAGTAAGTTGAAGTTCTACTTATGGCACTCTGTGAAAGTTTGGAGAACTAGAGCTCAGTTGTTTGGCACTCGACCACTGTCCATCCAGCACTATGGACGGCACTGCCTACATCTGGCTCTAATTAGTCCACAGTTGTGTTCAGCCGAATGACCTCTGCCGGGAACACTCAGAATGAGGTTCTGAGTTATTGCAACATAGGAGCTTTTCACTGCTTTCAAGGCTTCTTAGGAAGAATTCCGGAATCTTGCTGCCGACAGGCCTCCGTCTGTTCCGGGTGAACATCTCCTTGTAAATCCCCCGTGGTTTCTTGTACACCGGTGAAGTTTGGCCAGGTTATGCAGTTTGCATTGCTGCACAATTGCGCCTGTATACTTCTGCCGCGGGTGCAAACATTGAGGAGAGGCAGCCAGATATTCTGGTCCCCGTAGGACACTGCCAGCGGACTACATATATCTGCTTCCCGTTCTCCTCAACTGACTGCTGCTGATTCCAGCTTTGACGGCTACACTCTACTCAACCAGAGCAGTAAGTTGAACCTCTACTTATGGCACTCTGTGAAAGTTTGGAGAACTAGAGCTCAATTGTTTGGCACGCGACCACTGTACATCCGGCACAATGGACGGCACTGCCTACGTCTGGCTCTAAATTGTTCACGGTTGTGTTCAGCCGAATGACCTCTGCCGGGAACACTCAGAATGAGGTTCTCAGTTATTTCAACATAGGAGCATTTCACTGCTTTCAAGGGTTCTTAGGAAGAATTCCGGAATCTTGCTGCCAGCAGGTCTCCGTCTGTTCCGGGTGAACATCACCTTGTAAATCCCCCGGGGTTTTTTGTACACCCGTGAAGTTTGGCCAGGGTACGCAGTTTGCATGGCTGCACAACTGAGCCTGCATAGCTCTGCCATGGTTGCAAACATTCAGGCGAGGCAACTAGATAGTCTGGGCCGCGTAATACACTGCCACAGGCTGGGTATATCTGCTTCCCGTTCTTCTCACCTGAGTGCTACTGATTCCAGCTTTGCCGGCTATACTCTACTCAACCGGAGCATTAAGTTGAACCTGTACATATGGCACTCTGTGAAAATTTGGAGAACTAGAGCTCAGTTGTTTGGCACGCGACCCCTGTATATCCAGCACTATGGACGGCACTGCCTACATCTGGCTCTAATTAGTCCACGGTTGTGTTCAGCCGAATGACCTCTGCCTGCAAACCTCAGAATGAGGGTCTCAGTTATTGCAACATAGGAGCGTTTCTCTGCTTTCAAGGCTTCTTAGGAAGAATTCCGGAATCTTGCTGCCGATAGGCCTCTGGCAGTTCCGGGTGAACATCTCCTTGTAAATCCCCCGTGTTTTCTTGTACACCTGTGACGTGTGGCCAGGGTACGCAGTTTGCATTGCTGCACAATTGCGATTGTATAGCTCTGCCGCGGTTGCAAACCTTTAGGCGTCGCAGCCAGATAGGCTGGTCCCCATAGGACACTGCCAGCGGGCTGGGTATATCTGCTTCCCGTTCTTCTCACCTGACTGCTACTGATTCCAGCTTTGACGGCTACACTCTACTCAACCTGAGCAGAAAGTTGAACCTCTACTTATGGCACTCTGTGAAAGTTTGGATAACTAGACCTCTGTTGTTTGGCACACACCCACTGTCCATCCAGCGCTATTGACGGCACTGCCTACATCTTGCTCTAATTAGTCCACGGTATTGTTCAGCCGAATGACCTCTGCCGGGAACACTCAGAATGAGGTTCTGAGTTATTGCAACATAGGAGCGTTTCACTGATTTCAAGGATTCATAGGAAGAATTCCGGAATCTTGCTGCCGGCAGGCCTCCGGCTGTTCCCGTTGAGCATCACCTTGTAAATCCCCCGTGGTTTTTTGTACACCCGTGTAGTTTGGCCAGGGTACTCAGTTTGCATTGCTGCACAACTGAGCCTGCATAGTTCTGACATGGTTGCAAACATTCATTTGAGGGAACTAGATAGTCTGGTCCCCGTAGGAAACTGCCAGCAGACTGGGTATATCTGTTTCCCGTTCTTCTCACCTGAGTGATACTGATTCCAGCTTTGACGTCTACACTCTACTCAAACGGAGCAGTAAGTTGAACCTCTACTTATAGCACGCTGTTAAAGTTTGGAGAACTAGAGCTCAGTTGTTTGACACACAACCACTGTCCATCCAGCACTATGGACGGCACTGCCTTCATCTGGCTCTAATTAGTCCACGGTTGTGTTCAGCCGAATGACCTCTGCCGGGAACACTCAGAATGAGGTTCTGTGTTATTGCAACATAGGAGCGTTCACTGCTTTCAAGGCTCCTTAGGAAGAATTCCTGAATCTTGCTGCCGACAGGCCTCGGGCTGTTCCGGGTGAACATCTCCTTGTAAATCCCCCGTGGTTTCTTGTACACCCGTGAAGTTTGGCCAGGGTACGTAGGTTGCATTGCTGCACAATTCTGCCTGCATAGCTCTGCCACGGTTCCAAACATTCATGCGTGGCACTCAGATAGGTTGGTCCCCGTAGGACACTGCCAGCGGACTGGGTATATCTGCCTCCCGTTCTTGTCACCTGAGTGCTACTGATTCCAGCTTTGACAGCTACACTCTACTCAACCGGAGTAGTAAGTTGAACCTTTCCTTATCGAATTCTGTGAAAGTTTGGAGAACTAGAGCACAGTTGTTTGGCACGCGACCCCTGTCCATCCAGCACTATGGAGGGCACTGCCTACTTGTGGCTCTAATTAGTCCACGGTTGTGTTCAGCCGAAAGACCTCTGCCGGGAACACTCAGAATGAGGTTCTGAGTTACTGCAACATAGGAGCTTTTCACTGCTTTCAAGGCTTCTTAGGAAGAATTCCGGAATCTTGCCGCTGGCAGTTCTACACCTGCTCCGGGTGAACATCTCCTTGTAAATCCCCTTGGATTCTTGTACACCCGTGATATTTGGCCAATGTACGCAATTTGCATTGCTGCACAATTGCGCCTGCATAGCTCTGCCGCGGTTCCAAACATTCATGCGTCCCAGTCAGATAGGCTGGTCCCCGTAGGACACTGCCAGCGGACTGGGTATATCTGCTTCCCGTTCTTCTCAACTGAGTGCTACTGATTCCTGCTTTGACGGCTACTCTCTACTCAATTGGAGCAGTATGTTGAACCTCTACTTATGGCACTCTGTGAAAGTTTGGAGAACTGCAACTCAGTTGTTTTCCACACGACCACTGTCTATCAAGCACTATGGACTGCACTGCCTACATCTGGCTCTAATTAGTCCACGGTTGTTCAGCCGAATGACCTCTGCCGGGAACACTGAGAATGAGGTTCTGAGTTATTGCAACATAGGAGCGTTCACTGCTTTCAAGGCTTCATAGGAAGAATTTCGGAATCTTGCTGCCGACAGGCCTCCGGCTGTTCCGGGTGAACATCTCCTTGTAAAACCCCGTGGATGCTTGTACACCGGTGAAATTTGGCCAGGGTGCGCAGTATGCATTGTTGCACAATTGCTCCTGCATAGCTCTGCCGCGGTTGCAAACATTCAGCCGTGGCAGCCAGATAGGCTGGTCCCCGTAGGACACTGCCAGTGGACTGGGTATATCTACTTCCCGTTCTTCTCACCTGAGTGCCCATGATTCCTGCTTTGACTTCTACACTCTACTCAACCGCAGCAGTAAGTTTAACCTCTACTTATAACATTCTGTGAACGTTTGGAGAACTAGGACTCAGTTGTTTGTCACGCGACCACTGTCCATCCAGCACTCTGGACGGCACTGCCTACATCTGGCTCTAATTAGTCCACGGTTGTGTTCAGCCAAATGACCTCTGAATGAGGTTCTGAGTTATTGCAACATAGGTTCATTTCACTGCTTTCAAGGCGTCTTAGGAAGAATTCCGGAAACTTGCTGCAGGCAGACCTCCAGGTGTTCCGGGTGAACATCTCTTTGTAAATCCCCCCTGGATTCTTGTACACCCGTGAAATTTGGCCAGGGTGCGCAGTTTGCATTGCTGCACAATTGCCCCTGCATTGCTGTTCCGCGGTTGGAAATATTCAGGCATGTCAGCCAGATCAGCTGGTCCCAGTAGGACACTAGCAGCGGACTGGGTATATCTGCTTCCCGTTCTTCTCACCTGAGTGCTACTGATTCCAGCTTTGACGGCTACACTCTACTCAACCGCAGCAGTAAGTTCACCCTCTACTTTTGGCACTCTGAAAATTTTGAGAACTAGAGCACAGTTGTTTGGCTCGCGACCACTGTCCATCCAGCACTATGGACGGCACTGCCTACATCTGGCTCTAATTTGTCCACGGTTGTGTTCAGCTGAATCACCTCTGAATGAGGTTCTGAGTTATTGCAACATAGGAGCGTTTCACTGCTTTCAGGGCTTCTTAGGAAGAATTCTGGAATCTTGCTCCCGGCAGGTCTCCGGCTGTACCGGGTGTACATCTCCTTGTAAATCTCCCGTGGTTTCTTGTACACCCGTGAAGTTTGGCCAGGGTACGCAGTATGCATTGCTGCACTATTGCACCTGCATAGCTCTGCAGCGCTTGCAAACATTCAGGCTTGGCAGCCAGATAGGCTTTTCCCCGTAGGACACTGCCAGCGGACTGGGTATATCTGCTTCCCGTGCTTCTCACCTGAGTGCTAATGATTCCAGGTTTGAAGACCAAATGCTACTCAACCGGAGTAGTAAGTTGAACCTCTACTTATGGCACTCTGTGAAAGTTTGGAGAACTAGAGCTCAATTGTTTGGCACACGACCACTGTCCTTCCAGCACTATGGACGGCAATGCCTACATCTGGCTCTAATTAATCCACGGTTGTGTTTAGCCTATTGAGCTCTGAATGAGGTTCTGAGTTATTGCAACATAGGAGCGTTTCACTGCTTTCAAGGCTTCTTAGGAAGAATTCCGGAATATTGCTGCCGATAGGCCTCCCGCTGTTCGGGGTGAACATCTCCCTGTAAATCCCCCGTGGTTTCTTGTACACCCGTGAGGTTTGGCCAGGGTACGCAGTTTGCATTGTTGCACAATTGCGCCTGCATAGCTCTGCCATGGTTTCAAACACTGAGGCCTGGCAGCCAGATAAGCTGGTCCCCGTAGGACACTGCCAGCAGACTGGGTATATTAACTTCCCCTTCTTCTCACCTGAGTGCTAGTGATTCTTGCTTTGACTTCTACACTCTACTCAACCGGAGTAGTAATTTGAACCTCTACTTATGTCACTCTGTGAAAGTTTGGAGAACTAGAGCTCAGTTGTTTGGCACGCGACCACTGTCCATCCAGAACTATGGACGGCACTGCTTCATCTGGCTCTAATTAGTCCACGGTTGTGTTCAGCCGAATGACCTCTGCCGGGAACACTCAGAATGAGGTTCTGAGTTATTGCAACATAGGAGCGTTTCACTGCTTTCAAGGCTTCTTAGGAAGAATTCCGTAAACTTGCTGCAGGCTGCCCTCCGGGTCTTCCGGGTGAACATCTCCTTGTGAATCACCCGTGGTTGCTTCTACACCCGTGAAGTTAGGCCAGGGTACACAGTTTGCATTGCTGCACAATTGTGCCTGTATAGCTCTGACGTGGTTGCAAACATTCAGGCGTGGCAGCCAGATAGGCTGGTCCCCGAAGGACACTGCCAGTTGACTGGGTATATCTGCTTCCCCTTCTTCTCACCTGAGTGGTAATGACTCCAGCTTTGACGGCCACACTCTACTCAACCAGAGCAGTAAGTTGAACCTCTACTTTTGGCACTCTGTGAAAGTTTGGAGAACTAGAGCTCAGTTGTTTGTCACGCGACCACTGTCCATCCAGCAATATGGACGGCCCTGACTACATGTCGCTCTAATTAGTCCATGGTTGTGTTCAGTGGAAAGACCTCTGAATGAGGTTCTGAGTTATTGCAACATAGGAGCGTTTCACTGCTTTCAAGGCTTCTTATGAAGAATTAAGGAATGTGGCTGCCGGCAGGCCTCCGGTTGTTATGGTTGAACATCTCCTTGTAAATCCCCCGTGGTTTCTTTTACACCCGTGAAGTTTGGCCAGGGTACGCAGTTTGCATTGCTGCACAATTGCACCTGCATGGCTCTGCCGTGGTTGAAAACATTAAGGCGTGGCAGACAGATAGGCTGGTCCCCGTAGGACACTGCCAGCCGACTGGGTATATCTGCTTCCCGTTCTTCTCACCTGAGTGCTACTGATTCCAGCTTTGACGGCTACACTCTACTCAACCGGAGCAGTAAGTTGAAACACTACTTATGGCACTTTGTGAAAGTTTGGAGAACTAGAGCTCAGTTGTTTGGCACGCGACCAATGTCCATCCAGCACTTTTGACGGCACTGCCTAAATCTGGCTCTAATTAGTCCACCGATGTGTTCAGCCGAATGACCTCTGCCGGGAACATTCAGAAAGAGTTTCTGAGTTATTGCAACATAGGAGAGTTTCACTGCATTCAAGGCTTCTTAGGAAGAATTCCGGAAACTTGCTGCCAGCAGGCCTCCGTCTGTTCCGGGTGAACACCTCCTTGTAAATCCCCCGTGGTTTCTTATACACCTGTGATGTTTGGCCAGGGTGCGCAGTTTGCATTGCTGCACAATTGCCCCTGCATTGCTCTGCCGCGGTTGGAAATATTCAGGCGTGGCAGCCAGATAGGCTGGTCCCCGTAGGACACTGCCAGCGGACTGGGTATATCTGCTTCCCGTTCTTCTCACCTGAGTGCTACTGATTCCAGCTTTGACGGCTACACTCTACTCAACCACAGCAGTAAGTTCAACCTCTACTTATGGCACTCTGTGAAAATTTGGAGAACTAGAGCTCAGTTGTTTGGCACGCGACCACTGTCCATCCAGCACTATGGATGGCACTGCCTACATCTGGCTCTAATTAGTCCACGCTTGAGTTCAGCCGAATGACCTCTGAATGAGGTTCTGAGTTATTGCAACATAGGAGTGTTTCACTGCTTTCAAGGCTTCTTATGAAGAATATCGGAATCTTGCTGCCGGCAGTTCTCCGGCTGTACCGGATGTACATCTCCTTGTAAATCTCCCGTGGTTTCTTGTACACCTGTGAAGTTTGGCCAGGGTACGCAGTTTGCATTGCTGCAAAATTGTGCCTGCATAGCTCTGGCGCACTTGCAAATATTCATGCTTGGCAGCCAGATAGGCTTGTCCCCGTTGGACACTGCCCTCGGACTGGGTATATCTGCTTCCCGTTCTTCTCACCTGAGTGCTACTGATTCCAGCTTTGACGGCTACACTCTACTTAACCGGAGCAGTAAGTTGAACGTCTACTTATGGAACTCTGTGAAAGTTTGGAGAACTAGAGCTCAGTTGTTTGGCAGGCGACCACTATCCATACAGCACTATGGACTGCACTGCCTACATCTGGCTCTAATTAATCCACGGTTGTGTTCAGCCGAATGACCTCTGCGGGATCACTCAGAATGACCTTCTGAGTTATTGCAACATAGGATCGTTTCACTGCTTTCAAGGCTTCTTAGGAAGAATTCCGGAATATTGCTGCCGGTAGGTCTTGAGCTGTTCCGGGTGAACATCTCCTTGTACATCACCCGTGGTTGCTTCTACACTCGTGAAGTTTGGCCAGGGTATGCAGTTTGCATTGCTGCACAATTGCGCCTGCATAGCTCTGCCAGGGGTGCAAACATTCAGGCGTGGCAACGAGATAGGCTAGTCCCCATAGGACACTTCCAGCTGACTGGGTATATCTGCTTCCCCTTCTTCTCACCTGAGTGCTACGGATTCCAACTTTGACTTCTACAATCTACTCAACCGGAGCAGTTAGTTGAACCTCTACTTATGGCACTCTGTGAAAGTTTGGAGAACTTGAGCTCAGTTGTTTGGCAAGCGACCACTGTCCATCCAGCACTATGGACTGCACTGCCTACATCTGGCTCTAATTAGTTCACGGTTGTGTAAAGCCAAATGAACTCTGCCGTGAACACTCAGAATGAGGTTCTGATTTATTGCAACATAGGGGCGTTTCACTGCTTTCAAGGCTTCTTAGGAAGAATTCCTGAATCTTCTGCCGGCAGGCCTCCGGATGTTCCGGGTGAACATCTCCTTGTAAATCCCCCGTGGTTTCTTGTACACCCGTGAAGTTTGGCCAGGGTACGCAGTTTGCATTGCTGCACAATTGCGCCTGCAAAGCTCTGCCACGGGTGCAAACATTCAGGCGTGGGAGCCAGATAGGCTGGTCCCCGTAGGACACTGCCAGCTGACTGGGTATATCTGATTCCCTTTCTTCTCACCTGAGTGCTACTGATGCCAGCTTTGACTTCTACACTCTATTCAACCGGAGGAGTAAGTTGAACCTCTACTTATGGCACTCTGTGAAAGTTTGGAGAACTAGAGCTCTGTTGTTTGGTTCGCGACCACTGTCCATCCAGCACTATGGACGGCCCTGCCTACATCTGGCTCAAATTAGGCCATGGTTGTGTTCAGCCGAATGACCTCTGAATGAGGTTCTGAGTCATTGCAACATAGGAGCGTTTCTCTGCTTTCACGGCTTCTTATTAAGAATTCCGGAATATTGCTGCCGGCAGGACTCCGGCTGTTCCGGGTGAACAACTCCCTGTAAATCCCCCACGGTTTCTTGTACACCCGTGAAGTTTGGCCAGGGTACGTAGTTTGCACTGCTGCACAATTGCGCCTGCATAGCTCTGCCGCGGTTGCAAACATTCAGGCGTGGCAGACAGATAGGTTGGTCCCCTTAGGACACTTCCAGCGGACTGGGTATATCTGCTTCCCGTCCTTCTTACCTGAGTGCTACTGATTCCAGCTATGAAGGCTACAGTCTACTCAACCGGAGCAGGAATTTTAACATCTACTTATGGCCCTCTGTGAAAATTTGGAGAACTAGAGCTCAGTTGTTTGGCACGCGACCATTGTCCATCCAGCACTATATACAGCACTGCCTACATCTGGCTCTAATAAATCCACGGTTGTGTTCAGCCGAATGACCTCTGCCGGTAACACTCAGAATGAGGTTCTGAATTATTGCAACATAGGAGCGTTTCACTGTTTTCAAGACTTCTTAGGAAGAATTCCAGAATCTTGCTGCCGACAGGCCTCCAGCTGTTCCGGGTGAACATCTCCTTGTAAATGCCCCGTGGTTTCTTCTACACCCGTGAAGTTTGGCCAGGGTACGCAGTTTGCATTGCTGCACAATTGCGCCTGCATAGCTCTGCCGCGGTTGCAAACATTGAGGCGTGGCAGCCAGATAGGCTGGTCCCCGTAGGACACTGCCAGCGGACTGGGTATATCTGCTTCCCATTCTTCTCGCCTGAGTGCTACTGAATCCAGCTTTGAAGTCTACACTCTATTCAACCAGAGCAGTAAGTTGAACCTCTAATTATGTCACTCTGTGAAAGTTTGGAGAACTACAGCTCAGTTTTTTGGCACGCGACCACTGTACATCCTGCTCTATGGAAGGCACTGCCCACATCTGCTTCTAATTAGTCCACGGTTATGTTCAGCAGAATGACCTCTGCCGGGAACACTCAGAATGAGGTTCTGAGTTATTGCAACATAGGAGCGTTTCACTTCTTTCAAGGATTCTTAGCAAGAATTCCGGAATCTTGCTGCGGGCAGGCCTCCGGCTGTTCCGGGTGAACATCTTCTTGTAAATCCCCCGTGGTTTCTTCTACACCGGTGAAGTTTGGCCAGGGTACGAAGTTTGCATTGCTGCACAATTGAACACGCATAACTCTGCTAAGGTTGCAAACTTTCAGGCGAGGCATCCAGATAGGCTGGTCCACATAGGACACTGCCAGCGAACTGGGTATATCTGCTTCCCGTTCTTCTCACCTGAGTGCTCCTGATTCCAGCTTTGACGGCTACACTCTACTCAACCGGAGCAGTAAGTTGAACCTCTACTTATGGCACTCTGTGAAAGTTTGGAGAACTAGAGCTCAGTTGTTTGGCACGCGACCACTGTCCATCCAGCACTATGGACGGCATTGCCTACATCAGGCTCTAATTAGTCCAAGTTTGTTTTCAGCCGAATGACCTGTGCCGGGAACAATCAGAATGAGGTTCTGAGTTATTGCAACATAGGTGAGTTTCACTGTTTTCAAATCTTCTTAGGAAGAATTCCGGAATCTGGCTGCCGGCAGACCTCCAGGTGTTCCGGGTGAACATCTCCTTCTAAATCCCCCGTGGTTTCTAGTACACCCGTGAAGTTTGGCCAGAGTACGCAGTTTGGATTGCTGCACAATTGCGCCTGCATACCTCTGCCGCTCTTGCAAACATTCAGGCATGGCAGCCAGATAGTGTGGTCCACGTAGGTCACTGCCAGCGGCCTGGGTATATCTCCTTCCCGTGCTTCTCAACTGAGTGCTACTGATTCCAGCTTTGAAATTTACACTCTATTCAACGGGAGCAGTAAGTTGAACCTCTACTTATGGCACTCTGTGTAAGTTGGGAGAACTACAGCTCAGTTGTTAGGCACGGGACTACTGTCCATCCAGCACTATAGATGCCACTTCCTACCTATGGCTCTAATTAGTCCATGGTTGTGTTCAGCCGAATGACCAGTACGGGGAACACTCAGAATGAGGTTCTGAGTTATTGCAACATAGGAGCGTTTCACTGCTTTCAAGGCTTCTTAGGAAGAATTCCGGAAACTTGCTGTAGGCAGGCCTCTGGCTGTTCCGGGTGAACATCTCCTTGTAAATACCCCGTAGTTTCTTGTACAATCCTGAAGTTTGGCTAGGGTAAGCAGTTTGCATTGCTGCACTATTGCGCCTGCATAGCTCTGCCGCGGTTGCAAACATTCAGGCATGTCAGACAGTTAGGCTGGTCCCCGTAGGACACTGCTAGCGGACTGGGTATATCTGCATCCCGTTCTTCCCATCTTAGTGCTCCTGATTCCAGCTTTGACAGCTACACTCTACTCAACCGGAGCAGTTAGTTGAACCTCTACTTATGGCACTCTGTGAAAGTGTGGAGAACTAGAGCTCAGTTGTTTGGCACGCGACCACTCTCCATCCAGCACTTTGGACGGCACTGCCTACATCTGATTCTAATTAGTCTAGGTTGTGTTCAGCCGAATGACCTCTGCTGGGAACACTCAGAATGAGGTTCGGAGTTATTGCAACATAGGAGCGTTTCACTGCTTTCAAGGCTTCTTAGGAAGAATTCAGGAATATTGCTGCCGGCAGGCCTCCGTCTGTTCCCGGTGAAAACCTCCCTGTAAATCCCCCATGATTTCTTCTACACCAGTGAATTTTGTCCAGGGTACGCAGTGTGCATTGCTGCACAATTGTTCCTGCCTAGCTCTGTGGCGATTGCAAACGTTCAGGTGTGGCAGCCAGATAGGCTGGTCGCAGTAGGACACTGCCAGCGGACTTCGTATATCTGCTTCCACTTCTTCTCACCTGAGTGCTACTGATTCCAGCTTTGACGGCTACACTCTACTCTACCGGAGCAGAAATTTGAACCTCTACTTATGGCACTCTGTGAAAGTTTGGAGAACTAGACCTCAATTGTTTTGCACGCGGCCACTGTCCATCCAGCACTATGGATGGCACTGCCTACATCTGCCTCTAATTAGTCCACGGTTGTGTTCAGCCGAATGACCTCTGCCGGGAACACTCAGAATGAGGTTCTGAGTTATTGCAACATAGAAGCGTTTCACTGCTTTCAAGGCTTCTTAGGAAGAATTCCGGAATCTTGCTGCCTGCAGGGCTCCGGGTGTTCCTTGTGGACATCTCCTTGTAAATACCCCATGGTTTCTTCTACTTCCGGGAAGATTGGCCAGGGTACACAGTTTGCATTGCTGCACAATTGCGTCTCCATAGCTCTGCCGCGATTGCAAACATTCAGCTGTGGCAGCCAGATAGGCTGGTCCCAGTAGGACCCTGAGAGCGGATTGGGTCTATCTGCTTCCCATTCTTCTCAACTGAGTGCTGCTGATTCCAGCTTTGAAGCCTGCACTCTACTCAACCAGAGCAGTAAGTTGAAGCTCTACTAATGGCACTCTGTGAAAGTTTGGAGAACTAGAGCTCAGTTGTTTGGCACGCGACCACTGTCCATCCAGCCCTATGGATGCCACTGCCTACATCTGGCTCTAGTTAGTCCACCGTTGTGTTCAGCCGAATGACCTCTGCCGGGAACACTCAGAATGAGGTTCTGTGTTATTGCAACATAGGAGCGTTTCACTGCTTTCAAGGCTTCCTAGGAAGATTTCCGGAATTTGGCTGCCGGCAGGCCTCCAGCTGTTCCGGGTGAATATCTCCTTGTAAATCCCCCGTGGTTTCTTGTACACCCATGAACTTTCGCCTGGGTACGCAGTTTGCATTGCTGCACAATTGAGCCTGCATAGCTCTGCCATGGTTTCAAATATTCAGGCGTGGCAGGCAGATAGGCTGGTCCCCGTAGGACACTGTCAGCGGACTGGGTATATCTGCTTCCCATTCTTCTCACGTGAGTGCTACTGATTCCAGTTTTTACGGCTACACTCTACTCTACCGGAGCAGAAATTTGAACCTCTACTTATGGCACTCTGTGAAAGTTTGGAGAACTAGACCTCAGTTGTTTTGCACGCGACCACTCTCCATCCAGCACTATGGACGGCACTACCTACATCTGGCTCTAATTAGTCCATGGTTGTGTTCAGCCCAATGACCTCTGCCGAGAACACTCAGAACGAGGTTCTGAGTTATTGCAACATAGGAGCGTTTCAATGCTTTCAAGGCTTCTTAGGAAGAATTCCGGAATCTTGCTGCCGGCAGGCCTCCGGCTGTTCCGGGTGAACATCTACTTGTAAATCCCCCGTGGTTTCTTCTACACCCGTGAATTTTGTCCAGGGTACGAAGGTTGAATTCCTGCACAATTGAGCCAGCCTAACACTGCCACGGTTGCAAACATTCAGGCGAGGCAACTAGATAGTCTGTTCCACGTAGGACACTGCCAGCGGACTGGGTATATCTGCTTCCCGTTCTTCTCACGTGACTGCTACTGATTCCAGCTTTGATGGATACACTCTGTTCAGACGCAGCAGTAAGTTGAACCTCTACTTTTGGCACACTGTGAAAATTTGGAGAAGTAGAGCTCAGTTGTTTGGCACGCGACCACTGTCCACCCAGCACTATGGACGGCACTGCCTACATCTAGCTCTAATTAGTCCACGGTTGTGTTCAGCCGAATGACCTCTGCCGGGAACACTCAGAATGAGTTTGTGAGTTATTGCAACATAGGAGCGTTTCACTGCTTTCAAGGTTTCTCAGGAAGAATTCCAGAATCTTGCTGCCGACAGGCCTCCGGCTGTTCCGGGTGCACATCTACTTGTAAATCCCCCGTGGTTTCTTGTACACCCGTGATGATTGGCCTGGGTACTCAGTTTGAATTGCTCCACAATTGCGCCTGCATAGCTCTGCTGCGGTTGCAAACATTCAGGCGAGGCAGCCAGATAGGCTGGTCCACGTAGGACACTGCCAGCGGACTTCGTATATCTGCTTCCGTTCTTCTCACCTGAGTGCTAATGATTCCAGCTTTGACGGCTACACTCTACTCAACCGGAGCAGTAAGTTGAACCTCTACTTATGGCACTCTGAGAAGGTTTGGAGAACTAGAGCTCAGTTGTTTGGCTCGCGACCACTGTTCATCCAGCCCTATGGACAGCACTGCCTACATCTTGCTCTAATTAGTCCACGGTTGTGTTCAGCTGAATAACATCTGCGGGGAACACTCAGAATGAGGTTCTGAGTTATTTCAACATAGGAGCGTTTCACTGCTTTCAAGGATTCTTAGGAAGAATTCCGGAATCTGGCTGCCGGCAGGCCTCTGTCTGTTCTGGGTGAACATCTACTTGTAAATCCCCCGTGCTTTATTCTACACCTGTGAAATTTGGCCAGATTACGCAGTTTGCATTGCGGCACAATTGTGCCTGTATAGCTCTACCGCGGTTGCAAGCATTCAGGCGTGGCAGCCAGATAACCTGGTGCCCGTAGGACACTGCCAGCGGACTGCGTATATCTGCTAACTGTTCTTTTCACCTGAGTGCTACTGATTCCAGCTTTGACGGCTACACTCTACGCAACCGGAGCAGTAAGTTGAACCTCTACTTATGGCCCTCTGTGAAAGTTTGGAGAACTAGAGCTCAGTTGTTTTGCACGCGGCCACTGTCCATCCAGCACTATGGACGGCACTGCCTACATCTGTCTCTAATTATTTCACGGTTGTGTTCATCCGAATGACCTCTGCCAGGAACACTCAGAATGAGTTTCTGAGTTATTGCAACATAGGAGCGTTTCACTGCTTTCAAGGCTTCTTACGAAGAGTTCCGGAATCTTGCTGCAGGCAGGCCTCCGGCTGTTCCGGGTGAACATCTCCTTGTAAATACCCCATGGTTTCTTCTACTCCCGGGAAGATTAGCCAGGGTACACAGTTTGCATTGCTGCACAATTGCACCTGCATAGCTCTGCCCCGGTTGCAAACATTCAGGTGTGGCAGCCAGATAGGCTGGTCCCAGTAGGACCCTGCCAGCAGATTGGGTCTATCTGCTTCCCCTTCTTCTCACCTGAGTCCTACTGATTCCAGGTTTGACGGCTGCAATCTACTCAACCGGAGCAGTAAGTTCAAACTCTACTTGTGGCACTCTGTGAAAGTTTGGAGAACTAGAGCTCAATTGTTTGGCACGCGACCACTGTCCATTAAGCTCTATGGACGGCACTGCCTACATCTGGCTCTAGTTAGTCCACGGTTGTGTTCAGCCGAATGACCTCTGCTGGCAACACTCAGAATGAGGTTCTGAGTTATTGCAACATAGGAGCGTTTCACTGCTTTCAAGGCTTCTTAGGAAGAATTCCGGAATCTGGGTGCCGGCAGGCCTCCAGCTGTTCTGGGTGAACATCTCCTTGTAAATCCCCGCGGTTTCTTGTACACCCGTGAAGTTTGGCCAGGGTACGCAGTTTGCATTGCTGCACAATTGAGCCTGCATAGCTCTGCCACGGTTGCAAACATTCAGTCGAGGCAGCCAGATAGGCTGGTCCCCGTAGGAAACTGCCAGCGGACTGGGTATATCTGCTTCCAGTTCTTCTCACCTGAGTGCTACTGATTAAAGCTTTGACGGCTACACTCTACTCAACCGGAGCAGTAAGGTGAACCTCTACTGATGGCACTCTGTGAAAGTTTGGAGAACTAGAGCTTAGTTGTTTGGCACGTGACCATTGTCCATCCAGCACTATGGACGACATGCTTGTGTTCAGGCGAATGACCTCTGCCGTGAACACTCAGAATGATTTTCTGAGTTATTGCAACATAGGAGCGTTTCACTGCTTCCAAGTTTTTTTAAGAAGAATTACGGAATCTTGCTGCCGGCAGGTCTCAGGTTGTTCCGGGTGAACATCTCCTTGTAAATTCCCCGTGGTTTCTTGTACACCCGTGAAGATTGGCCAGGGTACGCAGTTTGCATTGCTGCACAATTGCGCCTGCATAGCTTTGCCGCTGTTGCAAACAATCAGGCGTGGCAGCCAGATAGGCTTGTCCCCAAGGACACTGCCAGCGGACTGTGTATATCTGCTTCCCGTTCTTCTCACCCGAGTGCTACTGATTCCAGCTTTGACGGCTACACTCTACTCAACCACAGCAGCAAGTTGAACGTCTACTTATGGCACTATATTGAAGTTTGGAGAACTAGAGCTCAGTTGTTTGGCACGAGACCACTGTCGATCCAACATTATGGACAGCACTGCCTACATCTGGATCTAATTAGGCCACGGTTGTGTTCAGCCGAATGACCTCTGACGGGAACACTCAGAATGAGGTTCTGAGTTATTGCAACATATGAGCCTTTCACTGATTTCAAGGCTTCTTAGGAAGAATTTCGGAAACTTGCTGCCAGCAGGCTTCCGGCTGTTCCGGGTGAACATATCCTTGCAAATCCCCCCTGGCTGCTTGTTCACCAGTGAAGTTTGGCCAGGGTACGCAGTTTGCATTGCTGAACAATTGTGACTTCATAGCTCTGCCGCCGTTGCAAACATTCAGACGTGGAAGACAGATAACCTGGTCTCCGTAGGACACTGCCAGCGGACTGAGTATATCTGCTTCCCGTTCTTCTCAACTGAATGCTACTGACTCCAGCTTTGACGGCTAAACTCTACTCAACTGGAGCAGTAAGTTGAACCTCTACTTATGGCAATCTGTGAAAGTTTGAAGAACTAGAGCTCAGTTGTTTGGAACGCGACCACTGTCCATCCAGCACTATGCACGGCACTGCCTACATCTCTCTCTAATTAGTCAATGGTTGTATTCAGCCCAATGACCTCTGCCGGGAACACTCAGAATGAGGTTATGAGTTCCTGCAACATAGGAGCGTTTCACTGCTTTCATGGCTTCTTAGGAAGAATTCCGGAATCTTGCTGCTGACAAGCCTAGGACTGTTATGGGTGAACATCTCCTTGTAAATCCCCCGTGGTTTCTTGTACTCATTTGAAGGTTGGCCAGGGAATGCAGTTTGCATTGCCGCACAAATGCGCCTGCATAGCTCTGCCACGGTTGCAAACATTCAGGCGTGGCAGCCAGATAGGCTGGTCCCCTTAGGACACTGCCAGCCGTCTAGGTATATCTGCTTCCCGTTGTTCTCACCTGAGTGCTACTGATTCCAGCTTTGACGGCTACACTCTACTCAACCGGAGCAGTAAGTTGAACCTCTACTTATGGCACTCTGTGAAACTTTGGAGAACTAGAGCTCAGTTGTTTGGCACGCGACCACTGTCCATCCAGAACTATGGACGGCACTGCCTACATCTGGCTCTAATTATTCCACGGTTGTGTTCAGACGAATGACCTCTGCCGCGAACACTGAGAATGTGGTGTTGAGTTATTGCAACATAGGAGCTTTTCACTGCTTCCAAGGATTCTTAGGAAGAATTCCGGAATCTTGCTGCTGTCAGGCCTCCGTGTGTTCCGGGTGAACATCTCCTTGTAAATGTACCGTGGTTTCTTCTACACCCGTGAAGTTTGGCCAGGGTACGCAGTTTGCATTGTTGCACAATTGTGCCTGCATAGTTCTGCCCGATTGCCAACATTCAGGTGTGGCATCCAGATAGGCTGGTCCCAGTAGGACACTGCCAGCGGACTTTTTCTATCTGCTTCCCCTTCTTCTCACCAGAATGCTACTGATTCCAGCTTTGATGGCTACACTCCACTCAACTGGAGCAGTAAGTTGAACCTCTACTTATGGCACTCTGTGAAAGTTTGGAGAACTCGAGCTCAGTTGTTTGGCACGCAACCTCTGTCCATCCAGCACTATGGACGGCACTGCCTACATCTGGCTCTAATTAGTCCTTGGTTGTGTTCAGCCGAATGACCTCTCTGCCAGGAACACTCAGAATGAGGTTCTGAGTTATTGCAACATAGGAGCGTTTCACTGCTTTCAAGGCTTCTTAGGAAGAATTCCGGAAACTTGCTGCAGGCAGGCCTCCGGCTGTTCCGGGTGAAGATCTCCTTGTAAATCCCCCGTGGTTTCTTGTACACCCGTTAATTTTGGCCAGGGCACGCAGTTTGCATTGCTGCACAATTGCGCCTGCATAGCTCTGACAAGGTTGCAAACATTCAGGAGTGGCAGCCAGATAGGTTGGTCCCCTTAGGACACTGCCAGCAGACTGGGTGTATGCGCTTATTGTTCTTCTCACCTGAGTTCTACTGATTCCAGCTTTGACGGCTACACCCTACTCAACGGAGCAGTAAGTTCAAACTCTTCTTATGTCACTCTGTGGAAGTTTGGAGAACTAGAACTCAGTTGTTGGGAACGCGACAACTGTCCATCCAGCACTATGGACCGCACTGCCTATATCTGGCTCTAATTAGTCCACGGTTGTGTTCAGCAGAGTGACTTCTGCCGGGAACACCAAGAATGAGGTTCTGAGTTATTGCAACATAGGAGCGTTTCACTGCTTTCAAGGCTTCTTAGGAAGAATTCCGGAATCTTCCTGCCGGCAGGTCCCCGGCTGTTCCGGGTGAACATGTCCTTGTAAATCCCCCGTGGTTTCTTGTACACCCGTGAAGTTTGGCCAGCGTACCCAGTTTGCAGTGCTGTACAGTTGCGCCTGCATAGCTCTGCCGCGATTGCAAACATTCAGGCGTGGCAGCCACATAGGCTGGTCCCTTAGGACACTACCAGAGGACTGGGTATATCTGTTTCCCGTTCTTCTCACATGAGTGCTACTGATTCCAGCTTTGACGGCTACACTCTACTCAAACGGAGCAGTAAGTTGCACATCTATTTATGGCTCTCTGTGAAAGTTTGGAAAACTAGAGCTCAGTTGTTTGGCATTCGACCACTGTCCATCCAGCACTATGGACGGCACTGCCTACATCTGGCTCTAATTAGTCCACGGTTGTGTTCAGCCGAATGACCACTGCCGCGAACACACAGTTTGTGGTTCTGAGTTATTGCAACATAGAAACTTTTCACTATTTCCAAGGCTTCTTAGGAAGTATTCTGAAATCTTTCTGAAGGTAGCCCTCCAGTTGTAACAGGCGAACATCTCCTTGTAAATTCCTGGTGGTTTCTTGTACAACGGTGAAGTTTGGCTAGGGTACACAGTTTGCATTGATGTACATTTGCTCCTGCGTAGCTCTACCGTGGTTGCAAACATTCAGGGGTGGCAGCCAAATAGGCTGATCCCCGTAGGACACTGCCAGCTGACTGGGTATATCTGCTTCCCGTTCTTCTCACCTGAGTGCTACTGATTCCAGCTTTGACCGCTACACTCTACTCAACCAGAGCAGTAAGTTGAACCTCTACTTATGGCACTTTGTGAAAGTTTGGAGAACTAGAGCTCAGTTATTTGGCTCGCGACGATTGTCCATCGAGCACTATGGACGGCACTGCTTACATCTGACTCTAATTAGTCCACGGTTGTGTTCAGCCGAATGACCTCTGCCGGGAACACTCAGAATGAGGTTCTGAGTTATTGCAACATAGGAGCTTGTCACTGCTTTCAAGGCTTCTTAGGAAGAATTCCGGAATCTTGCTGCCGGCAGGCCTCAGGCTGTTCCGGGTAAATATCTCCTTGTAAATCCCCCATGGTTTCTTGTACTCCCGTGAAGTTTGGCCAGGGTACCCAGTTTGCAGTGCTGCACAATTATGCCTGCATAGCTCTGCCTCGGTTGCAAACATTCAGGCGTGGCAGCCAGATAGGCTGGTCCCCGTAGAACAGCGCCAACGGACTGGGTATATCTACTTCCCGTTCTTCTCACCTGAATGCTACTGATTTCAGGTTTGACATCTACACTATACTCAACCGGGTCAGTAAGTTGAACCTTCTCTTATGGCACTCTGTGAAAGTTTGGAGAACTAGAGCTCAGTTGTTTTGCACGCGACCACTGTCCATCCAGCCCTATGGACAGCCCTGCCTACACCTGTCTCTAATTAATCCACTGTTGTGTTCAGCCGAATGACCTCTGCCGGGAACACTCAGAATGAGGTTCTGTGTTAATGCAACATAGGAGCGTTTCACTGCTTTCAAGGCTTCCTAGGAAGAATTCCGGAATTTGGCTGCCGGCAGGCCTCCAGCTGTTCCGGGTGAATATCTCCTTGTAAATCCCCCGTGGTTTCTTGTACACCCGTAAACTTTCGCCTGGGTACGCAGTTTGCATTGCTGCACAATTGAGCCTGCATAGCTCTGCCATGTTTTCAAACATTCAGGCGTGCCAGGCAGATAGGCTGGTCCCCATAGGACACTGTCAGCGGACTGGGTATATCTGCTTCCCATTCTTCTCACCTGAGTGCTACTGATTCCAGCTTTGACGGCTACACTCTACTCTACCGGAGCAGCAATTTGAACCTCTACTTATGGCACTCTGTGAAAGTTTGGAGAACTAGACCTCAGTTGTTTTGCACGCGACCACTCTCCATCCAGCACTATGGACGGCACTACCTACATCTGGCTCTAATTAGTCCATGGTTGTGTTCAGCCCAATGACCTCTGCCGAGAACATTCAGAACGAGGTTCTGAGTTATTGCAACATAGGAGAGTTTCACTGCTTTCAAGGCATCTTAGGAAGAATTCCGGAATCTTGCTGCCGGCAGGCCTCCGGCTGTTCCGGGTGAACATCTACTTGTAAATCCCCCGTGGTTTCTTCTACACCCGTGAATTTTGTCCAGGGTACGAAGGTTGAATTCCTGCACAATTGAGCCAGCCTAACACTGCCACGGTTGCAAACATTCAGGCGAGGCAGCTAGATAGTCTGTTCCACGTAGGACACTGCCAGCGGACTGGGTATATCTGCTTCCCGTTCTTCTCACGTGACTGCTACTGATTCCAGCTTTGATGGATACACTCTGTTCAGACGCAGCAGTAAGTTGAACCTCTACTTTTGGCACTCTGTGAAAATTTGGAGAAGTAGAGCTCAGTTGTTTGGCACGCGACCACTGTCCACCCAGCACTATGGACGGCACTGCCTACATCTAGCTGTAATTAGTCCACGGTTGTGTTCAGCCGAATGACCTCTGCCGGGAACACTCAGAATGAGTTTGTGAGTTTTTGCAACATAGGAGCGTTTCACTGCTTTCAAGGCTTCTTAGGAAGAATTCCAGAATCTTGCTGCCGACAGGCCTCCGGCTGTTCCGGGTGCACATCTACTTGTAAATCCCCCGTGGTTTCTTGTACACCGGTGAAGTTTGGCCAGGGTGTGCAGTTTCCATTGCTGCACAATTGCGTCTGTATAGCTCTGCCGCGGTTGCAAACATTCAGGCGTGGCAGCCAGATAGGCTGGTCCCCGTAGGACACTGCCAGTGGACTGGGTATATCTGCTTCCCATTCTTCTCGCCTGAGTGCTACTGATTCCAGCTTTGAAGGCTACACTCTACTCAACCGGAGCAGTAAGTTGAACCTCTACTTATCCTACTCTGTGAAAGTTTGGAGAACTAGAGCTCAGATGTTTGGCACCCTACCACTCTACATCCAGCACTATGGACGGCACTGCCTACAGCTGTCTCTAATTAGTCCACTGTTGTGTTCAGCCGAATGACCTCTGCCGGGAACACTCAGAATGAGTTTCTGAGTTATTGCAACATAGGAGCGTTTCACAGTTTTCAAGGCTTCTTAGGAAGAATTCCAGAATCTTGCTGCCGACAGGCCACCGGCTGTTCAGGGTGAACATCTACTTGTAAATCCCCCGTGGTTTCTTCTACACCTGTGAAGTTTGGCCTGGATATGAAGGTTGCATTGCTGCACAATTGAGCCCGCATAACACTGCCATGGTTGCAAACATTCAGGCGAGGCAGCCAGATAGGCTGGTCCACGTAGGACACTGCCAGCGGACTTCGTATATCTGCTTCCGTTCTTCTCACCTGAGTGCTACTGATTCCAGCTTTGACGGCTACACTCTGTTCAACCGGAGCAGTAAGTTGAACCTCTACTTATGGCACTCTGAGAAAGTTTGGAGAACTAGAGCTCAGTTGTTTGGCTCGCGACCACTGTTCATCCAGCCCTATGGACAGCACTGCCTACATCTGGCTCTAATTAGTCCACGGTTGGGTTCAGCTGAATAACATCTGCGGGGAACACTCAGAATGAGGTTCTGACTTATTTCAACATAGGAGCGTTTCACTGCTTTCAAGGATTCTTAGGAAGAATTCCGGAATCTGGCTGCCGGCAGGCCTCTGTCTGTTCCGGGTGAACATCTACTTGTAAATCCCCCGTGCTTTATTGTACACCTGTGAAATTTGGCCACAGTACACAGTTTGCATTGCTGCACAATTGTGCCTGCATAGCTCTGCCGCGGTTGCAAACATTCAGGCGTGGCAGCCAGATAGGCTGGTGCCTGTAGGACACTGCCAGCGGACTGGGTATATCTGCTACCTGTTCTTTTCACCAGAGTGCTACTGATTCCAGCTTTGACGGCTACACTCTATGCAACCGGAGCAGTAAGTTGAACCTCTACTTATGGCCCTCTGTGAAGGTTTGGAGAACTAGAGCTCAGTTGTTTGGCACGCGGCCACTGTCCATCCAGCACTATGGACGGCACTGCCTACATCTGTCTCTAATTATTCCACGGTTGTGTTCAGCCGAATGACCTCTGCCAGGAACACTCAGAATGAGTTTCTGAGTTATTGCAACATAGGAGCGTTTCACTGCTTTCAAGGCTTCTTACGAAGAATTCCGGAATCTTGCTGAAGGCAGGCCTCTGGCTGTTCCGGGTGAACATCTCCTTGTAAATACCCCATGGTTTCTTCTACTCCCGGGAAGATTAGCCAGGGTACACAGTTTGCATTGCTGCACAATTGCGCCTGCATAGCTCTGCCGTGGTTCCAAACATTCAGGTGTGGCAGCCAGATAGGCTGGTCCCAGTAGGACCCTGCCAGCAGATTGGGTCTATCTGCTTCCCCTTCTTCTCACCAGAGTGCTACTGATTCCAGGTTTGACGGCTGCAATCTACTCAACCGGAGCAGTAAGTTCAAACTCTACTTATGGCACTCTGTGAAAGTTTGGAGAATTAGAGCTCAATTGTTTAGCACGCGACCACTGTCCATTAAGCTCTATGGACGGCACTGCCTACATCTGGCTCTAGTTAGTCCACGGTTGTGTTCAGCCGAATGACCTCTGCTGGCAACACTCAGAATGAGGTTCTGAGTTATTGCAACATAGGAGCCTTTCACTGCTTTCAAGGCTTCTTAGGAAGAATTCCGGAATCTGGGTGCTGGCAGGCCTCCAGCTGTTCCGGGTGAACATCTCCTTGTAAATCCCCGCGGTTTCTTGTACACCCGTGAAGTTTGGCCAGGGTACGCAGTTTGCATTGCTGCACAATTGAGCCTGCATAGCTCTGCCACGGTTGCAAACATTCAGGTGAGGCAGCCAGATAGGCTGGTCCCCGTAGGAAACTGCCAGCGGACTGGGTATATCTGCTTCCAGTTCTTCTCACCTGAGTGCTACTGATTCCAGCTTTGACGGCTACACTCTACTCAACCGGAGCAGTAAGGTGAACCTCTACTTATGGCACTCTGTGAAAGTTTGGAGAACTAGAGCTTAGTTGTTTGGCACGTGACCATTGTCCATCCAGCACTATGGACGACACGCTTGTGTTCAGGCGAATGACCTCTGCCGGGAACACTCAGAATGATTTTCTGAGTTATTGCAACATAGGAACGTTTCACTGCTTTCAAGTTTTCTTAAGAAGAATTCCGGAATCTTGCTGCCGGCAGGTCTCAGGTTGTTCCGGGTGAACATCTTGTAAATTCCCCGTGGTTTCTTGTACACCCGTGAAGATTGGCCAGGGTACGCAGTTTGCCTTGCTGCACAATTGCGCCTGCATAGCTTTGCCGCGGTTGCAAACAATCAGGCATGGCAGCCAGATAGGCTGGTCCCCGGAAGACACTGGCAGCAGACTGGGTATATCTGCTTCCCGTTCTTCTCACCCGAGTGCTACTGATTCCAGCTTTGACGGCTACACTCTACTCAACCAGAGCAGCAAGTTGATCGTCTACTTATGGCACTCTATTCAAGTTTGGAGAACTAGAGCTCAGTTGTTTGGCACGCGACCACTGTCGATCCAACATTATGGACAGCACTGCCTACATCTGGATCTAATTAGGTCACGGTTGTGTTCAGCTGAATGAGGTCTGACGGGAACACTCAGAATGAGGTTCTGAGTTATTGCAACATATGAGCCTTTCACTGCTTTCAAGGATTCTTAGGAAGAATTCCGGAAACTGGCTGCCGGCAGACCTCCGGCTGTTCCGGGTGAACATCTCCTTGTAAATCCCCCGTGGTTTCTTGTACACCCGTGAAATTTGGACAGAGTACGCAGTTTGCATTGCTGCACAATTGCACCTGCATAGCTTTGCCGGGGTTGCAAACATTCAGGCGTAGCAGCCAGATAACCTTTTGTCCGTAGGACACTGCCAGCGGACTGGGTATATCTGCTTCCCGTTCTTCTCAACTGAGTGCTACTTACTCCAGCTTTGAGAGCTAAACTCTACTCAACTGGAGCAGTAACTTGAACCTCTACTTATGGCAATCTGTGAAAGTTTGAAGAACTAGAGCTCAGTTGTTTGGCACGCGACCACTGTCCTTCCAGCACTATGCACGGCACTGCCTACATCTGGCTCTAATTAGTCAATGGTTGTATTCAGCCCAATGACATCTGCTGGGAACACTCAGAATGAGGTTATGAGTTCCTGCAAAATAGGAGCGTTTCACTGCTATCATGGCTTCTTAGGAAGAATTCCGGAATCTTGCTGATGACAAGCCTCTGAGTGTTATGGGTGAACATCACCTTGTAAATCCCCCGTGGTTTCTTGTACTCATGTGAAGGTGGCCAGGGAACGCAGTTTGCATTGCTGCACAAAAGCGCCTGCTTAGCTCTGCCGCGGTTGCAAACATTCAGGCGTGGCAGCCAGATAGGCTGGTCCCCTTAGGACACTGCCAGCGGACTGGAAATAAATGCTTCCGGTTCTTCTCACCTGAGTGCTACTGATTCCAGCTTTGACGGCTACACTCTACTCAACCGGAGCAGTAAGTTGAACCTCTAAATTGGAAAACTAGAGCTCAGTTGTTTGGCACGCGACCACTGTCCATCCAGCACTATGGAAGGCACTGCATACATCTGGCTCTAATTAGTCCACGGTTGTGTTCAGCCGAATGACCTCTGCCGGGAACACTCAGAATGAGGTTCTGAGTTATTGCAACATAGGAGCGTTTCACTGCTTTCAAGGCTACTTTGGAAGAATTCCGGAATCTTGTTGCCAGCACTGCTCCGGCTGTTCCGGGTGAATATCTCCTTGTAAATTCCCCGTGGTTTCTTCTACACCCGTGAAGTTTGGCCAGGGTACAGAGTATGCATTGCTGCACAATTGCGCCTGCATAGCTCTGGGGCGATTGCAAATATTCAGGTGTGGCAGCCAGATAGGCTGGTCCCAGTAGGACACTGCCAGCGGAATCCGTCTATCTGCTTCCCCTTCTTACCTGAGTGCTACTGATTCCAGCTTTGACGGCTACACTCTACTCTACCGGAGCAGTAAGTTGAACCTTTACTTATGGCACTCTGTGAAAGTTTGGAGAACTAGAGCTCAATTGTTTGGCACGTGACCACTGTCCATCCAGCAGTATGGACGTCACTGCCTACATTTGGCTCTAATTAGTCCACGGTTGTGTTCAGCCGAATGACCTCTGCGGGGAACACTCAGAATGAGGTTCTGAGTTATTGCAACATAGGAGTGTGTCACTGCTATTAAGGCTTCTTAGGAAGAATTCCTGAATCTTTCTGCCGGCAGACCTCCGCCTGTTATGTGTGAACATCTCCTTGTAAATCCCCCGAGGTTTCTTGTACACTCATGAAGTTCGGCCAAGGTATGCAGTTTGCATTGCTGTAAAATTGCACCGGCATGGCTCTGCCCCGGTTGCAAACATTCAGGCGTGGCAGGGGGATAGGCTGGTCCCCGTAGGACACTGCCAGCCGTCTAGGTATATCTGCTTCCCGTTGTTCTCACCTGAGTGCTACTGATTCCAGCTTTGACGGCTACACTCTACTCAACCGGAGCAGTAAGTTGAACCTCTACTTATGGCACTCTGTGAAACTTTGGAGAACTAGAGCTCAGTTGTTTGGCACGCGACCACTGTCCATCCAGAACTATGGACGGCACTGCCTACATCTGGCTCTAATTATTCCACGGTTGTGTTCAGACGAATGACCTCTGCCGCGAACACTGAGAATGTGGTGTTGAGTTATTGCAACATAGGAGCTTTTCACTGCTTCCAAGGATTCTTAGGAAGAATTCCGGAATCTTGCTGCTGTCAGGCCTCCGTGTGTTCCGGGTGAACATCTCCTTGTAAATGTACCGTGGTTTCTTCTACACCCGTGAAGTTTGGACAGGGTACGCAGTTTGCATTGCTGCACAATTGTGCCTGCATAGTTCTGCCCGATTGCCAACATTCAGGTGTGGCATCCAGATAGGCTGGTCCCAGTAGGACACTGCCAGCGGACTTTTTCTATCTGCTTCCCCTTCTTCTCACCAGAATGCTACTGATTCCAGCTTTGATGGCTACACTCCACTCAACTGGAGCAGTAAGTTGAACCTCTACTTATGGCACTCTGTGAAAGTTTGGAGAACTCGAGCTCAGTTGTTTGGCACGCAACCTCTGTCCATCCAGCACTATGGACGGCACTGCCTACATCTGGCTCTAATTAGTCCTTGGTTGTGTTCAGCCGAATGACCTCTCTGCCAGGAACACTCAGAATGAGGTTCTGAGTTATTGCAACATAGGAGCGTTTCACTGCTTTCAAGGCTTCTTAGGAAGAATTCCGGAAACTTGCTGCAGGCAGGCCTCCGGCTGTTCCGGGTGAAGATCTCCTTGTAAATCCCCCGTGGTTTCTTGTACACCCGTTAATTTTGGCCAGGGCACGCAGTTTGCATTGCTGCACAATTGCGCCTGCATAGCTCTGACAAGGTTGCAAACATTCAGGAGTGGCAGCCAGATAGGTTGGTCCCCTTAGGACACTGCCAGCGGACTGGGTGTATGCGCTTATTGTTCTTCTCACCTGAGTTCTACTGATTCCAGCTTTGACGGCTACACCCTACTCAACGGAGCAGTAAGTTCAAACTCTTCTTATGTCACTCTGTGGAAGTTTGGAGAACTAGAACTCAGTTGTTGGGAACGCGACAACTGTCCATCCAGCACTATGGACCGCACTGCCTATATCTGGCTCTAATTAGTCCACGGTTGTGTTCAGCAGAGTGACTTCTGCCGGGAACACCAAGAATGAGGTTCTGAGTTATTGCAACATAGGAGCGTTTCACTGCTTTCAAGGCTTCTTAGGAAGAATTCCGGAATCTTCCTGCCGGCAGGTCCCCGGCTGTTCCGGGTGAACATGTCCTTGTAAATCCCCCGTGGTTTCTTGTACACCCGTGAAGTTTGGCCAGCGTACCCAGTTTGCAGTGCTGTACAGTTGCGCCTGCATAGCTCTGCCGCGATTGCAAACATTCAGGCGTGGCAGCCACATAGGCTGGTCCCTTAGGACACTACCAGAGGACTGGGTATATCTGTTTCGCGTTGTTCTCAACTGAGTGCTACTATTTCCAGCTTTGACGGCTACACTCTACTCAACCGGAGCAGTAAGTTGCACGTCTACTTATGCCTCTCTGTGAAAGTTTGGAAAACTAGAGCTCAGTTGTTTCCATTCGACCACTGTCCATCCAGCACTATGGACGGCACTGCCTACATCTGGCTCTAATTAGTCCACGGTTGTGTTCAGCCGAATGACCACTGCCGCGAACACTCAGTTTGTGGTTCTGAGTTATTGCACCATAGAAACTTTTCACTGTTTCCAAGTCTTCTTAGGAAGTATTCTGAAATCTTTCTGAAGGTAGCCCTCCTGTTGTAACAGGCCAAAATCTCCTTGTAAATCCCTGGTGGTTTCTTGTACAACGGTGAAGTTTGGCTAGGGTACACAGTTTGCATTGATGTACATTTGCTCCTGCGTAGCTCTACCGCGGTTGCAAACATTCAGGCGTGGCAGCCAAATAGGCTGATCCCCGTAGGACACTGCCAGCTGACTGGGTATATCTGCTTCCCGTTCTTCTCACCTGAGTGCTACTGATTCCAGCTTTGACCGCTACACTCTACTCAACCGGAGCAGTAAGTTGAACCTCTACTTATGGGACTCTGTGAAAGTTTGGAGAACTAGAGCTCAGTTGTTTGGCATGCGACCACAGACCATCCAGCACTATGGACAGCACGGCATGCATCTGGCTCTAATTAGTCCACGGTTGTGTAAAGGCAAATGACCACTGCCGGCAACACTCAGTATGTGGTTCTGAGTTATTGCAACATAGGAGCGTTTCACTGCTTTCAAGGCTTCTTACGAAGAATTCCGGAATCTTGCTGAAGGCAGGCCTCCGGCTGTTCCGGGTGAACATCTCCTTGTAAATACCCCATGGTTTCTTCTACTCCCGGGAAGATTAGCCAGGGTACACAGTTTGCATTGCTGCACAATTGCGCCTGCATAGCTCTGATGCGGTTCCAAACATTCAGGTGTGGCAGCCAGATAGGCTGGTCCCAGTAGGACCCTGCCAGCAGATTGGGTCTATCTGCTTCCCCTTCTTCTCACCTGAGTGCTACTGATTCCAGGTTTGACGGCTGCAATCTACACAACCGAAGCAGTAAGTTCAAACTCTACTTATGGCACTCTGTGAAAGTTTGGAGAATTAGAGCTCAATTGTTTAGCACGCGACCACTGTCCATTAAGCTCTATGGACGGCATTGCCTACATCTGGCTCTAGTTAGTCCACGGTTGTGTTCAGCCGAATGACCTCTGCTGGCAACACTCAGAATGAGGTTCGGAGTTATTGCAACATAGGAGCGTTTCACTGCTTTCAAGGCTTCTTAGGAAGAATTCCGGAATCTGGGTGCCGGCAGGCCTCCAGCTGTTCCGGGTGAACATCTCCTTGTAAATCCCCGCGGTTTCTTGTACACCCGTGAAGTTTGGCCAGGGTACGCAGTTTGCATTGCTGCACAATTGAGCCTGCATAGCTCTGCCACGGTTGCAAATATTCAGGCGAGGCAGCCAGATAGGCTGGTCCCCGTAGGAAACTGCCAGCGGACTGGGTATATCTGCTTCCAGTTCTTCTCACCTGAGTGCTACTGATTCCAGCTTTGACGGCTACACTCTACTCAACCGGAGCAGTAAGGTGAACCTCTACTT
The DNA here is from genome assembly GCF_019054845.1 of Dipodomys spectabilis. NCBI lineage: Eukaryota > Metazoa > Chordata > Mammalia > Rodentia > Heteromyidae > Dipodomys > Dipodomys spectabilis. The sequence goes on from NW_024870985.1 coordinate 2,350,756, forward strand.
ATGGCACTCTGTGAAAGTTTGGAGAACTAGAGCTTAGTTGTTTGGCACGTGACCATTGTCCATCCAGCACTATGTACGACACGGTTGTGTTCAGGCGAATGACCTCTGCTGGGAACACTCAGAATGATTTTCTGAGTTATTGCAACATAGGAGCGTTTCACTGCTTTCAAGTTTTCTTAAGAAGAATTCCGGAATCTTGCTGCCGGCAGGTCTCCGGCTGTACCGGGTGTACATCTCCTTGTAAATCTCCCGTGGTTTCTTGTACACCCGTGATGTTTGGCCAGGGTACGCAGTATGCATTGCTGCACTATTGCACCTGCATAGCTCTGCAGCGCTTGCAAACATTCAGGCTTGGCAGCCAGATAGGCTTTTCCCCGTAGGACACTGCCAGCGGACTGGGTATATCTGCTTCCCGTGCTTCTCACCTGAGTGCTAATGATTCCAGGTTTGAAGACCAAATGCTACTCAACCGGAGTAGTAAGTTGAACCTCTACTTATGGCACTCTGTGAAAGTTTGGAGAACTAGAGCTCAATTGTTTGGCACACGACCACTGTCCTTCCAGCACTATGGACGGCAATGCCTACATCTGGCTCTAATTAATCCACGGTTGTGTTTAGCCTATTGAGCTCTGAATGAGGTTCTGAGTTATTGCAACATAGGAGCGTTTCACTGCTTTCAAGGATTCTTAGGAAGAATTCCAGAATATTGCTTCCGATAGGCCTCCCCCTGTTCGGGGTGAACATCTCCCTGTAAATCCCCCGTGGTTTCTTGTACACCCGTGAGGTTTGGCCAGGGTACGCAGTTTGCATTGTTGCACAATTGCGCCTGCATAGCTCTGCCATGGTTTCAAACACTGAGGCCTGGCAGCCAGATAAGCTGGTCCCCGTAGGACACTGCCAGCAGACTGGGTATATTAACTTCCCCATCTTCTCACCTGAGTGCTAGTGATTCTTGCTTTGACTTCTACACTCTACTCAACCGGAGTAGTAATTTGAACCTCTACTTATGTCACTCTGTGAAAGTTTGGAGAACTAGAGCTCAGTTGTTTGGCACGCGACCACTGTCCATCCAGAACTATGGACGGCACTGCTTCATCTGGCTCTAATTAGTCCACGGTTGTGTTCAGCCGAATGACCTATGCCGGGAACACTCAGAATGAGGTTCTGAGTTATTGCAACATAGGAGCGTTTCACTGCTTTCAAGGCTTCTTAGGAAGAATTCCGGAAACTTGCTGCAGGCTGCCCTCCGGGTCTTCCGGGTGAACATCTCCTTGTGAATCACCCGTGGTTGCTTCTACACCCGTGAAGTTAGGCCAGGGTACACCGTTTGCATTGCTGCACAATTGTGCCTGTATAGCTCTGACGTGGTTGCAAACATTCAGGCGTGGCAGCCAGATAGGCTGGTCCCCGAAGGACACTGCCAGCTGACTGGGTATATCTGCTTCCCCTTCTTCTCACCTGAGTGGTAATGACTCCAGCTTTGACGGCCACACTCTACTCAACCAGAGCAGTAAGTTGAACCTCTACTTATGGCACTCTGTGAAAGTTTGGAGAACTAGAGCTCAGTTGTTTGTCACGCGACCACTGTCCATCCAGCAATATGGACGGCCCTGACTACATGTCGCTCTAATTAGTCCATGGTTGTGTTCAGTGGAAAGACCTCTGAATGAGGTTCTGAGTTATTGCAACATAGGAGCGTTTCACTGCTTTCAAGGCTTGTTATGAAGAATTAAGGAATGTGGCTGCCGGCAGGCCTCCGGTTGTTCCGGTTGAACATCTCCTTGTAAATCCCCCGTGGTTTCTTTTACACCCGTGAAGTTTGGCCAGGGTACGCAGTTTGCATTGCTGCACAATTGCACCTGCATGGCTCTGCCGTGGTTGAAAACATTAAGGCGTGGCAGACAGATAGGCTGGTCCCCGTAGGACACTGCCAGCCGACTGGGTATATCTGCTTCCCGTTCTTCTCACCTGAGTGCTACTGATTCCAGCTTTGACGGCTACACTCTACTCAACCGGAGCAGTAAGTTGAAACACTACTTATGGCACTTTGTGAAAGTTTGGAGAACTAGAGCTCAGTTGTTTGGCACGCGACCAATGTCCATCCAGCACTTTTGACGGCACTGCCTAAATCTGGCTCTAATTAGTCCACCGATGTGTTCAGCCAAATGACCTCTGCCGGGAACATTCAGAAAGAGTTTCTGAGTTATTGCAACATAGGAGAGTTTCACTGCATTCAAGGCTTCTTAGGAAGAATTCCGGAAACTTGCTGCTAGCAGGCCTCCGTCTGTTCCGGGTGAACACCTCCTTGTAAATCCCCCGTGGTTTCTTATACATCTGTGATGTTTGGCCAGGGTGCGCAGTTTGCATTGCTGCACAATTGCCCCTGCATTGCTCTGCCGCGGTTGGAAATATTCAGGCGTGGCAGCCAGATAGGCTGGTCCCCGTAGGACACTGCCAGCGGACTGGGTATATCTGCTTCCCGTTCTTCTCACCTGAGTGCTACTGATTCCAGCTTTGACGGCTACACTCCACTCAACCACAGCAGTAAGTTCAACCTCTACTTATGGCACTCTGTGAAAATTTGGAGAACTAGAGCTCAGTTGTTTGGCACGCGACCACTGTCCATCCAGCACTATGGATGGCACTGCCTACATCTGGCTCTAATTAGTCCACGCTTGAGTTCAGCCGAATGACCTCTGAATGAGGTTCTGAGTTATTGCAACATAGGAGTGTTTCACTGCTTTCAAGGCTTCTTATGAAGAATATCGGAATCTTGCTGCCGGCAGTTCTCCGGCTGTACCGGGTGTACATCTCCTTGTAAATCTCCCGTGGTTTCTTGTACACCTGTGAAGTTTGGCCAGGGTACGCAGTTTGCATTGCTGCAAAATTGTGCCTGCATAGCTCTGGCGCACTTGCAAATATTCATGCTTGGCAGCCAGATAGGCTTGTCCCCGTTGGACACTGCCCTCGGACTGGGTATATCTGCTTCCCGTTCTTCTCACCTGAGTGCTACTGATTCCAGCTTTGACGGCTACACTCTACTTGACCGGAGCAGTAAGTTGAACGTCTACTTATGGAACTCTGTGAAAGTTTGGAGAACTAGAGCTCAGTTGTTTGGCAGGCGACCACTATCCATACAGCACTATGGACTGCACTGCCTACATCTGGCTCTAATTAATCCACGGTTGTGTTCAGCCGAATGACCTCTGCGGGATCACTCAGAATGACCTTCTGAGTTATTGCAACATAGGAGCGTTTCACTGCTTTCAAGGCTTCTTAGGAAGAATTCCGGAATATTGCTGCCGGTAGGTCTTGAGCTGTTCCGGGTGAACATCTCCTTGTACATCACCCGTGGTTGTTTCTACACTCGTGAAGTTTGGCCAGGGTATGCAGTTTGCATTGCTGCACAATTGCGCCTGCATAGCTCTGCCAGGGGTGCAAACATTCAGGCGTGGCAACGAGATAGGCTAGTCCCCATAGGACACTTCCAGCTGACTGGGTATATCTGCTTCCCCTTCTTCTCACCTGAGTGCTACGGATTCCAAATTTGACTTCTACAATCTACTCAACCGGAGCAGTTAGTTGAACCTCTACTTATGGCACTCTGTGAAAGTTTGGAGAACTTGAGCTCAGTTGTTTGGCAAGCGACCACTGTCCATCCAGCACTATGGACTGCACTGCCTACATCTGGCTCTAATTAGTTCACGGTTGTGTAAAGCCAAATGAACTCTGCCGTGAACACTCAGAATGAGGTTCTGATTTATTGCAACATAGGGGCGTTTCACTGCTTTCAAGGCTTCTTAGGAAGAATTCCTGAATCTTCTGCCGGCAGGCCTCCGGATGTTCCGGGTGAACATCTCCTTGTAAATCCCCCGTGGTTTCTTGTACACCCGTGAAGTTTGGCCAGGGTACGCAGTTTGCATTGCTGCACAATTGCGCCTGCAAAGCTCTGCCACGGGTGCAAACATTCAGGCGTGGGAGCCAGATAGGCTGGTCCCCGTAGGACACTGCCAGCTGACTGGGTATATCTGATTCCCTTTCTTCTCACCTGAGTGCTACTGATGCCAGCTTTGACTTCTACACTCTATTCAACCGGAGGAGTAAGTTGAACCTCTACTTATGGCACTCTGTGAAAGTTTGGAGAACTAGAGCTCTGTTGTTTGGTTCGCGACCACTTTCCATCCAGCACTATGGACGGCCCTGCCTACATCTGGCTCAAATTAGGCCATGGTTGTGTTCAGCCGAATGACCTCTGAATGAGGTTCTGAGTCATTGCAACATAGGAGCGTTTCTCTGCTTTCACGGCTTCTTATTAAGAATTCCGGAATATTGCTGCCGGCAGGACTCCGGCTGTTCCGGGTGAACAACTCCCTGTAAATCCCCCACGGTTTCTTGTACACCCGTGAAGTTTGGCCAGGGTACGTAGTTTGCACTGCTGCACAATTGCGCCTGCATAGCTCTGCCGCGGTTGCAAACATTCAGGCGTGGCAGACAGATAGGTTGGTCCCCTTAGGACACTTCCAGCGGACTGGGTATATCTGCTTCCCGTCCTTCTTACCTGAGTGCTACTGATTCCAGCTATGAAGGCTACAGTCTACTCAACCGGAGCAGGAATTTTAACCTCTACTTATGGCCCTCTGTGAAAATTTGGAGAACTAGAGCTCAGTTGTTTGGCACGCGACCATTGTCCATCCAGCACTATATACAGCACTGCCTACATCTGGCTCTAGTAAGTCCACGGTTGTGTTCAGCCGAATGACCTCTGCCGGTAACACTCAGAATGAGGTTCTGAATTATTGCAACATAGGAGCGTTTCACTGTTTTCAAGACTTCTTAGGAAGAATTCCAGAATCTTGCTGCCGACAGGCCTCCAGCTGTTCCGGGTGAACATCTCCTTGTAAATGCCCCGTGGTTTCTTCTACACCCGTGAAGTTTGGCCAGGGTACGCAGTTTGCATTGCTGCACAATTGCGCCTGCATAGCTCTGCCGCGGTTGCAAACATTGAGGCGTGGCAGCCAGATAGGCTGGTCCCCGTAGGACACTGCCAGCGGACTGGGTATATCTGCTTCCCATTCTTCTCGCCTGAGTGCTACTGAATCCAGCTTTGAAGTCTACACTCTATTCAACCAGAGCAGTAAGTTGAACCTCTAATTATGTCACTCTGTGAAAGTTTGGAGAACTACAGCTCAGTTTTTTGGCACGCGACCACTGTACATCCTGCTCTATGGAAGGCACTGCCCACATCTGCTTCTAATTAGTCCACGGTTATGTTCAGCAGAATGACCTCTGCCGGGAACACTCAGAATGAGGTTCTGAGTTATTGCAACATAGGAGCGTTTCACTTCTTTCAAGGATTCTTAGCAAGAATTCCGGAATCTTGCTGCGGGCAGGCCTCCGGCTGTTCCGGGTGAACATCTTCTTGTAAATCCCCCGTGGTTTCTTCTACACCGGTGAAGTTTGGCCAGGGTACGAAGTTTGCATTGCTGCACAATTGAACACGCATAACTCTGCTAAGGTTGCAAACTTTCAGGCGAGGCATCCAGATAGGCTGGTCCACATAGGACACTGCCAGCGAACTGGGTATATCTGCTTCCTGTTCTTCTCACCTGAGTGCTCCTGATTCCAGCTTTGACGGCTACACTCTACTCAACCGGAGCAGTAAGTTGAACCTCTACTTATGGCACTCTGTGAAAGTTTGGAGAACTAGAGCTCAGTTGTTTGGCACGCGACCACTGTCCATCCAGCACTATGGACGGCATTGCCTACATCAGGCTCTAATTAGTCCAAGTTTGTTTTCAGCCGAATGACCTGTGCCGGGAACAATCAGAATGAGGTTCTGAGTTCTTGCAACATAGGTGAGCTTCACTGTTTTCAAATCTTCTTAGGAAGAATTCCGGAATCTGGCTGCCGGCAGACCTCCAGGTGTTCCGGGTGAACATCTCCTTCTAAATCCCCCGTGGTTTCTAGTACACCCGTGAAGTTTGGCCAGAGTACGCAGTTTGGATTGCTGCACAATTGCGCCTGCATACCTCTGCCGCTCTTGCAAACATTCAGGCATGGCAGCCAGATAGTGTGGTCCACGTAGGTCACTGCCAGCGGCCTGGGTATATCTCCTTCCCGTGCTTCTCAACTGAGTGCTACTGATTCCAGCTTTGAAATTTACACTCTATTCAACGGGAGCAGTAAGTTGAACCTCTACTTATGGCACTCTGTGTAAGTTGGGAGAACTACAGCTCAGTTGTTAGGCACGGGACTACTGTCCATCCAGCACTATAGATGCCACTTCCTACCTATGGCTCTAATTAGTCCATGGTTGTGTTCAGCCGAATGACCAGTACGGGGAACACTCAGAATGAGGTTCTGAGTTATTGCAACATAGGAGCGTTTCACTGCTTTCAAGGCTTCTTAGGAAGAATTCCGGAAACTTGCTGTAGGCAGGCCTCTGGCTGTTCCGGGTGAACATCTCCTTGTAAATACCCCGTAGTTTCTTGTACAATCCTGAAGTTTGGCTAGGGTAAGCAGTTTGCATTGCTGCACTATTGCGCCTGCATAGCTCTGCCGCGGTTGCAAACATTCAGGCATGTCAGACAGTTAGGCTGGTCCCCGTAGGACACTGCTAGCGGACTGGGTATATCTGCATCCCGTTCTTCCCATCTTAGTGCTCCTGATTCCAGCTTTGACAGCTACACTCTACTCAACCGGAGCAGTTAGTTGAACCTCTACTTATGGCACTCTGTGAAAGTGTGGAGAACTAGAGCTCAGTTGTTTGGCACGCGACCACTCTCCATCCAGCACTTTGGACGGCACTGCCTACATCTGATTCTAATTAGTCTAGGTTGTGTTCAGCCGAATGACCTCTGCTGGGAACACTCAGAATGAGGTTCGGAGTTATTGCAACATAGGAGCGTTTCACTGCTTTCAAGGCTTCTTAGGAAGAATTCAGGAATATTGCTGCCGGCAGGCCTCCGTCTGTTCCCGGTGAAAACCTCCCTGTAATTCCCCCATGATTTCTTCTACACCAGTGAAGTTTGTCCAGGGTACGCAGTGTGCATTGCTGCACAATTGTTCCTGCCTAGCTCTGTGGCGATTGCAAACGTTCAGGTGTGGCAGCCAGATAGGCTGGTCGCAGTAGGACACTGCCAGCGGACTTCGTATATCTGCTTCCACTTCTTCTCACCTGAGTGCTACTGATTCCAGCTTTGACGGCTACACTCTACTCTACCGGAGCAGAAATTTGAACCTCTACTTATGGCACTCTGTGAAAGTTTGGAGAACTAGACCTCAGTTGTTTTGCACGCGGCCACTGTCCATCCAGCACTATGGACGGCACTGCCTACATCTGCCTCTAATTAGTCCACGGTTGTGTTCAGCCGAATGACCTCTGCCGGGAACACTCAGAATGAGGTTCTGAGTTATTGCAACATAGAAGCATTTCACTGCTTTCAAGGCTTCTTAGGAAGAATTCCGGAATCTTGCTGCCTGCAGGCCTCCGGGTGTTCCTTGTGGACATCTCCTTGTAAATACCCCATGGTTTCTTCTACTTCCGGGAAGATTGGCCAGGGTACACAGTTTGCATTGCTGCACAATTGCGCCTCCATAGCTCTGCCGCGATTGCAAACATTCAGCTGTGGCAGCCAGATAGGCTGGTCCCAGTAGGACCCTGAGAGCGGATTGGGTCTATCTGCTTCCCATTCTTCTCAACTGAGTGCTGCTGATTCCAGCTTTGAAGCCTGCACTCTACTCAATCAGAGCAGTAAGTTGAAGCTCTACTAATGGCACTCTGTGAAAGTTTGGAGAACTAGAGCTCAGTTGTTTGGCACGCGACCACTGTCCATCCAGGGCTATGGATGCCACTGCCTACATCTGGCTCTAGTTAGTCCACCGTTGTGTTCAGCCGAATGACCTCTGCCGGGAACACTCAGAATGAGGTTCTGTGTTATTGCAACATAGGAGCGTTTCACTGCTTTCAAGGCTTCCTAGGAAGATTTCCGGAATTTGGCTGCCGGCAGGCCTCCAGCTGTTCCGGGTGAATATCTCCTTGTAAATCCCCCGTGGTTTCTTGTACACCCATGAACTTTCGCCTGGGTACGCAGTTTGCATTGCTGCACAATTGAGCCTGCATAGCTCTGCCATGGTTTCAAATATTCAGGCGTGGCAGGCAGATAGGCTGGTCCCCGTAGGACACTGTCAGCGGACTGGGTATATCTGCTTCCCATTCTTCTCACGAGAGTGCTACTGATTCCAGTTTTTACGGCTACACTCTACTCTACCGGAGCAGAAATTTGAACCTCTACTTATGGCACTCTGTGAAAGTTTGGAGAACTAGACCTCAGTTGTTTTGCACGCGACCACTCTCCATCCAGCACTATGGACGGCACTACCTACATCTGGCTCTAATTAGTCCATGGTTGTGTTCAGCCCAATGACCTCTGCCGAGAACACTCAGAACGAGGTTCTGAGTTATTGCAACATAGGAGCGTTTCAATGCTTTCAAGGCTTCTTAGGAAGAATTCCGGAATCTTGCTGCCGGCAGGCCTCCGGCTGTTCCGGGTGAACATCTACTTGTAAATCCCCCGTGGTTTCTTCTACACCCGTGAAGTTTGTCCAGGGTACGAAGCTTGCATTCCTAAACAATTGAGCCAGCCTAACACTGCCACGGTTGCAAACATTCAGGCGAGGCAACTAGATAGTCTGTTCCACGTAGGACACTGCCAGCGGACTGGGTATATCTGCTTCCCGTTCTTCTCACGTGACTGCTACTGATTCCAGCTTTGATGGATACACTCTGTTCAGACGCAGCAGTAAGTTGAACCTCTACTTTTGGCACACTGTGAAAATATGGAGAAGTAGAGCTCAGTTGTTTGGCACGCGACCACTGTCCACCCAGCACTATGGACGGCACTGCCTACATCTAGCTCTAATTAGTCCACGGTTGTGTTCAGCCGAATGACCTCTGCCGGGAACACTCAGAATGAGTTTGTGAGTTATTGCAACATAGGTGCGTTTCACTGCTTTCAAGGTTTCTCAGGAAGAATTCCAGAATCTTGCTGCCGACAGGCCTCCGGCTGTTCCGGGTGCACATCTACTTGTAAATCCCCCGTGGTTTCTTGTACACCCGTGATGATTGGCCTGGGTACTCAGTTTGAATTGCTCCACAATTGCGCCTGCATAGCTCTGCCGCGGTTGCAAACATTCAGGCGAGGCAGACAGATAGGCTGGTCCACGTAGGACACTGCCAGCGGACTTCGTATATCTGCTTCCGTTCTTCTCACCTGAGTGCTAATGATTCCAGCTTTGACGGCTACACTCTACTCAACCGGAGCAGTAAGTTGAACCTCTACTTATGGCACTCTGAGAAGGTTTGGAGAACTAGAGCTCAGTTGTTTGGCTCGCGACCACTGTTCATCCAGCCCTATGGACAGCACTGCCTACATCTTGCTCTAATTAGTCCACGGTTGTGTTCAGCTGAATAACATCTGCGGGGAACACTCAGAATGAGGTTCTGAGTTATTTCAACATAGGAGCGTTTCACTGCTTTCAAGGATTCTTAGGAAGAATTCCGGAATCTGGCTGCCGGCAGGCCTCTGTCTGTTCTGGGTGAACATCTACTTGTAAATCCCCCGTGCTTTATTCTACACCTGTGAAATTTGGCCAGATTACGCAGTTTGCATTGCGGCACAATTGTGCCTGTATAGCTCTACCGCGGTTGCAAGCATTCAGGCGTGGCAGCCAGATAACCTGGTGCCCGTAGGACACTGCCAGCGGACTGCGTATATCTGCTAACTGTTCTTTTCACCTGAGTGCTACTGATTCCAGCTTTGACGGCTACACTCTACGCAACCGGAGCAGTAAGTTGAACCTCTACTTATGGCCCTCTGTGAAAGTTTGGAGAACTAGAGCTCAGTTGTTTTGCACGCGGCCACTGTCCATCCAGCACTATGGACGGCACTGCCTACATCTGTCTCTAATTATTTCACGGTTGTGTTCATCCGAATGACCTCTGCCAGGAACACTCAGAATGAGTTTCTGAGTTATCGCAACATAGGAGCGTTTCACTGCTTTCAAGGCTTCTTAGGAAGAATTCCGGAATCTGGGTGCCGGCAGGCCTCCAGCTGTTCCGGGTGAACATCTCCTTGTAAATCCCCGCGGTTTCTTGTACACCCGTGAAGTTTGGCCAGGGTACGCAGTTTGCATTGCTGCACAATTGAGCCTGCATAGCTCTGCCACGGTTGCAAACATTCAGTCGAGGCAGCCAGATAGGCTGGTCCCCGTAGGAAACTGCCAGTGGACTGGGTATATCTGCTTCCAGTTCTTCTCACCTGAGTGCTACTGATTAAAGCTTTGACGGCTACACTCTACTCAACCGGAGCAGTAAGGTGAACCTCTACTTATGGCACTCTGTGAAAGTTTGGAGAACTAGAGCTTAGTTGTTTGGCACGTGACCATTGTCCATCCAGCACTATGGACGACATGCTTGTGTTCAGGCGAATGACCTCTGCCGTGAACACTCAGAATGATTTTCTGAGTTATTGCAACATAGGAGCGTTTCACTGCTTCCAAGTTTTTTTAAGAAGAATTACGGAATCTTGCTGCCGGCAGGTCTCAGGTTGTTCCGGGTGAACATCTCCTTGTAAATTCCCCGTGGTTTCTTGTACACCCGTGAAGATTGGCCAGGGTAAGCAGTTTGCATTGCTGCACAATTGCGCCTGCATAGCTTTGCCGCTGTTGCAAACAATCAGGCGTGGCAGCCAGATAGGCTTGTCCCCAAGGACACTGCCAGCGGACTGTGTATATCTGCTTCCCGTTCTTCTCACCCGAGTGCTACTGATTCCAGCTTTGACGGCTACACTCTACTCAACCACAGCAGCAAGTTGAACGTCTACTTATGGCACTATATTGAAGTTTGGAGAACTAGAGCTCAGTTGTTTGGCACGAGACCACTGTCGATCCAACATTATGGACAGCACTGCCTACATCTGGATCTAATTAGGCCACGGTTGTGTTCAGCCGAATGACCTCTGACGGGAACACTCAGAATGAGGTTCTGAGTTATTGCAACATATGAGCCTTTCACTGCTTTCAAGGATTCTTAGGAAGAATTCCGGAAACTGGCTGCCGGCAGACCTCCGGCTGTTCCGGGTGAACATCTCCTTGTAAATCCCCCGTGGTTTCTTGTACACCCGTGAAATTTGGCCAGAGTACGCAGTTTGCATTGCTGCACAATTGCACCTGCATAGCTTTGCCGGGGTTGCAAACATTCAGGCGTAGCAGCCAGATAACCTTTTGTCCGTAGGACACTGCCAGCGGACTGGGTATATCTGCTTCCCGTTCTTCTCAACTGAGTGCTACTTACTCCAGCTTTGATGGCTAAACTCTACTCAACTTGAGCATTAACTTGAACCTCTACTTATGGCAATCTGTGAAAGTTTGAAGAACCAGAGCTCAGTTGTTTGGCACGCGACCACTGTCCTTCCAGCACTATGCACGGCACTGCCTACATCTGGCTCTAATTAGTCAATGGTTGTATTCAGCCCAATGACATCTGCCGGGAACACTCAGAATGAGGTTATGAGTTCCTGCAAAATAGGAGCGTTTCACTGCTTTCATGGCTTCTTAGGAAGAATTCCGGAATCTTGCTGATGACAAGCCTCTGAGTGTTATGGGTGAACATCACCTTGTAAATCCCCCGTGGTTTCTTGTACTCATGTGAAGGTGGCCAGGGAACGCAGTTTGCATTGCTGCACAAAAGCGCCTGCTTAGCTCTGCCGTGGTTGCAAACATTCAGGCGTGGCAGCCAGATAGGCTGGTCCCCTTAGGACACTGCCAGCGAACTGGGTATATCTGCTTCCCGTTCTTCTCACCTGAGTGCTACTGATTCCAGCTTTGACCGCTACACTCTACTCAACCGGAGCAGTAAGTTGAACCTCCAATTATGGCACTCTGTGAAAGTTTGGAGAACGAGAGCTCAGTTGTTTGTCACGGGACCACTGTCCATCCAGCACTATGGACGGCACTGCCTACATCTGGCTCTAATTATTCCACGGTTGTGTTCAGACGAATGACCTCTGCCGCGAACACTGAGAATGTGGTGTTGAGTTATTGCAACATAGGAGCTTTTCACTGCTTCCAAGGATTCTTAGGAAGAATTCCGGAATCTTGCTGCTGTCAGGCCTCCGTGTGTTCCGGGTGAACATCTCCTTGTAAATGTACCGTGGTTTCTTCTACACCCGTGAAGTTTGGCCAGGGTACGCAGTTTGCATTGTTGCACAATTGTGCCTGCATAGTTCTGCCCGATTGCCAACATTCAGGTGTGGCATCCAGATAGGCTGGTCCCAGTAGGACACTGCCAGCGGACTTTTTCTATCTGCTTCCCCTTCTTCTCACCAGAATGCTACTGATTCCAGCTTTGATGGCTACACTCTACTCAACTGGAGCAGTAAGTTGAACCTCTACTTATGGCACTCTGTGAAAGTTTGGAGAACTCGAGCTCAGTTGTTTGGCACGCAACCTCTGTCCATCCAGCACTATGGACGGCACTGCCTACATCTGGCTCTAATTAGTCCTTGGTTGTGTTCAGCCGAATGACCTCTCTGCCAGGAACACTCAGAATGAGGTTCTGAGTTATTGCAACATAGGAGCGTTTCACTGCTTTCAAGGCTTCTTAGGAAGAATTCCGGAAACTTGCTGCAGGCAGGCCTCCGGCTGTTCCGGGTGAAGATCTCCTTGTAAATCCCCCGTGGTTTCTTGTACACCCGTTAATTTTGGCCAGGGCACGCAGTTTGCATTGCTGCACAATTGCACCTGCATAGCTCTGACAAGGTTGCAAACATTCAGGAGTGGCAGCCAGATAGGTTGGTCCCCTTAGGACACTGCCAGCGGACTGGGTGTATGCGCTTATTGTTCTTCTCACCTGAGTTCTACTGATTCCAGCTTTGACGGCTACACCCTACTCAACGGAGCAGTAAGTTCAAACTCTTCTTATGTCACTCTGTGGAAGTTTGGAGAACTAGAACTCAGTTGTTGGGAACGCGACAACTGTCCATCCAGCACTATGGACCGCACTGCCTATATCTGGCTCTAATTAGTCCACGGTTGTGTTCAGCAGAGTGACCTCTGCCGGGAACACCAAGAATGAGGTTCTGAGTTATTGCAACATAGGAGCGTTTCACTGCTTTCAAGGCTTCTTAGGAAGAATTCCGGAATCTTCCTGCCGGCAGGTCCCCGGCTGTTCCGGGTGAACATGTCCTTGTAAATCCCCCGTGGTTTCTTGTACACCCGTGAAGTTTGGCCAGCGTACCCAGTTTGCAGTGCTGTACAGTTGCGCCTGCATAGCTCTGCCGCGATTGCAAACATTCAGGCGTGGCAGCCACATAGGCTGGTCCCTTAGGACACTACCAGAGGACTGGGTATATCTGTTTCCCGTTCTTCTCACATGAGTGCTACTGATTCCAGCTTTGACGGCTACACTCTACTCAAACGGAGCAGTAAGTTGCACATCTATTTATGGCTCTCTGTGAAAGTTTGGAAAACTAGAGCTCAGTTGTTTGGCATTCGACCACTGTCCATCCAGCACTATGGACGGCACTGCCTACATCTGGCTCTAATTAGTCCACGGTTGTGTTCAGCCGAATGACCACTGCCGCGAACACACAGTTTGTGGTTCTGAGTTATTGCAACATAGAAACTTTTCACTATTTCCAAGGCTTCTTAGGAAGTATTCTGAAATCTTTCTGAAGGTAGCCCTCCAGTTGTAACAGGCGAACATCTCCTTGTAAATTCCTGGTGGTTTCTTGTACAACGGTGAAGTTTGGCTAGGGTACACAGTTTGCATTGATGTACATTTGCTCCTGCGTAGCTCTACCGCGGTTGCAAACATTCAGGGGTGGCAGCCAAATAGGCTGACCCCGTAGGACACTGCCAGCTGACTGGGTATATCTGCTTCCCGTTCTTCTCACCTGAGTGCTACTGATTCCAGCTTTGACCGCTACACTCTACTCAACCAGAGCAGTAAGTTGAACCTCTACTTATGGCACTTTGTGAAAGTTTGGAGAACTAGAGCTCAGTTAATTGGCTCGCGACGATTGTCCATCGAGCACTATGGACGGCACTGCTTACATCTGACTCTAATTAGTCCACGGTTGTGTTCAGCCGAATGACCTCTGCCGGGAACACTCAGAATGAGGTTCTGAGTTATTGCAACATAGGAGCTTGTCACTGCTTTCAAGGCTTCTTAGGAAGAATTCCGGAATCTTGCTGCCGGCAGGCCTCAGGCTGTTCCGGGTAAATATCTCCTTGTAAATCCCCCATGGTTTCTTGTACTCCCGTGAAGTTTGGCCAGGGTACCCAGTTTGCAGTGCTGCACAATTATGCCTGCATAGCTCTGCCTCGGTTGCAAACATTCAGGCGTGGCAGCCAGATAGGCTGGTCCCCGTAGAAAAGCGCCAACGGACTGGGTATATCTACTTCCCGTTCTTCTCACCTGAATGCTACTGATTTCAGGTTTGACATCTACACTATACTGAACCGGAGCAGTAAGTTGAACCTTCTCTTATGGCACTCTGTGAAAGTTTGGAGAACTAGAGCTCAGTTGTTTTGCACGCGACCACTGTCCATCCAGCCCTATGGACAGCCCTGCCTACACCTGTCTCTAATTAGTCCACTGTTGTGTTCAGCCGAATGACCTCTGCCGGGAACACTCAGAATGAGGTTCTGTGTTAATGCAACATAGGAGCGTTTCACTACTTTCAAGGCTTCCTAGGAAGAATTCCGGAATTTGGCTGCCGGCAGGCCTCCAGCTGTTCCGGGTGAATATCTCCTTGTAAATCCCCCGTGGTTTCTTGTACACCCGTAAACTTTCGCCTGGGTACGCAGTTTGCATTGCTGCACAATTGAGCCTGCATAGCTCTGCCATGTTTTCAAACATTCAGGCGTGCCAGGCAGATAGGCTGGTCCCCATAGGACACTGTCAGCGGACTGGGTATATCTGCTTCCCATTCTTCTCACCTGAGTGCTACTGATTCCAGCTTTTACGGCTACACTCTACTCTACCGGAGCAGCAATTTGAACCTCTACTTATGGCACTCTGTGAAAGTTTGGAGAACTAGACCTCAGTTGTTTTGCACGCGACCACTCTCCATCCAGCACTATGGACGGCACTACCTACATCTGGCTCTAATTAGTCCATGGTTGTGTTCAGCCCAATGACCTCTGCCGAGAACACTCAGAACGTGGTTCTGAGTTATTGCAACATAGGAGCGTTTCACTGCTTTCAAGGCTTCTTAGGAAGAATTCCGGAATCTTGCTGCCGGCAGGCCTCCGGCTGTTCCGGGTGAACATCTACTTGTAAATCCCCCGTGGTTTCTTCTACACCCGTGAATTTTGTCCAGGGTACGAAGGTTGAATTCCTGCACAATTGAGCCAGCCTAACACTGCCATGGTTGCAAACATTCAGGCGAGGCAGCTAGATAGTCTGTTCCACGTAGGACACTGCCAGCGGACTGGGTATATCTGCTTCCCGTTCTTCTCACGTGACTGCTACTGATTCCAGCTTTGATGGATACACTCTGTTCAGACGCAGCAGTAAGTTGAACCTCTACTTTTGGCACTCTGTGAAAATTTGGAGAAGTAGAGCTCAGTTGTTTGGCACGCGACCACTGTCCACCCAGCACTATGGACGGCACTGCCTACATCTAGCTCTAATTAGTCCACGGTTGTGTTCAGCCGAATGACCTCTGCCGGGAGCACTCAGAATGAGTTTGTGAGTTATTGCAACATAGGAGCGTTTCACTGCTTTCAAGGCTTCTTAGGAAGAATTCCAGAATCTTGCTGCCGACAGGCCTCCGGCTGTTCCGGGTGCACATCTACTTGTAAATCCCCCGTGGTTTCTTGTACACCGGTGAAGTTTGGCCAGGGTGTGCAGTTTGCATTGCTGCACAATTGCGTCTGTATAGCTCTGCCGCGGTTGCAAACATTCAGGCGTGGCAGCCAGATAGGCTGGTCCCCGTAGGACACTGCCAGTGGACTGGGTATATCTGCTTCCCATTCTTCTCGCCTGAGTGCTGCTGATTCCAGCTTTGAAGGCTACACTCTGTTCAACCGGAGCAGTAAGTTGAACCTCTACTTATGGCACTCTGAGAAAGTTTGGAGAACTAGAGCTCAGTTGTTTGGCTCGCGACCACTGTTCATCCAGCCCTATGGACAGCATTGCCTACATCTGGCTCTAATTAGTCCACGGTTGGGTTCAGCTGAATAACATCTGCGGGGAACACTCAGAATGAGGTTCTGACTTATTTCAACATAGAAGCGTTTCACTGCTTTCAAGGATTCTTAGGAAGAATTCCGGAATCTGGCTGCCGGCAGGCCTCTGTCTGTTCCGGGTGAACATCTACTTGTAAATCCCCCGTGCTTTATTGTACACCTGTGAAATTTGGCCACAGTACGCAGTTTGCATTGCTGCACAATTGTGCCTGCATAGCTCTGCCGCGGTTGCAAACATTCAGGCGTGGCAGCCAGATAGGCTGGTGCCCGTAGGACACTGCCAGCGGACTGGGTATATCTGCTACCTGTTCTTTTCACCAGAGTGCTACTGATTCCAGCTTTGACGGCTACACTCTATGCAACCGGAGCAGTAAGTTGAACCTCTACTTATGGCCCTCTGTGAAGGTTTGGAGAACTAGAGCTCAGTTGTTTGGCACGCGGCCACTGTCCATCCAGCACTATGGACGGCACTGCCTACATCTGTCTCTAATTATTCCACGGTTGTGTTCAGCCGAATGACCTCTGCCAGGAACACTCAGAATGAGTTTCTGAGTTATTGCAACATAGGAGCGTTTCACTGCTTTCAAGGCTTCTTACGAAGAATTCCGGAATCTTGCTGAAGGCAGGCCTCCGGCTGTTCCGGGTGAACATCTCCTTGTAAATACCCCATGGTTTCTTCTACTCCCGGGAAGATTAGCCAGGGTACACAGTTTGCATTGCTGCACAATTGCGCCTGCATAGCTCTGCCGTGGTTCCAAACATTCAGGTGTGGCAGCCAGATAGGCTGGTCCCAGTAGGACCCTGCCAGCAGATTGGGTCTATCTGCTTCCCCTTCTTCTCACCTGAGTGCTACTGATTCCAGGTTTGACGGCTGCAATCTACTCAACCGGAGCAGTAAGTTCAAACTCTACTTATGGCACTCTGTGAAAGTTTGGAGAATTAGAGCTCAATTGTTTAGCAGGCGACCACTGTCCATTAAGCTCTATGGACGGCACTGCCTACATCTGGCTCTAGTTAGTCCACGGTTGTGTTCAGCCGAATGACCTCTGCTGGCAACATTCAGAATGAGGTTCTGAGTTATTGCAACATAGGAGCGTTTCACTGCTTTCAAGGCTTCTTAGGAAGAATTCCGGAATCTGGGTGCCGGCAGGCCTCCAGCTGTTCCGGGTGAACATCTCCTTGTAAATCCCCGCGGTTTCTTGTACACCCGTGAAGTTTGGCCAGGGTACGCAGTTTGCATTGCTGCACAATTGAGCCTGCATAGCTCTGCCACGGTTGCAAACATTCAGGTGAGGCAGCCAGATAGGCTGGTCCCCGTAGGAAACTGCCAGCGGACTGGGTATATCTGCTTCCAGTTCTTCTCACCTGAGTGCTACTGATTCCAGCTTTGACGGCTACACTCTACTCAACCGGAGCAGTAAGGTGAACCTCTACTTATGGCACTCTGTGAAAGTTTGGAGAACTAGAGCTTAGTTGTTTGGCACGTGACCATTGTCCATCCAGCACTATGGACGACACGCTTGTGTTCAGGCGAATGACCTCTGCCGGGAACACTCAGAATGATTTTCTGAGTTATTGCAACATAGGAGCGTTTCACTGCTTTCAAGTTTTCTTAAGAAGAATTCCGGAATCTTGCTGCCGGCAGGTCTCAGGTTGTTCCGGGTGAACATCTCCTTGTAAATTCCCCGTGGTTTCTTGTACACCCGTGAAGATTGGCCAGGGTACGCAGTTTGCCTTGCTGCACAATTGCGCCTGCATAGCTTTGCCGCGGTTGCAAACAATCAGGCATGGCAGCCAGATAGGCTGGTCCCCGGAAGACACTGGCAGCAGACTGGGTATATCTGCTTCCCGTTCTTCTCACCCGAGTGCTACTGATTCCAGCTTTGACGGCTACACTCTACTCACCCAGAGCAGCAAGTTGATCGTCTACTTATGGCACTCTATTCAAGTTTGGAGAACTAGAGCTCAGTTGTTTGGCACGCGACCACTGTCGATCCAACATTATGGACAGCACTGCCTACATCTGGATCTAATTAGGTCACGGTTGTGTTCAGCTGAATGAGGTCTGACGGGAACACTTAGAATGAGGTTCTGAGTTATTGCAACATATGAGCCTTTCACTGCTTTCAAGGATTCTTAGGAAGAATTCCGGAAACTGGCTGCCGGCAGACCTCCGGCTGTTCCGGGTGAACATCTCCTTGTAAATCCCCGGTGGTTTCTTGTACACCCGTGAAATTTGGCCAGAGTACGCAGTTTGCATTGCTGCACAATTGCACCTGCATAGCTTTGCCGGGGTTGCAAACATTCAGGCGTAGCAGCCAGATAACCTTTTGTCCGTAGGACACTGCCAGCGGACTGGGTATATCTGCTTCCCGTTCTTCTCAACTGAGTGCTACTTACTCCAGCTTTGACAGCTAAACTCTACTCAACTGGAGCAGTAACTTGAACCTCTACTTATGGCAATCTGTGAAAGTTTGAAGAACTAGAGCTCAGTTGTTTGGCACGCGACCACTGTCCTTCCAGCACTATGCACGGCACTGCCTACATCTGGCTCTAATTAGTCAATGGTTGTATTCAGCCCAATGACATCTGCTGGGAACACTCAGAATGAGGTTATGAGTTCCTGCAAAATAGGAGCGTTTCACTGCTATCATGGCTTCTTAGGAAGAATTCCGGAATCTTGCTGATGACAAGCCTCTGAGTGTTATGGGTGAACATCACCTTGTAAATCCCCCGTGGTTTCTTGTACTCATGTGAAGGTGGCCAGGGAACGCAGTTTGCATTGCTGCACAAAAGCACCTGCTTAGCTCTGCCGCGGTTGCAAACATTCAGGCGTGGCAGCCAGATAGGCTGGTCCCCTTAGGACACTGCCAGCGGACTGGAAATAAATGCTTCCGGTTCTTCTCACCTGAGTGCTACTGATTCCAGCTTTGACGGCTACACTCTACTCAACCGGAGCAGTAAGTTGAACCTCTAAATTGGAAAACTAGAGCTCAGTTGTTTGGCACGCGACCACTGTCCATCCAGCACTATGGAAGGCACTGCATACATCTGGCTCTAATTAGTCCACAGTTGTGTTCAGCCGAATGACCTCTGCCGGGAACACTCAGAATGAGGTTCTGAGTTATTGCAACATAGGAGCGTTTCACTGCTTTCAAGGCTACTTTGGAAGAATTCCGGAATCTTGTTGCCAGCACTGCTCCGGCTGTTCCGGGTGAATATCTCCTTGTAAATTCCCCGTGGTTTCTTCTACACCCGTGAAGTTTGGCCAGGGTACAGAGTATGCATTGCTGCACAATTGCGCCTGCATAGCTCTGGGGCGATTGCAAATATTCAGGTGTGGCAGCCAGATAGGCTGGTCCCAGTAGGACACTGCCAGCGGAATCCGTCTATCTGCTTCCCCTTCTTACCTGAGTGCTACTGATTCCAGCTTTGACGGCTACACTCTACTCTACCGGAGCAGTAAGTTGAACCTCTACTTATGGCACTCTGTGAAAGTTTGGAGAACTAGAGCTCAATTGTTTGGCACGTGACCACTGTCCATCCAGCAGTATGGACGGCACTGCCTACATTTGGCTCTAATTAGTCCACGGTTGTGTTCAGCCGAATGACCTCTGCGGGGAACACTCAGAATGAGGTTCTGAGTTATTGCAACATAGGAGTGTGTCACTGCTATTAAGGCTTCTTAG
Source organism: Dipodomys spectabilis (assembly GCF_019054845.1). Lineage (NCBI taxonomy): Eukaryota > Metazoa > Chordata > Mammalia > Rodentia > Heteromyidae > Dipodomys > Dipodomys spectabilis. Next base: position 2,370,702 of record NW_024870985.1, read on the forward strand.
GAAGAATTCCTGAATCTTTCTGCCGGCAGACCTCCGCCTGTTATGGGTGAACATCTCCTTGTAAATCCCCCGAGGTTTCTTGTACACTCATGAAGTTCGGCCAAGGTATGCAGTTTGCATTGCTGTAAAATTGCACCTGCATGGCTCTGCCCCGGTTGCAAACATTCAGGCGTGGCAGGGGGATAGGCTGGTCCCCGTAGGACACTGCCAGCGGACTGGGTATATCTGCTTCCCGTTCTTCTCACCTGAGTGCTACTGATTCCAGCTTTGACCGCTACACTCTACTCAACCGGAGCAGTAAGTTGAACCTCCAATTATGGCACTCTGTGAAAGTTTGGAGAACTAGAGCTCAGTTGTTTGTCACGGGACCACTGTCCATCCAGCACTATGGACGGCACTGCCTACATCTACCCCTAATTAGTCCACGGTTGTGTTCAGCCGAATGACCTCTGATGGGAACACTCCGAATGAGGTTATGAGTTATTGCAACATAGGTGTGTTTCACTGATTTCAAGGCTTCTTAGGAAGAAAATCGGAAACTTGCTGCCAGCAGGCTTCCGGCTGTTCCGGGTGAACATACCCTTGCAAATCCCCCCTGGCTGCTTGTTCACCAGTGAAGTTTGGCCAGGGTACGCAGTTTGCATTGCTGAATAATTGTGCCTTCATAGCTCTGCCGCCGTTGCAAACATTCAGACGTGGAAGACAGATAACCTGGTCTCCGTAGGACACTGCCAGCGGACTGAGTATATCTGCTTCCCGTTCTTCTCAACTGAATGCTACTGACTCCAGCTTTGACGGCTAAACTCTACTCAACTGGAGCAGTAAGTTGAACCTCTACTTATGGCAATCTGTGAAAGTTTGAAGAACTAGAGCTCAGTTGTTTGGAACGCGACCACTGTCCATCCAGCTCTATGCACGGCACTGCCTACATCTCTCTCTAATTAGTCAATGGTTGTATTCAGCCCAATGACCTCTGCCGGGAACACTCAGAATGAGGTTATGAGTTCCTGCAACATAGGAGCGTTTCACTGCTTTCATGGCTTCTTAGGAAGAATTCCGGAATCTTGCTGCTGACAAGCCTAGGACTGTTATGGGTGAACATCTCCTTGTAAATCCCCCGTGGTTTCTTGTACTCATTTGAAGGTTGGCCAGGGAATGCAGTTTGCATTGCCGCACAAATGCGCCTGCATAGCTCTGCCACGGTTGCAAACATTCAGGCGTGGCAGCCAGATAGGCTGGTCCCCTTAGGACACTGCCAGCCGTCTAGGTATATCTGCTTCCCGTTGTTCTCACCTGAGTGCTACTGATTCCAGCTTTGACGGCTACACTCTACTCAACCGGAGCAGTAAGTTGAACCTCTACTTATGGCACTCTGTGAAACTTTGGAGAACTAGAGCTCAGTTGTTTGGCACGCGACCACTGTCCATCCAGAACTATGGACGGCACTGCCTACATCTGGCTCTAATTATTCCACGGTTGTGTTCAGACGAATGACCTCTGCCGCGAACACTGAGAATGTGGTGTTGAGTTATTGCAACATAGGAGCTTTTCACTGCTTCCAAGGATTCTTAGGAAGAATTCCGGAATCTTGCTGCTGTCAGGCCTCCGTGTGTTCCGGGTGAACATCTCCTTGTAAATGTACCGTGGTTTCTTCTACACCCGTGAAGTTTGGCCAGGGTACGCAGTTTGCATTGTTGCACAATTGTGCCTGCATAGTTCTGCCCGATTGCCAACATTCAGGTGTGGCATCCAGATAGGCTGGTCCCAGTAGGACACTGCCAGCGGACTTTTTCTATCTGCTTCCCCTTCTTCTCACCAGAATGCTACTGATTCCAGCTTTGATGGCTACACTCTACTCAACTGGAGCAGTAAGTTGAACCTCTACTTATGGCACTCTGTGAAAGTTTGGAGAACTCGAGCTCAGTTGTTTGGCACGCAACCTCTGTCCATCCAGCACTATGGACGGCACTGCCTACATCTGGCTCTAATTAGTCCTTGGTTGTGTTCAGCCGAATGACCTCTCTGCCAGGAACACTCAGAATGAGGTTCTGAGTTATTGCAACATAGGAGCGTTTCACTGCTTTCAAGGCTTCTTAGGAAGAATTCCGGAAACTTGCTGCAGGCAGGCCTCCGGCTGTTCCGGGTGAAGATCTCCTTGTAAATCCCCCGTGGTTTCTTGTACACCCGTTAATTTTGGCCAGGGCACGCAGTTTGCATTGCTGCACAATTGCACCTGCATAGCTCTGACAAGGTTGCAAACATTCAGGAGTGGCAGCCAGATAGGTTGGTCCCCTTAGGACACTGCCAGCGGACTGGGTGTATGCGCTTATTGTTCTTCTCACCTGAGTTCTACTGATTCCAGCTTTGACGGCTACACCCTACTCAACGGAGCAGTAAGTTCAAACTCTTCTTATGTCACTCTGTGGAAGTTTGGAGAACTAGAACTCAGTTGTTGGGAACGCGACAACTGTCCATCCAGCACTATGGACCGCACTGCCTATATCTGGCTCTAATTAGTCCACGGTTGTGTTCAGCAGAGTGACTTCTGCCGGGAACACCAAGAATGAGGTTCTGAGTTATTGCAACATAGGAGCGTTTCACTGCTTTCAAGGCTTCTTAGGAAGAATTCCGGAATCTTCCTGCCGGCAGGTCCCCGGCTGTTCCGGGTGAACATGTCCTTGTAAATCCCCCGTGGTTTCTTGTACACCCGTGAAGTTTGGCCAGCGTACCCAGTTTGCAGTGCTGTACAGTTGCGCCTGCATAGCTCTGCCGCGATTGCAAACATTCAGGCGTGGCAGCCACATAGGCTGGTCCCTTAGGACACTACCAGAGGACTGGGTATATCTGTTTCGCGTTGTTCTCAACTGAGTGCTACTATTTCCAGCTTTGACGGCTACACTCTACTCAACCGGAGCAGTAAGTTGCACGTCTACTTATGCCTCTCTGTGAAAGTTTGGAAAACTAGAGCTCAGTTGTTTCCATTCGACCACTGTCCATCCAGCACTATGGACGGCACTGCCTACATCTGGCTCTAATTAGTCCACGGTTGTGTTCAGCCGAATGACCACTGCCGCGAACACTCAGTTTGTGGTTCTGAGTTATTGCACCATAGAAACTTTTCACTGTTTCCAAGGCTTCTTAGGAAGTATTCTGAAATCTTTCTGAAGGTAGCCCTCCTGTTGTAACAGGCCAAAATCTCCTTGTAAATCCCTGGTGGTTTCTTGTACAACGGTGAAGTTTGGCTAGGGTACACAGTTTGCATTGATGTACATTTGCTCCTGCGTAGCTCTACCGCGGTTGCAAACATTCAGGCGTGGCAGCCAAATAGGCTGATCCCCGTAGGACACTGCCAGCTGACTGGGTATATCTGCTTCCCGTTCTTCTCACCTGAGTGCTACTGATTCCAGCTTTGACCGCTACACTCTACTCAACCGGAGCAGTAAGTTGAACCTCTACTTATGGGACTCTGTGAAAGTTTGGAGAACTAGAGCTCAGTTGTTTGGCATGCGACCACAGTCCATCCAGCACTATGGACGGCACGGCATGCATCTGGCTCTAATTAGTCCACGGTTGTGTAAAGGCAAATGACCACTGCCGGCAACACTCAGTATGTGGTTCTGAGTTATTGCAACATAGGAGCGTTTCACTGCTTTCAAGGCTTCTTACGAAGAATTCCAGAATCTTGCTGAAGGCAGGCCTCCGGCTGTTCCGGGTGAACATCTCCTTGTAAATACCCCATGGTTTCTTCTACTCCCGGGAAGATTAGCCAGGGTACACAGTTTGCATTGCTGCACAATTGCGCCTGCATAGCTCTACCGCGGTTCCAAACATTCAGGTGTGGCAGCCAGATAGGCTGGTCCCAGTAGGACCCTGCCAGCAGATTGGGTCTCTCTGCTTCCCCTTCTTCTCACCTGAGTGCTACTGATTCCAGGTTTGACGGCTGCAATCTACTCAACCGGAGCAGTAAGTTCAAACTCTACTTATGGCACTCTGTGAAAGTTTGGAGAATTAGAGCTCAATTGTTTAGCACGCGACCACTGTCCATTAAGCTCTATGGACGGCACTGCCTACATCTGGCTCTAGTTAGTCCACGGTTGTGTTCAGCCGAATGACCTCTGCTGGCAACACTCAGAATGAGGTTCTGAGTTATTGCAACATAGGAGCGTTTCACTGCTTTCAAGGCTTCTTAGGAAGAATTCCGGAATCTGGGTGCCGGCAGGCCTCCAGCTGTTCCGGGTGAACATCTTCTTGTAAATCCCCGCGGTTTCTTGTACACCCGTGAAGTTTGGCCAGGGTACGCAGTTTGCATTGCTGCACAATTGAGCCTGCATAGCTCTGCCACGGTTGCAAATATTCAGGCGAGGCAGCCAGATAGGCTGGTCCCCGTAGGAAACTGCCAGCGGACTGGGTATATCTGCTTCCAGTTCTTCTCACCTGAGTGCTACTGATTCCAGCTTTGACGGCTACACTCTACTCAACCGGAGCAGTAAGTTGAACCTCTACTTATGGCACTCTGTGAAAGTTTGGAGAACTAGAGCTTAGTTGTTTGGTACGTGACCATTGTCCATCCAGCACTATGTACGACACGGTTGTGTTCAGGCGAATGACCTCTGCCGGGAACACTCAGGATGATTTTCTGAATTATTGCAACATAGGAGCGTTTCACTGCTTTCAAGTTTTCTTAAGAAGAATTCCGGAATCTTGCTGCCGGCAGGTCTCAGGTTGTTCCGGGTGAACATCTCCTTGTAAATTCCCCGTGGTTTCTTGTACACCCGTGAAGATTGGCCAGGGTACGCAGTTTGAATTGCTGCACAATTGCGCCTGCATAGCTTTGCCGCGGTTGCAAACAATCAGGCGTGGCAGCCAGATAGGCTTTTCCCCGGAGGACACTGGCAGCGGACTGGGTATATCTGCTTCCCGATCTTCTCACCCGAGTGCTACTGATTCCAGCTTTGACGGCTACACTCTACTCAACCACAGCAGCAAGTTGAACGTCTACTTATGGCACTATATTGAAGTTTGGAGAACTAGAGCTCAGTTGTTTGGCACGAGACCACTGTCGATCCAACATTATGGACAGCACTGCCTACATCTGGATCTTATTAGGCCACAGTTGTGTTCAGCCGAATGACCTCTGACGGGAACACTCAGAATGAGGTTCTGAGTTATTGCAACATAGGAGCCTTTCACTGCTTTCAAGGATTCTTAGGAAGAATTCCGGAATCTGGCTGCGGGCAGACCTCCCCCTGTTCCGGGTGAACATCTCCTTGTAAATTCCCCGTGGTTTCTTGTACACCCGTGAAGATTGGCCAGGGTACGCAGTTTGCATTGCTGCACAATTGCGCCTGCATAGCTTTGCCGCGGTTGCAAACAATCAGGCGTGGCAGCCAGATAGGCTGGTCCCCGGAGGACACTGGCAGCAGACTGGGTATATCTGCTTCCCGTTCTTCTCACCCGAGTGCTACTGATTCCAGCTTTGATGGCTACACTCTACTCAACCAGAGCAGCCAGTTGATCGTCTACTTATGGCACTCTATTCAAGTTTGGAGAACTAGAGCTCAGTTGTTTGGCACGCGACCACTGTCGATCCAACATTATGGACAGCACTGCCTACATCTGGATCTAATTAGGTCACGGTTGTGTTCAGCTGAATGAGGTCTGACGGGAACACTTAGAATGAGGTTCTGAGTTATTGCAACATATGAGCCTTTCACTGCTTTCAAGGATTCTTAGGAAGAATTCTGGAAACTGGCTGCCGGCAGACCTCCGGCTGTTCCGGGTGAACATCTCCTTGTAAATCCCCCGTGGTTTCTTGTACACCCGTGAAATTTGGACAGAGTACGCAGTTTGCATTGCTGCACAATTGCACCTGCATAGCTTTGCCGGGGTTGCAAACATTCAGGCGTAGCAGCCAGATAACCTTTTGTCCGTAGGACACTGCCAGCGGACTGGGTATATCTGCTTCCCGTTCTTCTCAACTGAGTGCTACTTACTCCAGCTTTGACGGCTAAACTCTACTCAACTGGAGCAGTAACTTGAACCTCTACTTATGGTAATCTGTGAAAGTTTGAAGAACTAGAGCTCAGTTGTTTGGCACGCGACCACTGTCCTTCCAGCACTATGCACGGCACTGCCTACATCTGGCTCTAAGTAGTCAATGGTTGTATTCAGCCCAATGACATCTGCTGGGAACACTCAGAATGAGGTTATGAGTTCCTGCAAAATAGGAGCGTTTCACTGCTTTCATGGCTTCTTAGGAAGAATTCCGGAATCTTGCTGATGACAAGCCTCTGAGTGTTATGGGTGAACATCACCTTGTAAATCCCCCGTGGTTTCTTGTACTCATGTGAAGGTGGCCAGGGAACGCAGTTTGCATTGCTGCACAAAAGCGCCTGCTTAGCTCTGCCGCGGTTGCAAACATTCAGGCGTGGCAGCCAGATAGGCTGGTCCCCTTAGGACACTGCCAGCGGAATGGGTATATCTGCTTCCCGTTCTTCTCACCTGAGTGCTACTGATTCCAGCTTTGACGGCTACACTCTACTCAACCGGAGCAGTAAGTTGAACCTCTACTTATGACACTCTGTGAAAATTTGGAGAACTAGAGCTCAATTATTGGCACACGACCACTGTCCATTCAGCACTATTGACACCACTGCCTACATCTGGCTCCAATTAATCCACGGTTGTGTTCAGCCGATTGACCTGTGCCGGGAACACTCAGAATGATGTTCTGAGTTATTGCAACATAGGAGCGTTTCACTGCTTTCAAGGATTCTTAGGAACAATTCCGGAATCTTGCTGCCGGCAGGCCTCTGGCTGTTCCGGGTGGACATCTCCTTGTAAATACGCCGTGGTTTCTTCTACACCCGTGAAGTTTGGCCAGGGTACCCAGTTTGCATTGCTGCACAATTGCGCCTGCATAGCTCTCTCTCGGTTACAAACTTCCAGGCGTGGCAGCCAGATAGCCTGGTCCCCTTAGGACACTGTCAGCGGACTGGATATAAATGCTTCCGGTTCTTCTCACCTGAGTGCTACTGATTACAGCTTTGACGGCTACACTCTACTCAACCGGAGCAGTAAGTTGAACCTCAACTTATGGCACTCTGTGAAAGTTTGGAAAACTAGAGCTCAGTTGTTTGGCATGCAACCACTGTCCATCCAGCACTATGGACGGCACTGCATACATCTGGCTCTAATTAGTCCACGGTTGTGTTCAGCTGAATGACCTCTGCCGGGAACACTCAGAATGAGGTTCTGAGTTATTGCAACATAGGAGCGTTTCACTGCTTTCAAGGCTTCTTAGGAAGAATTCCGGATTATGGCTGCAGACAGGCATCAAGCTCTTCTATGTCAAGATCTCCTGTTAAATCCCCCGTGGTTTCTTGTACACCTGTGAAGTTAGACCAGGGTATGCAGTATGCATTGCTGCACAATTGTGCTTGCGTAGCTCTGCCGCGGTTGCAAATATTTACGAATAGCAGCCATATAGGCTGGTCCCCGTAGGACACTGCCAGCGGACTGGGTCTATATGCTTCCCGTTCTTCTCACCTGAGTGCTACTGATTCCAGCTTTGAGGGCTACACTCTACTCAACCGGAGCAGTAAGTTGAACCTCTACTTTTGGCACTCTGTGAAAGTTTGGAGAACTAGAGCTCAGTTGTTTGGCATGCGAACACTGTCCATCCAGCACTATGGACGGCACTGACTACATCTCGCTCTAATTAGTCCACGGTTGTGTTCAGCCGAATGACCTTTACCGGGAACACTCAGAATGAGGTTCTGAGTTACTGCAACATAGAAGCGTTTCACTGCTTTCAAGGCTTCTTAGGAAGAATTCCGGAATCTTGCCCTGGGCAGGCCTCCGGCTGTTCCGGGTGAACATCTCCTTGTAAATCCCCCGTGGTTTCTTGTACACCCGTGAAATTTGGCCAGAGTACGCAGTTTGCATTGCTGCACAATTGCACCTGCATAGCTTTGCCGCGGTTGCAAACATTCAGGCGTGCAGCCAGATAACCTGGTCTCCGTAGGACACTGCCAGCGGACTGGGTATATCTGCTTCCCGTTCTTCTCAACTGAATGCTACTGACTCCAGCTTTGACGGCTAAACTCTACTCAACTGGAGCAGTAAGTAGAACCTCTACTCATGGCAATCTGTGAAAGTTTGAAGAACTAGAGCTCAGTTGTTTGGAACGCGACCACTGTCCATCCAGCTCTATGCACGGCACTGCCTACATCTGTCTCTAATTAGTCAGTGGTTGTATTCAGCCCAATGACCTCTGCCGGGAACACTCAGAATGAGGTTATGAGTTCCTGCAACATAGGAGCGTTTCACTGCTTTCATGGCTTCTTAGGAAGAATTCCGGAATCTTGCTGCTGACAAGCCTAGGACTGTTATGGGTGAACATCTCCTTGTAAATCCCCCGTGGTTTCTTGTACTCATGTGAAGGTTGGCCAGGGAATGCAGTTTGCGTTGCCGCACAAATGCGCCTGCATAGCTCTGCCATGGTTGCAAACATTCAGGCGTGGCAGCCAGATAGGCTGGTCCCCTTAGGACACTGCCAGCCGTCTAGGTATATCTGCTTCCCGTTGTTCTCACCTGAGTGCTACTGATTCCAGCTTTGACGGCTACACTCTACTCAACCGGAGCAGTAAGTTGAACCTCTACTTATGGCACTCTGTGCCGGGAACACTCAGAATGAGGTTCTGAGTTATTGAAACATAGGAGCGTTTCACTGCTTTCAAGGTTTCCAAGGAAGATTTCCGGAATCTTGCTGCCGGCAGGTTTCCGGCTGTTCCGGGTGAACATGTCCTTGTAAATCCCTCGTGGTTTCTTGTACACCCATTAATTTTGGCCAGGGTACGCAGTTTGAATTGCTGCACAACTGCGCCTGCATAGCTCTGTCGCGGTTGAAAACATTCAGGCGTGGAAGCCTGATAGACTGGTCCCCGTAGGACACTGCCAGCGTACTGGGTATATCTACTTCAGGTTCTTCTCAATTTAGTGCTCATGATTCCAGGTTTGACGGCTACACTCTACTCAACTGGAGTAGTAAAATGAACCTCTACTTATGGCACTCTGTGGAAGTTTGGAGAACTAGAGCGCAGTTGTTTGGCACGCGACCACTGTCCATCCAGCACTATTGACGGCACTGCCTTCATCTCCCTCTAATTAGTCCAAGGTTGTGTTCAGCTGAATGACTTCTTCCGGGAACACTCAGAAAGGGGTTCTGAGTTATTGCAACATAGGAGCGTTTCACTGCTTTCAAGGCTTCTTAGGAAGAATTCCGGAATCTGGCAGCCAGCAGGTGTCCACCTGTTCCGGGTGAACATCTCCTTGTAAATCCCCCGTGGTTTCTTGTACTCCCGTGATGTTTGGCCAGGGTATGCAGTTTGCATTGCTGCAAAATTGAGCCTGCATAGCTCTGACAAGGTTGCAAACATTCAGGCGAGGCTGCCAGATAGGCTGGTCCATGTAGGACACTGCCAGCAGACTGGGTATATCTGCTTCCCGTTCTTCTCAACTGAGTGCTACTGATTCCAGCTTTGACCGCTACACTCTACTCAACCGGAGCACTAAGTTCAACCTCTACTTATGGCACTCTGTGAAAGTTTGGAGACCTAGAGCTCAGTTGTTTGGCACGCGACCACTGTCCATCCAGAACTATGGAAGTGAATGCCTACATCTGACTCTAATTAGTCCACGGTTGTGTTCAGCCGAATGACTTCTGCCGGCAACACCCAGAATGAGGTTCTGAGTTATTGCAACATAGGAGTGTTTCACTGCTTTCAAGGCTTCTTAGGATGAATTCCGGAATCTTCCTGCCGGCAGGTCCCGGGCTGTTCTGGGTGAACATGTCCTTGTAAATCCCCCGTGGTTTCTTGTACACCCGTGAAGTTTGGCCAGCGTACCCAGTTTGCAGTGCTGCACAGTTGCGCCTGCATAGCTCTGCCGCGATTGCAAACATTGAGGCTTGGCAGCCAGAAAGGCTGGTCCCTTAGGACACTACCAGAGGACTGGGTATATCTGTTTCCCGTTGTTCTCAACTGAGTGCTACTATTTCCATCTTTGACGGCTACACTCTACCCACCGGGAGCAGTAAGTTGCACGTCTACTTATGGCTCTCTGTGAAAGTTTGGAAAACTAGAGCTCAGTTGTTTGGCATTCGACCCCTGTCCATCCAGCACTATGGACGGCACTGCCTACCTCTGGCTCTAATTAGTCCACGGTTGTGTTCAGCCGAATGACCACTGCCGCGAACACTCAGTATGTGCTTCTGAGTTATTGCAACATAGAAACTTTTCACTGTTTCCAAGGCTCCTTAGGAAGTATTCTGGAATCTTTCTCCCGGTAGCCCTCCAGTTGTAACAGGCAAACATCTCCTTGTAATTCCCTGGTGGTTTCTTGTACAACGGTGAGGTTTGGCTAGGGTACACAGTTTGCATTGGTGCACATTTTCTCCTGCGTAGCTCTACCGCGGTTGCAAACATTAAGGCGTGGCAGCCAGACAGGCTGATCCCCGTAGGACACTGCCAGCTGACTGGGTATATCGGCTTCCTGTTCTTCTCACCTGACTGCTACTGATTCCAGCTTTGTGGGCTACACGCTACTCAACCGGAGCAGTAAGTTGAACCTCTACTTATGGCACTCTGTGAAAGTTTGAAGAACTAGAGCTCAGTTGTTTGGCTCGCGACGATTGTCCATCCAGCACTATGGACGGCACTGCTTACATCTGGCTCTAATTAGTCCACTGTTGTGTTCAGCCAAATGACCTCTGCCGGGAACACTCAGAATGAGGTTCTGAGTTATTGCAACATAGGAGCGTTTCACTGCTTTCAAGGCTTCTTAGCAAGAATTCCGGATTATGGCTGCGGGCAGGTGTCCAGCTGTTCTGGGTCAAGATATCCTGGTAAATCCCCCGTGGTTTCTTGTACACCTGTGAAGTTTGGCCAGGGTATGCAGTTTGCAATGCTGCACAATTGCACATGTATAGCTCTGCCGTGTTTGCATACATTGAGGCGTGGCAGCCAGATAGGCTGGACACCTTAGAACACTGCCAGCGGACTCGGTACATCTGCTTCCCGTATTTCTCACCTGACTGCTACTGATTCGAGCTTTGACGGCTACACTCTGCTCAACCGGAGCAGTAAGTTGAACCTCTACTGATGGCACTCTGTGAAAGTTTGGAGAACTAGAGCTCAGTTGTTTGGCACGGGACCACTCTCCATCCAGCACAATGGACGTCATTGCCTACATCTGGCTCTAATTAGTCCACGGTTGTGTTAAGCCGAATGACCTCTGCCGCGAACACTCAGAATATGGTTCTGAGTTATTGCAACACAGGGGTGTTTCACTGCTTTCAAGGCTTCTTAGGAAGAATTCCGGAATCTTGCTGCCGGCAGGCCTCCAGCTGATCCGGGTGAACATCTCCTTGTAAATCCCCCATGGTTTCTTGTACGCCCGTGAAGTTTGGCCAGGATAAACAGTTTGCACTGCTGCACAATTGCGCCTGCATAGCTCTTCCACAGTTGCAAACATTCAGGCGAGGCAACCAGATAGGCTTGTACCCGTAGGACACTGCCAGCGGACTGGGTATATCTGCTTCCCGTTCTTCTCACCTGAGTGATACTGCTTCCAGCTTTGACGGCTACACTCTACTCAACCGGAGCAGTAAGTTGAACCTCTACTTATGGCACTCTGTGAAAGGTTGGAGAACTAGAGCTCAGTTGTTTTGCACGCAACCAATGGCCATCCAGAACTATGGACTGCACTGCCTACATCTGACTCGAATTAGTCCACGGTTGTGTTTAGCCGAATGACCTCTGCCGGGAACACTGAGAATGTGGTTCTGAGTTCTTGCAACATAGGAGCTTTTCACTGCTTTCAAGGCTTCTTAGGAAGAATTCCAGAATCTTGCTGCCGGCAGGCCTCCGGCTGTTCCTGGTGTACATCTCCTTGTAAATCCCCCGTGGTTTCTTGTACACCCTTGAAGTTTGGACAGGTACGCAGTTTGCATTGCTGCACAATTGCGCCTGCATAGCTCTGCCGCGCGTGCAAACATTCATTCTTGGCAGCCAGATAGGCTGGTCCCTGTGGGACACTGCCAGCAGACTGGGTATATCCACTTCCCGTTCTTCTCACCTGAGTGCCACAGATTCCAGCTTTGACGGCTACACACTACTCAACCGGATCAATAAGTTGAACGTCTACTTATGGCACTCTGTGGAAGTTTGGAGAACTAGAGCTCAGTTGTTTGGCACACGACCACTGTCCATCCAGCACTATTTACGGCACTGCCTACATCTGGCTCTAATTAGTCCATGGTTGTGTTCAGCCGAATGACCTGTGAATGAGGTTCTGAGTTATTGCAACATAGGAGCGTTTCACTGCTTTCAAGGCTTCTTAGGAAGAATTCCGGAGACTTGCTGCCGGCAGGCCTCCGGCTGTTCCGGCTGATCATCTCCATGTAAATCATCCGTGGTTTTTTGTACACCCGTGAAGTTTGGCCAGGGTACGCAGGTTGCATTGCTGCACAATTGCACCTGCATAGCCTTGCCGCAGTTGCAAATATTCAGGTGTGGCAGCCAGAGAGTCTAGTCCCTGTAGGACTCTGCCAGCTGACAGGGTATATCTGCTTCCCGAATCTCACCTGAGTGCTCATGATTCTGGCTTAGACGGCCACACTCTACTCAACCGGAGCAGAAAGTTGAACCTCTACTTATTTCATTCTGTGAAAATTTGGAGAACTAGACCTCAGTTTTTTGGCACGCGACCACTGTCCATCCAGCACTATGGACAGCACTGCCTACATTTGGCTCTAATGACTCCACGGTTGTGTTGAACCGAATGACCTCTGCCGGGAACACTCAGAATGAGGTTCTGAGTTATTGCAACATAGGAGTGTTTTACTGCTTTCAATTCTTCTTAAGAAGAATTCCGGAATATGGCAGCGGGCACGCGTCCAGCTGTTCCGGGTGAACGTCTCCTGGCAAATCCCCCGTGGGTCCATGTACACCCGTGAAGTTTGGCCAGGGCACGCAGTTTGCATTGCTGCACAATTGTGCCTGCATATTCCTGCCGAGGTTGCAAATATTCAGGCCTGAAAGCCAGATAGGCTGGTCCCCATAGGACACTGACAGCGGACTGGGTATATCTGCTTCCCGTTCTTCTCACCTGAGTGCTACTCATTCCAGCTTTGACGGCTACACTCTACTCAACCGGTGCATTAAGTGGAACCTCTACTTATGGCACTCTGTGATAATTTGGAGAACTAGAGCTCAGTTGTTTGGCACGCGACCACTATCCATCCAGCAGTATGGACGGCACTGCCTATATCTGGTTCTAATTAGTCCACGGTTGTATTCAGCCGAATGACCTCTGCCGGTAACACTCAGAAAGAGGTTCTGAGTTATTGCAACATAGGAGCTTCTCACTGCTTTCAAGGCTTCTTAGGAAGATTTCCGGAATCTGGCTGCCGGCAGGCCTCCAGTTGTTCCGGTTGAACATCTCCTTCTAAATCCTCCGTGGTGTCTTGTACAATCCTGAAGTTTGGCCAGGATAAGCAGTTTGCATTGCTGCACTATTGCACCTGCATAGCTCTGCCTCGGTTGCAAATATTCAGGCGTGGCAGACAGATAGGCTGGTCTCCGTAGGACACTGCCAGCGGACTGGGTAAATCTGCTTCCGGTTCTTCTCACCTGAGTGCTACTGATTCCAGGTTTGACAGCTACACTCTACTCAACCGGAGCAGTAAGTTGAACCTCTACTTATGGCACTCTGTGAAAGTTTGGATAACTAGAACTCAGTTGTTTGGCACGCGACCACTGTCCATCCAGCACTATGGACGGCACTGCCTACATCTGGCTCTAATTAGTCCACGGTTGTGTTCAGCCGAATGACTCTGCCGGAAACACTCAGAATGAGGTTCTGAGTTATTGCATCATAGGAGCGTTTCACTGCTTTCAAGGCTTCTTAGTAAGAATACCGGAAACCTGCTGCCGGCAGGTCTCCGGCTGTTCCGGGTGAACATCTCCTTGTAAATCACCGGTGGTTTCTTGTACACCCGTGAAGTTTGGCCAGGGTATGCAGTTTGCATTGCTGCACAATTGTGCCTGCATAGCTCTGCAGCGCCTGCAAACATTCAGGCTTGGCAGCCAGATAGGCTGGTCCCCGTAGGACACAGCCAGCGGACTGGGTATATCTGCTTCCCATGCTTCCTACCTGAGTGCTACTGATTCCATCTTTTTTTTTTTTTTCTCTTTTTTTTATTTTTATTTTTATTCTTTTTTAAATTTTATTTTATTTTATTTGAGAACATACTGTACAGACGGGTTACAATTACATGGGCAGGATAATGCATACATTTCTTACCAAGCATTGCAGCTTCCTCCTTTGTTTACCCTTCACCTCCCTTCCCAGCCTCTCCCCTCCCCCTTACCCAATCATACCCTCCCTCCTCCCCCACCGACATTGTAAAGCTGGTTTTGACATATCATTTTGTACTTCTCATTGTTGCAACAGGTCCACCTGAATCCTTAAACGACTTGTTTGTCCCCGTCTCCTCCACATGTTATACTGACATCAAATATAGTGAAAGCGGGGGTTACACTGTGGGGGAGGGACATACAAAGCAACAAAGAAATAATCTTATAAATGCATTAGAAACACATGCGTGAAAGAAACAGAAACATTAAAATACACATTTGAGGGTTCGTTTTCCTAAAATCACATTCTCTGACTTTTTCCACTTGACTCATACCTATACTAGATATTGCAAATAAGGGAAACCATGGGACCTATGTTTCTTTGGGCCTGGCTTACTTCACTTAATATAATTTTTTCCAAGCCTTTCCATTTCCTAACAAATGGGGAAATGTCATTCTTTCTGATGGAGGCATAGAATTCCATTGTGTATATATACCACATCTTCTTGATCCATTCATCTACTGAGGGGCATCTGGGTTGGTTCCATATCTTAGCTATGGTAAATAATGCTGCAATAAACATAGTTGTGCTGGTAGCTTTAGTGTGGCCTTGTTTGTGATCATTTGGGTAAATGCCCAAAAGTGGGATTGCTGGGTCATTGGGGAGCTCTATGTGGAGTCTTTTGAGGAACCTCCATACTGCTTTCCAAAGTGGTTGAACAAGTTTACATTCCCACCAACAATGAAGTAAGGTTCCTTTCTGTCCACATCCCCTCCAGCATCTGTTGTTGTTAGAGTTCTTCATTTTTGCTGTTCTAACTGGAGTGAGGTGATATCTCAATGTTGTTTTGATTTGCCTTTCTTTTATGGCTAGGGATGTTGAACATTTCTTCATGTGTCTATTGGCCATCCTTCTTTCTTCTTCAGAGAAGCTTCTCTTTAAGTCTTTCGCCCACTTACTTATTGGGCAGTTGTTTCTTTGAGGATTTGTTGTTGGGTGGTTTAATTTTTTGAGTTCCAAGTACATTTTAGATATGAGACCCTTGTCCGTTGTATGGCTAGTAAAGATCTTCTCCCAGTCCGTGGGCTTTCTATTGATCTTGCTAGCTATGTCATTTGCCCTGCAGAAGCTCTGCAACCTTATACAATCCCATTTGTCCAACCTTTCTTTGATTTGTTGTGTTTCCGGGTCTCTATTCAGAAAATTTCGGCCTGAGCCAAGGAGACCCAGGGTTTCTCCTATTCCATCCTGTAATGTTTTCAGAGTGTCTGCTTTGAGTTCAAGGTCTTTGATCCATTTGGAGTTGATTCTGGTGCAGGGTGATATATAAGGATCTAGCTTTAGTTTTCTACATGTAGTTAACCAGTTTTGCCAGCACCATTTACTGAAGAGGCTGTCTGTCTTCCATTCTATTGTTTTAGCTCCCTTATCGAAGATTAGATGGCTATAGGTCTGTAGGTTCATTTCTGGGTTTTCAATTCTATTCCATTGGTCCTGAGGTCTGTTCTTATGCCAATACCAAGCTGTTTTGATTACTATGGCTTTATAGTAGAATTTGAAATTTGGTATTGATATTCCTCCAGCCGTGTTCTTTCCGTTGAGGAGCGTTTTTGCTATTCGGGGTCTTTTATTGTTCCATATGAATTTTTGGATTGCCTCTTCTATTTCCTTGAAGAATGAGGGTGGAATTTTGATAGGTATTGCGTTGAATTTGTAGATAGCCTTGGGAAGTATTGCCATTTTCACGATGTTAATCTTTCCAATCCAGGAGCATGGGAGGTTTTGCCATTTTTTAAGTTCTGTGTTGATTTCCTTGTTCAAGATTTTAAAGTTTTCATCATAGAGGTCCTTCACTTCTTTAGTTAAGTTAATTACTAGGTATTTTATTTTTTGTGGGGCTATTACAAATGGAGTTGCTTTCCTAATTTCAGCCACACTTTTCGCATTGTTGGCATACAGAAAAGCCATTGATTTTTGGGGGTTAATTTTATAACCTGCTACTTTGCCAAAGTTTTGAATCAGCTTGAGTAATTTGGGAATGGAGTCTATGGGATTCTTTAAATACAAGATCATGTCATCTGCAAAGAGGGAGAGTTTTATTTCTTCTTTCCCTATTTGGATCCCCTTTATGTCTGCATCTTGTCTTATTGCTGTAGCTAGGCATTCTAATACTAGATTGAAGAGAAGTGGAGAGAGTGGGCATCCTTGTCTTGTTCCTGAGTTAAGAGGAAATGGCTTTAGTTTTTCACCATTGAGTATAATGCTGGCTGTAGGTTTGTCATATACAGCCTTTATTGTATTGAGGAATGTTCCATGGATTCCTAATTTTTCCAAAACCTTCATCAGGAAGGGGTGTTGGATCTTGTCGAATGCTTTTTCTGCGTCTATTGAGATAACCATGTGGTTCTTATTCTTGCTCCTGTTGATGTGATGAATAATATTAATTGATTTGCGTATACTGAACCAGCTTTGCATCCCTGAAATGAATCCTGTTTGATCGTGGTGTATGTTTTTTTGGATGAATTGTTGAAGTCGGTTGGCCAAAATTTTGTTGAGAAGTTTTGCATCAATGTTCATCAAAGAAATGGGTCTATAGTTCTCTTTCTTTGATGAGTCCCTGCCTGGTTTTGGGATGAGGGTTATAATGGCTTCATAGAATGTGTTCGGTAGTGAGCTTTCTCTTTCAATTTCATTGAAGAGTTGGAGGAGAATTGGTGTGAGCTCTGCTTTGAAGGCCTTGTAAAATTCCGCTGTAAAACCATCTGGTCCTGGACTTTTCTTAGCTGGGAGGTCTCTTATTACTGTTTCTATTTCAATGCTTGATATGGGCCTGTTAAGATAGTTTAACTCATCTTGGTTTAGTTTTGGCATGTCAATATTTGCTAGGAAGAGGTCCATTTCTGTCAAGTTCTCAAACTTATTAGCATAAAGTTTTGAGAAGTATTCCCTTATAATGTTCTGAATCTTGCTTGTTTCCGTGGTGATGTTTCCATTCTCATCTCTGAGTTTATTAATTTGGGTGTGTTCTCTTCTTTTTCTGATAAGATTTGCTAAGGGTCTGTCAATTTTGTTAAGTTTTTCGAAGAACCAACTCTTTGTTTTGTTGATTCTTTCTATAGTTTTTTTGGATTCTAATTCATTTAATTCTGATTTAATTTTGATTATTTCTTTCCGTCTACTGGATTGGGGTTTATCTTGCTGCTCTTTTTCAAGGAGGTTTAGATGTGTCATTAAATTGTTAGTTTCAGATCTCTCCAATTTGTTGATGTAGGAGCTCAGAGCTATAAACTTGCCTCTGAGTACTGCCTTTGCTGTGTCCCAGAGGAGCTGGTATTTTGTGTGTTCATTTTTGTTGAATAGCATGAACATTTGAATTTCCTTTCTAATCTCTTCCATGACCCACTCATGATTCAGCAGTGTGTTGTTCAGCCTCCATGTGATACCGGACTTTCTTTGGTGGCTTTTGGTGTTGAGTTCTAATTTTATTCCCTTGTGGTCAGAGAGAATGCAAGGTATAACTTCAATGTTTCTGAATTTAGACAAGTTTGCTTTGTGGCCTAAAATGTGGTCTATTTTAGAAAACGTTCCATGTGCTGCTGAGAAAAACGTGTATTCCGATGCTGCTGGGTGAAATGTTCGGTAAATGTCTGTTAAGTCTGGTTGATCTATGCAGCTGTTTAGATCTGCGGTTTCTCTGTTGAGTTTTTGCCGAGTTGATCTATCTAGTGGGGAGAGTGGTGTGTTAAAATCCCCAACAATTAATGTCTTTGGATCTATATGGGATTTGAGGGAAAGTAGTGTTTCTTTGATAAATTTGGGTGCTCCATTGTTTGGCGAATAGATATTTAGAATTGTAATATCCTCCTGAAGGAGAGATCCTTTAATTAGTATGTAGCGACCTTCTTTATCTCTTTTCACGAATTTTAATTTGAAGTCTATTTTATCTGATATTAGGATTGCAACTCCCGCCTGTTTATGGGGTCCGTTTGCTTGGTAGATTTTGTTCCAGCCTTTAACATTGAAAATGTGTTTGTTTTTACGGGCAAGATGTGACTCCTGCAGGCAGCAGACAGAAGGGTCTTGTTTTTTAATCCAACTAGACAGTCTATGTCGCTTAATTGGGGAGTTCAGTCCGTTAACATTAAGAGATAGGACTGAGAGGTATTTGGGAGTTCCTGCCATGTTATCTACCTTCTTGGGGGCTGCGAAAACTGGGTTCTTCCTATGGTTCTTGGCTTCTCAGTTTGGGTGCAGTTTTTTGGCCTTTATTGCGGTCTTGTTGGTTTTCTATGTGTAGGACATCTTTAAGAATCTTTTGTAGGGCTGGTTTGGTGGAGATGTATTGTTTCAATTTTTCTTTGCTATGGAAGGTTTTTATTTGGCCTTCAGTTATGAAGGAGAGTTTAGCTGGGTACAGTATTCTTGGTTGATAGTTGTTTGTTTTTAGGGCATGGCATACATCATTCCAGGCTCTTCTGGCTTTGATTGTCTCTGCTGAGAAATCTGAGGTGATTCTAATTGGTTTCCCTTTATAAGTGATTAGCCTTTTCTCTCTGACAGCTTTAAGGATCTTTTCCTTGTTCTGAGTTGATCCTGTGTGGATTATAATGTGGCGGTGGGATGTCCTATTCTGGTCTGGTCTATTTGGGGTTCTAAAGGCTTCTTGTATCTGGACAGGCCTATCTTTTTGCATGTTTGGGAAGTTCTCTGCTAGGATCCTGTTAAACAAATTTCCTAGACCATTAACTTCTGTTTCTAGGTGCTCCTCTACACCCATTATCCTTAGATTAGGCCTTCTGATGCTGTCTTCCAGGTGTTGGATAGATCGATCATATTTCTTGGACTTGTCTTGGATGGTTGTATGTTCTTTCTCTATAATATCTAGGCTGTCTTCAATCCCTGAGATTCGATCTTCTGCATGGTCTAACCTGCTGTCAAGACTCTCTACTTTGTTTTTTATCTCTTTTCCTTCTAGTTGGTCAGCTTTGATGGCTTCAAGTTCTTTGTTGAAGCTCTGTTTTAGGTCTTGTATGAATTTCTTTACTTCCTTAATTTGGTGTTCAGTGTTTGTCCTCAAATCACTTAGTTGATTGGTTATGGTTTCTTTGGGCTCCCATTCCTTCTGTTGGGTTCCATTCAGCATTCCCTTTGTGGTCTCCCTGACTTCCTTCAGCTCTTTGTTAATGGATTCCATGAATGCCTTTAGTGATCTTTGTGTGTTCTCTACCTGGTCTCTCAATTCCTGTATTACTCTTTGATTAGCTTCATCCCATTCGTGGGATTCCTGCAGATCTCTTTGAGTGTTCTCAGCCTGCTCACGCCATTCCTCCCTTTCTCTTTGAGTATTCTCAAGTTGTTCACGCAAATCCTGTATCAGTTTTTGAGTAGCTTCCTCACGCTTATGATATTCCTGTATAAACTTCTGGGATGCCTCCTCTCTCTCCCTATCACGCTCATACAGAGTCCTTTGTACGTTGTCAAACTTTTCATTTATCATGTTTGCCAGCAGTGTTTGTAGAGCTGTTTGGGAACTCTCCTCTGGATTATTCATTATCTGTTCTAACCCCTGATTATCAAGATTGGGAATTGAGATACCCGAATTTGCCATTTTTCTTGTGTTTTTCCGGCTTACTCTGCCCATTTGAGATGAAGATAGCACCAGTTTTGTGCTAGAACACTATCTTAAGGCAACCATCAACCAAAGTTTGCATCTGTACAGTCAATAGTCTACAGATACAATCTAGTTCAACAGATACATCTATTCGACATCAAACAACTATATGTTAAAGGGCTTCGAACCGCAGAGAGGAATTTGGAAAACCAGAGATTATTAGGGTTAGGGAGAGATGTGGGTAAAAAATAGGAATAGATTGGTGTGGGGAGGCACAGGGAGAGTTAACTATGTCCTAATCACAATGCAGGAAATAGGTTGGGTAGGTTGCAAGTAGAGAGAGAGAGAAAAAGAAGAAAGGAAAAGGGGAATGAAAAGAGACCAGAAAAAAAAATAGAAACGTAAAAATTAATGTTATTTTAGAGATTAAAAGACCATCTATTTATAGAGGAATATGAATATGTTGAGAGAAAGGGAGGGACATAGAGGAGATGTGAAAAACTTTAAAAAAATGCTTAAAATATTATATAGGTATAAAGAGGTAGTACTGCTATTAATGAATTTAAGTCTCAGAGGTTTTGAATTGAGTAATAAGTTTGTGGATTAAGTGTGTACAAAATGGGGGATAGGGTCTACTGGTTAACTACGGGTTTATCTGAGGATGTGCAGGACAAGAGTTAAGTCACATAAAGAAGAACAAAGAGGAAAAGATGGAAAGGATAGGAAAGTGAGAAGAAAGGATCAGAAGTTCAGTAGAGCTAGACAAAAAACAAAAAGATAATTAAGAATGAAAGAAAAAGAGAAAGAAGACAAGAAAAGAAAGGAAAACACACATTCACGTATTCCTAAAATAAAAATTATAAGAGGAGAAAAAAAAAAAGTTAATGGAAAACAATTATTTTTTCAGAAGAGGCAAAATTAAAGATTAATAAAAGTTTTAGAAAAGCAAAAAAAATTTTTTATATATATAAGGTAACAAAAAACGAAAAAAAAAACAAAACAAAAAAAAGAAAAGAAAAGAAGAAGAAAAAAAAAAGTTCTTTAATTTTTTTCTTTTTTGGGAGGGGTGGGAAGAGTCCTGTATCTCCCTTTTGTCTGTAACCACAGTCTGGTTGGAGTCTCTGGTCAGCTTGAGGTCCTGTGGCTTGATTGGTTTCTTAAGTCAGTTTGTTGGAACAGGCAGAAAAGTGCTCTGCTTTACCGAAGATTTTGAGATCTCCCTCCCAGGTTAGTTTACTGGGAGGGTGATCTGCTTTGAGAATCACAAAAGAGGGGGATGCAGTGATGAGGCTAGGTTCTGGGTAGAGTTGAGGCCTTTCAACAAACAATAGCTTTTCCCTGGAGCTATTTTGTGAAAAAAACTCACAGCACCCAGCCTGGAGCCATTCTCAGGGTTTCTGTTTTTCAATTGATTGTGGTGGCTGCTAGAGGGAGGGCAGCCTCTGGCTCTGGTTACCCGGTGAGGAAAGCCACTCCAATGGCAGGCGCCTGAGCTGGGTGACTTTTCCCTGGATGGAACTGAGTCTGTGAGGTCACTTCGCCGTTAAGTTCTTGTGACCTGCTAAATGACTAGTTTTATTCCAAGGCCTGAGGTGGAGCTAGGCGCTCCTCCGAGCATTGTCGGTATCCAAGATGGAGATCACCGGTGCTGGGGGGGGAGGGGTGGCCTTCCCTCCTCTGCTCCCTGAGAAGGAGTGAGGAAGTGGGGCTTCTACTCACGCCGAGTCTTGGATCCTGGGTCGTCTCTGGTCTGCAAAGTGCAGGATGAAGTTGTCCGCTCCTTGTCGGTTCTTGCTGGTGTTGAGTAGAATCCGCTTGTCCGCTGCGTCTGGCTCCTTGGTCCCGGACTGCGTCTCAGGCATGGCCCCTGCGGCGGTGGTCGCTGCCGCGACCCTGCCGCCGCAGCAGCAGCTGCTGGCAGGCACTCAGATGTGTCTGCTTAGCTTCCCCTCTCTTGACTAACTCTCTGTCCTGTGATGGCACACTTGGTGTGATTCTCTGGCTTGGGACTGTTCACTGGAACTCTGAAACAGTTTTCTATGCAAGAGCTTGTTCAGATTCCAGCTTCTCCTCCGCCATCTTCCCGGAACTCCACTGATTCCAGCTTTGACGGCTACACTCTACTCAACCGGAGCAGTAAGTTGAACCTCTTTTTATGGCACTCTGTGAAAGTTTGGAGAACTAGAGCTCAGTTGTTTGGCACGCGACCACTGTTCATCCAGCACTATGGACGGCACTGCCTACATCTGGCTCTAATTAGTCCACGGTTGTGTTCAGCCGAACGACCTCTGAATGAGGTTCTGAGTTATTGCAACACAGGAGCATTTCACTGCTTTCAAGGCGTCTTAGGAAGAATTCCGGAAACTTGCTGCAGGAAGGCCTCGGGCTGTTCCAGGTGAACATCTCCTTGTAAATAACCCGTGCTTTCTTCTACACTCGTGAAGTTTGGCCAGGGGACGCAGTTTGCTTTGCTGCACAATTGTGCCTGCATAGCTCTGCCGCGGTTGCATACATTCAGGCGTGGGAGCCAGATAGGCTGGTAGCCGTAGGACACTGCCAGCTGACTGGGTATATCTGCTTCCTGTTCTTCTCACCTGAGTGCTACTGATTCCCGCTTTGAAGGCTACACTCTACTCAACCGGAGCAGTAAGTTGAACCTCTACTTATGGCACTCTAACAAGGTTTGGAGAACTACAGCTCAGTTGTTTGTCACGGGACTACTGTCCATCCAGCACTATGGACGGCACTGCCTACATCGGGCTCTAATTAATCAATGTTGTGTTCAGCCGAATGACCTCTACCGGGAACACTCAAAATGAGGTTCTGAGTTATTGCAACATAGGAGAGTTTCACTGCTTTCAAGGCTTCTTAGGAAGAATTCCGGAAACTTGCTGCCGGCAGGCTCCAGGTGTTCCGGGTGAACATCTCCTTGTAAATCCCCCTTGGTTCCTTTTAGACCCGTGAAGTCTGGCCAGGGTGCTCAGTTTCCTTTGCTGCACAATTGTCCCTGCATTGCTCTGCCGCGGTTGGAAATATTCAGGCATGGCAGCCACATAGGCTGGTAGCAGTAGGACACTGCCAGCGGACTGGGTATATCTGCTTCCCGTTCTTCCCACCTGAGTGCTACTGATTCCAGCTTTGACTTCTACACTCTACTCAACTGCAGCAGTAATTTCAACCTCTACTTATGGCACTCTGTGAAAATTTGGAGAACTAGAGCTCAGTTGTTTGGCACGCAACCACTGTCCATCCAGCACTATGGACGGCACTGCCTAAATCAGGATCTAATTAGTCCACCGTTGTGTTCAGCCGAGTGACCTCTGTCAGGAACACTCAGAATGAGGTTCTGAGGTATTGCAACATAGGAGCGTTTCAATGCATTCAAGGCTTCTTAGGAAGAATTATGGAAACTTGCTGCCAGCAGGCCTCCCGTTGTTCACGGGGAATATCTCCTTGTAAATCCCCCGAGTTTTCTTGTACACCTGTGAAGTACGGCCGGGTATGGAGTTTGCATTGCTGAACAACTGGGCCTGCATAGCTCTGCCGCGGTTGCAAAAATTCAGGCGTGGCAGCCAGATACGCTGGTCCCCGTAGAACACTGGCAGCGGACTGGGTATATCTGCTTCCCGTTCTTCTCACCTGAGTGCTACTGATTCCAGCTTTGAAGGCTACACGCTACTCATCTGGAGCAGTAAGTTGCACGTCTACTTATGGCACTCTGTGAAAGTTTGATGAACTAGAGCTCAGTTGTTTGGTTCGCGATCACTTTCCATCCAGCACTATGGACGGCACTGCCTACATCTGGCTCTAATTAGTCCACGGTTGTGTTCAGCCGAATGACCTCTGAATGAGGTTCTGAGTTATTGCAACATAGGAGCATTTCACTGCTTTCAAGGCATCTTAGGAAAAATTCCGGAAACTTGCTTCAGGCCGGCCTCGGGCTCTTCCGGGTGAACATCTCCTTGAAAATCCCCCTGGTTTCTTGTACACCCGTGACGTTTGGACAGGGTACCCAGTTTGCATTGCTGCACAATACCACCTGCATAACTCTGCCGTGGTTGCAAACAGTCAGGCTTGGCAGCCAGATAGGCTGGTCCCCGTAGGACACTGGCAGCGGACTGGGTATATCTGCTTCCCGTTCTTCTCACCTGAGTGCTACTGATTCCAGCTTTGAAGGCTACACGCTACTCATCTGGAGCAGTAAGTGGCACGTCTACTTATGGCACTCTGTGAAAGTTTGATGAACTAGAGCTCAGTTGTTTGGTTCGCGATCACTTTCCATCCAGCACTATGGACGGCACTGCCTACATCTGCCTCTGATTAGTCCACGGTTGTGTTCAGCTGAATGACCTCTGAATGAGGTTCTGAGTTATTGCAACATAGGAGCATTTCACTGCTTTCAAGGCGTCTTAGGAAAAATTCCGGAAACTTGCTTCAGGCAGGCCTCGGGCTCTTCCGGGTGAACATCTCCTTGAAAATCCCCCTGGTTTCTTGTACACCCGTGACGTTTGGACAGGGTACCCAGTTTGCATTGCTGCACAATACCACCTGCATAGCTCTGCCGTGGTTGCAAACAGTCAGGCTTGGCAGCCAGATAGGCTGGTTCCCGTAGGACACTGCCAGCCGACTGGTTATATCTGCTTCCCGTTCTTCTCACCTGAGTGCTAATTATTCCAGCTTGGACGGCCACACTCATCTCAACCAGAGCAGTAAGTTGAACCTCTACTTATGGCACTCTGTGAAAGGTTGGATAACTAGAGCTCAGTTGTTTGGCACGCGACCACTGTCCTTCAAGCACTATGGACGGCACTGCCTACATCTGGCTCTAATTAATCCACAGTTGTGTTTAGCCGATTGACCTCTGAATGAGGTTCTGAGTTATTGCAACATAGGAGCGTTTCACTGCTTTCAAGGCTTCTTAGGAAGAATTCCGGAGTATTGCTGCCGATAGGCCTCCGGCTGTTCGGGGTGAACATCTCCCTGTAAATCACCCGTGGTTGCTTCTACACCCGTGAAGTTTGGCCAGGGTACAGAGTTTGCATTGCTGCACAATTGCGGCTGCATAGCTCTGCCATGGGTTCAAACATTCAGGCGTGGCAGCCAGATAGGCTGGTCCCTGTAGGACACTTCCAGGTGACTGGGAATATCAACTTCCACTTCTTCTCCCCTGAGTCCTACTGATTCCAACTTTGACTTCTACACTCTACTCAACCGGAGCAGTAAGTTGAACCTCTACTTATGGCACTCTGTGAAAGTTTGGAGAACTAGAGCTCAGTTGTTTGGCACGCGACAACTGTCCATCAAGCACTATGGACGGCACTGCATACATCTGGCTCTATTTAGTCCACGGTTGTGTTTAGCCGATTGACCTCTGAATGAGGTTCTGAATTATTGCAACATAGGAGCGTTTCACTGCTTTAAAGGCTTCTTAGGAAGAATTCCAGAATATTGCTGCGGGCAGGGCTCCGGCTGTTCCGTGTGAACATCTCCTTGTAAATCCCCCGTGGTTTCTTGTACACCCGTGAAGTTTGGCCAGGGTACACAGTTTGGATTGCTGCACAATTGCGCCTGCACAGCTCTGACGTGGTTGCAAACATTCAGGCGTGGCAGCCAGATAGGCTGGTCCCAGTAGGACACTGCCAGCGGACTGGATACATCTGCTTCCTATGCTTCTCAACTTAGTGCCACTGACTCCAGCTTTGAATTCTACAATCTACTCAACCGGAGCAGTAAGTTGAACCTCTACTTATGGCACTCTGTGAAAGTTTGGAGAACTAGAGCTCAGTTGCTTGGCACGCGACCACTGTCCATCCAGCACTAGGGACGGCACTGCCTACATCTGGCTCTAATTAATCCACGGATGTGTTCAGCCGAATGACCTCTGCAGGGAACACTCAGAATGAGGTTCTGAGTTATTGCAACATAGGAGTGTTTCACAGCTTTCAAGGCTTCTTAGGAAGAATTTCGGAATATTTCTGCCGGTAGGCCTCAGGCTGTTCCCGGTGAACATCTCCTTGTAAATCACCATTGGTTGCTTCTAAACCCGTAAAGTTTGGCCAGGGTACACAGTTTGCATTGCTGCACAATTGCGCCTGCATAGGTCTGCCACGGCTGCAAACATTCAGGCGTAGCAACCAGATAGGCTGGTCCCCGTAGGACAGTGAGAGCTGACTGGGTATATCTGCTTCCCCTACTTCTCACCTTAGTGCTAATGATTCCAGCTTTGACTTCTACACTCTACTCAACCGGAGCAGTAAGTTGAACCTGTACTTATGGCACTTTGTGAAAGTTTGGAGAACTAGATCTCAGTTGTTTGGCACCCGACCACTGTCCATCCAGCACTATGGACGGCACTGCCTACATCTGGCTCTAATTAATCCACGGTTGTGTTTAGCCGATTGACCTCTGAATGAGGTTCTGAGTTATTGCAACATAGGAGCGTTTCACTGCATTCAAGGCTTCTTAGGAAGAATTCCGGAATATTGCTGCCGGCAGGGCTCCGGATATTCCGGGTGAACATCTCCTTGTAAATCACCATTGGTTGCTTCTAAACCCGTAAAGTTTAGCCAGGGTACACAGTTTGCATTGCTGCACAATTGCGCCTGCATAGGTCTGCCACGGGTGCAAACATTCAGGCGTAGCAACCAGATAGGCTGGTCCCCGTAGGACAGTGAGAGTTGACTGGGTATATCCCCTTCCCCTACTTCTCACCTTAGTGCTACTGATTCCAGCTTTGACTTCTACACTCTACTCAACCGGAGCAGTAAGTTGAACCTCTACTTCTGGCACTTTGTGAAAGTTTGGAGAACTAGAGCTCAGTTTGGCACCCGACCACTGTCCATCCAGCACTATGGACGGCAATGCCGACATCTGGCTCTAATTAGTCCACGATTGTGTTTAGCCGATTGACCTCTGAATGAGGTTCTGAGTTATTGCAACATAGGAGCGTTTCTCTGCATTCAAGGCTTCTTAGGAAGAATTCCGGAATATTGCTGCCGGCAGGGCTCCGGATATTCCGATTGAACATCTCCTTGTAAATCCCCCGTGGTTTCTTGTACACCCGTGAAGTTTGGCCAGGGTACGCAGTTTGCATTGCTGCACAATTGCGCCTGCATAGCTCTCCCGCGGTTGCAAACATTCAGGCGTGGCAGACAGATAGGTTGGTCCCCTTTGGACACTGCCAGTGGACTGGGTATATCTGCTTCCCGTTCTTCTCACCTGAGTGATACTGATTCCAGATTTGACTTCTACACTCTACTCAACCGGAGCAGAAATTTGAACCTCTACTTATGGCACTCTGTGAAAGTTTGGAGAACTAGAGCTCAGTTGTTTGGCAGGCGAGCACTGTCCATCCAGCACTATGGACAGCACTGCCTACATCTGGCTCTAATTAGTCCACGGTTGTGTTCAGCCGAATGACCTCTGCCGGGAACACCGAGAATGAGGTTCTGAGTTATTGCAACATAGGAGCTTTTCAGTGCTTTCAAGGCTTCTTAGGAATAATTCCGGAATCTTGCTGCCGGCAGGTCTCCGGCTGTTCCGGGTGAACATCTCCTTGTAAATCCCAAGTGGTTTCTTGTACATCCGTGACGTTTGGCCAGGGTACGCAGTTGCATTGCTGCACAATTGGGCCTGCCTAGCTCTGCGGCGATTGCAAACATTCAGGTGAGGCAGCTAGATAGGCTGGTTGCAGTAGGAAACTGCCAGCGGAATGGGTCTATCTGCTTCCACTACTTCTCACCTCACTGCTACTGATTCCAGCTTTGATGGCTACACTCTACTCAACCGGAGCAGTAAGTTGAACCTCTACTTATGCCACTCTGTGAAAGTTTGGAGAACTAGAGCTCAGTTGTTTGGCACGCGACCACTGTCCATCCAGCTCTATGGGCAGCACTGCTTACATCTGGCTCTAATTAGTCAACGGTTGTGTTCAGCTGAATGCCCTCTGCCGGGAACATTGAGAATGTGGTTCTGAGTTATTGCAACATAGGAGCTTTTCACTGCTTCCAAGGATTCTTAGGAAGAATTCCGGAATCTTGCTGCCGGCAGGCCTCCAGCTGTTCCGGGTGAACATCTCCTTGTAAATCCCCCGTGGTTTCTTCTACACCAGTGAAGTTTGTCCAGGGTACACAGTGTGCATTGCTGCACAATTGGGCCTGCCTCCCTCTGCGGCGATTGCAAACATTCAAGTGTGGCCGCCAGATAGGCTGGTCGCAGTAGGACACTGCCAGCAGAATGGGTCTGTCTGCTTCCACTACTTCTCACCTCAGTGCTACTGATTCCAGCTTTGAAGGCTATACTCTACTCAACCGGAGCAGTAAGTTGAACCTCTACTTATGGCACTCTGTCAAAGTTTGGAGAAGTAGAGCTCAGTTGTTTGGCACGAGACAACTGTCCATCCAGCACTATGGACGGCACTGCCTACATCTGGCTCTAATTAGTCCACAGTTGTGTTCAGCCGAATGACCTCTGTCGGGAACACTCAGAATGAGGTTCTGAGTTATTGCAACTTAGGAGCGTTTCATTGCTTTCAATGCTTCTTAGGAAGATTTCCGGAATCTTGCTGCTGGTGGGCGTCCGGCTGTTACGGGTGAACATCTCCTTGTAAATAACCCGTGGTTTCTTGTACACCCGAGAAGTTTGGCCAGGGTATGCAATTTGCATTGCTGCACAATTGGGCCTGCATAGCTCTTCCGCGGTTGATAACATTCAAGCATGGAAGCCAGATAGGCTGGTCCCCGTAGAACACTGCCAGCGGACTGGGTATATCTGCATCCCGTTCTTCTCACCTGAGTGCTACTGATTCCAGCTTTGACGGCTACACTCTATTCAACCGGAGCAGTAAGTTGAACCTCTACTTATGGCACTCTGTGAAAGTTTGGAAAACTAGAGCTCAGTTGTTTGGCACGCGAGCACTGTCCATCTAGCACTATGGACGGCCCTGCCTACATCTGGCTCTAATTAGTCCACGGTTGTGTTCAGCAGAATGACCTCTGCCGGGAACTCTCCGAATGAGGTTCTGAGTTATTGCAACATAGGAGCGTTTCACTGCTTTCAAGGCTTCTAAGTAAGAATTCCGGAATCTTGCTGCCGGCAAGCCTCTGACTGTTCCGGGTGAACATCTTCTTGTCAATCCCCCGTGGTTTCTTGTACACCCATGAAGTTTGGCCAGGGTACGCACTTTGCATTGCTGCACAATTGCACCTGCAAAGCTCTGCCGCGGTTGCAAACATTGAGGCGTGGCAGCCAGATAGGCTGGTCCCCGAAGGACACTGCCAGTGGACTGGGTATATCTGCTTCCCATACTTCTCAACTGACTACTACTGATTTCAGCTTTGACTCCTACACTCTACTCAACCGGAGCAGTAAGTTGAACCTCTACTTATGGCACTCTGTGAAAGTTTGGGGAACTAGACCTCAGTTGTTTTGCAGGAGACCACTATCCATCCAGCACTATCGACGGCACTGCCTACATCTGGCTCTAATTAGTCCACGGTTGTGTTCAGCCGAATGACCTCTGAATGAGGTTCTGAGTTATTGCAACATAGGAGAGTTTCACTGCTTTCAAGGATTCTTAGGAAGAATTCTGGAAACTTGCTGCCGGCAGGCCTCCGGCTGTTCCGGGTGAACATCTCCTTGTAAATCCCGTGTGGTTTCTTCTACACCCGTGAATTTTGGCCAGGGTACGCAGTTTGCATTGCTGCACAAATGCGCCTGCATAGCTCTGCCCCGGTTGAAAATATTCAGGCGTGGCATCCAGATAGGCTGTTCCCCGTAGGACATTGCCAGCTGACTGGGTATATCTGTTTCCCGTTCTTCTCACCTGAGTGCTACTGATTCCCGCTTTGAAGGCTACACTCTACTCAACCGGAGCAGTAAGTTGAACCTCTACTTATGGCACTCTAACAAGGTTTGGAGAACTACAGCTCAGTTGTTTGTCACGGAACTACTGTCCATCCAGCACTATGGACGGCACTGCCTACATCGGGCTCTAATTAATCAATGTTGTGTTCAGCCGAATGACCTCTACCGGGAACACTCAAAATGAGGTTCTGAGTTATTGCAACATAGGAGAGTTTCACTGCTCTCAAGGCTTCTTAGGAAGAATTCCGGAAACTTGCTGCCGGCAGGCTCCAGGTGTTCCGGGTGAACATCTCCTTGTAAATCCCCCTTGGTTCCTTTTAGACCCGTGAAGTCTGGCCAGGGTGCTCAGTTTCCTTTGCTGCACAATTGTCCCTGCATTGCTCTGCCGCGGTTGGAAATATTCAGGCATGGCAGCCACATAGGCTAGTAGCAGTAGGACACTGCCAGCGGACTGGGTATATCTGCTTCCCGTTCTTCCCACCTGAGTGCTACTGATTCCAGCTTTGACTTCTACACTCTACTCAACTGCAGCAGTAATTTCAACCTCTACTTATGGCACTCTGTGAAAATTTGGAGAACTAGAGCTCAGTTGTTTGGCACGCAACCACTGTCCATCCAGCACTATGGACGGCACTACCTACATCTGGCTCTAATTAATCCACGTTTGGGTTCAGCCAAATGACCTCTGAATGAGGTTCTGAGTTATTGCAACATAGGAGCTTTTCACTGCTTTCAGGGCTTCTTAGGAAGACTTCCGGAATCTTGCTGCTGGCAGGTCTCTGGCTTTACCGGGTTCACATCTCCTTGTAAATCTCCCGAGGTTTCTTGTACACCCGTGAAGTTTGGCCAGGGTACGCAGTTTGCATTGCTGCACAATTGCGCCTGCATAGCTCTGCCGCGCTTGCAAACATTCAGGCTTGGCAGCCAGATAGGCTGGTCCCCGTAGGACACTGCCAGCGGACTGGGTATATCTGCTTCTCGTGCTTCTCACCTGAGTGCTACTGATTCCAGCTTTGAAGGCTACACTCTACTCAACCGGAGCAGTAAGTTGTACGTCTACTTATGGCACTCTGTGAAAGTTTGGAGAACTACAGATCTATTGTTTGGCACGCCACCACAGTCCATCCAGTACTATGGACGGCACTGACTACATCTGGCTCTAATCAGTCCACGGTTGTGTTCAGCCGAGTGACCTCTGTCGGGAACACTCAGAATGAGGTTCTGAGGTATTGCAACATAGGAGCGTTTCACTGCATTCAAGGCTTCTTAGGAAGAATTATGGAAACTTGCTGCCAGCAGGCCTCCCGTTGTTCACGGGGAATATCTCCTTGTAAATCCCCCGAGTTTTCTTGTACACCTGTGAAGTACGGCCGGGTATGGAGTTTGCATTGCTGAACAACTGGGCCTGCATAGCTCTGCCGCGGTTGCAAAAATTCAGGCGTGGCAGCCAGATACGCTGGTCCCCGTAGGACACTGGCAGCGGACTGGGTATATCTGCTTCCCGTTCTTCTCACCTGAGTGCTAGTGATTCCAGCTTTGAAGGCTACACGCTACTCATCTGGAGCAGTAAGTTGCACGTCTACTTATGGCACTCTGTGAAAGTTTGATGAACTAGAGCTCAGTTGTTTGGTTCGCGATCACTTTCCACCCAGCACTATGGACGGCACTGCCTACATCTGGCTCTAATTAGTCCACGGTTGTGTTCAGCCGAATGACCTCTGAATGAGGTTCTGAGTTATTGCAACATAGGAGCATTTCACTGCTTTCAAGGCATCTTAGGAAAAATTCCGGAAACTTGCTTCAGGCAGGCCTCGGGCTCTTCCGGGTGAACATCTCCTAGAAAATCCCCCTGGTTTCTTGTACACCCGTGACGTTTGGACAGGGTACCCAGTTTGCATTGCTGCACAATACCACCTGCATAGCTCTGCCGTGGTTGCAAACAGTCAGGCTTGGCAGCCAGATAGGCTGGTCCCCGTAGGACACTGCCAGCCGACTGGTTATATCTGCTTCCCGTTCTTCTCACCTGAGTGCTAATGATTCCAGCTTGGACGGCCACACTCATCTCAACCAGAGCAGTAAGTTGAACCCCTACTTATGGCACTCTGTGAAAGTTTGGATAACTAGAGCTCAGTTGTTTGGCACGCGACCACTGTCCTTCCAGCACTATGGACGGCACTGCCTACATCTGGCTCTAATTAATCCACGGTTGTGTTTAGCCGATTGACCTCTGAATGAGGTTCTGAGTTATTGCAACATAGGAGCGTTTCACTGCATTCAAGGCTTCTTAGGAAGAATTCCGGAATATTGCTGCCGGCAGGGCTCCGGATATTCCGGGTCAACATCTCCCTGTAAATCACCCGTGTTTGCTTCTACACCCGTGAAGTTTGGCCAGGGTACAGAGTTTGCATTGCTGCACAATTGTGGCTGCATAGTTCGGCCATGGGTTCAAACATTCAGGCGTGGCAGCCAGATAGGCTGGTCCCTGTAGGACACTTCCAGGTGACTGGGAATATCAACTTCCACTTCTTCTCCCCTGAGTCCTACTGATTCCAACTTTGACTTCTACACTCTACTCAACCGGAGCAGTAAGTTGAACCTCTACTTATGGCACTCTGTGAAAGTTTGGAGAACTAGAGCTCAGTTGTTTGGCACGCGACAACTGTCCATCAAGCACTATGGACGGCACTGCATACATCTGGCTCTATTTAGTCCACGGTTGTGTTTAGCCGATTGACCTCTGAATGAGGTTCTGAATTATTGCAACATAGGAGCGTTTCACTGCTTTAAAGGCTTCTTAGGAAGAATTCCAGAATATTGCTGCGGGCAGGGCTCCGGCTGTTCCGTGTGAACATCTCCTTGTAAATCCCCCGTGGTTTCTTGTACACCCGTGAAGTTTGGCCAGGGTACGCAGTTTGGATTGCTGCACAATTGCGCCTGCACAGCTCTGACGTGGTTGCAAACATTCAGGCGTGGCAGCCAGATAGGCTGGTCCCAGTAGGACACTGCCAGCGGACTGGATACATCTGCTTCCTGTGCTTCTCAACTTAGTGCCACTGACTCCAGCTTTGAATTCTACAATCTACTCAACCGGAGCAGTAAGTTGAACCTCTACTTATGGCATTCTGTGACAGTTTGGAGAACTAGAGCTCAGTTGCTTGGCACGCAACCACTGTCCATCCAGCACTAGGGACAGCACTGCCTACATCTGGCTCTAATTAATCCACGGATGTGTTCAGCCGAATGACCTCTGCAGGGAACACTCAGAATGAGGTTCTGAGTTATTGCAACATAGGAGCGTTTCACAGCTTTCAAGGCTTCTTAGGAAGAATTTCGGAATATTTCTGCCGATAGGCCTCAGGCTGTTCCGGGTGAACATCTCCTTGTAAATCACCATTGGTTGCTTCTAAACCCGTAAAGTTTGGCTAGGGTACACAGTTTGCATTGCTGCACAATTGCGCCTGCCTAGGTCTGCCACGGGTGCAAACATTCAGGCGTAGCAACCAGATAGGCTGGTCCCCGTAGGACAGTGAGAGCTGACTGGGTATATCTGCTTCCCCTACTTCTCACCTTAGTGCTAATGATTCCAGCTTTGACTTCTACACTCTACTCAACCGGAGCAGTAAGTTGAACCTGTACTTATGGCACTTTGTGAAAGTTTGGAGAACTAGAGCTCAGTTGTTTGGCACCCGACCACTGTCCATCCAGCACTATGGACGGCACTGCCTACATCTGGCTCTAATTAGTCCACGGTTGTGTTTAGCCGATTGACCTCTGAATGAGGTTCTGAGTTATTGCAACATAGGAGCGTTTCACTGCATTCAAGGCTTCTTAGGAAGAATTCCGGAATATTGCTGCCGGCAGGGCTCCGGATATTCCGGGTGAACATCTCCTTGTAAATCACATTGGTTGCTTCTAAACCCGTAAAGTTTAGCCAGGGTACACAGTTTGCATTGCTGCACAATTGCGCCTGCATAGGTCTGCCACGGGTGCAAACATTCAGGCGTAGCAACCAGATAGGCTGGTCCCCGTAGGACAGTGAGAGTTGACTGCGTATATCCCCTTCCCCTACTTCTCACCTTAGTGCTACTGATTCCAGCTTTGACTTCTACACTCTACTCAACCGGAGCAGTAAGTTGAACCTCTACTTATGGCACTTTGTGAAAGTTTGGAGAACTAGAGCTCAGTTTGGCACCCGACCACTGTCCATCCAGCACTATGGACGGCAATGCCGACATCTGGCTCTAATTAGTCCACAGTTGTGTTTAGCCGATTGACCTCTGAATGAGGTTCTGAGTTATTGCAACATAGGAGCGTTTCACTGCATTCAAGGCTTCTTAGGAAGAATTCCGGAATATTGCTGCCGGCAGGGCTCCGGATATTCCGATTGAACATCTCCTTGTAAATCCCCCGTGGTTTCTTGTACACCCGTTAAGTTTGGCCAGAGTACGCAGTTTGCATTGCTGCACAATTACGCCTGCATACCTCTGCCGTGATTGCAAACATTCAGGCTTCCCAGCCAGATCGGCTGGTCCCCGTAGGACACTGCCAGCGGACTGGGTATATCTGCTTCCCGAGCTTCTCACCTGAGTGCTACTGATTCCAGCTTTGAAGGCTACACTCTACTCAAGCGGAGCAATAAGATGAACCTCTGCTTATGGCACTCTGTGAAAGCTGGGAGAACTACAGCTCAGTTGTTAGGCACGGGACTACTGTACATCCAGCACTATAGATGGCACTGCCTACATCTGGCTCTAATTAGTCCACGGTTGTGTTCAGCCGAATGACCTCTGCGGTCAACACTCAGAATGAGGTTCTGAGTTATTGCAACATAGGAACGTTTCACTGTTTTCAAGTCTTCTTAGGAAGAATTCCGGAAACTTGCTGCTGGCAAGCCTCTGGCTGTTCCGGGTGAACATCTCCTTGTAAATACCCCGTGGTTTCTTGTACAATCCTGAAGTTTGGCCAGGGTAAGCAGTTTGCATCGCTGCAGTATTGCGCCTGCATAGCTCAGCCGCGGTTGCAAACATTCAGGCGTGGCAGACTGATTAGCTGGTCCCCGTTGGACACTGACAATGGACTGTGTATATTTGATTCCCGTTCTTCTCACCTGAGTGCTCCTGATTCCAGCTTTGACTGCTACACTCTACTCAACTGGAGTAGTTAGTTGAACCTCTACTTATGGCACTCTGTGAAAGTTTGGAGAACTAGAGCTCAGTTGTTTGGCACGCGACCACTGTCCATCCAGCACTGTGGACGGCACTGCCTACATCTGGCTCTAATTAGTCTACGGTTGTGTTCAGCCGAATGACCTTTTCCGGGAACACTCAGAATGAGGTTCTGAGTTATTGCAACATAGGAGCGTTTCACTGCTTTCAAGGCTTCTTAGGAAGAATTCCGGAATCTTGCTGCCGGCAGGTCTCCGGCTGTTCCGGGTGAACATCTCCTTGTAAATCCCCCGTGGTTTCTTGTACACCTGTGACCTTTGGCCAGGGTACGCAGTTTGCATTCCTGTGCAATTGCGCCTGCATAGCTCTGCCGCGGTTGCAAATATTGAGGCGTGGCAGCCAGATAGGCTGGTGCCCTTAGGACACTGCCAGTGGACTGGGTATATCTGCTTCCTGTTCTTCTCAACTGAGTGCTACTGATTCCAGCTTTGACGGCTACACTCTCCTCAACTGGAGTAGTTAATTGAACCTCTACTTATGGCATTCTGTGAAAGTTTGGAGAACTAGAGCTCAGTTGATTGGCACGCGACCACTGTCCATCCAACACTATGGACGGCACTGCCTACATCTGGCTCTAATTAGTCCACGGTTGTGTTCAGCCAAATGACCTCTGCTGGGAACACTCAGAATGAGGTTCTGAGTTATTGCAACATAGGAGCGTTTCACTGCTTTCAAGGTTTCTTAGGAAGAATTCCGGAATCTTGCTGCCGGCAGGCTTCTGGCTGTTCCGTGAGAACATATCCTTGTTTCCCCAGGTTTCCTGTACACCGGTGAATTTTGGCCAGGGTTCCCAGTTTGCATTGCTGAACAATTGTGCCTGCATAGCTGTGCTGCAGTTGCAAACATTCAGGCATGGCAACCACATAAGCTGGTCCCCGTAGGACACTGCCTGCGGACTGGGTATATCTGCTTCCAGTTCTTCTCTCCTGAGTGCTACTGATTCCAGCTTTGACGGCTACACTCTACTCAACCGGAGCAGTAAATTGAACCTCTTCTTATGGCACTCTGTGAAAGTTTGGAGAACTAGAGCTCAGTTGTTTGGCACACGACCACTGTCCATCCAGCCCTATGGTTGGCACTGCCTACATCTGGCTCTAATTAGTCCATGGTTGTGTTCAGCCGAATGACCTCTGCCGGGAACACTCAGAATGAGGTTCTGAGTTATTGCAACATAGGAGTGTTTCACTGCTTTCACGGCTTCTTAGGAAGAATTCCGGAATCTTGCTGAGGGTAGCCTTCCGGCTGTTCCGCGTGAATATATCCTTGTAAATCCCCCCTGGTTTCTTGTACACCGGTGAAGTTTGGCCAGGGTACACAGTTTGCATTACTGAACAACTGCGCCTTCATAGCTCTGCCGCGATTGCAAACATTCAGGCGTGGCAGCCAGATAGGTTGTTGCAGGTAGGACACTGCCAGCGGACTGGGTATATCTGCTTCCTGTTCTTATCACTTGAGTGCTACTGATTCCAGCTTTGACGGCTACACTCTGTTCAACCGGAGCAGTAAGTTGAACCTCTACTTATGGCACTCTGTGAAAGTTTGGAGAACTACAGCTCAGCTGTTTGGCACGCGACCACTATCCATCCAGCACTATGGATGGAACTGCCTACATCTGGCTCTAATTAGTCCACGGTTGTGTTCAGCCGAATGAACTCTGCCTGGAACACTCAGAATGAGGTTCTGAGTTATTGCAACATAGGAGCGTTTCACTACTTTCAAGGCTTCTTCGGATAATTCCGGAATCTTTCTGCCGGCAGGCATCCGGCTGTTCCGGGTGAACATCTCCTTGTAAATCCCTGTGGTTTCTTGTACACCCGTGAAGTTTGACCAGGGTACGCAGTATGCATTGCTGCACAATTGTGCCTGCGTAGCTCTGCCACGATTGCAAATATTCAGGAGTGGCAGCCATATAGGCTGGTCCCCGTAGGACACAGCCAGCGGACTGGGTCTATCTGCTTCCCGTTCTTCTCACCTGAGTGCTACTTATTCCAGCTTTGAGGGCTACACTCTACTCAACCGGAGCAGTAAGTTGAACCTCTACTTATGGCACTCTGTGAAACTTTGGAGAACTAGAGCTCAGTTGTTTGGCATGAGAACACTGTATATCCAGCAGTATTTACGGTACTGCCTACATCTCGCTCTAATTAGTCCACGGTTGTGTTCAGCTGAATGACCTCTGCCGGGACCACTCAGAATGAGGTTCTGAGTTATTGCAAAACAGGAGCGTTTCACTGCTTTCAAGGCTTCTTAGGAAGAATTCCGGAATCTTGCTGCCGGCAGGCCTCCGGCTGTTCCGGGTGAACATCTCCTTGTAAATCCCCTGTGGTTTCTTGTACACCCGAGAAGTTTGGCCAGGGTATGCAGTTTGCACTGCTGGACAATGGCGCCTGCATAGCTCTGCCGCGGTTGCAAACATTCAGTTTTGCCAACCACATACCCTGGTCCCTGTAGGACACTGCCAGCGCACTGGGTATATCTGCTTCCCGTTCTTCTCACCTGAGTGCTTCTGATTCCAGCTTTGACTGCTACACACTACTCAACCGGAGCAGTAAGTTGAACCTCTATTTATGGCATATAGTGAAAATTTGGAGAACTAGAGCTCAGTTGTTTGGCACGCGACCCCTGGCCATTCAGCACTATGGACGGCACTGCCTATGTATGGCTCTAATTAGTCCACGGTTGTGTTCAGCCCAATGACCTCTGCCGGGAACAATCAGAATGAGGTTCTGAGTTATTGCAACATAGGAGCGTTTCACTGCTTTCAAGGCTTCTTAGGAAGAATTCCGGAATCTGGCTGCCGGCAGGCTTCCGGCTGTTCCGGGAGAACATATCCTTGTAAATCCCTCCTGGTTTCTTGTACACCCGTGAAGTTTGGCAAGGTTACGCAGTTTGCATTGACAAACAATTGCGCCTGAGTAGCTCTGCCGGGGTTGCAAACATTCAGGTGTGGCTGACAGATAGGCTGGTCCATGTAGGACACTGTCAGCGGACTGGGTATATCTGCTTCCCGTTCTTCTCACCTGAGTGCTACTGATTCCAGGTTTGACCGCTACACTCTACTCAACCTGAGCACTAAGTTGAACCTCTACTTATGGCACTCTGTGAAAATTTGGAGAACTAGAGCTCAGTCCTTTGGCACGCGACCAGTGTCCATCCAGCAGTATGGACCGCACTGTCTAAATCTGGCTCTAATTAGTCCAAGGTTGTGTTCAGCCAAATGACCTCTGCCGGGAACACTCAGAATGAGGTTCTGAGTTATGGCAACATAGGAGCATTTCACTGCTTTCAAGACTTACCAGGAAGAATACCGGAATCTTCCTGCCGGCAGGCCTGCGGCTGTTCGGGGAGAAAATATCCTTGTTTCCCCTGGTTTCCTGTACACCGGTGAAGTTTGGCCAGGGTTCCCAGTTTGCATTGCTGAACAATTGTGCCTGCATAGCTCTGCCCCGGTTGCAAACATTCAGGCCTGACACCCTGATAGGATGCTCCCCGTAGGACACTGTCAGCGGATTGGGTATATCAGCTTCCCGTACTTCTCACCTGAGTGCTTCTGATTCCAGCTTTGACGGCTACACTCTGTTCAACCGGAGCAGTAAGTTGAACCTCTACTTATGGCACTCTGTGAAAGTTTGGAGAACTAGAGCTCAGTTGTTTGTCAGGCGAACACTCTCCATCCAGCAATATGGACGTCACTGCCTACATCTGGCTCTAATTAGTCCACGATTGTGTTCAGCCGAATGACCTCTGCCGGGAACACTCAGAATGAGTTTGTGAGTTATTGCAACATATTAGCGTTTCACTGCTTTCAAGGCTTCTTAGGAAGAATTCCGGATTATGGCTGCGGGCAGGCGTCCAGCAGTTCTGGGTCAACATCTCCTGGTAAATCCCCCGTGGTTTCTTGTACACCAGTGAAGTTTGGACGGGGTACGCAGTTTGCATTGCTGCACAATTGTGCCTGCATACCTCTGCCCCGGTTGCAAATATTCAGGCGTGGAAGCCAGATAGGCTGGTCCCCGTAGGACAGTGCCAGTGGACTGGGTATATCTGCTTCCCGATCTTCTCACCTGAGTGCTACTGATTCCAGCTTTGATGGCTACAATCTGTTCAACCCGAGCAGTAAGTTGAACCTCTACTTATGGCACTCTGTGAAAGTTTGGAGAACTAGAGCTCAGTTGTTTGGCACGCGAACACTGTATATCCAGCACTATGAACGGCACTGCCTACATCTGGCTCTAATTAGTCCACGGTTGTGTTCAGCCGAATGACCTCTGCCGGGAACACTCAGAATGAGGTTCTGAATTATAGCAACACAGGAGCGTTTCACTGCTTTCAAGGTTTCTTAGGAAGATTTCCGGAATCTGGCTGCCGGCAGGTCTCCGGCTGTTTCGGGTGAACATCTTCTTGTAAATCCCTCGTGGTTTCTTGTAAACCCGTGAAGTTTGGTCAGGGTTCGCAGTTTGCATAGCTGCACAATTGCGCCTGCATAGCTCTGTCGCCCTTGCAAACATTCAGGTGTGTCAGCCAGATAGCCTAGTCCCCGTAGGACACTGCCAGCGGACTGGGTATATCTGCTTCCCATTCTTCTCACCTGAGTGCTACTCATTCCACCTTTAACGGCTACACTCTATTCAACCGGAGCTGTAAGTTGAACCTCTACTTATGGCACTCTGTGAAAGTTTGGAGAACTAGAGCTCAGTTGTTTGACACGCGGCCACTGTCCATCCAGCACTATGGACGGCACTGCCTACATCTGGCTCTAATTAGTCTGCGGTTGTGTTCAGCCGAATGAACTCTACTTGGAGCACTCTGAATGAGGTTCTGAGTTATTGCAACATAGGAATTTTCACTACTTTCAAGACATCTTATGAAGAATTCCTGTATCTTGCTGCTGGCAGGCCTCCGGCTGTTCCGGGTGAACATCTCCTTTAAAATACCCCGTGGTTTCTTGTACACCCGTGAAGTTTGGCCATGGTACACAGTTTGCATTGCTGCACAATTGCCCCTGCATAGCTATCCCGCGGTTGCAAACATTCAGGCGTGGCAGCCAGATAGGCTGGTCCCCGTAGGACACTGCCAGCCGACTGGGTATATCTGCTTCCAGTTCTTCTCATCTGAGTGCTACTGATTCCAGCTTTGATGGCTACACTCTACTCAACCGGAGAAGTAAGTTGAACCTCTACTTATGGCACTCTGTCAAAATTTGGAGAACTAGAGCTCAGTTGTTTGGCACGCGACCACTCTCCATCCAGCACTATGGACGGTACTGCCTACATCTGGCTCTAATTAGTCCACGGTGTGTGTTCAGCTGAATGACCTCTGCCGGGAACACTCAGAATGAGGTTCTGAGTTACTGCCACATAGGAGCGTTTCACTGCTTTCACGTATTCTTAGGAAGAATTCTGGAATCTTGCTTTCGGCAGGCCTCGGGCTGTTCTGGGTGAATATCTCCTTGTAAATCCCCAGTGGTTTCTTGTACACCAGTGAAGTTTGGCCAGGGTATGCAGTTTGCATTGCTGCACAATTGTGCCTGCATACCTCTGCCGCGTTTGCAAACATTCAGGTGTGGCAGCCAGATAGGCTGGTCCCCGTAGGACAGTGCCAGCTGACTGGGTATATCTGCTTCCCGTTCTTCTCACCTGAGTGCTACTGATTCCAGCTTTGAGGGCTACACTCTACTCAACCGGAGCAGTAAGCTGAACCTCTACTTATGGCACTCTGTGAAAGTTTCGAGAACTAGAGCTCAGTTGTTTGGCACGCGACCACTGTCCATCCAGCACTATGGACGGCACTGCCTACATCTGGCCCTAATTAGTCCACAGTTGTGTTCAGCAGAATGACCTCTGCCGGGAACACTCAGAATGAGGTTCTGAGTTATTGCAACATAGGAGTGTTTCACTGCTTTCATGGCTTCCTAGGAAGAATTCCGGAATCTTGATGCCGGCAAGCATCTGGCTGTTCCGGGTGAACATCTCCTGGTAAGTCCCCCGTCGTGTCTTCTACACCCGTGAAGTTTGGCCAGGGTACCAAGTTTGTATTGCTGCACAAATGCACCTGCATAGCTCGGCCGCGGTTGCAAACATTCAGGCATGGCAGCCAGATAGGCTGTTCCCCTTAGGACACTGCCAGCTGACTGATTATATCTGCTTCTCGTTCTTCTCACCTGAGTGCTACTGATTCCAGCTTTGCCGGCTACACTCTACTCAAAAGGAGCATTAAGTTGATCCTCTACTTATGGCACTCTGTGAAAGTTTTTTAGAACTAGGGCTCAGTTGTTTGGCACGCGAGCAAAGTCTTCCAGCACTATGGACGGCACTGCCTACAACTGGCTCTAATTAGTCCACGGTTGTGTTCAGCCGAATGACCTCTGCCGGGAACACTCAGAATTAGGTCCTGAGTTACTGCAACATAGGAGCGTTTCATTGTTTTCAAGGCTTCTTAGGAAGAATTCCGTAATCTTGTTGCCTGGCGGCCTCCGGTCGTTCCGGGTGTACATCTCCTTGTAAATCCCCCGTGGTGTCTTCTACATCCGTGAAGTTTGGCCAGGGTACCAAGTTTGTATTGCTGCACAAATGCACCTACATAGCTCGGCCGAGGTTGCAAACATTCAGGCATGGCAGCTAGATGGGCTGGTACCCTGAGGACACTGCCAGCTGACTGGGTATATCTACTTCCCGTTCTTCTCACATGAGTGCT
This sequence comes from Dipodomys spectabilis, assembly GCF_019054845.1. Lineage (NCBI taxonomy): Eukaryota > Metazoa > Chordata > Mammalia > Rodentia > Heteromyidae > Dipodomys > Dipodomys spectabilis. The sequence continues at coordinate 2,412,516 of NW_024870985.1, forward strand.
ACTGATTCCAGCTTTGCTGGCTACACTCCACTCAGCAGGAGCATTAAGTTGAACATCTACTAATGGCACTCTGTGAAAGTTTTTCAGAACTAGGGCTCAGTTGTTTGGCACGCGACCACAGTCCTTCCAGCACTATGGATGGAACTGCCTACAACTGGCTCTAATTAGTCCACGGTTGTGTTCAGCCGAATGACCTCTGGCGGGAACACTCAGAATGAGGTTTTGAGTTATTGCAACATAGGATCGTTTCACTGCTTTCACAGCTTCTTAGGAAGAATTCAGGAATCTTGCTGCCGGCAGGCTTCCAGCTCTTCCAGGTGAACATCTCCTTGTAAATCCCCAGTGGTTTCTTTTACACCAGCGAAGTTAGGCCAGGGTGCGCATTTTGCATTGCTGCACAATTGCGCCTGCATAGCTCTGCCACGGTTGCAAACACTCAGGCGGGGCAGCCAGATAGGCTGGTCCCTGTAGGACACTGCCAGCGGACTGGGTATATCTGATTCCCGTTCTTCTCACCTGAGGGTTACTGATTCCAGCTTTGACAGCTACACTCTACTCAACCGGAGCAGTAAGTTGAACCTCTACTTATGGCACTCTGTGAAAGTTTGGAGAACTAGAGCTCAGTTGTTTGGCACGTGACCAATGTCCATCCAGCACTATGGACGGCACTGCCTACATCTGGCTCTAATTAGTCCACGGTTTTGTTCAGCAGAATGACCTCTGCCGGGAACACTCAGAATGAGGTTCTGAGTTATTGCAACATGGGAGCGTTTCACTGCTTTCATGGTTTCCTAGGAAGAATTCCAGAATCTTGCTGCCGGCAGGCATCTGTCTGTTCTGGGTGAACATCTCCTTGTAAATCCCCCGTGGTTTCTTCTACACCCGTGAAGTTTGGCCAGGGTACGCAGTTTGCAGTGCTGCACAATTGCGCCTGCATAGCTCTGCCGCGGTTGCAAACACTCAGGCGGGGCAGAGAGATAGGCTGGTCCCCAAAGGACACTGTCAGCGGACTGGGTATATCTGCTTCGGTTCTTTTCACCAGAGTGCTACTGATTCCAGCTTTGACCGCTACACTCTACTCAACCGGAGCATTAAGTTGAACCTCTACTTATGGCACTCTGTGAAAGTTTGGAGAACTAGAGCTCAGTTTTTGGCAGGCGACCACTGTCCATGCAGCACTATGGTCAGCACTGTCTACATCTGGCTCTAATTAGTCCAAGGTTGTCTTCAACCTAATGACCTCTGCTGGGAACACTCAGAATGAGGTTCTGAGTTATTGCAGCATAGGAGCGCTTCACTGCTTTCAATGCCTCTAAGGAAGAATTCTGGAATCTTGCTGCCCGCAGGCCTCCGGCTGTTCCGGGTGAACATCTCCTTGTAAATCCCCCGTGGTTTCTTGTACACCCAGGAAGTTTGGCCAGGCTACGAAGTTTTCATTGCTGCACAATTGCTCCTGCAAAGCTCTGCCGCCGATGCAAACATTCAGGAGTGGCAGGCAGATAGGTTGGTCCCAGTAGGACAGTGCCAGAGGACTGGGTATATCTGCTTCCCGTTCTTCTCAACTGAGTGCTACTGATTCCAGCTTTGACCGCTACACTCTACTCAACCGGAGCAGTAAGTTGAACCTCTCCTTATGGCACTCTGTGAAAGTTTGGAGAACTAGAGCTCAGTTGTGTGGCACGCGACCACTGTCCATCCAGCACTATGGACGGCACTGCTTACATCTGGCTCTAGTTAGTCCACCCTTGTGTTCAGCCGAATGACCTCTGCCGGGAACACTCAGAATGAGGTTCTCAGTTATTGAAACATACAAGCGTTTCACTGCTATCAAGGCTTCTTAGGAAGAATTCTGGAATCTTGCTGCCGGAAGGGTTCCAGCTCTTACGGGTGAACATCTCCTTGTAAATCCACCGTGGTTCTTCTACACTCGTGAAGTTTCCCCAGTGTACGCAGTTTGCATTGCTGCACAATTGCGCCTGCATAGCTCTGCCGCGTTTGCAAATATTCAGGCGTAGCTGCCAGATAGGTTGGTCCCCATTGGACAGTGCCAGCTGACTGGGTATATCTGCTTCCCGTTCTTCTCACCTGTGTGCTACTTATTCCAGCTTTGACGGCTACACTCTACTCATCCGGAGCAGTAAGTTCAACCAATACTTATGGCACTCTGTCAAAGTTTGGAGAACTAGCGCTCAGTTGTTTGGCACGCGACCACTGTCTATCCAGCACTATGGAGGGCACTGCCTACATCTGGCTCTAATTAGTCCACGGTTGTGTTCAGCCGAATGACCTCTGCCGGGAACACTTAGAATGAGGTTTTGAGTTATTGCAACCTAGGAGCGTTTCACTGCTTTCAAGGCTTCTTAGGAAGAATTCCGGAATCTTGGTGCCTTCAGGCCTCCAGCTGTTCCAGGTGAACATCTCCTTGTAAATCCCCCGTGGTTTCTTCTACTCCCGAGATGTTTGGCCAGGTTACACTGTCTGCATTGCTGCACAATTGCGCCTGCGTAGCTCTTCCGCGGTTGCAAACATTCAGGTGTGCCAGCCAGATAGGCTGCTCCCTGTAGGACACTGCCAGCTCACTGGGTATATCTGCTTCCCATTCTTCTCACCTGAGTGCTACTGATTCCAGCTTTGACGGCTACACTCTACTCATCCGGAGCAGTAAGTTGAACCTCTACTTATTGCACTCTGTGAAAGTTTGGAGAGCTAGAGCTCATTTGTTTGGCAAGCAACCATTGTCCATCCAGGGATATGGATGGAACTGCCTACATCTGGCTCTAATTAGTCCACGGTTGTGTTCAGCCGAATGACCTCTGCTGGGAACACTCAGAATGAGGTTCTGAGTTATTGCCACATAGGAGCGTTTTACTGATTTCAAGGCTTCTTCCGAAGAATTCCGGAATCTTGCTGCCCCCCGGCCTGCGGCTGTTCCGGGTAAACATCTCCATGCAAATCCCACGTGGTTTCTTCTACACCCTGAAGTTTGGCCAGGGTGCACAGTTTTCATTGCTGCACAATTGCGCCTATATAGCTCTGCCGCATTTGCAAACATTCAGGCTTGGCAGCCAGATAGGCTGGTCCCCGTAAGACACTGCCAGGGGACTGGGTATATCTGCTTCCCGTTCTTCTCACCTGAGTGCTACTGATTCCAGCTTTGACGGCTACACTCTACTCAACCGGAGCAGTAAGTTGAACCTCTACTTATGGCACTCTGTGAAAGTTTGTACAACTAGAGCTCAGTTGTTTGGCACACGACCACTGTCCATCCAGCAATATGGAAGGCACTGCATACATCTGGCTCTAATTAGTCCACGGTTGTGTTCAGCAGAATGACCTCTGCCGGGAACACTCAGAATGAGGTTCTGAGTTATTGCAACATAGGAGCGTTTCACTGCTTTCAAGGCTTCTTAGGAAAAATTCGGGAATCTTGCTGACTGCAGGTCTCCGGCTGTTCCGGGTGAACATGTCCTTGTAAATCCCCCGTGGATTCTTGTACACCCGTGGTGTTTGGCCAAGGTATGCTGTTTGCATTGCTGCACAATTGCGCCTGCATAGCTCTGCTGCATTTGCAAACATTCAGGCGTGGCAGCCAGATAGGCTGGTCCCCGTATTTACTGCCTGCTGACTGGGTATAGCTGCTTCCCGTTCTTATCACCTGAGTTCTACTGATTCCATCTTTGTTGGCTACACTCTACTCAACCGGAGCAGTAAGTTGCACCTCTACTCATGGCACTCTGTGAAAGTTTGGAGAACTAGAGCTCAGTTGTTTTGCACGCGACCACAGTTCATCCAGCACTACGGAAGGCACTGCATACATCTGGCTCTAATTACTCCACGGTTGTGTTCAGCAGAATGACCTCTGCCGGGAACACTCAGAATGAGGTTCTGAGTTATTGCAACATAGGAGCGTTTCACTACTTTCAAGGTTTCTTAGGAAGAATTCCGGAATCTTGCTGCCAGCAGGCCTCCCCCTGTTCCGGGTGAACATCTCCTTGTAAATCCCCCGTGGTTTCTTGTACACCCGTGAATTTTGTCCAGGGTATGCAGTTTGCATTAGGGCACAATTTCACCTCCATAGCTCTGCCGTATTTGCAAACATTCAGGCGTGGTAGCCAGATAGGCTCGTCCCCGTAGGACAATGCCAGCAGACTGGGTATATCTGCTTCCCGTTCTTCTCACCTGAGTGCTACTGATTCCAGTTTTGACGGCTACACTCTACTCTACCGGAGCAGTAAGTTGAACCTCTACTTATGGCACTCTGTGAAAGTTTGGAGAACTAGAGTTCAGTTTTTTGGCACGCGACCACGGTCCATCCAGCACTATGGACGGCAGTGCCTACAAGTGGCTCTAATTAGTCCACGGTTGTTTTCAGCGAATGAACTCTGCTGGGAACACTCAGAATGAGGTTCTGAGTTATTGCAACATAGGAGCGTTTCACTGCTTTCAAAGCTTCTTAGGAAGAATACCGCAATCTTGCTGTCGGCAGTCCTCCTTCTGTTCCGGGTGAACATCTCCTTGTAAATCCCCCGTTGTTTCTTGTACACACGTGAAGTTTGGCCAGGTAATGCAGTTTGCATTGCTGGACAATTGAGCGTGCATAGCTCTGCCACGGTTGCAAACAATCTGGCGTAGCATCCCGATACGCTGGTCCACGTAGGACACTGCCAGCGGACTGGGTATATCTGCTTCCCGTTCTTCTCACCTGAGTGCTACTGATTCCATCTTTGACAGCGGCACTCTACTCAACCGGAGCAGTAAGTTGAACCTCTACTTATGGCATTCTGTGAAAGTTTGGAGAACTAGGGCTCAGTTCTTTGGCACAAGACGGCTGTCCATCCAGCACTGCGGACGGCACTGCCTACATCTGGCTCTAATTAGTCCACCGTTGTGTTCAGCCGAATGACCTCTGCCAGGAACACTCAGAATGATGTTCTAAGTTATTGCAACATAGGAGCGTTTCACTGCTTTCAAGGCTTCTTAGGAAGAATTCCGGAATCTTGCTGCCAGCAGGCCTCCGGCTGTTCCGGGTGAACATCTCCTTGTAAATCCCCCTTGGTTTCTTGTACACGTGTGGCGTTTGGCCAGGGTATGCAGATTGCATTGCTGCACAATTTCACCTGCATAGTTCTGCTGCGCTTGCAAACATTCAGGCGTGGAAGCCAGATAGGCTGGTGCCCGTAGAACACTGCCAGCTGACTGGATATATCTGCTTCCCGTTATTCTCACCTGAGTGCTACTGATTCCAGCTTTGACGGCTACACTCTACTCAACCGGAGCAGTAAGTTGAACCTCTACTTATGGCACTCTGTGAAAGTTTGGGGAACTAGAGCTCAGTTGTTTGGCACGCGACCACTGTCTATCCAGCAGTATGGATGGCACTGCCTTAATTTTGCTCTAATTAGTCCACGGCTGTGTTCAGCCGAATGACCTCTGCCGGGAACACTCAGAATGAGGTTCTGAGTTATTGGAACATAGGAACGTTTCACTGCTTTCAAGGCTTCTTAGGAAGAATTCCGGAATCTTTCTAAGGGCAGGTCTCAAGCTGTTCCGGGTGAACATCTCTTGTAAATCACACGTGGTTTCTTGTACAACCGTGAAGTTTGGCCAGGGTATGGTGTTTGCATTGCTGCACAATTGTGCCTGCATAGCTCTGCCGTGGTTGCAAACATTCAGGTGTGGCAGCCAGACAGGCTGGACCCGTAGGACACTGCCAGCGGACTGGGTATATCTGCTTCCCATTCTTCTCACCTGAGTGCTACTGATTGCAGCTTTGACGGCTCCATTGTATTCAACTGGAGCAGTAAGTTGAACATCTACTTATGGCACTCTGTGAAAATATGGTGAACTAGAGCTCAGTTGTTTGCCACCTGACCACTGTCCATCCAGCACTATGGAAGGCACTGACTACATCTGGCTCTAATTAGTTCACAGTTGTGTTCAGCCTAATGACCTCTGCGGGAACACTCACAATGAGGTTCTGAGTTATTGCAACATAGGAGCCTTTCACTGCTTTCATGGCTTCTTAGTAAGATTTCCGGAATCCGGCTGCCGTTTGGCCTCCGGCTGTTCCGGGTGAACATCTCCTTGTAAATCCCCCGTGGTTGCTTGTACACCCGTCAAGTTTGGCCAGGGTACACAGTTTGCATTGTTGCACAATTTCCCCTGTGTATTCTGCTGCGGTTGCAAACATTCTGGCGTGGCAGCCACATACCCTGGTCCCCCTAGGACACTGCCAGTGGTCTGGGGATATCTGTTTCCCATTCTTCTCACCAGAGTGCTACTGATTCCAGCTTTGATGGCTCCACTCTTCTCATCCGGAGGAGTAAGTTGAACCTCTAATTATTGCACTCTGTGAAAGTTTGGAGAACTAGAGCTCAGTTGTTTGGCACGTGACCACTTTCCATCCAACACTATGGACGACACAGCATACATCTGGCTCTAATTAGTCCACGGTTGTGTTCAGCTGAAAGACCTCTGCCGGGAACACTCAGAATGAGGTTCTTAGTTATTGCAACATAGGAGCATTTCACTGCTTTCTAGGCTTCTTAGGAAGAATCCCGGAATCTTGCTGCCGGCAGGCCTCCGGCTGTTCCAGGTGAACATCTCCTTGTAAATCCCCCATGGTTTCTTCTACACCCGTGAAGTTTGGCCAGGGTACGCAGTTTGCATTGCTGCACAATTGCGCCTGCATAGCTCTGCCTCGGTTGCAAACATTCAGGCGTGGCAGCCAGATAGGCTGGTCCGTGTAGGACACTGCCAGCGGACTGGGTATATCTGCTTCTCATTTCTCTTACCTCAGTGCTACTGATTCCAGCTTTGATGGCGGCACTCTACTAAACCGGAGCAGTAAGTTGAACCTCTACTTATGGCATTCTGTGAAAGTTTGGAGAACCAGAGCTCAGTCCTTTGGCACGCGACCACTCTCCATTAAGCACCATGGACCCCACTGCATTCATGTGGCTCTAATTAGTCCACGGTTGTGTTCAGTGGAATGACCTCTGCCAGAAACACTAAGAATGAAGTGCTGAGTTACTGCAACACAGGAGCGTTTCACTGCTTTCAAGGCTTCTTAGGAAGAATTAAGGAATCTTGCTGCCAGGAGGCCTCCGGCTGTTCAAGGTGAACATCTCCATGTAAATCCCCCGTGGTTTCTTGTACACCAGTGAAGTTTGGCCAGGGTACACTGTTTGCATTGCTGCACAATTGCGTCATCATAGCTCTGCCGCGGTTGCAAACATTCAGGCATGGCAGCCAGATAGGCTGGTTCCCGTAGGACCCTGCCAGCGGAATTTGTATATCTGCTTCCCGTTCTTCTCAACTGAGTGCCACTGATTCCAGCTTGGACGACTACACTCTACTCAAATGGAGCGGTAAGTTGAACATCTACTTATGGCACTCTGTGAAAGTTTGGAGAACTAGAGCTCAGTTGTTTGGCACGGGACCACTCTCCATCCAGCACTATGGACGGCACTGCTTACATCTGGTTCTAATTAGTCCACGGTTGTGTTCAGCCGAATGACCTCTGCCGGGAACACTCAGAATGAGGTTCTGAGTTACTGCAACATAGGAGCGTTTCACTGCTTTCAAGGCTTCTTAGGACCAATTGCGGAATCTGGCTGCCGGCAGGCCTCGGGCTGTCCCGGGTGAACATCTCCTTGTAAATCCCCCGTGGTTTCTTGTACACCGGTGAAGTTTGGCCAGGGTATGCAGTTTCAATTGCTGCACAATTGCTCCTGCATAGCTCATCCTCGGTTGCAAACATTCAGGCGTGGGAGCCAGATAGGCTGGACCCGTCGGACACTGCCAGCGGACTGTGCATAACTGCTTCCCGTTCTTCTCACCTGAGTGCTACTGATTCCAGCTTTGAAAGCTACACTCTACTCAACAGGAGCAGTAAGGTGAAGTTCTACTTATGGCACCCTGTGAAAGTTTGGAGAACTAGAGCTCAATTGTTTGGCATGGGACCACTGTCCATCGAGCATTATGGACGGCACTGCCTACATCTGGCTCTAATGAGTCCACGGTTGTGTTCAGCCGAATGACCTCTGACGGGAACACTCAGAATGAGGTTCTTAGTTATTGCAACATAGGAGCGATTCACTGCTTTCAAGGTCTCTTAGGATGAATTCCAGAATCTTGCTGCCGCCAGGTCTCCCGCTATTCCGGTTGAACATCTCCTTTTAAATCCCCTGTGGTTACTTGTACACGCGTGAAGTTTGGCCACTGTACGCAGTATGCATTGCTGCACAATTGCGCCTGCATAGCTCTGCCGCGGTTGCAAACATTCAGGCGTGTCAGTCAGATAGGCTGGTTCCCGTAGGACACTGCCAGCTGACTGGGTATATCTGCTTCCCGTTCTTGCCACCTGAGTGCTACTGTTTCCAGCTTTCACGGCTACACTCTACTCAACCGGTGCAGTAAGTTGAACCTCTACTTATGGCACTCTGTGAAAGTTTGGAGAACTAGAGCTCAGTTGTTTGGCACGCGACCACTCTCCAACCAGCACTATGGACGGCACTGCCTACATCTGGCTCTAATTAGTCTAGGGTTGTGTTCAGCCGAATGACCTCTGCCGGGAACACTCAGAATGAGGTTCTAAGTGATTGCCACATAGGAGCGTTTCACTGTTTTCAAGGCTTCATTGGAAGAATTCCAGATTCTTGCTGCGGGCAGGCATCTGGGATTTCCGGGTGAATATCTCCTTGTAAATCCCCCGTGGTTTCTTGGATTCCCGTGAAGTTTGGAAAAGGTTCGCAGTTTGAATTGCTGCACAATTGCGCCTTCATAGCTCTGCCGTGGTTGCAAACATTCAGGCGTGGGAGCCAGATAGGCTGGAATCGTAGGACACTGCCAGCGGACTGGGTATATCTGCTTCCTGTACTTCTCACCTGAGTGCGACTGATTCCAGCTTTGACCACTACACTCTACTCAACCGGAGCAGTAAGTTGAACCTCTACTTATGGCACTCTGTGAAAGTTTGGAGAACTAGAGCTCAGTTGTTTGGCATGGGACAACGGTCCATCGAGCACTATGGACGGCACTGCCTACATCTGGCCCTAATTTGTCCACGGTTGTGTTCAGCCGAATGACCTCTGCCCTGAACACTCAGAATGAGGTTCGGAGTTATTGCAACATAGGAGCGTTTCACTGCTTTCAAGGCCTCTTAGGAAGAATTCCTACATCTTGCTGCCGGCAGGTCACTGGCTGTTCCGGGTGAACATCTCCTTGTAAATCCCCAGTAGTTTCTTGTACACTCGTGAAGTTTGGCCAGGGTACACAGTTTGCACTGCTGCACAATTATGCCTGCATAGCTCTGCCGTGGTTGCAAACATTCAGGCGTGGCAGCCAGATAGGCTAGTCCACGTAGGACATTGCCAGGGGACTGGGTACATCTGCTTCCCGTTTTTCTCACTTAAGTGCTACTGATTCTAGCTTTGACGGCTACACTCTACTCAACCGGAGCAGTAAGTTGAACCTCTACTCATGGCAGTCTGTGAAAGTTTGGAGAACTAGAGCTCAGCTGTTTGGCACGCGACCACTGTCCATCCAGCACTATGGACGGAACTTCATACATCTGGCCCTAATTAGTCCACGGTTGTGTTCAGCCGAATGACCTCTGCCCTGAACACTCAGAATGAGGTTCGGAGTTATTGCAACAGAGGAGCGTTTCATTGCTTTCAAGGCTTCTTAGGAAGAATTTCGGAGACTTGCTGCCGGCAGGCCTCCGGCTGTTCCAGGTGAACATCTCCTTGTAAATCCCCCGTGGTCTCTTGTATAACCATGAAGTTTGGCCAGGGTACTCAGCTTGCATTGTTGCACAATTGTGGCGGCAAACCTCTGCCGTAGTTGCAAACATTCAGGCGTGACATACAGATAGGCTTGTCCCCGTAGGACACTGACAGCTGACTGGGTATATCTGCTTCCCATTCTTCTCACCTGAGTATTACTGATTCCAGCTTTGACGGCTAGACTCTACTCAACGGGAGCAGTAAGTTGAACCTCGAACTTATGGCACTCTGTGAAAGTTTGGAGAACTAGAGCTCAGTTGTTGGGCACGCGACCACTGTCCATCCAGCACTATGGACGGCACTGCTTACATCTGGCTCTGATTAGTCCACGGCTGTGTTCAGCCGAATGACCTCTGCGGGGAACACTCAGAATGAGGTTCTGAGTTATTGCAACACAGGAGCGTTTCACTGCTTTCAAGGCTTCTTAGGAAGAATTCTGGAATCTTGCTGCCGGCGGGCCTCAAGCGGTTCCGGGTGAACATCTCCTTGTAAATCCCCCGTGGTTTCTTCCACACCCGTGAAGTTTGTCCAGGGTGCGCAGTTTGCATTGCTGCACAATTGTGCCTGCATAGCTCTGCCTTGGTTGCAAACATTCAGGCGTGGCAGCCAGATAGCCTGGTCCCCGTAGTACACTGCCAGCTCACTGGGTATATCTGCTTCCCGTTCTTCTAACCTGAGTGCTACTGATTCCAGCTTTGACGGCTACACTCTACTCAACCGGAGCAGTAAGTTGAACCTCTACTTATGGCACTCTGTGAAAGTTTGGAGAACTAGAGCTCAGTCCTTTGGCACGCGACCTCTCTCCATCCAGCACTATGGACCGCACTGCCTACATCTGGCTCTAATAAGTCCACGGTTGTGTTCAGCCGAATGACCTCTGCCTGGAACACTCAGAATGAGGTTCTGAGTTATTGCAACATAGGAGCGATTCACTGCTTTCAAGACTTCTTAGGAAGAATTCCAGAATCTTGCTGCCGACAGGCCTCCAGCTGTTGCGTGTGAATATCTAGTTGTAAGTCCCCCCTGGAATCTTCTACACTCGTGAAGTTTGGCAGGGGTACGCAGTTTGCATTGCGGCACAATTGCGCCTGCATAGCTCTGGCGCGGTTGCAAACATTCAGGCGTGGCAGCCATATAGGCTGGTCCCCGTAGGACACTGCCAGCGGACTGGGTATACCTGCTTCTCGTTTTCCTCACCTGAGTGCGACTGATTCCAGCTTTGATGGCTACACTCTACTCAACCGGAGCAGTAAGTTGAACCTCTACTTATGGCAATCTGTGAAAGTTTGAAGAACTAGAGCTCAGTCCTTTGGTACGGGACCACGCTCCATCCAGCACTATGGACCTTACTGCCTACATCTGGCTTTAATTAGTCCACGGTTGTGTTCAGCCGAATGACCTCTGCCGGGAACACTCAAATTTAGGTTCTGAGTTATTGCAACATAGGAGCGTTTCACTGCTTTCACGGCTTCTTAGGAAGAATTCCGGAATCTGTCTGCCCGCAGGCCTCCGACTATTCCGGGTGAATATCTCCTTGTAAGTCCCGTGTGGTTTCTTCTACACCCGTAAAGCTTGGCCATGGTACGCAGTTTGCATTGCTGCACAATTGCGCCTGCATAGCTCTTCCCCAGTTGCAAACATTCAGGCGTGGCAGCCAGAAAGGCTGGTCCCCGTAGGACAATGCCAGCGGACTCGGTATATCTGCTTCCCGTTCTTCTCACCTGAGTGCTACTGATTCCAGCTTTGACAGCTACACTGTACTCAACCGGAGCAGTAAGTTGAAGCTCTACTTATGGCACTATGTGAAAGTTTGGAGAAGTAGAGCTAAGTTGTTTTACAAGCAACCAATTTCCATCCAACACTATGGACGGCACTGCCTACATCTGGCTCTAGTTAGTCAACGGTTGTTTTCACCCGAATGACCTCTGCCAGGAATACTCAGAATGAGGTTCTGAGTTATTGCAACATAGGAGCGTTTCACTGCTTTCAAGGCTTCTTAGGAAGAATTCCAGAATGTGGCTGCCACCAGCCCTCCGGCTGTTCAGGATGAACATCTTGTAAATCCCCCGTGGTTTCTTCTACACCCGTGAAGTTTGCCCAGGGTATGCAGTTTGCATTGCTACACAATTGCCCCTGGATAGCTCTGCCGCGGTTGCAAACATTCAGGCGTGGCAGCCAGATAGGCTGGTCCCCGTAGGACACAGCCAGTGCAATGGGTATATCTGCTTCCCGTTCTTCTCACCTGCGTGCTCTGATTCCAGCTTTGACGGCTACACTCTACTCAACCGGAGCAGTAGGGTTGACCCTCTACTTATGGCACTCTGTGAAAGTTTGGAGAACTAGAGCTCAGTTGTTCGGAACGCGACTGCTCTCCAACCAGCACTATGGACGGCACTGTGTACATCTGGCTCTAATTAGTCCACGGTTGTGTTCAGCTGAAAGACCTCTGCCGGGAACACTCATAATGAGGTTCTGAGTTATTGCAACATAGGAGCGTTTCAGTGCTTTCAAGGCTTCTTAGGAAAAATTCGGGAATCTTGCTGACTTCAGGTCTCAGGCTGTTCCGGGTGAACATCTCCTTGTAAATCCCCCGTGGTTTCTTTTACACCCGAGAAGTTTGGCCAGGGTATGCAGTTTGCATTGCTACACAATTGCGCCTGCATAGCTCTGCCGCGGTTGCAAACATTCAGGCGTCGCAGCCAGATAGGCTGGTCCCCGTAGGACACTGCCAGCGGAATGGGTATATCTGCTTCCCCTTCTTCTCACCTGCGTGCTACTGATTCCAGCTTTGACGGCTACACTCTACTCAACCGGAGCAATAAGTTGAACCTCTACTTATGGCACTCTGTGAAAGTTTGGAGAACTAGAGCTCAGTTGTTTTGCAGGAGACCACTGTCCATCCAGCACTATGGACGGCACTGCCTACGTCTGCTTCTAATTAGTCCACGGTTGTGTTCAGCTGAATGAGCTCTGCCGGGAGCACTCAGAATGAGGTTCTGAGTTATTGCAACATAGGAGCCTTTCACTGCTTTCAAGGCTTCTTGGGAAGAATTCCGGAATCTTGCTGCCGGCAGGCCTCCAGTTCTTCCGGGTGAACATCTCCTTCTAAATCACGCGTGGTTTCTTGTAGACCCCTGAAGTTTGGCCAGTGTAAGCAGTATGCATTGCAGCACAAGTGAGCCTGCATAGCTCTGCCACGGTTGCAAACATTCAGGCGTGGCAGCCACATAGGCTGGACCCTGAAGGACACTTCCAGCGGAGTGGGTATATCTGCTTCCCTTTCTTCTCACCTGAGTGCTACTGATTCTAGCTTTCACGGCTACACTCTCCTCATCCAGAGCAGTAAGTTGAACCTCTACTTACGGCACTCTGTGAAAGTTTGGAGAACTAGAGCTCATTTGTTTGACACGCGACCACTGTCCATCCAGCACTATGGACGGCACTACCTACATCTGGCTCTAATTAGTCCACGGTTTTGTTCAGCCCAATGACCTCTGCCGGGAACACTCAGAATGAGGTTCTGAGTTATTGCAACATAGGAGTGTTTCATTGCTTCCAAGGCTTCTTAGGCAGAATTCCGGAATCTTGCTGCCGGCAGGCCTCTAGCTTTTCTGGGAGAACATCTACTTATAAATCCCCCGTGGTTTCTTGTACACCGCTGAAGTTTGGCCAGGGTATGCAGTTTGAATTGCTGCACAATTGCGCCTGCGTAGCTCTGCCGCCCTTGCAAACATTCAGGCGTGGCAGCCAGATAGGCTGGTCCCCTTAGGACACTGCCAGCTAACTGGGTATATCTGCTTCCCGTTCTTCTCATCTGAGTGCTACTGATTCCAGCTTTGCCGGCTACACTCCCCTCAACCAGAGCAGTAAGTGGAACCTCTACTTATGGCACTCTGTGAAAGTTTGGAGAACTAGAGCTCAGGTGATTGGCATGCGACCACTCTACATCCAGCACTATGGACGGCACTGCCTACATCTGGCTATAATTAGTCCACGGTTGTGTTCAGCGGAATGACGTCTGCCGGGACCACTCAGAATGAGGTTCTGGGTTATTGCAACATAGGAGCGTTTCACTGCTATCAAATCTTCTTAGCAAGAATTCTGAAATTTGATTGCCGGCAGGCCTCCGGCTGTTCTGGGTGTACATCTCCTTGTAAATCCCCCGTGGTTTCTTCTACACCCTTGAAGTTTGGCCACGGTACGCATTTTGCATTGCTGCACAATTGCGCCTGCATAGCTCTGCCCTGGGTGCAAACATTCAGGCGTGGCAGCCAGATAGGCTGGTCTGCGTAGGACACTGCCAACTGACTGGGTATATCTACTCCCCGTTCCACTCACCTGAGTGCTACTGATTCCAGCTTTGACGGCTACACTCTACTCAACCGGAGCAGTAAGTTGAACCTCTACTTATTGCACTCTGTGAAAGTTTGGAGAACTAGAGCTCATTGTTTGGTACTTGACCACTGTCCATCCAGCACTATGGACAGCACTGCCTACATCTGGCTCTAACTAGTCCACGGTTGTGTTCAGCCGAATGATCTCTGCCTGGAACACTCAGAATGAGGTTCTGAGTTATTGGAACATAGGAGCGTTTCACTGCTTTCAAGGATTGTTAGGAAGAATTCCAGAAACTTGCTGCCGGCAGGCCTCCGGCTTTTCCTGGTGAACATCTCCTTGTAAATCCCCCGTGTTTTCTTGCATAACCGTGAAGTTTGGCCAGGGTACGCAGTTTGCATTGCTGTACAATTGCGGCTGCAAATCTCTGCCGTGGTTGCAAATATTCTGGCGTGGCAGCCAGATAGTCTGGTCTAGGTAGGACACTGCCAGGGGACTGGATAAATCTGCTACATGTTCTTCTAACCTGAGTACTACTGATTCCAGCTTTGAAGGCTCCACTGTACTCAGTTGGAGCAGTAAGTTGAACCTCTACTTGTGCCACTCTGTGAAAGTTTGGAGAACTAGAGCTCAGGTGTTTGGCAGGGGACCACGGTCCATCGAGCACTATGGACGGCACTGCCTACATCTGGCTCTAATTAGTCCACGGTTGTGTTCAGCCGAATGACCTCTGCTGGGAACACTGAGAATGAGGTTCTGAGTTATTGCAACTTAGTAGTGTTTCACTGCTTTCAATGCTTCTTAGGAAGAATTCCGGAATCTTGTTGCCGGCAGGCCTCCGGCTGTTCCGCGTCAACATCTTGTAAATCCCCCGTGGTTTCTTCTTCACCCGTGAAGTTTTTCCAGGTATGTAGTTTGCATTGCTGCACAATTGCGTCTGCATAGCTCTGCCGCAGTTGCAAATATTCAGGCGTGGCAGCCAGATAGGCTGGTCCCTGTAGGACACTGCCAGCGGACTGGGTATATCTGCTTCCCGTTATTCTCACCTGAGTGCTACTGATTCCAGCTTTGACGGCTACACTCTACTCTACCGGAGCAGTAAGTTCAACCTCTACTTATTTCACTCTGTGAAAATTTGTTGAACTAGAGCTCAGTTGTTTGGCACGGGACCACTGTCCATCAATCACTATGGACGGCACTGCCTACATCTGGCTCTAATTAGTCCACGGTTGTGTTCAGCCGAATGACCTCTGCCGGGAACACTCAGAATGAGGTTCTGAGTTATTGCAACATAGAAGCGTTTCACTTCTTCCAAGGCTTCTTAGGAAGCATTTCGGAATCTTGCTGCCGGCAGGCCTCCGGCTGTTCCGGTGAACATCTGCTTTCAAATCCTCCGTTGTTTCTTGTACACCCGTGAAGTTTGGCCAGGGTACGCAGTGTGCACTGCTGCACAATTGTGCCTGCATAGCTCTGCCGCGGTTCCAAACATTCAGGCGTGGCAGCCAGATAGGCTGGGCCCCTTAGGACACTGCCAGCGGACTGGGTATATTAGCTTTCCGTTCTTCTCACCTGAGTGCTACTGATTCCAGCTTTGACGGCTACACTCTACTCAACGGGAAGAGTAAGTTGAACCTCTACTTATGGCACTGTATGAATGTTTGGAGAACTAGAGCTCAGTTGTTTGGCATGGGACCACTGTCCATCCAACACTATGGACGGTACTGCCTACATCTGGCTATAATTAGTCCACGGTTGTGGTCAGCCGAATGACCCCTGCCAGGAACACTCAGAATGAGGGTCTGAGTTATTGCAACATAGGAGCGTTTCACTGCTTTCAAGGCTTCTTAGGAAGAATTCCGGAATCTTGTTGCCGGCAGATTTCCGGCTGTTCCGGGTGAACATCTCCTTGTAAATTCCCCGTGGTTTCTTCTTCACCAGTGAAGTTTGGCCAGGTACGTATTTAGCATTGCTGCACAATTGCGCCTGCATAGCTCTGCCACAGTTACAAATATTCAGGCGTATCAGCCAGATAGGCTGGTCACCATAGGACACTGCCAGCTGACTGGGTATATCTGCTTCCCGTTCTTCCCACCTGAGTGCTACTGATTCCAGCTTTGACTGCTACACTCTACTCAACGGGAGCAGTAAGTTGAACCTCTACTTATGGCACTCTGTGAAAGTTTGGAGAACTAGAGCTCAGTTGTTTGGCACGCGACCACTGTCCATCCAGCACTGTGGACGGCACTGCCTACATCTGGCTCTAATTAGTCTACGGTTGTGTTCAGCCGAATGACCTCTGCCGGGAACACTCAGAATGAGGTTTTGAGTTATTGCAACATAGGAGCGTTTCACTGCTTTCAAGGCTTCTTAGGACCAATTGCGGAATCTGGCTGCCGGCAGGCCTCCGGCTGTTCCGGGTGAACATCTCCTTGTAAATCTCCCGTGGTTTCTTGTACACCGGTGAAGTTTGGCCAGGGTGTGCAGTTTGCATTGCTGCACAATTGCCCCTGGATAGCTCTGCCGCGGTTGCAAACATTCAGGCGTGGCAGCCAGATAGGCTGGTCCCCGTAGGACACTGCCAGTGGACTCCGTATATCTGCTTCCCGTTCTTCTCACCTGAGTGCTACTGATTCCAGCTTTGACGGCTACACTCTACTCAACTGGACCAGTAAGTTGAACCTCTACTTATGGCACTCTGTGAAAGTTTGGATAACTACAGCTCAATTGTTCAGCACGGGACGGCTCTCCATCCAGCACTATGGACGGCACTGTGTACAACTGGCTCTAATTAGTCCACGGTTGTGTTCAGCCGAATGACCTCTGCCGGGTACACTCTGAATGAGGTTCTGAGTTCTTGCAGCATAGGATTGTTTCACTGCTTTCAAGACTTCTTAGGAAGAATTCTGTAATCTTGCTGGCGGCAGGCCTCCAGCTGTTCCAGGTGAACATCTCCTGGTTAATGCCCCGTGGTTTCTTGTACACCCGGGAATTTGGCCATTGTACGCAGTTTGCATTGCTGCACAATCGCTCCTGCATAGCTCAGCCTGGGTTGCAAACATTCAGGCGTGGGAGCCAGATAGGCTGGACTCGTAGGACACTGCCAGCGGACTGGGTATATCTGCTTCCCGTTCTTCTCACCTGAGTGCTACTGATTCCAGCTTTGACCGCTACACTCTACTCAACCGGAGCAGTAAGGTGAACCTCTACTTATGGCACCCTGTGAAAGTTTGGAGAACTACAGCTCAGTTGTTAAGCACGCTACCAATGTCCATGCAGCACTATGGACGGCACGGCCTACACCCTGCTCTAATTAGTCCACTGTTATGTTCAGCCTAATGAACTCTGCCGCTCCGGAGTTATTGCAACATAATAGCGTTTTACTGCTTTCAAGGCTTCTTAGGAAGAATTCGTGAATATGGCTGCCGGCAGGCCTCCGGTTGTTCCGGGTGAACATCTCCTTGTAAATCCCCCGTGGTTTCTCCTTCACCCATGAAGTTTGGCCAGGTATGTAGTTTGCATTGTTGCACAATTGCACCTGGAAAGCTCTGCCGTAGTTGCAAGTATTCAGGCATGGCAGCCAGATAGGTTTTCCAGTTAGGACACTGCCAGCGGACTTGGTATATCTGTTTCCTGTTCTTATAACCTGAGTAATACTTATTCCAGCTTTGAAGGCTACACTCTACTCAGCTGGAGCAGTAAGTATAACCTCTACTTGTGACACTCTGTGAAAGTTTAGAGAACTGGAGCTCAGTTGTTTGGCATGGGACCACTGTCCATCGAGCATTATGGACGGCCCTGCCTACATCTGGCTCTAATGATTCCACGGTTGTGTTCAGCCGAATGACCTCTGCCGGGAACACTCAGAATGAGGTTCTGAGTTATTGCAACATAGGAGCGTTTCACTGCTTTCAAGGCTTCTTTGGAAGAATTCCGGAATCTTGCTGCCGGCAGACCTCTGGGTGTTCCGGGGGAATATCTCCTTGTAAATCCCCCGTGGTTTCTTGGACTCCCGTGAAGTTTGTCCAAGGTACGCAGTCTGAATTGCTGCACAATTGCACCTTCATAGCCCTGCCGCGGTTGCAAACATTCAGGCATGGCATCCAAATAGACTTGTCTCCGTAGGACACTGACAGCTGACTGGGTATATCTGCTTCCCATTCTTCTCACCTGAGTATTACTGATTCCAGCTTTGACGGCTAGACTCTACTCAACCGGAGCAGTAAGTTGAACCTCTACTTATGGCACTCTGTCAAAGTTTGGAAAACTAGAGCTCAGTTGTTTGGCACGCGAACACTGTCCATCCAGCACTATGGACGGCACTGCATACATCTGGCTCTGATTAGTCCACGGTTGTGTTCAGCCGAATGACCTCTGCCGGGAACACTCAGAATGAGGTTCTGAGTTATTACAACATAGGAGCGTTTCACTGCTTTCAAGGCTTCTTAGGAAGAATTCCGGAATCTTGCTGCAGGCAGGCCTCCAGCTGTTCCGGGTGAACATCTCCTTGTAAATCCCCCGTGGTTTCTTCTACACCCGTGAAGTTTGCTGAGGGTACGCAGTTTGCATTGCTGCACAATTGCGCCTGCAAAGCTCTGCCGTGGTTGCAAACATTCAGGCGTGGCAGCCAGATAGGCTGGTCCCTGTAAGACACTGCCAGCGGACTGGGTATATCTGCTTCCCGTTCTTCTCGCCTGAGTGCTACTGATTCCATCTTTGACGGCTACACTCTACTCAAGCGGAGCAGTAAGTTGAACCTCTACTTATGGCACTCTTTGAAAGTTTGGAGAACTAGAGCTCAGTTGTTTGGCACGGGAATACTGTCCATCCAGCACTATGGACGGCACTGCCTACATGTGGCTCTAATTAGTCCACGGTTGTGTTCAGCTGAATGACCTCTGCCGGGAACACTCAGAATGAGGTTCTGATTTATTGCAACATGGGAGGGTTTCACGGCTTTCAAGGCCTCTTAGGAAGATTTCCGGAATCTTGCTGCCCGCAGGTCTCCGGCTGTTCCGGGTGAACATTTCTTTGTAAATCCCAAGTGGTTTCATGTACACCCGGGAAGTTTGGCCAGGGTACGCAGTTTGCATTGCTGCACTATTGCGCCTGCATAACTTTGACCCGGTTGCAAACAATCAGGCGTGGAACCCAGATAGGCTTCTCCCCGTAGGACACTGCCAGCGGACTGGGTATATCTGCTTCCCGTTCTTCTCGCCTGAGTGCTACTGATTCCAGCTTTGACGGCTACACTCTACTCAAGCGGAGCAGTAAGTTGAACCTCTACTTATGGCACTCTGTGAAAGTTGGAGAACTACAACTCAGTTGTTTGGCACGCGGCCACAGTCCATCAAGCACTATGGAGGGCACTGCCTACAACTGGCTCTAATTAGTCCACGGTTGAGTTCAGCCGAATGACTTCTGACGGCGACACTCAGAATGACCTTCTGAGTTATTGCAACATAGGAGTGATTCACTGCTTTCAAGGCTTCTTAGGAAGAATTTCGGAATTTTGCTGCCAGCAGGCCTCCAGCTCTTTCGGGGGAACATCTTTGTAAATCCCCCTTGGTTTCTTGTACACCCGTGAAGTTTGGCCAGGGTACGCAATTTGTCTTTCTACACAATTCCACCTGCATAGTTCTGCCGAGGTTGCAAACATTCAGGTGTGGCAGCCAGATAGGCTTGGCCCCGAAGTACACTGCCAGCGGACTGGGTTTATCTGCTTCTCCTTTTTCTCACCTGAGTGCTACTGATTCCAGCTTTGACGGCTACACTCTACTCAACCGGAGCAGTAAGTTGACCCTTTACTTATATCACCCTGTGAATGTTTGGAGGAGTAGAGCTCAGTTCTTTGGCAAGCGACCACTGTCCATCTAGCACTATGGACGGCACTGCCTAGATCTGGCTCTAATTAGTCCACGGTTGTGGTCAGCCGAATGACCTCTGCCGGGAACACTCAGAATGAGGTTATGAGTTATTGCAACCTAGGAGCTTTTCACTGCTTCCAAGGCTTCTTAGAAGAATTCCGGAATCTTGATGCCGGTTGGCCTCCGGCTGTTCCGGGTGAACATCACCTTGTAAATCCCCCGTGATTTCCCCTACACCCGTGAAGTTTTGCCAGGGTGCGCAGTTTGCATTGCTGCACAATTGCGCCTGCATAGATCTGCCGTGGTCGCAAACATTCAGGCGTGGCAGCCAGATAGGCTGGTTCCGGTAGGACAGTGCCAGTGGACTGGGTATATCTGCTTCCCGCTCTTCTCACCTGAGTGGTACTGATTCCAGCTTTGACGGCTACACTCTACTCA
This sequence comes from Dipodomys spectabilis, assembly GCF_019054845.1. Taxonomy (NCBI): domain Eukaryota; kingdom Metazoa; phylum Chordata; class Mammalia; order Rodentia; family Heteromyidae; genus Dipodomys; species Dipodomys spectabilis. The sequence goes on from NW_024870985.1 coordinate 2,432,941, forward strand.
ACCGGAGCAGTAAGTTGAATCTCTACTTATGGCACTCTGTGAAAGTTTGGAGAACTAGAGCTCAGTTGTTTGGCACGCGACCACTGTCCATCCAGCACTATGCACGTTACTGCCTACATCTTTCTCTAATTAGTCCACGGTTGTGTTCAGCCGAATGACCTCTGCCGGGAGCACTCAGAATGAGGTTCTGAGGTATTGCAACATAGGAGCGTTTCACTGCTTTCAAGGCTTCTTAGGAAGAATTCCGGAATCTTGCTGCCTGCAGGCCTCCGGCGGTTCCGGGTGAACATCTCCTTGTAAATCCCCCGTGGTTTCTTCTACACCCGTGAAGTTTGGCCAGGGTACACAGTTTGCATTGCTGCACAATTGGGCCTGCATAGCTCTGCCGCAATTGCAAACATTCAGGCGTGGCAGCCAGATAGGCTGGTCCCTGTTGGACATTGCCAGCGGACTGGGTATATTTGCTTCCCATTTTTCTCACTTAAGTGCTACTGATTCCAGCTTTGACCGCTACACTCTACTCAACCGGAGCAGTAAGTTGAACCTCTACTTATGGCACTCTGTGAAAGTTTGGAGAACTAGAGCTCAGCTCTTTCCCACGTGACCAATGTCCATCCAGCACTATGGACGGAACTTCCTACATCTGGCGATAATTAGTCCACGGTTGTGTTCAGCCGAATGACCTCTGCCGGGAACACTCTGAATGTGGTTCTGAGTTATTGCAACATAGGAGTTTTTCACTGCTTCCAAGGCTTCTTTCGAAGAATTCCGGAATCTGGCTGCTGGCAGGCCTCCGGCTGTTCCGGGTGAACATCTCCTTGTAAATCCCCCGTGGTTTCTTCTACACCCGTGAAGTTTGGTCATTGTACGCAGTTTGCATTGCTGCACAATTGCGCCTGCATAGCTCTGCCGTGTTTGCAAATATTCAGGCGTGGCAGCCAGATAGGCTGCTCCACGTAGGGCATTGCCAATGGACTGGGTGAATCTGCTTCCCGTTCTTCTCACCTGAGTGCTACTGTTTCCAGCTTTGACTACTACACTCTACTCAACCGGAGCAGTAAGTTGAACCTCTACTTATGATACTCTCTGAAAGTTTGGAGAACCCGAGCTCAGTTGTTTGGCACGCGACCACTGTCCATCCAGCACTATGGACGGCACTGCCTACATCTGGCTCTAATTAGTCCACGGTTGTGTTCATCCGAATGACCTCTGCCGGGAACACTCAGAATGAGGTTCTGAGTTACTGTAACATAGGAGCGTTTCACTGCTTTCAAGGCTTCTTAGGAAGAATTCCGGAATCTTGCTTCCGGCAGGACTCCGGCTGTTCCAGGTGAATATCTCCGTGTAAATCCCCCGTGGTTTCTTGAACACCCGTGAAGTTTGGACAGGTTATGCAGTTTGCATTGCTGCACAATTGCGCCTGCATAGCTCTGCCATGGTTGCAAATATTCAGGCGTGACAGCCAGATAGCCTGGTCCCCGTAGGACACTGCCAGGGGACTGGGTATATCTGCTTCCAGTTCTTCTCACCTGAGTGCTACTGATTCCAGCTTTGACGACTACACTCAACTCAACCGGAGCAGTAAGTTGAACCTCTACTTATGGCACTCTGTGAAAGTATGGATAACTAGAGCTCAGTTATTTTGCATGCGACGACACTCCATCCAGCACTATGGACGGCACTGCCTACATATGACTCTAATTAGTCTACGGTTGTGTTCAGCCGAATGACCTCTTCTGGGAACACTGAGAATGAGGTTCTGAGTTATTGCAACTTAAGCACGTTTCACTGCTTTCAAGGCTTCTTACCAATAATTCCGGAATCTGTCTGCCGGCAGGCCTCTTGCTGTTCCGCGTGAACATCTCCTTGTAAATGACCCGTGGTTTCTCGTACACCCGTGAAGTTTGGCCAGTGTATGCAGTTTGCATTGCTGCACAATTGCGCCTGCATAGCTCTGCAGCGGTTGCAAACATTCAGGCGTGGCAGCCAGATAGGATGGTCCCTGAGGGACACTGCCAGCGGACTGGATATATCTGCTTCCCGTTCTTCTCACCTGAGTGCTACTGATTCCAGCTTTGACGGCTACACTCTACTCAACCGGAGCAGTAAGTTGAATCTCTACTTATGGCCCTCTGTGAAAGTTTGGAGAACTAGAGCTCAGTTGTTTGGTACGCGACCACTGTCCATCCAGCACTATGCACGTTACTGCCTACATCTTTCTCTAATTAGTCCACGGTTGTGTTCAGCCGAATGACCTCTGCCGGGAACACTCAGAATGAGGTTCTGAGGTATTGCAACATAGGAGCGTTTCACTGCTTTCAAGGCTTCTTAGGAAGAATTCCGGAATCTTGCTGCCTGCAGGCCTCCGGCGGTTCCGGGTGAACATCTCCTTGTAAATCCCCCGTGGTTTCTTCTACACCCGTGAAGTTTGGCCAGGGTACACAGTTTGCATTGCTGCACAATTGGGCCTGCATAGCTCTGCCGCAATTGCAAACATTCAGGCGTGGCAGCCAGATAGGCTGGTCCCTGTTGGACATTGCCAGCGGACTGGGTATATTTGCTTCCCATTTTTCTCACTTAAGTGCTACTGATTCCAGCTTTGACCGCTACACTCTACTCAACCGGAGCAGTAAGTTGAACCTCTACTTATGGCACTCTGTGAAAGTTTGGAGAACTAGAGCTCAGCTCTTTCCCACGTGACCAATGTCCATCCAGCACTATGGACGGAACTTCCTACATCTGGCGATAATTAGTCCACGGTTGTGTTCAGCCGAATGACCTCTGCCGGGAACACTCTGAATGTGGTTCTGAGTTATTGCAACATAGGAGTTTTTCACTGCTTCCAAGGCTTCTTTCGAAGAATTCCGGAATCTGGCTGCTGGCAGGCCTCCGGCTGTTCCGAGTGAACATCTCCTTGTAAATCCCCCGTGGTTTCTTCTACACCCGTGAAGTTTGGTCATTGTACGCAGTTTGCATTGCTGCACAATTGCGCCTGCATAGCTCTGCCGTGTTTGCAAATATTCAGGCGTGGCAGCCAGATAGGCTGCTCCACGTAGGGCATTGCCAATGGACTGGGTGAATCTGCTTCCCGTTCTTCTCACCTGAGTGCTACTGTTTCCAGCTTTGACTACTACACTCTACTCAACCGGAGCAGTAAGTTGAACCTCTACTTATGATACTCTCTGAAAGTTTGGAGAACCCGAGCTCAGTTGTTTGGCACGCGACCACTGTCCATCCAGCACTATGGACGGCACTGCCTACATCTGGCTCTAATTAGTCCACGGTTGTGTTCATCCGAATGACCTCTGCCGGGAACACTCAGAATGAGGTTCTGAGTTACTGTAACATAGGAGCGTTTCACTGCTTTCAAGGCTTCTTAGGAAGAATTCCGGAATCTTGCTTCCGGCAGGACTCCGGCTGTTCCAGGTGAATATCTCCGTGTAAATCCCCCGTGGTTTCTTGAACACCCGTGAAGTTTGGACAGGTTATGCAGTTTGCATTGCTGCACAATTGCGCCTGCATAGCTCTGCCATGGTTGCAAATATTCAGGCGTGACAGCCAGATAGCCTGGTCCCCGTAGGACACTGCCAGGGGACTGGGTATATCTGCTTCCAGTTCTTCTCACCTGAGTGCTACTGATTCCAGCTTTGACGACTACACTCAACTCAACCGGAGCAGTAAGTTGAACCTCTACTTATGGCACTCTGTGAAAGTATGGATAACTAGAGCTCAGTTATTTTGCATGCGACGACACTCCATCCAGCACTATGGACGGCACTGCCTACATATGACTCTAATTAGTCTACGGTTGTGTTCAGCCGAATGACCTCTTCTGGGAACACTGAGAATGAGGTTCTGAGTTATTGCAACTTAAGCACGTTTCACTGCTTTCAAGGCTTCTTACCAATAATTCCGGAATCTGTCTGCCGGCAGGCCTCTTGCTGTTCCGCGTGAACATCTCCTTGTAAATGACCCGTGGTTTCTCGTACACCCGTGAAGTTTGGCCAGTGTATGCAGTTTGCATTGCTGCACAATTGCGCCTGCATAGCTCTGCAGCGGTTGCAAACATTCAGGCGTGGCAGCCAGATAGGATGGTCCCTGAGGGACACTGCCAGCGGACTGGATATATCTGCTTCCCGTTCTTCTCACCTGAGTGCTACTGATTCCAGCTTTGACGGCTACACTCTACTCAACCGGAGCAGTAAGTTGAATCTCTACTTATGGCCCTCTGTGAAAGTTTGGAGAACTAGAGCTCAGTTGTTTGGTACGCGACCACTGTCCATCCAGCACTATGGACGACACTGCGTACATCTTTCTCTAATTATTCCACGGTTGTGTTCAGCCGAATGACCTCTGCCGTGAATACTCAGAATGAGATTCTGAGTTATTGCAATATAGGAGCGTTTCACTGCTTTCAAGGCTTCTGAGGAAGAATTCCGGAACCTTGCTGCCGGCAGGCCTCTGGCTGTTCTGGGTGAACATCTCCTTGTAAATCCCCCGCGGTTTCTTGTACACTCGTGAAGTTTGGCCAGGGCATGCAGTTTGCATTGCTGCACAATTGCGCCTGCATAGCTCTGCCGTGGTTGCAAACATTCAGGCATGGCAGCCAGATAGGCTGGTCCCCGTAGGACACTGCCAGCGGACTGGGTATATCTACTTCCCGTTTTTCTCACTGAAGTGCTACTGATTCTAGCTTTGACAGCTACACTCTACTCAACCGGAGCAGTAAGTTGAACCTCTACTTATGGCACTCTGTGAAAGTTTGGAGAACTAGAGCTCAGTTGTTTAGCTCGGGACCACTCTCCATCAAGCACTATGGAGGACACTTCATACATCTTTCTCTAATTAGTCAACGGTTTTGTTCAGCCGAATGACCTCTGCCGTGATTACTCAGAATGAGGTTCTGAGTTATTGCAACATAGGAGCATTTCACTGCTTTCAAGGCTTCTTAGGAAGAATTCCGGAATCTGTCTGCCGGCAGGACTCCGACTATTCCGGGTGAACATCTCCTTGTAAATCCCCCATGGTTTCTTCTACACTCGTGAAGGTTGGACCGGGTACGAAGTGTGCATTGCTGCACAATTGCGCCTGCATAGCTCTGCTGTGGTTGCAAACATTCAGGCATGGAAGCCAGATAGGCTGTTCCCCGAAGGACACTGCCTGCTGACTGGGTATATCTGCTTCCCGTTATTCTCACCTGAGTGCTACTGATTCCAGCTTTGACGGCTACACTCTACTCAACCAGAGTAATAAGTTGAACCTCTACTTATGGCACTCTGTGAAAGTTTGTAGAACTAGAGCTCAGTTGTTTGGCTCGCGACCACTGTCCATCCAGTGATATGGACGGCACTGACTACATCTGGCTCTAATTAGTCCACGGTTGTGTTCAGCCGAATGACCTCTGCTGGACACACTCAGAATGAGGTTCTGAGTTATTGCAACATAGGAGCGTTTCACTGCTTTCAAGGCCTCTTAGGGAGAATTCTGGAATCTTGCTGCCGGCAGGCTTCCGGCTGTTCCGGGTGAACATCTCCTTGTAAATCCCCCGTGGTTTCTTCTACACCCGGGAAGTTTGGCCAGGGTACCCAGTTTGCATTGCTGCACAATTGCGCCTGCATAACTCTGCCACGGGTGCAAACATTCAGGCCTGGCAGCAAGATAGGCTGGTCCAGGTAGTACACTTCCAGGGGACTGGGTATATCTGCTTCCCGTTCTTCTCACCTGAGTTCAACTGATTCCAGCTTTGAAGGCTACAATCTACTCAGCCAGAACAGTAAGTTGAACCTCTACTTATGGCACTCTGTGAAAATTTCGAGAACTAGAGCACAGTTGTTTACCACGGGACCACTGTCCATCGAGCACTGTGGAGGACACTGCATACATTTTCTCTAGTTAGTCCACGGTTTTGTTCAGCCGAATGACCTCTGCCTTGAATACTCACAATGAGGTTCTGAGTTATTGCAACATAGGAGCATTTCACTGCTTTCAAGGCTTCTTAGGAAGAATTCCGGAATCTGTCTGCCGGCAGGCCTCCGACTATTCCGGGTGAACATCTCCTTGTAAATCCCCCGTGGTTTCTTCTACACTCGTGAAATTTGGCCAGGGTACGAAATGTGCATTGCTGCACAATTGCGCCTGCATAGCTCTGCCGCGGTTTCAAACATTCACGAGTGGTAGCCAGATAGGCTGGTTCCCCTAGGATGCTGCCAGCGGACTCATTATATCTGCTTCCTGTTCTTGTCACCTGAGTGCTGCTGATTCCAGATTTGACGGTTAAACACTAAACAACCGGAGCAGTAAGTTGAACCTCTACTTATGCCACTCTGGGAAAGTTTGGAGAACTAGAGCTCAGTTGTTTGGCACGCACCACTGTCCATCCAGCACTATGGACGGCACTGCATACATCTGGCTCTAATTAGTCCACGGTTGTGTTCAGCAGAATGACCTCTGCCGGGATCACTCAGAAGGAGGTTCGGAGTTACTGCAACATGGGAGCGTTTCACTGCTTTCAAGGCTTCTTAGGAAGAATTCCGGAATTTGCTGGCGGCCGCATCCGGCTCTTCCGGGTGAACATCTCCTTGTAAATCCCCCGTGGTTTCGTGTACTCCTGTGAAGTTTGGCCAGGGTACGCAGTTTGTATTGCTGCACAATTGTGCCTGCATAGCTTTGTGGCGGTTGCAAACATTCAGGCGTGGCAGCCAGATAGGCGGGCCCCGTAGGACACTGCCAGTGAACTGGGTATATCTGCTTCCCGTTCTTCTCACCTGATTGCTACTGATTCCAGCTGTCACGGCTGCACTCTACTCGACAGGAGCTGTAAGTTGAACCTCTACTTATGGCACTCTGTGAAAGTTTGGAGAACTAGGGCTCAGTTGTTTGGCACACGACCACTGTCCATCCAGCACTATTGTCGGCACTGCCTACATCTGGCTCTAATTAATCCACGATTGTGTTCAGCCGAATGACCTCTCCTGGGAACACTCAGAATGAGGTTCTGAGTTATTGCAACATAGGAGCGTTTCACTGCTTTCAAGGCTTTTTAGGAAGAATTCCGGAATCTTGCTGCCGGCAGGCCTCCAGCCGTTTCGGGTGAACATCTCCTTGTAAATCACCCGTGGTATCTGTACACCCATGAAGTTTGGCCAGGGTACACAGTTTGCACTGCTGCACAATTGGGCCTGCATAGCTCTCCTGTGGTTGCAAACATTGAGGCGTGGCAGCCAGATAGGCTGGTCCCCGTAGGACACTGCCAGCAGAATGGCTATATCTGCTTCCCGTTCTTCTCACCTGAGTGCTACTGATTCCAGCTTTGACCTCTACACTGTACTCAATCGGAGGAGTAAGTTGAACCTCTACTTAGTGCCCTCTGTAAAAGTTTGGAGAACTAGTGCTCAGTTGTTTGGCACGCGACCACTGTCCATCCACCACTATGGACGGCACTGCCTACATCTGGCTCTAATTAGTCCACGGCTGGGTTCACCCGAATGACCTCTGCCGGGAACACTCAGAATGAGGTTCTGAGTTATTGCAACATAGGAGCGGTTCAATGCTTTCAAGGCTTCTTAGGAAGAATTCAAGAATCTTGCTCCCGGTCGGCCTCCGGCTGTTCCAGGTGAACATCTCCTTGTAAATCCCCCGTGGTTTCTTCGACACCCCTGAAGATTGGCCACGGTTTGCAGTTTGCATTGCTGCACAATTGCGCCTGCATAACTCTGACACGGTTGCAAACATTCAGGCATGGCAGCCAGATAGGCTGGTCCCCGTAGGACAATTCCAGCGGACTGGGTATATCTGCTTCCCATTCTTCTCATCTGAGTGCTACTGATTCCTGCTTTGACGGCTAAACTCTACTCAACCGGAGAAGTAAAGTGAACCTCTACTTATGGCACTCTGTGAAAGTTTCGAGAACTAGAGCTCAGTTGTTTGGCACGCGACCACTGTCCATCCAGCACTGTGGACGGCAGTGCCTACATCTGGCTCTAATTAGTTCACGGTTGTGTTCAGCCGAATGACTTCTGCAGGGATCACTCAGAATGAGGTTCTGGGTTATTACAACATAGGAGCGTTTCACTGTTTCAAGGCTTCTTAGGAAGAATTCCGGAATCTTGCTGCCGGCTGGCCTCCGGCTGTTCGGGTTAAACATCTCCTTGTAAATCCCCCGTGGTTTCCTTTACACCCGTGAAGTTTGGCCAGGGTACGTAGTTTGCATTGCTGCACAATTGAGCCTGCATAGCTCTTCCGCGGTTGCAAACATTCAGGCGTGGCAGCCAGATAGGCTGGTCCCCGTAGGACACTGCCAGCGGACTGCGTATATCTGCTTCCCGTTCTTCTCTCCTGAGTTCTACTGATTCCATCTTTGACGGCTACAATCTACTCAACCGGAGCAGTAAGTTGGACCTCTACTTATGGCACTCTGTGAAAGTTTGGAGAACTTGCGCTCAGTTGTTTGGCACGCGACCACTGTCCATCCAGCGATATGGACGGCACTGCCTACATTGGCTCTAATTCGTCCAGCGTTGTGTTTAGCCGAATGACCTCTGCCGGGAACACTCAGAATGAGGTTCTGAGTTATTGCAACATAGGAGCGTTTCACTGCTTTCAAGGATTCTTAGGAAGAATTTCGGAATATTCCTGCCGGCAGGCCTGCTCCAGTTCCGCATGAACATCTCCTTGTAAATCCCCCGTGGTTTTTTCTACAACCGTGAAGTTTGGCCAGGGTACCCAGTTTGCATTACTGCACAATTGCGCCTGCATAGCTCTGCCACGGTTCCAAACATTCAGGCGTGGCTGCAAGATAGGCTAGTCCGCATAGTACAGTGCCAGCCGACTGGGTGTATCTGCTTCCCGTTCTTCTCACCTGAGTGTTACTGATTCCAGCTTTGACGGCTACACTCTACTCATCCGGAGAAGGAAGTTCAACATATACTTATGGCCCTCCGTGAAAGTTTGGAGAACTAGAGCTCAGTTGTTTGGCACGCGACCACTGTCCATCCAACACTCTGGACGCCACTGACTACATTGGCTCTAATTCGTCCAGCGTTGTGTTTAGCCGAATGACCTCTGCCGGGAACACTCAGAATGAGGTTCTGAGTTATTGCAACATAGGTGTGTTTCACTGCTGTCAAGGCTTCTTAGGAAGAATTCCGGAATCTTGCTGCCTGCAGGCCTCCCCCTGTTCCGGGTGAACATCTTGTAAATCCCCCGTGGTTTGTTCTACACCCCTGAAGTTTGGCCAGGGTACGCAGTTTGCATTGCTGCACAATTGCGCCTGCATAGCTCTGCCGCGGTTGCAAATAATCAGGCGTGGCAGCCAGATAGGCTGGTCCCCGTAGGACACTGCCAGTGGACTGGGTATATCTGCTTCCCGTGCTTCTCACCTGAGTGCTACTGATTCCAGCTTTGACGGCTACACTGTACTCAACCGGAGGAGTAAGTTGAATCTCTACTTAGTGCACTCTGTAAAAGTTTGGAGAACTAGTGCTCAGTTGTTTGGCACGCGAACACTGTCCATCCACCACTATGGACGGCACTTCCTACATTTGGTTCTAATTAGTTCACGGTTGTGTTCAGCCAAATGACTTCTGCTGGGATCACTCAGAATGAGGTTCTTGGTTATTACAACATAAGAGCGTTTCACTGCTTTCAAGGCTTCGTAGGAAGAATTCCGGAATCTTGCTGCCGGCTGGTCTCCGGGTGTTCGGGTTAAACATCTCCTTGTAAATCCCCCGTGGATTCCTGTACACCCGTGAAGTTTGGCCAGGGTACACAGTTTGCATTGCTGCACAATTGCGCCTGCATAGCTCTGCCGCGGTTGCAAACATTCAGGCGTGGCAGCAAGATAGGCTGGTCCCCGTAGGACACTGCCAGCCTACTGGGTATATCTGCTTCCCGTTCTTCTCACCTGAGTTCTATTGATTCCATCTTTGACGGCTACAATCTACTCAACCGGAGCAGTAAGTTGACCCTCTACTTTAGCACTCTGAGAAAGTTTGGAGAACTAGAGCTGAGTCCTTTGGCACACGACCACTCTCCATCCAGCACTATGGTCCTAACTGCCTACATCTGGCTCTAATTAGTCCACGGTTGTGTTCAGCCGAATGACCTCTGCCGGGAACACACAGAATGAGGTTCTGAGTTATTGCAACATAGGAGCGTTTCACTGCTTTCAAGGCTTCTTAGGAAGAATTCCGGAATCTTGCGACGGGCACGCCTCAGGCTGTTCCGGGTGAACATCTTCTTGTAAATCCCCCGTGGTTTCTTGTACACCCGTCAAGTTTGTCCAGGGTACGCAGTTTCCATTGCTGCACAATTGCGTCTGCATAGCTCTGCCGCGGTTGCAAACATTCAGGCGTGGCAGCCAGATAGGCTGCTCCCCGTAAGACACTGCCAGCAGACTGGGTATATCTGCTTCCAATTCTTCTCACCTGAGTGCTAGTGATTCCAGCTTTGACGGCTACACTCTACTCAACCGGATCAGTAAGTTGAACCTCTACAGATGGAAGTCTGTGAAACTTTGGAGAACTAGAGCTCAGTTGTTTGGCACGGGACCAGTGTCCATCCAGCACTATGGACGGCACTGCCTACATCCGGCTTTAATTAGTCCACGGTTGTGTTCACCCAAATGACCTCTGCCAGGAACACTCAGAACGAGGTTCTGAGTTATTGCAACACAGGTGTGTTTCACTGCTGTCACGGCTTCTTAGGAAGAATTCTGGAATCTTGCTGCCTGCAGGCCTCAGGCTGTTCCTGGTGAACACCTTGTAAATCCCCCTGGTTTGTTCTACACCCCTGAAGTTTGGCCAGGGTACGCAGTTTGCATTGCTGCACAGTTGTGCCTGCATAGCTCTGCCGTGGTTGCAAATATTCAGGCGTGGCAGCCAGATAGGCTGGTCCCCATAGGACACTGCCAGCGGATTGGGTATATCTGCTTCACGTTCTTCTGACCTGAGTGCTACTGATTCCAGCTTTCACTTCTACACTCTACTCAACCGGAGCAGTAAGTCGATCCTCTACTTTAGCACTCTGAGAAAGTTTGGAGAACTAGAGCTGAGTCCTTTGGTATACGACCACTCTCCATCCAGCACTATGGACCTAACTGCCTACATCTGGCTCTAATTAGTCCACCGTTGTGTTCAGCCAAATGACCTTTGCTGGGAACACTCCGAATGAGGTTCTGAGTTATTGCAACATGGGAGCGTTTCACTGCTTTCAAGGTCTCTTAGGAAGAATTCCGGAATCTTGCTGCCCGCAGGTCTCCGGCTGTTCCGGTTGAACATCTCCTTGTAAATCCCCCGTGGTTTCTTGTACACCCGTGAAGTTTGGCCAGGATACACAGTTTGCATTGCAGCACAATTGTGCCTGGATATCTCTGCCGCGATGCAAACATTCAGGCGTGCCAGCCAGATAGGCTTGTCCCCGGAGAACTCTGCCAGCGGACTGGGTATATCTGCTTCCGGTTCTTCTCACCTGAGAGCTACTGATTCCAGCTTTGACCCCTACACTCTACTCAACGGGAGCAGTAAGTTGAACCTCTACTTATGGCACTCTGTGAAACTTTGGAGAACTAGAGCTCAGTTGTTTGACACGTGACAGCTCTCCATCCAGCCCTATGGACGGCACTGTGTACATCTGGCTCTAATTAGTCCACGGTTGTGTTCAGCCGAATGACCTCTTCCGGGAACACTCAGAATGAGTTTCTGAGTTATTGCAACATAGGAGCTTTTCACTGCTTTCAAGGCTTCTTAGGAAGAATTCTGGAATATTTCTGCTGGCAGGCCTCCGGCTGTTCGGTTGAACATCTCCTTGTAAATCCCCCGTGGTTTATCGTACACCCGTGAAGTTAGGCCAGGGTACGCAGTTTGCATTGCTGCACAATTGCGCCTGCATAGTTCTGCCACAGTTGCAAACATTCAGGCGTGGGAGCCAGATAGGCTGGTCGCCGTAGGACACTGCCAGCGGACTGGGTATATCTGCTTCTCGTTTTTCTCAACTAGTGCTATTGATTCCAGCTCTGACGGCTACACCTACTCAACCCGAGCAGTAAGTTGAACCTCTACTTATGGCACTCTGTGAAACTTTGGAGAACTAGAGCTCAGTTGTTTGGCATGCGACCACTGTCCATTCAGCACTATGGACGGCACTGCCTACATCTGGCTCTAATTAGACCACAGTTGTGTTCAGCCAAATGACCTCTGCCAGGAACACTCAGAATGAGATTCTGAGTTATTGCAACATAGGAGCGTTTCACTGCTTTAAAGGCTTCTTAGGAAGAATTCCGGAGTCTTGCTGCCGGCAGGCCTCCGGCTGTTCCGGTTGAACATCTCCTTGTAAATCCCCCGTGGTTTCTTGTACACCCGTGAAGTTTGGCCAGGGTACGCAGTTTGCAATCCTGCACAATTGTCCCTGCATAGCTATCCCGCGGGTGCAATCATTCAGGCGTGCAGCCAGATAGGGTGGTCACCGTAGGACACTGCCAGCGGACTGGGTATATCTGCTTCCCGTTCTTCTCACCTGATTGCTACTGATTCCAGCTTTGACGGCTACACTCTACTCAACTGGAGCAGTAAGATGAACCTCTACTTATGGCACCCTGTGAAAATTTGGGGAACTAGAGCTCAGTTGTTTGGCATGCGACCACAGTCCATCCAGCACTATGGACGACACTGCCTACATCTGGCTCTAATTAGTCCACGGTTGTGTTCAGCCGAATGACCTCTGCCGGGAACACTCAGAATGAGGTTCTCAGTTATTGCAACATAGGAGCGTTTCACTGCTTTCAAGGCTTCCTAGGAAGAATTCCGGAGTCTTGTTGCTGGCAGGCCTCTTGCTGTTCCGGGTGAACATCTTATAAATCCCCCGTCGTTTCTTCTTCACCCGTGAAATTTGGCCAGGTACGTAGTTTGCATTGCTGCACAATTGCGCCTGCATATCTCTGCCTCGGTTGCCAACATTCAGTCGTGGCAGCCAGATAGGCTGGTCCCAGTAGGACACAGCCAGCGGATTGGGTATATCTGCTTCCCGTTCTTCTCACCTGATTGCTACTGATTCCAGCTTTGACGGCTACACTCTACTCAACCAGAGCAGTAAGATAAACCTCTACTTATGGCACTCTGTGAAAGTTTGAAGAACTAGAGCTCAGCTGTTTGGCACGCGACCACTGTCCATCCAGTGATATGGACGGCACTGCCTACAGTGGCTCTAATTACTCCACGGTTGTGTTCAGCCGAATGACCTCTGCCGGGAACACTCAGAATGAGGTTCTGAGTTATTGCAACATAGGAGCGTTTCACTGCTTTCAAGGTTTCTTAAGAAGAATTCCGGAATCTTGCTGCCGGCAGGAGTCCGGCTGTTCCAGGTGAACATCTTCTTGTAATTCCCCCGTGGTTTCTTCTACACCCGAGAAGTTAGGCCAGGGCACGCAGTCTGCCTTGCTGCACAATTGCACCTGCGTAGCTCTGCCACGATTGCAAACATTCAGGTGTGGCAGACAGATAGGCTTCTCCTTCTAAGACCCTGCCAGCTAATTGGGTATATCTGCTTCCCGTACTTATCACCTGAGTGCTACGAATTCCACCTTTGACGACTACACTCTACTCATCTGGAGCAGTAAGTTGAACCTCTACTTATGGCACTCTGTGAAAGTTTGTAGAACTAGAGCTCAGTTGTTTGGCATGTGACCACTGTCCATCCAGCACTATGGACTGCACTGCCTACATCTGGCTCTAATTAGTCCATGGTTGTGTTCAGCCAAATGAACTCAGAACAAATGAACGGGAACACTCAGAATGAGGTTCTGAGTTATTGCAACATAGGAGCGTTTCACTGCTTTCAAGGCTTCTTAGGAAGAATTCCGGAATCTTGCTGCCGGCAGGCCTCCGGCTGTTCCGGGTGAACATCTCCTTGTAAATCCCCCGTGGTTTCTTGTACAACAGTGAAGTTTGGCCAGGGTAGGCAGTTTGCATTGCTGCAGAATTGGGCCTGCATAGGTCTGCCGTGGTTACAAACATTTACGCGTGGCAGCCAGATAGGCTGGTCCCCGAAGGACACTGCCAGCTGACTGGGTATATCTGCTTCCTGTCCTTCTCACCTGAGTGCTACTGATTCCAGCTTTCACTTCTACACTCTACTCAACCGGAGCAGTAAGTTGAACCTCTACTTATGGCAGTCTGTGAAGGTTTGGAGAACTAGAGCTCAGTTGTGTGGCACGCGACCACTGTTCATCGAGCACTACGGACGGCATTGCATACATCTGGCTCTAATTATTCCACGGTTGTGTTCAGCCAAATGACCTCTTACGGTAACACTCAGATTGAGGTTCTGAGTTATTGCAACATGGGAGCTTTTCACTGCTTTCAAGGTTTCTTAGGAAGAATTCGGGAATCTTGCTGCCGGCAGGACTCCCTCTGTTCCGGGTGAACATCTCCTTGTAAATCCCCCGTGGTTTCTTGTTCACCCGTGAAGTTTGGCCAGGGTATGCAGTTTGCATTGCTGCACAATTGCGCATGCATAGCTCTGCCTCGGTTGCAAACATTCAGGCGTGGCAGCCAGATAAGCTTGTCCCCGTTGTACTCTGACAGCGGACTGGGTATATCTGCTTCCCGTTCTTCTCACCTGAGTGCTACGAATTCCAGCTTTGACGGCTACATTCTACTCAACCTGAGCAGTAAGTTGAACCTCTACTTATGGCACTCTGTGAAACGTTGGAGAACTAGAGCTCAGTTGTTTGACACGCGACAGCTCTCCATCCAGCACTATGGACGGCATTGTGTACATCTGGCTCTAATAAGTCCACGGTTGTGTTCAGCCGAATGACCTCTCCCGCTAACACTCAGAATGATGTTCTGAGTTATTGCAACATAGGAGCGTTTCACTGGTTTCAAGGCTTCTCTGGAAGCATTCCAGAATCTTGCTGCCGGTCGGCCTCCGGCTGTTCCGGGTGAACATCTCCTTGTAAATCCCCCGTGGTTTCTTCGACACCCGTGAAGATTGGCCACGGTTTGCAGTTTGCATTGCTGCACAATTGTGCCTGCATAGCTCTGCCGCGGTTGCAAACATTCAGGCATGGCATCCAGATAGGCTGGTCCCCGTAGGACAGTTCCAGCTGACTGGGTATATCTGTTTCCCGTTCTTCTCATCTGAGTGCTACTGATTCCTGCTTTGAAGGCTAAACTCTACTCAACCGGAGCAGTAAGTTGAACCTCTACTTATGGCACTCTGTGAAAGTTTGGAGACCTAGAGCTCAGTTGTTTGGCACAAGACCACTGTCCATCCGGCACTATGGACGGCACTGCCTACATATGGTTCTAATTAGTTCACGGTTGTGTTTAGCCGAATGACCTCTGCCGGGATCACTCAGAATGAGGTTCTGAGTTATTACAACATAGGAGCATTTCACTGCTTTCAAGGCTTCTTAGGAAGAATTCCGTCATCTTACTGCCGGCTGGCCTCCGGCTGTTCCGGTTAAACATCTCCTTGTAAATCCCCCGTGGATTCGTGTACACGCGTGAAGTTTGGCCAGGGTACGCAGTTTGAATTGCTGCACAATTGAGCCTGCATAGCTCTGCCGGGGTTGCAAACATTCAGGCGTGGCAGCCAGATAGGCTGGTCCCCGTAGGACATTGCCAGCAGACTGGGTATATATGCTTCCCGTTCTTCTCACCTGAGTGCTACTGATTCCATCATTGACGGCTGCACTCTACTCAACCGGGGCAGTAAGTTGGACCTGTACTTATGGCACTCTGTGAAAATTTGGAGACCTAGCACTCAGTTGTTTGGCACGCGACCACTGTCCATCCAGCGATATGGACGCCACTCCCTTCATTGGCTCTAATTAGTCCACGGTCGTGTTTAGCCGAATGATCTCTGCCGGGAACACTCAGAATGAGGTTCTGAGTTATTGCAACATAGGAGCGTTTCACTGCTTTCAAGGATTCTTAGGAAGATTCCGGAATCTTCTTGTTGGCGGTCCTCCGGCTGTTCCGGGTGAATATCTCCTTGTAAATCCCCCGTGGTTTTTTCTACAACAGTGATGTTTGGCCAGGGTACCCAGTTTGCATTACTGCACAATTGGGCCTGCATAGCTCTGCCACGGTTCCAAACATTCAGGCGTGGCTGCAAGATAGGCTGGTCCCCATAGTACAGTGCCAGCTGACTGGGTATATCTGCTTCCCGTTCTTCTCACCTGAGTGCTACTGATTCCAGCTGTCACGGCTGCACTCTACTCGATTGGAGCTGTAAGTTGAACCTCTACTTATGGCACTCTGTGAAAGTTTGGAGAACTAGAGCTCAGTTGTTTGGCACACGACCATTGTCCATCCAGCACTATTGACCGAACTGCCTACATCTGGCTCTAATTAATCCACGGGTGTGTTCAGCAGAATGACCTCTGCCGGGAACACTCAGAATGAGGTTGTGAGTTATTGCAACATAGGTGTGTTTCACTGCTGTCAAGGCTTCTTAGGAAGAATTCCGGAATCTTGCTGCCGGCAGGCCTCCAGTCGTTTCGGGTGAACATCTCCTTGTAAATCCCCCGTGGTTTCTTGTACACCCGTGAAGTTTGGCCAGGGTACGGAGTTTGCAATGCTACACAATTGCGCCTGCATAGCTCTGCCCCTTTTGCAAACATTCAGGCGTGGCAGCCAGATAGGCTGGTCCGCGTAGGATACTGCCAGCAGATTGGGTATATCTGCTTCCCGTACTTCTCACCTAAGTGCTACTGATTCCAGCTTTGACGGCTACACTGTACTCAACCGGAGGAGTAAGTTGAATCTCTACTTAGTGCACTCTGTAAAAGTTTGGAGAACTAGTGCTCAGTTGTTTGACACGCGACCACTGTCCATCCACCACTATGGACGGCACTTCCTACATTTGGTTCTAATTAGTTCACGGTTGTGTTCAGCCGAATGACTTCTGCTGGGAACACTCAGAATGAGGTTCTTGGTTATTACAACATAAGAGCGTTTCACTGCTTTCAAGGCTTCGTAGGAAGAATTCCGGAATCTTGCTGCCGGCTGGTCTCCGGGTGTTCGGGTTAAACATCTCCTTGTAAATCCCCCGTGGATTCCTGTACACCCGTGAAGTTTGGCCAGGGTACACAGTTTGCATTGCTGCACCATTGCGCCTGCATAGCTCTGCCGCGGTTGCAAACATTCAGGCGTGGCAGCAAGATAGGCTGGTCCCCGTAGGACACTGCCAGCCTACTGGGTATATCTGCTTCCTGTTCTTCTCACCTGAGTTCTACTGATTCCATCTTTGACGGCTACAATCTACTCAACCGGAGCAGTAAGTTGACCCTCTACTTTAGCACTCTGAGAAAGTTTGGAGAACTAGAGCTGAGTCCTTTGGCACACGACCACTCTCCATCCAGCACTATGGTCCTAACTGCCTACATCTGGCTCTAATTAGTCCACGGTTGTGTTCAGCCGAATGACCTCTGCCGGGAACACACAGAATGAGGTTCTGAGTTATTGCAACATAGGAGCGTTTCACTGCTTTCAAGGCTTCTTAGGAAGAATTCCGGAATCTTGCGACGGGCACGCCTCAGGCTGTTCCGGGTGAACATCTTCTTGTAAATCCCCCGTGGTTTCTTGTACACCCGTCAAGTTTGTCCAGGGTACGCAGTTTCCATTGCTGCACAATTGCGTCTGCATAGCTCTGCCGCGGTTGCAAACATTCAGGCGTGGCAGCCAGATAGGCTGCTCCCCGTAAGACACTGCCAGCGGACTGGGTATATCTGCTTCCAATTCTTCTCACCTGAGTGCTAGTGATTCCAGCTTTGACGGCTACACTCTACTCAACCGGATCAGTAAGTTGAACCTCTACAGATGGAAGTCTGTGAAACTTTGGAGAACTAGAGCTCAGTTGTTTGGCACGGGACCAGTGTCCATCCAGCACTATGGACGGCACTGCCTACATCCGGCTTTAATTAGTCCACGGTTGTGTTCAGCCAAATGACCTCTACCAGGAACACTCAGAATGAGGTTCTGAGTTATTGCAACATAGGTGTGTTTCACTGCTGTCAAGGCTTCTTAGGAAGAATTCTGGAATCTTGCTGCCTGCAGGCCTCAGGCTGTTCCGGGTGAACATCTCCTTGTAAATCCCCCTGGTTTGTTCTACACCCCTGAAGTTTGGCCAGGGTACGCAGTTTGCATTGCTGCACAGTTGCGCCTGCATAGCTCTGCCGTGGTTGCAAATATTCAGGCGTGGCAGCCAGATAGGCTGGTCCCCATAGGACACTGCCAGCGGATTGGGTATATCTGCTTCACGTTCTTCTGACCTGAGTGCTACTGATTCCAGCTTTCACTTCTACACTCTACTCAACCGGAGCAGTAAGTCGACCCTCTACTTTGGCACTCTGTGAAAGTTTGGAGAACTAGAGCTGAGTCCTTTGGCACACGACCACTCTCCATCCAGCACTATGGACCTAACTGCCTACATCTGGCTCTAATTAGTCCACGGTTGTGTTCAGTCGAATGACCTCTGCCGGGAACACTCAGAATGAGGTTCTGAGTTATTGCAACATAGGAGCGTTTCACTGCTTTCAAGGCTTCTTAGGAAGAATTCGGTAATCTTCCTGCCGGCAGGCCTCAGGCTGTTCGGTTGAACATCTCCTTGTAAATTTTCCGTGGTTTCTCATACACCTGTGAAGTTTGGCCAGGGTACACAGTTTGCATTGCTGCACAATTGTGCCTCCATAGCTCTGCCGTGGTTGCGAACATTCAGGGGTGGCAGCCAGATAGACTCGATCCCGAAGGACACTGCCAGCGACCTGGGTATATCTGCTTCCCATTCTTCTCACCTGAGAGCTAATGATTCCAGCTCTGACGGCTACACCTACTCAACCGGAGCAGTAAGTTGAACCTCTACTTAATGGCACTCTGTGAAACTTTGGAGAACTAGAGCTCAGTTGTTTGGCAGGCGACCACTGTCCATTCAGCACTATGGGCGGTTCTGCCTACATCTAACTCTAATTAGTCCACGGTTGTGTTCAGCCGAATGACCTGTGCCGGAAACACTCAGAATGAGGTTCTGAGTTATTTCAACATAGGAACGTTTCACAGCTTTCAACCTTCTTAGGAAGAATTCTGGAATCTTGCTGCGGAGAAGTCTCCAGCTGTTCAAGTTGGACATCTCCTTGTAAATCCCTCGTGTTTCTTGTACATCCGTGAAGTTTGGCCAGGATACGCATTTTGCACTGCTGCACAATTGTGCCTGCAAAGCTCTGCCGCGGTTCCAAACTTTCTGGCGTGGCTGCCAGATAGGCAGGGCCCCGTAGGACACTGGCAGCGGACTGGGTATAACTTCTTCCCGTTCTTCTCACCGGAGTGCTACTGATTCCAGCTTTGACGGCTACACTCTACTCAACCGGAGCAGTAAGTTGAACCTCTACTTATGGCACTCTGTGAAACTTTGGAGAACTAGAGCTCAGTTGTTTGGCACGCGACCACTGTCCATCCAACACTATGGACGCCACTGACTACATCTGGCGCTAATTAGTCCACGGTTGTGTTCAGCCGAATGACCTATGCCGGGAACACTCAGAATGAGGTTCTGAGTTATTGCAACATAGGAGCGTTTCACTGCTTTCAAGGCTTCCTGGGAAGAATTCCGGAATCTTGTTGCTGGCAGGGTCCGGCTGTTCCGGGTGAACATCTTGTAAATCCCCCGTCGTTTCTTCTTCACCCGTGAAATTTGGCCAGGTACGTAGTTTGCATTGCTGCACAATTGCGCCTGCATATCTCTGCCGCGGTTGCAAACATTGAGTCGTGGCAGCCAGATAGGCTGGTCCCAATAGGACATTGCCAGCGGACTGGGTATATCTGCTTCCCGTTCTTCTCACCTGAGTGCTACTGATTCCAGCTTTGACGGCTACACTCTACTAAACCGGAGCAGTAAGATGAACCTCTACTTATGGCACTCTGTGTAAGTTTGGAGAACTACAGCCCAGTTGTATGGCACGCGACCACTGTCCATCCAGCACTATGGACGGTACTGCCTACATCTGGCTCTAATTAGTCCACCGTTGTGTTCAGCCGAATGACCTTTGCTGGGAACACTCCGAATGAGGTTCTGAGTTATTGCAACATGGGAGCGTTTCACTGCTTTCAAGGTCTCTTAGGAAGAATTCCGGAATCTTGCTGCCCGCAGGTCTCCGGCTGTTCCGGTTGAACATCTCCTTGTAAATCCCCCATGGTTTCTTGTACACCCGTGAAGTTTGGCCAGGGTACACAGTTTGCATTGCAGCACAATTGTGCCTGGATATCTCTGCCGCGATGCAAACATTCAGGCGTGCCAGCCAGATAGGCTTGTCCCCGGAGAACTCTGCCAGCGGACTGGGTATATCTGCTTCCCGTTCTTCTCACCTGAGAGCTACTGATTCCAGCTTTGACCCCTACACTCTACTCAACGGGAGCAGTAAGTTGAACCTCTACTTATGGCACTCTGTGAAACTTTGGAGAACTAGAGCTCAGTTGTTTGACACGTGACAGCTCTCCATCCAGCCCTATGGACGGCACTGTGTACATCTGGCTCTAATTAGTCCACGGTTGTGTTCAGCCGAATGACCTCTTCCAGGAACACTCAGAATGAGTTTCTGAGTTATTGCAACATAGGAGCTTTTCACTGCTTTCAAGGCTTCTTAGGAAGAATTCTGGAATATTTCTGCTGGCAGGCCTCCGGCTGTTCGATTGAACATCTCCTTGTAAATCCCCCGTGGTTTCTCGTACACCCGTGAAGTTAGGCCAGGGTACGCAGTTTGCATTGCTGCACAATTGCGCCTGCATAGTTCTGCCACAGTTGCAAACATTCAGGCGTGGGAGCCAGATAGGCTGGTCGCCGTAGGACACTGCCAGCAGACTGGGTATATCTGCTTCTCGTTTTTCTCAACTGAGTGCTACTGATTCCAGCTCTGACAGCTATACCTACTCAACCCGAGCAGTAAGTTGAACCTCTACTTATGGCACTCTGTGAAACTTTGGAGAACTAGAGCTCAGTTGTTTGGCAAGCGACCACTGCCCATTCAGCACTATGGACGGCACTGCCTACATCTGGCTCTAATTAGACCACAGTTGTGTTCAGCCAAATGACCTCTGCCAGGAACACTCAGAATGAGATTCTGAGTTATTGCAACATAGGAGCGTTTCACTGCTTTAAAGGCTTCTTAGGAAAATTCCGGAGTCTTGCTGCCGGCAGGCCTCCGGCTGTTCCGGTTGAACATCTCCTTTTAAATCCCCCGTGGTTTCTTGTACACCCGGGAAGTTTGGCCAGTGTCCGCAGTTTGCTTTGCTGCACAATTGCGCCTGCATAGCTCTGCCGCAGTAGTAAACATTCAGGCGGGGCATCCAGATAGGCTGCTCCCCGTAGGACACTGCCGGCTGAATGTTTATATCTGCTTCCCATTCTTCTCACCTGAGTGCTACTGATTCCAGCTTTGACGGCTACACTCTACTCATCCGGAGCAATAAGTTGAAACTCTACTCATGGCACTCTGTGAAAGTTTGGAGAACTAGAGCTCAGTTGTATGGCACGCCACCACTGTCCATCCAGCACTATGGACAGCACTGCCTACATCTGGCTCTAATTAGTCCACCATTGTGTTCCGCCGAATGACCTCTGCTGGGAACACTCAGAATGAGGTTCTGAGTTATTGCAACATGGGAGCGTTTCACTGCTTTCAAGGTCTCTTAGGAAGAATTCCGGAATCTTGCTGCCGGTAGGTCTCCGGCTGTTCCAGTTGAACATCTCCTTGTATATCCCCCGTGGTTTCTTGTACACCCGTGAAGTTTGGCCAGTGCACGCAGTTTGCATTGCTGCACAATTGCGCATGCAAAGCTCTGCCGCGGTGCAAACAATCAGGCCTGGAAGCCAGAAAGGCTGGGCCTCGTATTACAGTGCCAGCTCACTGGGTATATCTGCTTCCCGTTCTTCTCACCTGAGTGCTAATGATTCCAGCTTTGCCGGCTACACTCTACTCAACCGGAGCAGTAAGATGAACCTCTAATTATGGCACTCTGTGAAAGTTTGGAGAACTAGAGCTCAGTTGTTTCGTACGCGATCACTGTCCATCTAGCGCTATGGTCGGCTCTGCCTACATCTGTTTTTAATTAGTCTACGGTTGTGTTCAGTTGAATGAAATCTGCTGGGAACACTCAGAATGAGGTTCTAAGGTATTGCAACATAGGATCGCTTCACTGCTTTCATGGTCTCTTAGGAAGAATTCTGGAATCTTGCTGCCGGCAGGTCTCCAGCTGTTCCGGTTGAACATCTCCTTGTATATCCCCCTTGGTTTCTTGTACACCCGTGAAGTTTGGCCAGGGTACGCAGTTTGCATTGCTGCACAATTGCTCCTGCAAAGCTCTGCCGCGGTGCAAACATTCCGGCCTGGAAGCCAGAAAGGCTGGGCCCCGTAGGACACTGCCAGCGGACTGGGTATATCTGCTTCCCGTTCTTTTCACCTGAGTGCTACTGATTCCAGCTTTGACGGCTCCACTCTACTCATCCGGAGCAGTAAGTTGAACCTCTACTTATGGCACTCTGTGAAAGTTTGAAGAACTAGAGCTCAGCTGTTTGGCACGCGACCACTGTCCATCCAGTGATATGGACGGCACTGCCTACAGTGGCTCTAATTAATCCACGGTTGTGTTCAGCCGAATGACCTCTGCCGGGAACACTCAGAATGAGCTTCGGAGTTATTGCAACATAGGAGCGTTTCACTGCTTTCAAGGTTTCTTAGGAAGAATTCCGGAATCTTGCTGCCGGCAGGAGTCCGGCTGTTCCAGGTGAACATCTCCTTGTAATTCCCCCGTGGTTACTTCTACACCCGAGAAGTTAGGCCAGGGCACGCAGTCTGCATTGCTGCACAATTGCACCTGCGTAGCTCTGCCACGATTACAAACATTCAGGTGTGGCAGACAGATAGGCTTCTCCTTCTAGGACACTGCCAGCTAATTGGGTATATCTGCTTCCCGTACTTCTCACCTGAGTGCTACTAATTCCACCTTTGACGACTACACTCTACTCATCTGGAGCAGTAAGTTGAACCTCTACTTATGGCACTCTGTGAAAGTTTGTAGAACTAGAGCTCAGTTGTTTGGCATGTGACCACTGTCCATCCAGCACTATGGACTGCACTGCCTACATCTGGCTCTAATTAGTCCATGGTTGTGTTCAGCCAAATGAACTCAGAACAAATGAATGGGAACACTCAGAATGAGGTTCTGAGTTATTGCAACATAGGAGCGTTTCACTGCTTTCAAGGCTTCTTAGGAAGAATTCCGGAATCTTGCTGCCGGCAGGCCTCCGGCTATTCCGGGTGAACATCTCCTTGTAAATCCCCCGTGGTTTCTTGTACAACAGTGAAGTTTGGCCAGGGTAGGCAGTTTGCATTGCTGCAGAATTGGGCCTGCATAGGTCTGCCGTGGTCACAAACATTTACGCGGGGCAGCCAGATAGGCTGGTCCCCGAAGGACACTGCCAGCTGACTGGGTATATCTGCTTCCCGTCCTTCTCACCTGAGTGCTACTGATTCCAGCTTTGACGGGTACACTCTTCCCAACTGGAGCAGTAAGTTGAACCTCTACTTATGGCACTCTGTGAAAGTTTGTAGAACTAGAGCTCAGTTGTTTGGCACCTGACCACTGTCCATCCAGCACTATGGACGGCACTGCCTACATCTGGTTTCTTGTACACCCCTGAAGGTTGGCCAGGGTACGCAGTTTGCATTTCTGCACAATTGCGCCTGCATAGTCTGCTCGGGTGCAAACATTCAGGCTTGGCAGCCAGATAGGCTGGTCCCCGTAGGACACTGCCAGCGGACTGGGTATATCTGCTTCGCGTTTTTTTCACCTGAGTGCTACTGATTCCAGCTTTGACGGCTACACTCTCCTCAACCGGAGCAGTAACTGGAAACTACTTATGGCATTGTGTGAAAGTTTGGAGAACTAAACCTCAGTTGTTTGTCACGGGACCACTGTCCATCCACCACTATGGACGGCACTGCCTACATCTGGCTCTTATTAGTCCTCGGTTGTGTTCAGCCGAATGACCTCTGCCGGAAAAACGAAGAATGAGGTTCTGAGTTATTGCAACATAGGAGCATTTCACTGCTTTCAAGGCTTCTTAGGAAGAATTCCGGAATCTTGCTGCCGGCCGGCCTCCGGCTGTTCCGGGTGAGCATCTACTTGTAAATCCCCCGAGGTTTCTTGTACACCCATGAAGTTTGGCCAGGCTACGCAGTTTGCATTGCTTCACAATTGCGCCTGCATAGATCTGCCGCAGTTGTAAACAATCAGGTGTGGCAGCCAGATAGGCTGGTCCCCGTAGGACAGTGGGAGCAGACTGGGAATATCTGCTTCCCGTTCTTCTCACCTGAGTGCTACTGATTTCAGCTTTGACGGCTTCCCTCTACTCATCCCAAGCAGTAAGTTGAACCTCTACTTATGGCACTCTGTGAAAGTTTGGAGAACTAGAGCTCAGTTGTATGGCACGCACCACTGTCCATCCAACACTATGAACGGCACTGCCTACATCTGGCTCTAATTAGTCCACGGTTGTGTTCAGCCGAATAAATTCTGCTGGGAACACTCAGAATGAGATTCTGAGTTATTTCAATATAGGAGCCTTTCACTTCTTTCAAGGCCTCTTAGGAAGAATTCCGGAATCTTGCTGCCGGCAGGCCTCTGGATATTCCGGGTGAACATCTCCTTTTAAATCGCCCGTGGTTTCTTCTACACCGGTGAAGTTTGGCCAGGCTGCGCAATTTTCATTGCTGCACAATTGTGCCTGCATAGCTCTGCCGCCGGTGCAAACATTCAGGCGTGGCAGCCAGATAGGCTGGTCACCGTAGGACAGTGCCAGCAGACTGGGAATATCTGCTTCCCGTTCTTCACACCTGAGTGCTAATGATTCCAGCTTTGATGGCTACACTCTACTCAACCGGAGCAGTAAGTTGAAATTCTACTTATGGCATTCTGTGAAAGTTTGGAGAACTAGAGCTCCATTGTTTGGCACGTAACCACTGTCAATCCAGCACTATGGGAGGCACTGCCTACATCTGGCTCTAATTAGTCCACGGATGTGTTCAGCCGAATGACCTATGCCGGGAACACTCAGAATGAGGTTCTGATTTATTGCAACATAGGAGCGTTTCACTGCTTTCAAGGCTGATTAGGAAGAATTCCGGACACTTGCTGCCGGCAGGCCTCCGGCTGCTCAAGGTGAACATCTCCTTGTAAATCCCCCGTATTTTCTTCTACACTGGTGAAGTTTGGCCAGGGTACGAAGTGTGCATTGCTGCACAATTGCGCCTTCATAGCTCTGCCGCGGTTGCAAACATTCAGGGATGGCATCCACATAGGTTGGTCCCCGTAGGACACTGCCAGCGGACTGATTATATCTGCTTCCCGCTCTTCTCACCTGAGTGCTACTGATTCCAGCGTTGATGGCTACACTCTGTTCAACCGGAGCAGTATGTTGAACCTCTACTTATGGCACTCTGTGAAAGTTTGTAGAACTAGAGCTCAGTTGTTTGGCACCCGACCACTTTCCATCCAGCACTACGGTCGGCACTGCCTACACCTGGCTCTAATTAGTCCACGGTTGTGTTCAGCCGAATGACCTCTGCCGGGAACACTCAGAATGAGGTTCTGAGTTATTGCAACATAGGATCGTTTCACAGCTTTGAAGGCTTCTTAGGAAGAATTCCAGAATCTTGTGCCAGCAGGCCTCTGGCTGTTCCGGGTGAACATCTCCTTGTAAATCCCCCGTGGTTTCTTGTACAGCAGTGAAGTTTGACCAGGGCTCGGAGTTTGCATTGCTGCACAATTGTGCCATCACCTCTGCCGCTTTTGCAAACATTCAGGAGTGGCAGCCAGATAGGCTGGTCCCCATAGGACACTGCCAGCGGACTGGGTGTGTCTGCTTCCCGTTCTTCTCACCTGGGGGCTATTGATTCCAGGTTTGACTGCTACACTCTACTCAACCAGACCAGTAAGTTGAACCTCTACTTATGGCACTCTGTGAAAGTTTGGGGAACTAGAGCTCAGTTGTTTGGCACGCGTCCACTGTCCATCCAGCACTATGGACAGCACTGCCTACATCTGGCTCTAATTAGTCCACGGTTGTGTTCAGCCGAATGACCTCTGCCGGCAACACTCAGAATGAGGTTCTGAGTTATTGCAACATAGGAGCGTTTCACTGCTTTCAAGGCTTCTTAGGAAGAATTCCAGAATCTTGCTGCCAGCAGGGCTCCGGCTGCTCTGGGTGAACATCTCCTTGTAAATCCCCCGTGGTTTCTTCTACACCCGTGAAGTTTGGCCAAGGTGCGAAGTTTGCATTGCTGCACAATAGCGCCTGCATAGCTATGCCGCGGTTGCAAACATTCAGGCGTGGCAGCCAGATAAGCTGGGCCCCATAGGACACTGCCAGTGGACTGGGTTTATGTGCTTCCCGTTCTTCTCACTGAGTGCTACTGATTCCAGTTTTTACAGCTAAACTCTGCTCAACTGTAGCAGTAACTTGAACCTCTACTTATGACACTCTGTGAAAGTTTGGAGAACTAGAGCTCAGTTGTTTATCACGCGACCACTCTCCATCCAGCACTATG
Source organism: Dipodomys spectabilis (assembly GCF_019054845.1). Lineage (NCBI taxonomy): Eukaryota > Metazoa > Chordata > Mammalia > Rodentia > Heteromyidae > Dipodomys > Dipodomys spectabilis. Next base: position 2,459,540 of record NW_024870985.1, read on the forward strand.
GACCGTACTGCCTACATATGGCACTAATTAGTCCACGGTTGTGTTCAGCTGAATGACCTCTGCCGGGAACACTCAGAATGAGGTTCTGAGTTACTGCAACATAGGAGCGTTTCACTGCTTTCAAGTCTTCTTAGGAAGAATTCTGAAATCTTGCTTTCTGCAGGCCTCGCTCTGTTCCGGGTGAACGTCTCGCTGTAAATCCCCAGTGGTTTCTTGTACACCAGTGAAGTTTTGCCAGGGAAGGCAGTTTGCACTGCTGCACAATTGTACCTGCATACCTCTTCCGCTTTTGCAAACATTTAGGCGTCGCAGCCACATAGGCTGGTCCCTGTAAGACATTGCCAGCTGACTGGGTATATCTTCTTCAAGTTCTTCTCACCTGAGTGCTACTGATTCCACATTTGATGGCTACATTCTACTCAACCGGAGCAATACGTTGCCACCTCTACTTATGGCAATCTGTGAAAGTTTGGAGAACTAGAGCTCAGTTGTTTGGCACGCGACCACTCTCCATGCAGCACTATGGACGGCACTGCCTACATCTGGCTCTAATTAGTCCACGGTTGTGTTCAGCCGAATGACCTCTGCCAGGAACACTCAGAATGAGGTTCTGAGTTATTACAACATAGGAGCGTTTCACTGCTTTCAAGGCTTCTTGGGAAGAATTCCGGAATCTGTCTGCCGGCAGGTCTCTGGCTGCTCCGGGTGAATATCTCCTTATAAATCCCCCGTGGTTTCTTCTATACCCGTGAAGTTTGGCCAGGGTACGCAGTTTACATTGCTGCACAATTGCGCCTGCATAGCTCTGCCGCGGTTGCAAATATTCAGGCATGGAAGCCAGATAGGCTGGTCCCCGTAGGACACTGCCAGCGGACTGGGTGTATCTGCTTCCCATTCTTCTCCCCTGAGTGCTAATGATTCCAGAATTGACGGCTACACTCTACTCAACCGGAGCAGTAAGTTGAACCTCTACTTATGTCACTCTGTGAAAGTTTCGAGAACTAGAGCTCAGTTGTTTGGCACGCGACCACTGTCCACCCAGCACTATGGACGGCACTGCCTACATCTGGCTCTAATTAGTCCACGGTTGTGTTCAGTCGAATGACCTCTGCCGGGAACACTCACAATGAGGTGCTGAGTTATTGCAACATAGGAGCGTTTCACGGCTTTCTAGGCTTCTTAGGAAAAATTCTGGAATCTTGCTTTTGGCAGGCCTCGGGCTGTTCCTTGTGAACATCTCCTTGTAAATCCCCAGTGGTTTCTTGTACACCAGTGAGGTTTCGCCAGGCCACGCAGTTTGCATTGCTGCACAATTGTACCTGCATACCTCTTCCGCGGTTGCAAACATTTAGGCGTGGCAGCCAGATAGCCTGGTCTCCGTAGGACATTACCAGCTTACTGGGTATATCTGCTTCCCGTTCTTCTCACGTGAGTGCTATTGATTCCAGCTTTGACGGCTACACTCTACTCAACCGGAGCAGTAAGTTGAACCTCTACTTATGTCACTCTGTGAAAGTTTCGAGAACTAGAGCTCAGTTGTTTGGCACGCGAATACTGTCCACCCAGCACTATGGATGGCACTGCCTACATCTGGCTCTAATTAGTCCACGGTTGTGTTCAGCCGAATGACCTCTGACGGGAACACTCAGGATGAGGTTCTGAGTTATTGCAACATAGGAGCGTTTCACTGCTTTCAAGGCTTCTTAGGAAGAATTCCGGAAACTTGCTGGCGGCAGGCCTCCGGCTGTTCCTGGTGAAGGTCTCCTTGTAAATCCCCTGTGGTTTCTTGTACACCCGGGAAGTTTTGCCAGGCTCCGCAGTTTGCACTGCTGCACAATTGCGGATGCATAGCTCTGCCGCGGGTGCAAACATTCAGGCGTGGCAGCCAAATAGGCTGGTCCCCGTAGGACATTGCCAGCGGACTGGGTATATCTGCTTCCCGTTCTTCTCACTGAGTGCTACTGATTCCACCTTTGAAGGCTACACTTTACTCAACTGGAGCAGTAAGTTGAAACTCTTCTTACGACACTCTCTGAAAGTTTGGAGAATTAGAGCTCATTTGTTTATCACGCGACCACTCTCCATCCAGCACTATGGACGCCACTGCGTACATCCGGTTCTAATTATTCCACGGTTGTGTTCAGCCGAATGGCCTCTACCCGGAACACTCAGAATGAAGTTCTGAGTTATTACAACATAGGAGCGTTTCACTGCTTTCAAGGCTTTTTAGGAAGAGTTCCGGAATCTTGCTGCCAGCAGGTCTCTGGCTATTCCGGGTGAACATCTCCTTGTAAATCCCCCGTGGTTTCTTCTGCACCCGTGAAGTTTGGACAGGGTACGCAGTTTGCATTGCTGCACAATTGCACCTCCATAGCTCTGCCACCGGTGCAAACATTCAGGCGTTTCAGCCAGATAGGTTGGTCCCCTTAGGACAGTGCCAGCGGACTGGGAATATCTGCTTCACGTTCTTTTCACCTGAGTGCTACTGATTCCAGCTTGGAGTTCTACACTCTACTCAACCGGCGCAATAAGTTGAACCTCTACTTATGGTACTCTGTGAAAGTTTGGAGAATTAGAGCTCAGTTGTTTGGCACGCGACCACTGTCCATCCAGCACTATGGATGGCACTGCCTACATCTGGCTCTAATTAGTCCACGGTTGTGTTCAGCCGAATGACCTCTGCCAGGAACACTCAGAATGAGGTTCTGAGTTATTGCAACATAGGAGCCTTTCACTGCTTCTAAGGCTTGGTAGGAAGAATTCGGGAATCTTGCGGCCGACAGGCCTCTGGCAGTTCCGGGTGAACATCTCCTTGTAAATCCCCCGTGGTTTCTTCTACACCCGTGAAGTTTGGCCAGGGTACGCAGTTTGCATTACTGCACAATTGCACCTGCATAGATCTGCCGCGGTTGCAAACATTCAGGCGTGGCAGCAGGTAGGCTGATCCCGGTAGGACACTGCCAGGGGACTGCGTATATCTGCTTCACGTTCTTCTCACCTGTGTGTTATTGATTCCTGCTTTGATGGCTACACTCTAATCATCCGGAGCCGTAAGTTGAAAATCTACTTATGGCACTCTGTGAAAGTTTTTAGAACTAGAGCTCAGTTGTTTGACACACGACCCCTGTCCATCCAGCACTATGGACGGCACTGCCTACATCTGGCTCTCATTAGTCCACGGTTGTGTTCATCCAAATGACCTCTGCCGGGAACACTCAGAATGAGGTTCTGAGTTATTGCAACATAGGAGCATTTCACTGCTTTTAAGGCATCTTAGGAAGAATTCCGCAAACTTGCTGCCTGCCGGCCTCCGGCTGTTCCAGGTGAACATCCCCTTGTAAATCCTCTGTGGTTTCTTCTACACCTGTGAAGTTTGGCCAGGGTACCCAGGTTGCATTGCTGCACAATTGCGCCTGCATAGCTCTGCCATGGGTGCAAACATTCTGGCGTGGCAGCCAGATAGGCTGGTCCAGGTAGGACACTGCCAGCAGACTGGGTATATCTGCTTCCCGTTCTTCTCACCTGAGTGCTACTGATTCCAGCTTTGACGGCTACACTCTACTCAACCGGAGAAGTAAGTTGAACCTCTACTTATGGCACTCTGTGAAAATATGGAGAACTACAGCTCAGTTGTTTGGCACGTGACCACTCTCCATCCAGCACTATGGACGGCACTGCCTACATCTGGCTCTAATTAGCCCACGGTTGTGTTCCGCCGCATGATCTCTGCTGGGAACACTCAGACTGAGGTTCTGTGTTATTGCAACATGGGAGGGTTTCACTGCTTTCAAGGCCTCTTAGGAAGAATTCCTATATCTTGCTGCCCGCATGTCTCCGGCTCTTCCTGGTGAACATCTCCTTGTAAATCCCCCGTGGTTTCTTGTACACTTGTGAAGTTTGGCCAGGGTACGCAGTTTGCATTGCTGCACAATTGGGCCTGCATAGCTCTGCCGCGGTTCAAAACATTCAGGCGTGGCAGCCAGATAGGCTGGACCCCGTAGGACCCGGAGAGCGGACTGGGTATATCTGCTTCCTGTTTTTCTCACTTAAGTGGTACTGATTCCAGCTTTGCCGGCTACACTCTACTCAACCGGAGCAGTAAGTTGAACCTCGACTTATGGCACTCTGTGAAAGTTTGCAGAACTAGAGCTCAGGTGTTTGGCACCCGACCACTGTGATCAAGCACTATGGACTGCTCTACCTACATCTTGCTCTAATTAGTCCACTGTTGTGTTCATCCGAATGACCTCTGCCGAGAACACTCAGAATGAGTATCTGAGTTATTGCAACATAGGAGCGTTTCCCTGCTTTCAAGTCTTCTTAGGAAGAACTAAGGAATCTTGCTGACGGCAGGCCTCAGGCTGTTGCGGGTGAACATCTCCTTGTAAATGCCCCGTGGATTCTTGTACACCCACGAAGTTTGGCCAATGTACGCAGTTTGCATTGCTGCACAATTGCGCCTGCATAACTCTGCCGCTGTTGCAAACATTCAGGCGTGGCAGCCAGGCAGGCTGGTCCCCGTATTACACTGCCAGCGGACTGGGTATATCTGCTTCCCGTTCTTCTCAACTGAGTACTACTGATTCCAGCTTTGAGGGCTACACTCTACTCAACGGGAGCAGTAAGTTGAAACTCTACTTAGGGCACTCTGTGAAAGTTTGCAGAATTAGAGCTCAGTTGTTTGGCACGCGACCACGGTCCATCCAGCACTATGGACGGCACTGCCTACATCTGGCTCTAATTAGTCCATGGTTGTGTTCAGCCGAATGACCTCTGCTGAGAACAGTCAGAATGAGGTTCTGAGTTATTGCAACATAGGAGCGTTTCACTGCTTTGAAGGACTCTTAGGAAGAATTACGGAATCTTGCTGCCAGCAGGTCTCCGGCTGTCCCGGGTGAACATCTCCTTGTAAATCCCCGGTGGTTTCTTGTACACCCATGAAGTTTGGCCAGGGTACGCAGTTTGCATTGCTGCATAATTGCGCCTGCATAGTTCTGCCGTGGTTCCAAACATTCAGGCGTGGCTGCAAGATTGGCTGGTCCCCATAGTACAGTGAAACCTGACTGCGTATATCTGCTTCCCGTTTTTCTTACCTGAGTGCTACTCATTAAAGCTTTGATATCTACACTCTACTCATCTGGAGCAGGAAGTTCAACCTAAACTTATGGCCCTCTGTGAAAGTTTGGAGATCTAGAGCTCAGTTGTTTGGCACGCGACCACTGTCCATCCACCACTATGGCGGCACTGCCTACATCTGGCTCTAATTAGTCCGCGGTTGTGTTCAGCCGAATAACCTCTGCCTGGAAAACTCAGAATGAGTTTCTGAGTTATTGCAACATAGGAGCGTTTCACTGCTTTCAATGCTTCTTAGGAAGAATTCAGGAATCTTGCTGCAGGTAGGCCTCCGGCTGTTCCAGGTGAACATCTCCTTGTAAATCCCCCGTGGTTTCTTGTACACCCGTGAAGTTTGGCCAGGGTACGCAGTTTGCATTGCTGCACAATTGCGCCTGCATAGTTCTGCCGCGGTTGCAAACATTCAGGCGTGGCAGCCAGATAGGCTGATTCCCGTAGGACACTGCCAGCGGACTGGGTATATCTGCTTCCAATTCTTCTCACCTGAGTGCTAGTGATTCCAGCTTTGACGGCTACACTCTACTCAACCGGAGCAGTAAGTTGAACCTCTACTTATGGAACACTGTGAAAGTTTGGAGAACTAGAGCTCAGTTGTTTCACACGCGACAACTGTCCATCCAGCACTATGGACTGCACTGCCTCCATCTGGCTCTAATTAGTCCGCGGTTGTATTCAGCCGAAATACCTCTGCTTGGAACACTCAGAATGAGGTTCTGAGTTATTGCAACATAGGAGCTTTTCACTGCTTTCAATACATCTTATGAAGAGTTCTGGAATCTTGCTGCCGACAGGCCTCCGCCTGTTCCGAGTGAACATCTTCTTTAAAATCCCCAGTGGTTTTTGTACACCCGTGAAGTTTGTCCAGGGTACGCAGTTTGCATTGCTGCACAATTACCTGAACACCTCTACCGAGCTTGCAAACATTCTGGGGTGGCAGGCAGATAGGCTGGTCCCCGTAGGACACTGCTAGCTTACTGGGTATATCTGCTTCCCGTTCTTCCCACCTGAATGCTACTGATTTCAGCTTTGACGGCTACACTCTACTCAACCAGAGCAGTAAGTTGAACCTCTACTTATGGCACTCTGTGAAAGTTTGGAGACCTAGAGCTCAGTTGTTTGGCACTCGACCACTGTCCATCCAGCACTATGGACGGCACTGCCTATATCTGTCTCTAATTAGTCCACGGGTGTGTTCAGCCCAATGACCTCTGCCGGGAACACTCAGAATGAGGTTCTGAGTTACTGCAACATGGGAGCGTTTCACTGCTTTCAAGGCTTCTTAGGAAGCATTCCGGAATCTTGCTCCCGGCAGGCCTCCAGCTCTTCCGGGTGAACATCTCCTTGTAAATCCCCCGTGGTTTCTTCTACACCCGTGAAGTTTGGCCAGGGTGCGCAGTTTGCATTGCTGCACAATTGTGTCTGCATAGCTCTGCCGTGGTTGCAAACATTCAGGCGTGGGAGCCAGATAGGCTGGTCCCGGTAGGACAATTCCAGCGGACTGGGTATATCTGCTTCCCGTTCTTCTCACCTGAGTGCTACTGATTCCAGCTTTGACAGCCACATGCTACTCAACCGGTGCAGTAAGTTGAACCTCTACTTATGGCACTCTGTGAAAGTTTGTACAACTAGAGCTCAGTTGTTTGGCACACGACCACTGTCCATCTAGCACTATGGACGGCACTGCATACATCTGGCTCTAATTAGTCCACGGTTGTGTTCAGCCGAATGACCTCTGCCGGGAAGACTCAGAATGAGGTTCTGAGTTACTGCAACATAGGAGCGTTTCACTGCTTTCAAGGCTTCTTAGGAAGAATTCCGGAATCTTGCTGCCGGCTGGCCTACGGCTGTTCCAGGTGAACATCTCCTTGTAAATCCCCCGTGGTTTCTTCTTAACCCGTGAACTTTGGGAAGGTACTCAGATTGCATTGCTGCACAATTGCACCTGCAAAGCTCTTAAGCAGTTGCAAATATTCAGGCGTGGCAGCCAGATAGGCTGGTCACCGTAGGACACTGCCAGCTGACTGGGTATATCTGCTTCCCATTCTTCTCACCTTAATGCTACTGATTCCAGCTTTGACCGCTACACTCTACTCAACCGGAGCAGTAAGTTGAACCTGTACTTATGGCACTCTGTGAAAGTTTGGAGAACTAGAGTTCAGTTGTTTTGCACGTGACCACTCTCCATCCAGCACTATGGACCGCCCTGCCTACATCTGGCTCTAATTAGGCCACGGTTGTATTCAGCCGAATGACCTCTGCCGGGAACACTCAGAATGAGGTGCTGAGTTATTGCAACATAGCAGCGTGTCACTGCTTTCAAGGCTTCTTAGGAAAAATTCTGGAATCTTGCTTTTGGCAGGCCTCGGGCTGTTCCTTGTGAACATCTCCTTGTAAATCCCCAGTGGTTTCTTGTACACCAGTGAAGTTTCGCCAGGCCATGCAGTTTGCATTGCTGCACAATTGTACCTGCATACCTCTTCCGCGGTTGCAAACATTTAGGCGTGGCAGCCAGATAGGCTGGTCCCCGTAGGACACTGCCAGCGGACTGATTATATCTGCTTCCCGTTCTTCTCACCTGAGTGCAACTGATTCCAGCTTTGACGTCTACACTCTACTCCACCGGAGAAGTAAGTTGAACCTCTACTTATGGCACTCTGTGAAAGTTTGGAGAACTAGAGCTCAGTATTTTGGCATGTGACCATTGTCCATCCAGCACTATGGACGGCACTGCCTACATCTGGCTCTAATTAGTCCACGGTTGTGTTAACCTGAATGACCTCGGCCGGGAACACTCAGAATGAGGTTCTGAGTTATGGCAACATAGGAGCGTTTCACTGCTTTCAAAGCTTCTTAGGAAGAATTCTCGAATCTTTCTGCCGACAGGCCTCCTGCAGTTCCGGGTGAACACCTCCTTGTAAATCCCCCGTGGTTTCTTCTACACCCGTGAAGTTTGGCCAGGGTAAGCAGTTTGCATTGCTGCACAATTGCGCCTGCATAGCTCTGCCGCGGTTCCAAACATTTGGGCCAGGCAGCAAAATAGGCTGGTGGCTGTAGGACACTGCCTTCGAACTGGCTATATCTGCTTCCCGTTTTTCTCACTTAAGTGCTACTGATTCTAGCTTTGACAGCTACACTCTACTCAACCGGAGCAGTAAGTTGAACCTCTACTTATGGCACTCTGTGAAAGTTTCGAGAACTAGAGCTCAGTTGTTTGGCACGTGTCCACTGTCCATCCAGCACTATGGATGGCACGGCATACATTTGGCTCTAATTAGTCCACGGTTGTGTTCAGCAGAATGACCTTTGCCGGGAACAGTCAGAATGAGGTTCTGAGTTTTTGCAACATATGAGCGTTTCACTGCTTTCAAGACTTCTTAGGAAGAATTCCGGAATCTTGCGACCGGCAGGCCTCCGGCTGTTCCAGGTGAACATCTCTTTATATATCCCCCATGGTTTCTTGTACACCCGTGAAGTTTGGCCAGGGTACGTAGTTTGCATTGCTGCACAATTGCGCCTGCATAGCTATGCCGCGGTTGCAAACATTCAGGCGTGTCAGCCAGATAGGCTGCTCCCCGTAAGACACTGCCAGCTGACTGGGTATATCTGCTTCCCGTTCTTCTCAGCTGAGTGCTACTGATTCCAGCTTTGACCGCTACACTCTACTCAACCGGAGCAGTAAGATGAACCTCTAATTATGGCACTCTGGGAAAGTTTGGAGAACTAGAGCTCATTTGTTTGGCACGCACCAATGTCCATCAAGCACTATGGACGCCACTGCATACATCTGAATCTAATTAGTCCACGGTTGTGTTCAGCCGAATGACCTCTGCCGGGAACACTCAGAATGAGGTTCGGAGTTACTGCAACATGGGAGCGTTTCACTGCTTTCCAGGCTTCTTAGGAAGAATTCCGGAATCTTGCTGCCGGCCGCATCCGGCTCTTCCGGGTGAACATCTCCTTGTAAATCCCCCGTGGTTTCTTGTACTCCCGTGAAGTTTGGCCAGGGTACACAGTTTGCATTGCTGCACAATTGTGCCAGCATAGCTCTGTGGCGGCTGCAAACATTCAGGCGTGGCAGCCAGATAGGACACTGCCAGTGGACTGGGTATATCTGCTTCCCGTTCTTCTCACCTGTGTGCTACTGATTCCAGCTGTCACGGCTGCACTCTACTCGACTGGAGCTGTAAGTTGAACCTCTACTTATGGCACTCTGTGAAAGTTTGGAGAACTAGAGCTCAGTTGTTTGGCACACGACCATTGTCCATCCAGCACTATTGACGGCACTGCCTACATCTGGCTCTAATTAATCCACGGGTGTGTTCAGCCGAATGACCTCTGCCGGGAACACTCAGAATGAGGTTGTGAGTTATTGCAACATAGGTGTGTTTCACTGCTGTCAAGGCTTCTTAGGAAGAATTCCGGAATCTTGCTGCCGGCAGGCCTCCAGCCGTTTCGGGTGAACATCTCCTTGTAAATCCCCCGTGGTTTCTTGTACACCCGTGAAGTTTGGCCAGGGTACGAAGTTTGCAATGCTACACAATTGCGCCTGCATAGCTCTGCCACTTTTGCAAACATTCAGGCGTGGCAGCCAGATAGGCTGGTCCCCGTAGGATACTGCCAGCAGATTGGGTATATCTGCTTCCCGTTCTTCTCCCCTGAGTGCTACTGATTCCAGCTTTGACGGCTACACTGTACTCAACCAGAGGAGTAAGTTGAACCTCTACTTAGTGCACTCTGTAAAAGTTTGGAGAACTAGTGCTCAGTTGTTTGGCACGCGACCACTGTCCATCCAACACTATGGACGGCACTTCCTACATTTGGTTCTAATGAGTTCACGGTTGTGTTCAGCCGAATGACTTCTGCCGGGATCACTCAGAATGAGGTTCTTGGTTATTACAACATAAGAGCGTATCACTGCTTTCAAGGCTTCGTAGGAAGAATTCCGGAATCTTGCTCCCGGCTGGCCTCCGGCTGTTCGGGTGAAACATCTCCTTGTAAATCCGCCGTGGATTCCTGTACACCCGTGAAGTTTGGCCAGGGTACACAGTTTGCATTGCTGCACAAGTGCGCCTGCATAGCTCTGCCGCGGTTGCAAACATTCAGGCGTGGCAGCCAGATAGGCTGGTCCCCGTAGGACACTGCCAGCGGACTGGGTATATCTGCTTCCAATTCTTCTCACCTGAGTTCTACTGATTCCATCTTTGACGGCTACAATCTACTCAACCGGAGCAGTAAGTTGACCCTCTACTTTAGCACTCTGAGAAAGTTTGGAGAACTAGAGCTGAGTCCTTTGGCACACGACCACTCTCCATCCAGCACTATGGTCCTAACTGCCTACATCTGGCTCTAATTAGTCCACGGTTGTGTTCAGCCGAATGACCTCTGCCGGGAACACACAGAATGAGATTCTGAGTTATTGCAACATAGGAGTGTTTCACTGCTTTCAAGGCTTCTTAGGAAGAATTCCGGAATCTTGCGACGGGCACGCCTCAGGCTGTTCCGGGTGAACATCTTCTTGTAAATCCCCCGTGGTTTCTTGTACACCCGTCAAGTTTGTCCAGGGTACGCAGTTTCCATTGCTGCACAATTGCATCTGCATAGCTCTGCCGCGGTTGCAAACATTCAGGCGTGGCAGCCAGATAGGCTGCTCCCCGTAAGACACTGCCAGTGGACTGGGTATATCTGCTTCCAATTCTTCTCACCTGAGTGCTAGTGATTCCAGCTTTGACGGCTACACTCTACTCAACCGGATCAGTAAGTTGAACCTCTACAGATGGAAGTCTGTGAAACTGTGGAGAACTAGAGCTCAGTTGTTTGGCACGAGACCAGTGTCCATCCAGCACTATGGGCGGCACTGCCTACATCCGGCTTTAATTAGTCCTCTGTTGTGTTCAGCCTAATGACCTCTGCCGGGAACACTCAGAATGAGGTTCTGAGTTATTGCAACATAGGTGTGTTTCACTGCTGTCAAGGTTTCTTAGGAAGAATTCCGGAATCTTGCTGCCTGCAGGCCTCAGGCTGTTCCGGGTGAACATCTCCTTGTAAATCCCCCTGGTTTGTTCTACACCCCTGAAGTTTGGCCAGGGTACGCAGTTTGCATTGCTGCACAATTGCGCCTGCATAGCTCTGCCATGGTTGCAAATATTCAGGCGTGGCAGCCAGATAGGCTGGTCCCCATAGGACACTGCCAGCGGACTGGGTATATCTGCTTCACGTTCTTCTGACCTGAGTGCTACTGATTCCAGATTTCACTTCTACACTCTACTCAACCGGAGCAGTAAGTCGACCCTCTACTTTAGCACTCTGAGAAAGTTTGGAGAACTAGAGCTGAGTCCTTTGGCACACGACCACTCTCCATCCAGCACTATGGACCTAACTGCCTACATCTGGCTCTAATTAGTCCACGGTTGTGTTCAGCCGAATGACCTCTGTCGGGAACACTCAGAATGAGGTTCTGAGTTATTGCAACATAGGAGCGTTTCACTGCTTTCAAGGCTTCTTAGGAAGAATTCGGTAATCTTGCTGCCGGCAGGCCTCAGGCTGTTCGGTTGAACATCTCCTTGTAAATCCTCCGTGGTTTCTCATACACCTGTGAAGTTTGGCCAGGGTACACAGTTTGCATTGCTGCACAATTGTGCCTCCATAGCTCTGCAGTGGTTGCGAACATTCAGGGGTGGCAGCCAGATAGACTGGATCCCGAAGGACACTGCCAGCAACCTGGGTATATCTGCTTCCAATTCTTCTCACCTGAGAGCTAATGATTCCAGCTCTGACGGCTACACCTACTCAACCGGAGCAGTAAGTTGAACCTCTACTTAATGGCACTCTGTGAAACTTTGGAGAACTAGAGCTCAGTTGTTTGGCAGGCGACCACTGTCCGTTCAGCACTATGGACGGCACTGCCTACATCTAACTCTAATTAGTCCAAGGTTGTGTTCAGCCGAATGACCTCTGCCGGAAACACTCAGAATGAGGTTCTGAGTTATTGCAACATAGGAACGTTTCACAGCTTTCAAGCCTTCTTAGGAAGAATTCTGGAACCTTGCTGCGGAGAAGTCTCCAGATGTTCAAGGTGAACATCTCCTTGTAAATCCCCCGTGTTTCTTGTACACCCGTGAAGTTTGGCCAGGATACGCATTTTGCACTGCTGCACAATTGTGCCTGCAAAGCTCTGCCGCGGTTCCAAACTTTCTGGCGTGGCTGCCAGATAGGCAGGGCCCCGTAGGACACTGGCAGCGGACTGGGTATAACTGCTTCCCGTTCTTCTCACCGGAGTGCTACTGATTCCAGCTTTGACAGCTACACTCTACTCAACCGGAGCAGTAAGTTGAACCTCTACTCAGGGCACTCTGTGAAACTTTGGAGAACTAGAGCTCAGGTGTTTGGCACGCGACCACTGTCCATCCAGCACTATGGATGCCACTGACTACGTCTGGCGCTAATTAGTCCACGGTTGTGTTCAGGCGAATGACCTATGCCGGGAACACTCAGAATGAGGTTCTGAGTTATTGCAACATAGGAGCGTTTCACTGCTTTCAAGGCTTCCTAGGAAGAATTCCGGAATCTTGTTGCTGGCAGGCCTCCGGTTGTTCCGGGTGAACATCTTGTAAATCCCCCGTCGTTTCTTCTTCACCCGTGAAATTTGGCCATGTACGTAGTTTGCATTGCTGCACAATTGCGCCTGCATATCTCTGCCGCGGTTGCAAACATTGATTCGTGGCCGCCAGATAGGCTGGTCCCAATAGGACATTGCCAGCGGACTGGGTATACCTGCTTCCTGTTCTTCTCACCTGAGTGCTACTGATTCCAGCTTTGACGGCTACACTCTACTAAACCGGAGCAGTAAGATGAACCTCTACTTATGGCACTCTGTGTAAGTTTGGAGAACTACAGCTCAGTTGTATGGCACACGACCACTGTCCATCCAGCACTATGGACGGCACTGCCTACATCTGGCTCTAATTAGTCCACGGTTGTGTTCAGCAGAATGACCTTTGCCGGGAACAGTCAGAATGAGGTTCTGAGTTTTTGCAACATATGAGCGTTTCACTGCTTTCAAGACTTCTTAGGAAGAATTCCGGAATCTTGCGACCGGCAGGCCTCCGGCTGTTCCAGGTGAACATCTCTTTATATATCCCCCATGGTTTCTTGTACACCCGTGAAGTTTGGCCAGGGTACGTAGTTTGCATTGCTGCACAATTGCGCCTGCATAGCTATGCCGCGGTTGCAAACATTCAGGCGTGTCAGCCAGATAGGCTGCTCCCCGTAAGACACTGCCAGCTGACTGGGTATATCTGCTTCCCGTTCTTCTCAGCTGAGTGCTACTGATTCCAGCTTTGACCGCTACACTCTACTCAACCGGAGCAGTAAGATGAACCTCTAATTATGGCACTCTGGGAAAGTTTGGAGAACTAGAGCTCATTTGTTTGGCACGCACCAATGTCCATCAAGCACTATGGACGCCACTGCATACATCTGAATCTAATTAGTCCACGGTTGTGTTCAGCCGAATGACCTCTGCCGGGAACACTCAGAATGAGGTTCGGAGTTACTGCAACATGGGAGCGTTTCACTGCTTTCCAGGCTTCTTAGGAAGAATTCCGGAATCTTGCTGCCGGCCGCATCCGGCTCTTCCGGGTGAACATCTCCTTGTAAATCCCCCGTGGTTTCTTGTACTCCCGTGAAGTTTGGCCAGGGTACACAGTTTGCATTGCTGCACAATTGTGCCAGCATAGCTCTGTGGCGGCTGCAAACATTCAGGCGTGGCAGCCAGATAGGCTGGCCCCGTAGGACACTGCCAGTGGACTGGGTATATCTGCTTCCCGTTCTTCTCACCTGTGTGCTACTGATTCCAGCTGTCACGGCTGCACTCTACTCGACTGGAGCTGTAAGTTGAACCTCTACTTATGGCACTCTGTGAAAGTTTGGAGAACTAGAGCTCAGTTGTTTGGCACACGACCATTGTCCATCCAGCACTATTGACGGCACTGCCTACATCTGGCTCTAATTAATCCACGGGTGTGTTCAGCCGAATGACCTCTGCCGGGAACACTCAGAATGAGGTTGTGAGTTATTGCAACATAGGTGTGTTTCACTGCTGTCAAGGCTTCTTAGGAAGAATTCCGGAATCTTGCTGCCGGCAGGCCTCCAGCCGTTTCGGGTGAACATCTCCTTGTAAATCCCCCGTGGTTTCTTGTACACCCGTGAAGTTTGGCCAGGGTACGAAGTTTGCAATGCTACACAATTGCGCCTGCATAGCTCTGCCACTTTTGCAAACATTCAGGCGTGGCAGCCAGATAGGCTGGTCCCCGTAGGATACTGCCAGCAGATTGGGTATATCTGCTTCCCGTTCTTCTCCCCTGAGTGCTACTGATTCCAGCTTTGACGGCTACACTGTACTCAACCGGAGGAGTAAGTTGAACCTCTACTTAGTGCACTCTGTAAAAGTTTGGAGAACTAGTGCTCAGTTGTTTGGCACGCGACCACTGTCCATCCAACACTATGGACGGCACTTCCTACATTTGGTTCTAATGAGTTCACGGTTGTGTTCAGCCGAATGACTTCTGCCGGGATCACTCAGAATGAGGTTCTTGGTTATTACAACATAAGAGCGTATCACTGCTTTCAAGGCTTCGTAGGAAGAATTCCGGAATCTTGCTCCCGGCTGGCCTCCGGCTGTTCGGGTGAAACATCTCCTTGTAAATCCGCCGTGGATTCCTGTACACCCGTGAAGTTTGGCCAGGGTACACAGTTTGCATTGCTGCACAAGTGCGCCTGCATAGCTCTGCCGCGGTTGCAAACATTCAGGCGTGGCAGCCAGATAGGCTGGTCCCCGTAGGACACTGCCAGCGGACTGGGTATATCTGCTTCCAATTCTTCTCACCTGAGTTCTACTGATTCCATCTTTGACGGCTACAATCTACTCAACCGGAGCAGTAAGTTGACCCTCTACTTTAGCACTCTGAGAAAGTTTGGAGAACTAGAGCTGAGTCCTTTGGCACACGACCACTCTCCATCCAGCACTATGGTCCTAACTGCCTACATCTGGCTCTAATTAGTCCACGGTTGTGTTCAGCCGAATGACCTCTGCCGGGAACACACAGAATGAGATTCTGAGTTATTGCAACATAGGAGTGTTTCACTGCTTTCAAGGCTTCTTAGGAAGAATTCCGGAATCTTGCGACGGGCACGCCTCAGGCTGTTCCGGGTGAACATCTTCTTGTAAATCCCCCGTGGTTTCTTGTACACCCGTCAAGTTTGTCCAGGGTACGCAGTTTCCATTGCTGCACAATTGCATCTGCATAGCTCTGCCGCGGTTGCAAACATTCAGGCGTGGCAGCCAGATAGGCTGCTCCCCGTAAGACACTGCCAGCGGACTGGGTATATCTGCTTCCAATTCTTCTCACCTGAGTGCTAGTGATTCCAGCTTTGACGGCTACACTCTACTCAACCGGATCAGTAAGTTGAACCTCTACAGATGGAAGTCTGTGAAACTGTGGAGAACTAGAGCTCAGTTGTTTGGCACGAGACCAGTGTCCATCCAGCACTATGGACGGCACTGCCTACATCCGGCTTTAATTAGTCCTCTGTTGTGTTCAGCCTAATGACCTCTGCCGGGAACACTCAGAATGAGGTTCTGAGTTATTGCAACATAGGTGTGTTTCACTGCTGTCAAGGTTTCTTAGGAAGAATTCCGGAATCTTGCTGCCTGCAGGCCTCAGGCTGTTCCGGGTGAACATCTCCTTGTAAATCCCCCTGGTTTGTTCTACACCCCTGAAGTTTGGCCAGGGTACGCAGTTTGCATTGCTGCACAATTGCGCCTGCATAGCTCTGCCATGGTTGCAAATATTCAGGCGTGGCAGCCAGATAGGCTGGTCCCCATAGGACACTGCCAGCGGACTGGGTATATCTGCTTCACGTTCTTCTGACCTGAGTGCTACTGATTCCAGATTTCACTTCTACACTCTACTCAACCGGAGCAGTAAGTCGACCCTCTACTTTAGCACTCTGAGAAAGTTTGGAGAACTAGAGCTGAGTCCTTTGGCACACGACCACTCTCCATCCAGCACTATGGACCTAACTGCCTACATCTGGCTCTAATTAGTCCACGGTTGTGTTCAGCCGAATGACCTCTTCCGGGAACACTCAGAATGTGTTTCTGAGTTATTGCAACATAGGAGCTTTTCACTGCTTTCAAGGCTTCTTAGGAAGAATTCTGGAATATTTCTGCTGGCAGGCCTCCGGCTGTTCGGTTGAACATCTCATTGTAAATCCCCCGTGGTTTCTCGTACACCCGTGAAGTTATGCCAGGGTACGCAGTTTGCATTGCTGCACAATTGCGCCTGCATAGTTCTGCCACAGTTGCAAACATTCAGGCGTGGGGGCCAGATAGGCTGGTCCCCGTAGGACACTGCCTGTGGACTGGGTATATCTGCTTCTCGTTTTTCTCAACTGAGTGCTACTGATTCCAGCTCTGACGGCTACACCTACTCAACCCGAGCAGTAAGTTGAACCTCTACTTATGGCACTCTGTGAAACTTTGGAGAACTAGAGCTCAGTTGTTTGGCATGCGACCACTGTCCATTCAGCACTATGGACGGCACTGCCTACATCTGGCAATAATTAGACCACGGTTGTGTTCAGCCAAATGACCTCTGCCAGGAACAATCAGAATGAGATACTGAGTTATTGCAACATAGGAGCGTTTCACTGCTTTAAAGGATTCTTAGGAAGAATTCCAGAGTCTTGCTGCCGGCAGGCCTCCGGCTGTTCCGGTTGAACATCTCCTTGTAAATCCCCCGTGGTTTCTTGTACACCCTTGAAGTTTGGCCAGGGTACGCAGTTTGCAATCCTGCACAATTGTGCCTGCATAGCTATCCTGCGGGTGCAAACATTCAGGCGTGCACCCAGATAGGGTGGTCACCATAGGACACTGCCAGCGGACTGGGTATGTCTGCTTCCCGTTCTTCTCACCTGAGTGCTAATGATTCCAGCTTTGACAGCTACACTCTACTCCACTGGAGCAGTAAGATGAACCTCTACTTATGGCACTCTGTGAAAGTTTGGGGAACTAGAGCTCTGTTGTTTCGTACGCGATCACTGTCCATCTAGCACTATGGACGGCTCTGTCTACATCTTGTTTTAATTAGTCCACGGTTGTGTTCAGTTGAATGAAATCTGCTGGGAACACTCAGAATGAGGTTCTAAGGTATTGCAACATAGGATCGCTTCACTGCTTTCAATGTCTCTTAGGAAGAATTCCGGAATCTTGCTGTCGGCAGGTCTCCGACTGTTCCGGTTGAACATCTCCTTGTATATCCCCCTTGGTTTCTTGTACACCCGTGAAGTTTGGCCAGGGTACGCAGTTTGCATTGCTGCACAATTGCTCCTGCAAAGCTCTGCCGCGGTGCAAACATTCAGGCCTGGAAGCCAGAAAGGCTGGGCCCCGTAGGACACTGCCAGCGGACTGGGTATATCTGCTTCCCGTTCTTCTCACCTCAGTGTTACTGATTCCAGCTTTGACGGCTACACTCTACTCATCCGGAGCAGTAAGTTGAACCTCTACTTATGGCACTCTGTGAAAGTTTGAAGAACTAGAGCTCAGCTGTTTGGCACGCGACCACTGTCCATCCAGTGATATGGACGGCACTGAGTAAAGTGGCTGTAATTACTCCACGGTTGTGTTCAGCCGAATGACCTCTGCCGGGAACACTCACAATGAGCTTCGGAGTTATTGCAACATAGGAGCGTTTCACTGCTTTTCAGGTTTCTTAGGAAGAATTCCGGAATCTTGCTGCCGGCAGGAGTCCGGCTGTTCCAGGTGAACATCTCCTTGTAATTCCCCCGTGGTTTCTTCTACACCTGAGAAGTTAGGCCAGGGCACGCAGTCTGCATTGCTGCACAATTGCATCTGCTTAGCTCTGCCGCGATTGCAAACATTCAGGTGTGGCAGCCAGATAGGCTTCTCCTTCTAGGACACTGCCAGCTAATTGGGTATATCTGCTTCCCGTACTTCTCACCTGAGTGCTACTAATTCCACCTTTGACGACTACACTCTACTCATCCGGAGCAGTAAGTTGAACCTCTACTTATGGCACTCTGTGAAAGTTTGTAGAACTAGAGCTCAATTGTTTGGCACGTGACCACTGTCCATCCAGCACTATGGACGGCACTGCCTACATCTGGCTCTAATTAGTCCATGGTTGTGTTCAGCCAAATGAACTCTGCCGGGAACACTCAGAATGAGGTTTTGAGTTATTGCAACATAGGAGCGTTTCACTGCTTTCAAGGCTTCTTAGGAAGAATTCCGGAATCTTGCTGCCGGCAGGCCTCCGGCTGTTCCGGGTGAACATCTCCTTGTAAATCCCCCATGGTTTCTTGTACAACATTGAAGTTTGGCCAGGGTAGGCAGTTTGCATTGCTGCAGAATTGGGCCTGCATATGTCTGCCGTGGTTACAAACATTTACGCGTGGCAGCCAGATAGGCTGGTCCCCGAAGGACACTGCCAGCTGACTGGGTATATCTGCTTCCCGTCCTTCTCACCTGAGTGCTACTGATTCCAGCTTTGACGGGTACACTCTTCTCAACTGGAGCAGTAAGTTGAACCTCTACTTATGGCACTCTGTGAAAGTTTGGAGAACTTAGAGCTCAGCTGTTTGGCACGCGACCACTGTCAATACAGCACTATGGATGGCACTGCCTACATCTGGCACTAATTATTCCATGGTTGTGTTCAGCCGAATGACCTCTGAAGGGAACACTCAGAATGCAGTTCTGAGTTATTGCAAAATAGGAGCGTTTCACTGCTTTCAAGGCTTCTCAGGAAGAATTTTGGAATCTTGCTGCTGGCAGGCCTCTGACTGTTCTGTGTGAACATCATCTTGTAAACCCCCGTGGTTTCTTGTACACCCCTGAAGGTTGGCCAGGGTACGCAGTTTGCATTTCTGCACAATTGCGCCTGCATAGTCTGCTCGGGTGCAAACATTCAGGCTTGGCAGCCAGATAGGCTGGTTCCCGTAGGACACTGCCAGCGAACTGGGTATATCTGCTTCGCGTTTTTTTCACCTGAGTGCTACTGATTCCAGCTTTGACGGCTACACTCTACTCAACCGGAGCAGTAACTTGAAAGTACTTAAGGCATTGTGTGAAAGTTTGGAGAACTAGACCTCAGTTGTTTGTCACGGGACCACTGTCCATCCACCACTATGGACGGCACTGCCTACATCTGGCTCTAATTAGTCCTCGGTTGTGTTCAGCCGAATGACCTCTGCCGGGAAAACTCAGAATGAGGTTCTGAGTTATTGCAACATAGGAGCATTTCACTGCTTTCAAGGCTTCTTAGGAAGAATTCCGGAATCTTGCTGCCGGCCGTCCTCCGGCTGTCCCGGGTGAGCATCTCCTTGTAAATCCCCCGAGGTTTCTTGTACACCCATGAAGTTTGGCCAGGCTACGCAGTTTGCATTGCTTCACAATTGCGCCTGCATAGATCTGCCGCGGTTGTAAACAATCAGGTGTGGCAGCCAGATAGGCTGGTCCCCGTAGGACAGTGGGAGCAGACTGGGAATATCTGCTTCCCGTTCTTCTCACCTGAGTGCTACTGATTCCAGCTTTGACGGCTACCCTCTACTCATCCGAAGCAGTAAGTTGAACCTCTACTTATGGCACTCTGTGAAAGTTTGGAGAACTAGAGCTCAGTTGTATGGCACGCACCACTGTCCATCCAGCACTATGAACGGCACTGCCTACATCTGGCTCTAATTAGTCCACGGTTGTGTTCAGCCGAATAACCTCTGCTGGGAACACTCAGAATGAGGTTCTGAGTTATTTCAATATAGGAGCCTTTCACTTCTTTCAAGGCCACTTAGGAAGAATTCCGGAATCTTGCTTCCGGCAGGCCTCTGGATATTCTGGGTGAACATCTCCTTTTAAATCGCCCGTGGTTTCTTCTACACCGGTGAAGTTTGGCCAGGCTGCGCAATTTTCATTGCTGCACAATTGTGCCTGCATAGCTCTGCCGTGGTTGCAAACATTCGGGCCAGGCAGCAAAATAGGCTGGTGGCTGTAGGACACTGCCTTCGAACTGGCTATATCTGCTTCCCGTTCTTTTCAACTGAGTGCTCCTGATTCCAGCTTTGAAGGCTACACTCTACTCAGGCGTAGCAGTAACTTAAAACTCTACTTATGGAACTCTGTGAAAGTTTGGAGAAGAGAGCTCAGTTGTTTGGCATGTGCCCACTGTCCATCCAGCACTATGGACGGCACTGCCTACATCTCCCTCTAATTAGTCCCCGGTTGTGTTTACCAGAATGACCTCTGCCGGGAACACTCAGAATGAGGTTTTTAGTTATTGCAATATAGGAGCGTTTCACTGCTTTCCAGGCTTCACAGGAAGAATTCCGGAATCTTGCTGCCGGCAGCCCTCTGGCTGTTCTGCGTGAACATCTCCTTGTAAATCCCCCGTGGTTTCTTGTACACTCGTGAAGTTTGGCCAGGGTATGCAGTTTGCATTGCTGCACAATTGCGCCTGCATAGCTCTGCCGTGGTTGCAAATATTCAGGCATGGCAGCCAGATAGGCTGGTCCCCGTAGGACACTGCGAGCGGACTGGTATTATCTACTTCCCGTTTTTCTCACTTATTTGCTACTAATTCTAGCTTTGACAGCTACACTCTACTCAACGGGAGCATTAAGTTGAACCTCTACTGATGGCACTCTGTGAAAGTTTGGAGAACTAGAGCTCAGTTGTTTGGCACACGACCACTGTCCATCCAGCACTCTGGACGGCACTGCCTACATCTGGCTCTAATTAGTCCACGGTTGTGTTCAGCCGAATAATTTCTGAATGAGGTTCTGAGTTATTGCAACATAGGAGCGTTTCACTGCTTTCAAGGCTTCTTAGGAAGAATTCCGGAATCTTGCTGCCGGCAGGCCTCAGGCTGTTACGGGTGAACATCTCCCTGTAAATCCCCCGTGGTTTCTTCTACACCCATGAAGTTTGGTCAGGGAATGCAGTATGCATTGCTGCACAATTGCGCCTGCATAGCTCTTCCGTGGTTGCAAACATTCAGGCGTGGCTTCCAGATAGGCGGTCCCCGTAGCACACCGCCAGCGGACTGCTTATATCTGCTTCCTTTTCTTCTCACCTGAGTGCTACTGATTCGAGCTTTGATGGCTGCACTCTACTCAACCGGAGCAGTAAGTTGAACCTCTACTTATGGCAGTCTGTGAAAGTTTGGAGAACTAGATAGAGCTCAGTTGTTTGGCACGCGACCACTGTCCATAAAGCACTATGGAGGGCACTGCCTACAACTGGCTCTAATTAGTCCACGGTTGTGTTCATCCGAATGACCTCTGCCGAGAACACTCAGAATGAGGTTCTGAGTTATTGCAACTCAGGAGCGTTTCACTGCTTTCAAGACTTCTTAGGAAAAATTTCCGAAACTTGCTGCTGCGAGGCCTCAGGCTGTTCCGGGTGAACATCTCCTTGTAAATCCCCCGTGGTTTCTTGTACACCCGTGAAGTTTGGCCAGGGTACGAAGTTTACACTGCTGCACAATTGCACCTGCATAGCTCTGCCGAAGTTGCAAACATAGAGGCGTGGCAGCCAGATAGGCTGGTCCCCGTAAGACACTGAGAGTGGACTGTGTATATCTGCTTCCCGTTCTTCTCACCTTAGTACTACTGATTCAACCTTTGACGGCTACACTCTACTCAACCGGAGCAGTAAGTTGAACCTCTACTTATGGCACTCTGTGAAAGCTTGGAGAACTAGAGCTCAGTTGTTTGGCACGGGACCACTGTCCATAAAGCACTATGGAGGGCACTGCCTACATCTGGCTCTAATTAGTCCACGGTTGTGTTCAGTCTAATGACCTGTGCCGAGAACACTCAAAATGAGCTTCTGAGTTATTGCAATATAGGAGCGTTACACTGCTTTTCAGGATTCTTAGGAAGAATTCTGGAATCTTGCTGCCTGCAGGCCTCCGGCTATTCTGGGTGAACACCTCCTTTTAAATCCCCCGTTGTTTCTTGTACACATGTGAAGTTTGGCCAGGGTACGCAGTTTGCATTGCTGCACAATTGTGCCTGCATAGCTCTGACGCAGTTGCAAACATTCCGGCGTGGCAGCCAGATAGGCTGGTCCCTGTAGGACACTGCCAGTGGACTGGGTATATCTGCTTCCCGTTCTTCTCACCTGAGTGCTACTGATTCCAACTTTGATGGCTACACTCTACTTAACCGGAGAAGTAAAGTGAACCTCTACTTATGGCACTCTGTGAAAGTTTGGAGAACTAGAGCTCAGTTGTTTGGCACGCGACCACTGTCCATCCAGCACTATGGACGGCACTGCGTACATCTGGCTCTAATTAGTCCACGGTTGTGTTCAGCCAAATGACCTCTGCCGGGAAAACTCAGAATGAGGTTCTGATTTATTGCAACATGGAAGCGTTTCACTGCTTTCTAGACCTCTTAGGAAGAATTCCTACATCTTGCTGCTGGCAGGTCTCTGGCTGTTCCCGGTGAACATCTCCTTGTAAATCCCCCGTGGTTTCTTCTACACCCCTGAAGTTTGGCCAGGGTACCCAGTTTGAATTGCTGCACAATTGCTCCTGTGTAACTCTACCGCCGTTGCAAATATTCAGTCATGGCAGCCAGATAGGCTGGTCCCCATAGGACACTGCCAGCGAACTGGGTATATCTGCTTCCCGTTCTTCTCACCTGAGTGCTACTGATTCCAGCTTTGAAGGCTACACTCTACTCAGCCGGAGCAGAAAGTTGAACTTTTACTTATGGCACTCTGTGAAAGTTTGGAGAACTAGAGCTCAGTTGTTTAGCACTGGACCACTGTCCATCGAGCACTATGGAGGACACTGCACACATCTTTCTCTAATTAGTCCACGGTTTTGTTCAGCCGAATGACCTCTGCCGGGAACACTCCGAATGAGGTTCTGAGTTATTGCAACATAGGAGCTTTTCACTGCTTTCAAGGCTTCTTAGGAAGAATATCGGAATCTTGGTGCTGGAAGCCCTCCGTCTGTTGTGAGTGAACATCTCCTTGTAAATCCCCCATGGTTTCTTGTACACCCGTGAAGTTTGGCCAGGATACGCAGTTTGCATTGCTGCACAATTGCGCCTGCATAGCTCTGCCTTGGTTGCAAACATTCAGGCGTGGCAGCCAGATAGGCTGGTCCACATAGGACATTGCCAGCGGACTGGGTATATATGCTTCCCGTTCTTCTCACCTGAGTTCTACTGATTCCATCGTTGACGGCTGCACTCTACTCAACCGGAGCAGTAAGTTGGACCTGTACTTATGGCACTCTGTGAAACTTTGGAGAACTAGCACTCAGTTGTTTGGCACGCGACCACTGTCCATTAAGCGATATGGACGCCACTCCCTACATTGGCACTAATTAGTCCACGGTCGTTTTTAGCCAAATGACCTCTGCCGGGAACACTCAGAAAGAGGTTCTGAGTTATTGCAACATAGGAGCGTTTCACTGCTTTCAAGGATTCTTAGGAAGATTCCGGAATCTTCCTGTCGGCAGGCCTCCGGCTGTTCCGGGTGAACATCTCCTTGTAAATCCCCCGTGGTTTCTTCTACACCCCTGAAGTTTGGCCAGGGTATGCAATTTGCATTGCTGCACAATTGCGCCTGCATAGCTCTGCCGTGGTTCCAAACATTCAGGCGTCTCTGCAATATAGGCTAGTCCCCATAGTATAGTGCCAGATGACTGCCTATATCTGCTTCCCGTTCTTCTCACCTGAGTGCTACTGATTCCAGCTTTGACGGCTACACTCTACTCAACCGGAGCAATAAGTTGAACCTCTACTTATGGCACTCTGTGAAACTTTGGAGAACTAGAGCTCAGTTTTTTGGCACACGACCACTGTCCATCCAGCACTATGGACGGCACTGCCTACATCTGGCTCTAATTAGTCCACCATTGTGTTCAGCCGAATGACCTCTGCTGGGAACACTCAGAATGAGGTTCTGAGTTATTGCAACATTGGAGCGTTTCACTGCTTTCAAGGTCTCTTAGGAAGAATCCCGAAATCTTGCCGCCGGTAGGTCTCCGGCTGTTCCGGTTGAACATCTCCTTGTAAATCCCAAGTGGTTTCTTGTACACCCGTAAAGTTTGGTCAGGGTACACACTTTGCATTGATGCACAATTGCGCCTGGATAGTTCTGCCGCGGTGCAAACATTCAGGCGTGGAAGCCATAAAGTCTGGGCCCCGTAGGACACTGCCAGCTGATTGGGTATATCTGCTTCCCGTTCTTCTCACCTGAGTGCTACTGATTACAGCTCTGACGGCTAAACTCTATTCAACCGGAGCAGTAAGTTTAACCTCTACTTATGGCCCTCTGTGAAAGTTTGGAGAACTAGAGCTCAGTTGTTTCGTACGCGATCACTGTCCATCTAGCACTATGGACGGCTGTTCCTACATCTGACTCTAATTAGTCCGCGGTTGTGTTCAGCCCAATGACCTCTTTCGGTAACACTCAGATTGAGGTTCTGAGTTATTGCAACATAGGAGCGTTTCACTGCTTTCAAGGTCTCTTAGGAAGAATTCCGGAATCTTGCTGCCGGCAGGAGTCCGGCTGTTCCAGGTGAACATCTCCTTCTAATTCCCCCGTGGTTTCTTCTACATCCGAGAAGTTAGGCCAGGGCACGCAGTCTGCATTGCTGCACAATTGCACCTGCGTAGCTCTGCCGCGATTGCAAACATTCAGGTGTGGCAGCCAGATAGGCTTCTCCTTCTAGGACACTGCCAGCTAATTAGGTATATCTGCTTCCCGTTCTTCTCACCTGAGTGCTACTAATTCCACCTTTGACGACTACACTCTACTCATCCGGAGCAGTAAGTTGAACATCTACTTATGGCACTCTGTGAAAGTTTGTAGAACTAGAGCTCAGTAGTTTGGCACTTGACCACTGTCCATCCAGCACTATGGACGGCGCTGCCTACATCTGGCTCTAACTAGTCCACGGTTGTGTTCAGCAAAATGACCTCTGCCGGGAACACTCAGAATGAGGTTCTGAGTTATTGCAACATAGGAGCGTTTCACTGCTTTCAAGGCTTCTTAGGAAGAATTCCGGAATCTTGCTGCCGGCAGGCCTCCGGCTGTTCCGGGTGAACATCTCCTTGTAAATCCCCCGTGGTTTCTTGTACACCCGTGAAGTTTGACCACGGTAGGCAGTTTGCATTGCTGCAGAATTGGGCCTGCATAGGTCTGCCGTGGTTACAAACATTTAGGCGTGGCAGACAGATAGGCTGGTCCCCGAAGGACACTGCCAGCGGACTGGGTATATCTGCTTCCCGTTCTTCTCACCTGAGTGCTACTAATTCCAGCTTTGACGGGTAAACTCTTCTCAACTGGAACAGTAAGTTGAACCTCTACTTATGGCACTCTGTGAAAGTTTGGAGAACTAGAGCTCAGCTGTTTGTCACGCGACCACTGTCAATCCAGCACTATGGACTGCACTGCCTACATCTGGCTCTAATTATTCCATGGTTGTGTTCAGCCGAATGACCTCTGAAGGGAACACTCAGAATGCGGTTCTGAGTTATTGCAACATAGGAGCGTTTCACTGATTTCAAGGCTTCTCAGGAAGAATTTCGGAATCTTGCTGCTGGCAGGCCTCTGGCTGTTCTGTGTGAACATCATCTTGTAAATACCCCGTGGTTTCTTGTACACCCCTGAAGGATGGCCAAGGTACGCAGTTTGCATTTCTGCACAATTGCGCCTGCATAGTCTGCGGCGGGTGCAAACATTCAGGCTTGGCAGCCAGATAGGCTGGTCCCCTAGGACACTGCCAGCGGACTGGGTATATCTGCTTCGCGTTTTTTTCACCTGAGTGCTACTGATTCCAGCTTTGACAGCTACACTCTCCTCAACCGGAGCAGTAACTTGAAACTACTTATGGCATTGTGTGAAAGTTTGGAGAACTAGTGCTCAGTTGTTTGGCAGGCGACCACTGTCCATCCAGCACTATGGACGGAACTGCCTACATCTGGCTCTAATTAGCCCACGGTTGTGTTCAGCAGAATGACCTCTGCCTTGAACACTCAGAATGAGGTTCTGAGTTATTGCAACATAGGAGCATTTCACTGCTTTCAAGGACTCTTAGGAAGAATTCCGTAATCTTGCTGCCAGCAGGCCTCCGGCTGTTCCTGGTGAACATCTCCTTGTAAATCCCCCGTGGTTTCTTGTACACCCGTGAAGTTTGGCCAGGGTACGCAGTTTGCATTGCTGCACAATTGCACCTGCATAGTTCTGCCGTGGGTGCAAACATTGAGGAGTGGCAGACAGATAGGCTGTTCCCCGTAGGACATTGCCAGCGGACTGGATATATCTGCTCTCCATTCTTCTCACCTGAGTGTTACTGATTCCAGCTTTGACGGCTAGACTCTACTCATCCGAAGCAGTAAGTTGAACCTCTATTTATGGCACTCTGTGAAAGTTTGGAGAACTAGACCTCAGTTGTTTGGCAAGCACCACTGTCCATCCAGCACAATGAACGGCACTGCCTACATCTGGCTCTAATTAGTCCACGGTTGTGTTCAGCCGAATGACCTCTGCCGGGAACATTCAGATTGTGGTTCTGAGTTATTTCAACATAGGATCCTTTCACTGCTTTCAAGGCCTCTTAGGAAGAATTCCGGAATCTTGCGGCTGCCAGGCCTCTGGCTATTCAGGGTGAACATCTCCTTGTATATCCCCCGTGGTTGCTTCTACACCCATGAAATTTGGACTAGCCTGCGCAGTTCTCATTGCTGCACAATTGCCCCTGCATATCTCTACCGTGGTTGCAAACATTCAGGCGTGGCAGCCAGATAGGCTGGTCCCCGTAGGACAGTGCCAGCAGACTGGGAATATCTGCTTTCCGTTCTTCTCACCTGAGTGCTAATGATTCCAGCTTTGATGGCTACACTCTACTCAACCGGAGCAGTAAGTTGAACTTCTACTTATTGCATTCTGTGAAAGTTTGGAGAACTAGAGCTCAGTTGTTTGCCACTGGACCACTGTCAATCCAGCATTATGGAATGAACTGCCTACATCTGGCTCTAATTGGTCCACGGTTGTGTTCAGCCGAATGACCTCTGCTGGGAACACTCAGAATGAGTTTCTGAGTTATTGCAACATAGCAGCGTTTCACTGCTTTCAAGGCTTCTTAGGAAGAATTCAGGAATCTTGCTGCCAGCAGGCCTCTGACTGTTCCAGGTGAACATCTCCTTGTAAATCCCCCGCGGTTTCTTGTACACCAGTGAAGTTTGGCCAGGGTACGCAGTTTGCATTGCTGCACAATTGTGCCTGCATAGCTGTGGCGCGGTTGCAAACATTCAGGCGTAGCAGCCAAAAAGCTTGGACCCCGTTCGACACTGCCAGCTGACTGGGTATATCTGCTGCCCGTTCTTCTCACCTGAGTGCTACTGATTCCAGCTTTGACGGCTACACTCTACTCATCCGAAGCAGTAAGTTGAACCTCTACTTATGGCCCTCTGTGAAAATTTGGAGAACTAGATCTCAGTTGTTTAACACGCACCACTGTCCATCCAGCACTATGAACGGCACTACCTACATCTGGCTCTAATTAGTCCACAGTTGTGTTCAGCCGAATGACCTCTGCCGGGAACACTCAGAATGAGGTTCTGAGTTATTTCAACATAGGAGCCTTTCACTGCTTTCAAGGCCTCTTAGAACGAATTCAGGAATCTTGCTGCCGGCAGGTCTCTGGCTATTCCGGGTGAACATCTCCTTGTAAATCCCCCGGGTTTCTTCTACACCCGTGAAGTTTGGCCAGGGTACCAAGTTTGCATTGATGCACAATTGCGCCTGCATAGCTCTGCCGCGGTTCCAAACATTCAGGCGTGGTAGCCAGATAGTCTGGTCCCCGTAGGACACTGCCAGCTAACTGGGTATATCTGCTTCCCGCTCTTCTCACCTGAGTTCTACTGATTCCAGCTTTGCCGGCTACACTCTACTCAACCGGAGCAGTAAGTTGAACCTTTACTTATGGCACTCTGTGAAAGTTTGGAGAACTAGAGCTCAGTTGTTTGGCACGCAACCACAGGCCATCCAGCACTATAGACGGTACTGCCTACATCTGTCTCTAATTAGTCCACTGTTGTGTTCAGCAGAATGACATCTGCCGGGAACACTCAGAATGAGGTTCTGAATTATTGCAACATAGGAGCGTTTCACTGCTTTCATAGCTTGTTAGGGAGAATTCCGGAATCTTGCTGGCGGCAGGCCTCCGGCTACCATGGTGAACATCTCCTTGTAAATCCCTGGTGGTTTCTTCTACACCCATGAAGATTGGCCAGGGTACGCAGTTTGCATTGCTGTACAATTGCGCCTGCATAGCTCTGCCGCGGGTGCAAGTATTCAGGCCTGGCAGCCAGATAGGCTGGTCCCGATAGGACACTGCCAGCTGACTGGGTATATCTGATTCCCGTTCTTCTCACCTGAGTGCTACTGATTCCAGCTTTGCCGGCTACACTCTACTCAACGGGAGCAGTAAGTTACACCTCTACTTATGGCACTCTGTGAAAGTTTGGAGAACTAGAGCTCAGGTGTTTGGCATGCGACCACATTCCATCCAGCACTATGGACAGCACTGCCTACATCTGGCTCTAATTAGTCCACGGTTGTGTTCAGCCGAATGACATTTGCCGGGAACACTCAGAATGAGGTTCTGAATTATTGAAACATAGGAGCGTTTCACTGCTTTCAAGGCTTCTTAGGAAGAATTCCGGAATCTTGCTGCCGGCAGGCCTCCAGCTCTTCCGGGTGAACATCTCCTTGTAAATCCCCCGGGGTTTCTTCTACACTCGTGAAGTTTAGCCAGGGTAACCAGTTTGCATTGCTGCACAATTGGGCCTGAATAGCTCTGCCGTGGATCCAAACATTCAGGCGTGGCTGCAAGATAGGTTACTCCCCAGAGGACAGTGCCAGCTGACTGGGTATATCTTCTTCCCTGTCTTCTTACCTGAGTGCTACTGATTCCCGCTTTGACGGCTACACTCTACTCATCCGGAGCAGGAAGTTCAACCTATACTTATGGCACTCTGTGAAAGTGTGGAGAACTAGAGCTCAGTTGTTTGGCACGCGACCACTGTCCATCCAGCACTATGGATGGCACTGCCTACATCTGGCTCTAATTAGTCCACGGTTGTGATCAGCCGAATGACCTCTGCCGGGAACACTCAGAATGAGGTTCTGAGTTATTGCAACATACAAGTGTTTCACTGCTTTCAAGGCTTCTTAGGAAGAATTCTGGAATCTTGCTGCCGGCAGGAGTCCGGCTGTTCCAGGTGAACATCTCCTTGTAAATCCCCAGTGGTTTCTTCTACACCCGAGAAGTTTGGCCAGGGCACGCAGTCTGCATTGCTGCACAATTGCGCCTGCGTAGCTCTGCCGTTATTGCAAACATTCAGGTGTGTCAGCCAGATAGGCTGCTCACTGTAGGACACTGCCAGCTAACTGGGTATATCTGCTTCCCGTTCTTCTCACCTGAGTGCTACTAATTCCACCTTTGACGGCTACACTCTACTCATCCGGAGCAGGAATGTCAACCTATACTTATGGCACTCTGTGAACGTTTGGAGAACTAGAGCTCAGTTGTTAGGCACGCGACCACTGTCCATCCAGCACTATGGACGTCACTGCCTACATCTGGCTCTAATTAGTCCACGGTTGTGTTCAGGCAAATGACCTCTGCCGGGAACACTCAGAATGAGGGTCTGAGTTATTGCAACATAGGAGCGTTTCACTGCTTTCAAGGCTTCTTAGGAAGAATTCCGGATTTTTGCTGCCGGCAGTCCTCCAGCTCTTCCGGGAGAACATCTACTTGTAAATCCCCCGTGGTTTCTTGTACACCCGTGAAGTTTGGCCAGGGTACGCAGTTTGCATTGCTGCACAATTGCCCCTGCCTAGCTCTGCCGCGGTTGCAAACATTCAGCCGTGGCAGCCAGATAGGCTGGTCCCCGTAGCACACTGCTTGCTGACTCGGAATAACTGCTTCCTGTTCTTCTCACCTGAGTGCTACTGATTCCAGCTTTGACGGCTACACTCTACTCTACGGGAGCAGTAAGTTGAACCTGTATTTATGGCACTCTGTGAAAGTTTCCAGAACTAGAGCTCAGTTGTTTTGCACGCGACCACTGTCCATCCAGCACTAAGGACGGCACTGCCTACATCTGGCTCTAATTAGTCCACGGTTGTGTTCAGCCGAATGACATCTGCCGGGAACACTCAGAATGTGGTTCTGAGTTATTGGAACATTGGAGCGTTTCACTGCTTTCATGGCTTCTTAGGAGGAATTCCGGAATCTTGCTACCGGCAGGCCTCTGGCTATCAGGCTGAACATCTCTTTGTAAATCCCCCGTGGTTTCTTGTACACCCGTAAAATTTGGCCTGGCTGCGCAATTTTCATTGCTGCACAATTGCAGATGCATAGCTCTGCCGCCGGTGCAAACATTCAGGCGTGGCAGCCAGATAGGCTGGTCCCCGTAGGACAGTGCCAGCGGACTCTGTATATCTGTTTCCCGTTCTTCTCACCTGAGTGGTACTGATTCCAGCTTTGATTGCTACACTCTACTCAACCGTAGCAGTAAGTTTAACCTCTAATTATGGCACTCTGTGAAAGTTTGGAGAACTAGAGCTCAGTTGTTTGGCACGCGACCACTGTCCATCCAGCACTATGGACGGCACTGCCTACATCTGGCTCTAATTAGTCCACGGTTGTGTTCAGCCGAATGACCTCTGCCAGGAACACTCAGAATGAGGTTCTGAGGTATTGCAACATAGGAGTGTTTCACTGCTTTCAAGGCTTCTTAGGAAGAATTCCGGAATCTTGCCGCCGGCAGGCCTCCGGCTGTTCCGGGTGAACATCTCCTTGTAAATCCCTCGTGGTTTGTTGTACACCCGTGATGTTTGTCCAGGGTGTGCAGTTTCCATTGCTGCAAAATTGAGCCGGCATAGCTCTGCCACGGTTGCAAACATTCAGGCGTGGCAGCCAGATTGGCTGGTCCTGGTTGGACACTGCCAGCAGATTGGGTATATCTGCTTCCCGTTCTTCTCACCTGAGGGGTACTGATTCCACCTTTGAGGGCTACACTCTACTCAACCGGAGAAGTAAGTTGAACCTCTACTTATGGCACTCTGTGAAAGTTTGGAGAAATAGAGCTCAGTTGTTTGCCACGCGACCACTGTCCATCCAGCACTATGGATGGCACTGCCTACATCTGGCTCTAATTAGTCCACGGTTGTGTTCAGCCGAATGACCTCTGCCGAGAAAACTCAGAATTAGGTTCTGAGTTACTGCAACACAGGAGCATTTCACTGCTTTCTAGGCTTCTTAGGAAGAATTAGGGAATCTTGCTGCAGGCAGGCCTCAGGCTGTTCCCCGTGATTATCTCCTTGTAAATCCCCCGGGGTTTCTTGTACACCCGTGAAGTTTGGCAAGTTACGCAGTTTGCATTGCTGCACAATTGCGCCTGCATAGCTCTGCCACGGATGCAAACATTCAGGCGGGGCAGCCAGATAGGCTGGTCCCCGAAAGACACTGCCCCCGGACTTCGTATATCTGCTTCCCGTTCTTCTCACCTGAGTGCTACTGATTCCAGCTTTGACGGCTACACTCTACTGAACCGGAGCAATAAGTTCAAAATCTACTTATGGCACTCTGTGAAAGTTTGGAGAACTAGAGCTCAGTTGATTGCCATTTGACCACTGTCCATCCAGCACTATGGACGGCACTGCCTACATCTGGCTCTAATTAGTCCATGGTTCTGTTCACCCGAATGAACTCTGCCCAGAACACCCAAAATGATGTTCTGAGTTATTGCAACATAGGAGCGATTCACTGCTTTCTAGGGTTCTTAGGAAGAATTCTGGAATCTTGCTGCTGGCAGGCATCCGGCTCTTCCGTTTGAACATCTCCTTGTAAATCCCCCGTGGTCTCTTGTACACCAGTGACGTTTGGCCAGGGTACGCAGGTTGCATTTCTGCACAATTGTGCATGCATAGCTCTGCCACGGTTGCAAATATTCAGGGGTGGCAGCCAGATAGGCTGGTCCCCGTAGGACACTGCCAGCGGACTGGGTATATCTGCTTCCCGTTCTTCTCACCTGAGTGCTACTGATTCCAGCTTTGACGGCTACACTCTACTCAACCGGAGCAGTAAGTTGAACCTCTACTTATGGCACTTTGTGAAAGTTTGGAGAACTAGCGCTCAGTTGTTTGGAACGCGACCACTGTCCTTCCAGCACTATGGAGGGCACTGCCTACATCAGGCTCTAATTAGTCCACGGTTGTTTTCAGCCGAGTGACCACTGCCGGCAAAACTCATAATCAGGTTCTGAGTTATTGCAACATAGGTGCGTTTCACTACTTTCAAGGCTTCTTAGGAAGAATTCCGGAATCTTGCTGCCGGCAGGCTTCCGTCTGTTCCGGGTGAACATCTCCTTGTAAATCCACCCTGTTTTCTTGTACACCCGTGAAGTTTGGCCAGGGTACGCAGTTTGCATTTCTGCACAATTGCGCCTGCATAGCTGTGCCGTGGTTGCAAACATTCTGGCGTGGCAGCCAGATAGGCTGGTCCCGGTAGGACACTGCCAGCGGACTGGGTATATCTGCTTCCCGTTCTTCTCACCTGAGTGCTAGTGATTCCAGCTTTGACGGCTACACTCTAATCAACCGGAGCAGTAAGTTGAACCTCTACTTATGGCACTCTGTGAAATTTTGGAGAACTAGAGCTCATTTGTTTGGCACGGGACCACTGTCCTTCCAGCACTATGGACGACACTGCCTACATCTGGCTCTAATTAGTCCACGGTTCTGTTCAGCCGAATGACATCTGGCAGGAACACTCAGAAAGAGGTTCTGAGTTATTGCAACATGGGAGCGTTTCACTGCTTTCAAGGCCTCTAAGGAAGAATTCCATAATCTTGCTGCCGGCAGGTCTCTGTCTGTTCCGGGTGAACAACTCCTTGTAAATCCCCCGTGGTTTCTTGTACACTGGTGAAGTTTGGCCAGGCTACGCAGTTTGTATTGATGCAAAATTACACCTACATAGCTCCACCGTGGTTGCAAACATTCAGGCGTGGCAGCCAGATAGGCTGGTCCCAGTTGGACATTACCAGCGGACTGGGTATATCTGCTTCCCGTTTTTCTCACTTAAGTGCTACTGATTCCAGCTTTGACGGCCACACTCTACTCAACCGGAGCAGTAAGTTGAACCTCTAGTTATGGCACTCTGTGAAATATTGGAGAATTAGAGCTCAGCTGTTTGGCATGTGACCACTGTCCATCCAGCACTAAGGATGGAACTTCCTACATCTGGCGCTAATAAGTCCACGGTTGTGTTCATCCGAATGACCTCTGCCGGGAACACTCAGAATGTGGTTCTGAGTTATTGCATCATAGGAGTTTTTCACTGCTTCCAAGGCTTCTTAGGAAGAATTCCGGAATCTTGCTGCCGGCAGGACTCCGGCTGTTCCGGGTGAACATCTCCTTGTAAATCCCCCGTGGTTTATTCTACACCCCTGAAGTTTGGCCATGGTAAGCAGTTTGCATTGCTGCGCAATTGCACCTGCATAGCTCTGCCGTGGTTGCAAACATTTAGGCGTGGCAGCCAGATGGGCTGGATCCCATAGAACACGGCCAGCGGACTGGGTATATCTTCTTCCCGTTCTTCTCAACTGAGTGCTACTGGTTCCAGCTTTGAAGGCTACAATCTACTCAACCGGAGCAGTAAGATGAACATTTACTTATGGCATTCTGTGAAAATTTGGAGAACTAGAGCTCAGTAGTTTGGCACGCCACCACTGTCCATCCAGCACTATGGACGGCACTGACTACATCTGGCTCTAATTAGTCCACGGTTGTGTTCAGCCGAATGACCTCTGCTGGGAACACTCAGAATGAGGTTCTGAGTTGTTGCAACATGGGAGCGTTTCACTGCTTTCAAGGCCTCCTAGGAAGAATTCCAGAATCTTGCTGCCGGCAGGCCTAAGGCTGTCCCCAGTGAACATCTCCTTGTAAATCCCCCGTGGTTTCTTCTACACCCGTGAAGTTTGGCCAATGTATGCAGTTTGCATTGCTGGACAATTGCACCTGCATAGCTCTGCCGTGGTTGCAAACATTCAGGCGTGGCAGCCAGATAAGCTGGTAACCGTAGGACACTGCCAGCGGACTGGGTATATCTGCTTCCCGTTCTTCTCACCTGAGTGGTACTGATTCCAGCTTTGACCACTACACTCTACTCAACCGCAGCAGTAAGTTGAACCCCTACTTATGGCACTCTGTTAAAGTTTTGATAACTAGAGCTCAGTTGTTTGGCACGCGACCACTGTCCATCAAGCACTATGGACGGCACTGCCTACAACTGGCTCTAATTAGTCCACAGTTGTGTTCACCCGAATGACTTCCGCTGGGAACACTCACAATGAGGTTCTGAGTTATTACAACATGGGAGCGTTTCACTGCTTTCAAGGCTTCTTAGGAAGAATTCCGGAATCTTGCTGCCGGCCGGCCTCCAGCTCTTCCGGGTGAACATCTCCTTGTAAATCCCCCGGGGTTTCTTCTACACTCGTGAAGTTTAGCCAGGGTAACCAGTTTGCATTGCTGCACAATTGGGCCTGAATAGCTCTGCCGTGGATCCAAACATTCAGGCGTGGCTGCAAGATAGGTTACTCCCCAGAGGACAGTGCCAGCTGACTGGGTATATCTTCTTCCCTGTCTTCTTACCTGAGTGCTACTGATTCCCGCTTTGACGGCTACACTCTACTCATCCGGAGCAGGAAGTTCAACCTATACTTATGGCACTCTGTGAAAGTGTGGAGAACTAGAGCTCAGTTGTTTGGCACGCGACCACTGTCCATCCAGCACTATGGATGTCACTGCCTACATCTGGCTCTAATTAGTCCACGGTTGTGATCAGCCGAATGACCTCTGCCGGGAACACTCAGAATGAGGTTCTGAGTTATTGCAACATAGGAGCGTTTCACTGCTTTCAAGGCTTCTTAGGAAGAATTCTGTAATCTTGCTGCCGGCAGGCCTCCGGCTGTTCCGGGTGAACATCTCCCTGTAAATCCCCCGTGTTTTTTTGTACACCCGCGAAGTTTGGCCAGGGTACTCAGTTTGCATTGCTGCACAATTGCTCCTGCATAGCTCTGCCGCTTTTGCAACATTCAGGCGTGGCAGCCTGATAGGCTGGTCCCCGTTGGACACTGCCAGCGGATTGGGTATATCTGCTTCCCGTTCTTCTCACCTGAGTGCTAGTGATTAAATCTTTGACGGCTACACTCTACTCAACCGGAGCAGTAAGTTGAAGTTCTACTTATGGCACTCTGTGAATGTTTGGAGAACTAGAGCTCAGTTGTTTGGCACGCGACCACTGTCTATAGAACAGTACGGACGGCACTGCATACATCTGGCTCTAATTAGTCCAGGGTTGTGTTCAGCCGAATGACCTCTGCCGGGTACACTCAGAATGAGTTTCTGAGTTATTGCAACATAGGAGCTTTTCACTGCTTTCAAGGCTTCTTAGGAAGAATTCCAGAATCTTGCTGCCGGTAGGCCTCCGGGTGTTCCGGGTGAACATCTCCTTGTAAATCCCCCGTGGTTTCTTGTACACCCATGAAGTTTGGCCCGGGTGTGCAGTTTGCATTGCTGCAAAATTGAGCCGGCATAGCTCTGCCGCGTTTGCAAATATTAAGGCGTGGCAGCCAGAAAGGCTGGTCCCTGTACGACACTGCCAGCAGACTGGGTATATCTGCTTCCCGTTCTTCTCACCTGAGTGCTAGTGATTCCAGCTTTGAGCTCTACACTCTAATCAACCGGAGCAGTAAGTTGAACCTCTACTTATGGCACTCTGTGAAAGTTTGGAGAACTAGAGCTCAGTTGTTTGGCACGCGACCACTGTCCATCCAGCACTATGGACGGCACTACCTACATCTGGCTCTAATTAGTCCACGGTTGTGTCCAGCCGATTGACCTCTGCCGGGAACACTCAGAATGAGGTTCTGAGTTATTGCAACATAGGAGCGTTTCACTGCTTTCAAGGCTTCTTAGGAAGAATTCCAGAATCTTGAGACCGGCAGGCCTCCGACTGTTCCGCGTGAACATCTCCTTATAAATCCCCCGTGGTTTCTCGTACACCCGTGAAGTTTGGTCAGGGTACGTAGTTTGCATTGCTGCACAATTGAGAGTGCATAGCTCTGCCGCGGTTGCAAACATTCAGGCGTGGCAGCCATATAGGCTGCTCCCCGTAAGACACTGCCAGCTGACTGAATATATCTGCTTCCCATTCTTCACACCTGAGTGCTACTGATTCCAGCTTTGACGGCTACACTCTACTTAACCGGAGCAGTAAGTTGAACCTCTACTTATGGCACTCTGTGAAAGTTTGGAGAACTAGAGCTCAGTTGTTTGGCACAGTACCACGGTCCAACCAGCACTATGGACGGCACTGCCTACATCTGGCTCTAATTAGTCCACGGTTGTGTTCAGCCGAATGACCTCTTCCGGGAACACTCAGAATGAGGTTCTGAGTTATTGCAACATAGGAGCTTTTCACTGCTTTCAAAGCTTCTTATGAAAAATTCGGGAACTTGCTGCCGACAGGCCTCCGGCTGTTCCAGGTGAACATCTCCTTGTAAATCCCCCGTGGTTTCTTCTACACCCCTGAAGTTTGGCCAAGGTACGCAGTTTGCATTGCTGCACAATTGCGCCTGCATAGCTCTGCTGCAGTTGCAAACACTCAGGCGTGGCAGCCAGATAGGCTGGTCCCGGTAAGACACTGCCAGCGGACTGGGTATATCTGCTTCCTGTTCATCTCACCTTAGTGCTACTGATTCCAGCTTTGACGGCTACACTCTACTCAACCGGAGCAGTAAGTTGAACCTCTACTTATGGCACTCTGTGAAAGTTTGGAGGACTAGAGCTCAGTTGTTTTGCAAGGGACC
This sequence comes from Dipodomys spectabilis, assembly GCF_019054845.1. Taxonomy (NCBI): domain Eukaryota; kingdom Metazoa; phylum Chordata; class Mammalia; order Rodentia; family Heteromyidae; genus Dipodomys; species Dipodomys spectabilis. The sequence goes on from NW_024870985.1 coordinate 2,496,650, forward strand.
ACTGTCCATCCAGCACTATGGACCACACTGCCTACATCTGCCTCTAATTAATCCACGGTTATGTTCAGCAGAATGACCTCTGGCGGGAACACTCAGAATGAGGTTCTGAGTTATTGCAACATAGGTGCATTTCACTGCTTTCAAGGCTACTTAGGAAGAATTCCGGAATCTTGCTGCCGGCAGGCCTCCAGCTCTTCCGGGAGAACATCTACTTGTAAATACCCCGTGGTTTCTTGTACGCCCGTGAAGTTTGGCCAGGGTACGCAGTTTGCATTGCTGCACAATTGCACCTGCATAGCTCTGCCGCGGTTGCAAACATTTAGGCGTGGCAGCCAGAAAGCCTGGTTCCCGTAGGACACTGCCAGGGGACTGGGTATATCTGCTTCCCGTTGTTATCACCAGAGTGTTATTGATTCCAGCTTTGACGGCTACACTCTACATATCTGGAGCAGTAAGTTGAACCTCTACTTATGGCACTCTGAAAGTTTGTAGAACTAGAGCTCAGTTGTTTGGCAAGCGACCAATGTCCATCCAGCACTATTTACGGCACTGCCTACATCTGGCTCTAATTAGTCCACGGTTATGTTCAGCAGAATGACCTCTGGCGGGAACACTCAGAATGAGGTTCTGAGTTATTGCAACATAGGTGCATTTCACTGCTTTCAAGGCTACTTAGGAAGAATTCCGGAATCTTGCTGCCGGCAGGCCTCCAGCTCTTCCGGGAGAACATCTACTTGTAAATACCCCGTGGTTTCTTGTACGCCCGTGAAGTTTGGCCAGGGTACGCAGTTTGCATTGCTGCACAATTGCACCTGCATAGCTCTGCCGCGGTTGCAAACATTTAGGCGTGGCAGCCAGAAAGCCTGGTTCCCGTAGGACACTGCCAGGGGACTGGGTATATCTGCTTCCCGTTGTTATCACCAGAGTGTTATTGATTCCAGCTTTGACGGCTACACTCTACACATCTGGAGCAGTAAGTTGAACCTCTACTTATGGCACTCTGAAAGTTTGTAGAACTAGAGCTCAGTTGTTTGGCAAGCGACCAGTGTCCATCCAGCACTATTTACGGCACTGCCTACATCTGGCTCTAATTAGTCCATGGTTGTGTTCAGCCGAATGACCTCTGACGGGAACACTCAGAATGAGGTTCTGAGTTATTGCAACATAGATGCGTTTCACTGCTTTCAAGGCTACTTAGGAAGAATTCCGGAATCTTGCTGCCGGCAGGCCTCCAGCTCTTCCGGGAGAACATCTACTTGTAAATTCCCCGTGGTTTCTTGTACGCCCGTGAAGTTTGGCAAGGGTACGCAGTTTGCATTGCTGCACAATTGCGCCTGCCTAGCTCTGCCGCGGTTTCAAACATTCAGACGTGGCAGGCAGATAGGCTGGTCCCCGGAGCACACTGCCAGCGGACTGGGTATATCTGCTTCCCGTTCTTCTCACCTGAGTGCTACTGATTCCAGCTTTGACGGCTACACTCTACTCAACTGGAGCAGTAAGTTGAATCTCTACTTATGGCACTCTGTGAACGTTTGGAGAACTAGAGCTCAGTTGTTTGGCACGCGACCTCTGTCCATCTAGCATTATGGACGGCACTGCCTACATCTGGCTCTAATTAGTCCACGGTTGTGTTCACCCGAGCGACCTCTACCAGGAATACTCAGAATGAGGTTCTGAGTTATTGCAATATACGAGTGTTTCACTGCTTTCAAGGCTTCTTAGGAAGAATTCCGGAATCTTGCTGCCAGCAGGCCTCCCGTTGTCCAGGGTGAACATCTCCTTGTAAATCCCCCATGATTTCTCCTACACCCGTGAAGTTTGGCCTGGGTGCTCAGTTTGCATTGCTGCACAATTGCGACTGCATAGCTCTGCCGGTCTTGCAAACATTCAGGCGTGGCAGCCAGATAGGCTGGTCCCCGAAGGACACTGCAACTGGGCTGGGTATATCTGCTTCCCGTTCTTCTCAGCTGAGTGCTACTGATTCCAGCTTTGATGGCTACACTCTACTCAAACGCAGCAGTAAGTTGAACCTCTACTTATGGCACTCTCTGAAAGTTTGGAGAACTAGAGCTCAGTTGTTTGGCACGTGACCACTGTCCATCCAGCTCTATGGACGGCACTGCCTACATCTGGCTCTAATCAGTCCACGGTTGTGTTCGGCCCAATGGCCTCTGCCGGGAACACTCAGAATGAGGTTCTGAGTTATTGCAACATGAAAGGGTTTCACGGCATTCAAGGCCTCTTACGAAGAATTCCGGAATCTTGCTGCCCGCAGGTCTCCGGCTGTTCAGGGTGAACATATGGTTGTAAATCCCCCGTGGTTTCTTGTACACTCGTGAAGTTTGGCCAGGGTACGCAGTTTGCATTGCAGCACAATTACGCCTACATAGCTCTGTCGTGGTTGCAAACATTCAGGCGTGGCAGCCAGATAGGCTGGTTCCCGTACAACACTGCCAGCAGACTGGGTATATCTGCTTCCTGTTTTTCTCCCTTAAGTGCTACTCATTCCAGCTTTTACAGCTACACTTTACTCAACGGGAGTAGTAAGTTAAACCTCTACTTATGGCACTCAGTGAAAGTTTGGAGAACTAGAGCTCAGCTGTTTGGCACGGGACCACTGTCCATCCAGCATTATGGATGGAACTTCCTACATCTGGCGCTAATTAATCCACGTTTGTGTTCAACCGAATGACCTCTGCCGGGAACACTCAGAATGTGGTTCTGAGTTATTGCACCATAGGAGTTTTTCACTGCTTCCAAGGCTTCTTAGGAAGAATTCCGGAATCTTGCTGCTGGCAGGCCTCCGACTGTTCCGGGTGAACATCTCCTTGTAAATCCCCGTGGTTTATTCTACACCCCTGAAGTTTGGCCATTGTACGCAGTTTGCATTTCTGCACAATTGTGCCTGCATAGCTCTGAATTCGTTGCAAACATTCAGGCGTGACAGCCAGATATGCTGGTTCCCGTAGGACACTGCCAGTGCACTGGGTATATCTGCTTCCCGTTGTTATCACCTGAGTGTTATTGATTCCAGCTTTGACAGCTACACTCTACACATCTGGAGCAGTAAGTTGAACCTCTACTTATGGCACTCTGAAATTTTGTAGAACTAGAGCTCAGTTGTTTGGCACGCGACCAATGTCCATCCAGCACTATTTACGGCACTGCCTACATCTGGCTCTAATTAGTCCACGGTTGTGTTCAGCCGAATGACTTCTCCCGGGAACACTCAGAATGAGGTTCTGAGTTATTGCAACATAGGAGCGTTTCACTGCTTTCAAGGCTTCTTAGGAAGAATTCCGGAATCTTGCTGCCCGCAGGCCTCCAGCTCTTCCGGGAGAACATCTACTTGTAAATAAACCGTGGTTTCTTGTACGCCCGTGAAGTTTGGCAAGGGTACACAGTTTGCATTGCTGCACAATTGCGCCTGCCTAGCTCTGCCGCGGTTTCAAACATTCAGGCGTGGCAGCCAGATAGGCTGGTCCCCGTAGCACACTGCCAGCGGACTGGGTATATCTGCTTCCCGTTCTTCTCACCTGAGTGCTACTGATTCCAGCTTTGACGGCTACACTCTACTCAACGACAGCAGTAAGTTGAACCTCTACTTATGGCACTCTGTGAAAGTTTGGAGAACTAGAGCTCAGTTGTTTGGCACGCGACAACTGTCCATCCAGCACTATGGACGGCACTGCCTACATCTGGCTCTAATTAGTCCATGGTTGTGTTCAGCCGAATGACCTCTGCCGGGAACAGTCAGAATGAGGTTCTGAGTTATTGCAACAGAGGAGCGTTTCACTGCTTTCAAGGCTTCTTAGGAAGAATTCCTGAATCTTGCTGCCGGCAGGCCTCGGGCTGTTCCGGGTGAACATCTCCTTATAAATCCCCCGTGGTTTCTTGTACACCCGTGAAGTTTTTCCAGGGTACGTAGTTTGCATTGCTGCACAATTGCGCCTGCATAGCTCTGCTGCGGTTGCAAACATTCAGGCGTGGCAGCCAGATAGGCTGCTCCCCGTAAGACACTGCCAGCTGACTGGTTATATCTGCTTCCTCTTCTTCTCACCTGAGTGCTACTGATTCCAGCTTTGACGTCTACACTCTACTCAACCGGAGCAGTAAGTTGAACCTCTACTTATGGCACTCTGTGAAAGTTTGGAGAACTAGAGCTCAGTTGTTTGGCACGGTATCACTGTCCATCCAGCACTATGGACGGCACTGGCTACATCTGGCTCTAATTATTCCACGGTTGTGTTGAGCCTAATGACTTCTGCGGGAACACTCAGAATGAGGTTCTGATTTATTGCAACATTGGAGCGTTTCACTGCTTTCAAGGCTTCTTAGTAAGATTTCCAGAATCTCGCTGCCGGCAGGCCTCCGGCTGTTCCGGGTGAACATCTCCTTGAAAATATCCCATGGTTTCTTCTACACCCCTGAAGTTTGGCCAGGGTACGCAGTTTGCATTGGTGCACAATTGCGCCTGCATAGCTGTGCTGCGGTTGCAAACATTCAGGCGTGGCAGTCAGATAGGCTGGTCCCCGTAGGACACTGCCAGCGGACTGGGTATATCTGCTTCACGTTCTTCTCACCTGAGTGCTACTGATTCCAGCTGTCACTTCTACACTCTACTCAACCTGAGCAGTAAGTTGAACCTCTACTTATGGCACTCTGTGAAACTTTGTAGAACTAGAGCTCGGTTGTTTGGCACGCGACCACTGTTCATCAAGCACTACAGACGGCATTGCATACATCTGGCTCTAATTACTCCACGGTTGTGTTCAGCCCAATGACCTCTTCAGGTAACACTCAGATTGAGGTTCTGAGTTATTGCAACATAGGATCTTTTCACTGCTTTCAAGGCTTCTTAGGAAGAATTCAGGAATCTTGCTGACGGCAGGCCTCTGGCTGTTCCGGGTGAACATCTCCTTGTAAATCCCCCGTGGTTTCTTGTACACCCGTGAAGTTAGGCCAGGGTACGCAGTTTGCATTGCTGCACCATTGCGCCTGCATAGCTCTGCCACAGTTGCAAACATTCAGGCGTGGGAGCCAGATAGGCTGGTCCCAGTAGGACACTGCCAGCGGACTGGGTATATCTGCTTCTTTTTTTCTCAACGGAGTGCTACTGATTCCAGCTTTGATCCCTACACTCTACTCAACCGGAGCAGTAAGTTGAACCTCTACTTTAGCACTCTGTGAATGTTTGGAGAACTAGAGCAGAGTCCTTTGGCACACGACCACTCTCCATCCAGCACTATGGACCTAACTGCCTACATCTGTCTCTAATTAGTCCACGGTTGTGTTCAGCCGAATGACCTTTGCCGGGAACACTCAGAATGAGGTTCTGAGTTATTGCAACATAGGAACGTTTCACTGCTTTCAAGGCTTCTTAGGAAGAATTCGGTAATCTTGCTGCCGGCAGGCCTCAGGCTGTTCGGTTGAACATCTCCTTGTAAATCCCCCATTTTTTCTCATACACCTGTGAAGTTTGGCCAGGGTACACAGTTTGCATTGCTGCAAAATTGTGCCTCCATAGCTCTGCCGTGGTTGCGAACATTCAGGGGTGCAGCCAGATAGACTGGATCCCGAAGGACACTGCCAGCGAAGTGGGTATATCTGCTTCCCGTACTTCTCACCTGAGAGCTAAAGATTACAGCTCTGACGGCTACACCTACTCAACCAGAGCAGTAAGTTGAACCTCTACTTATGGCACTCTGTGAAACTTTGGAAAACTAGAGCTCAGTTGTTTGGCATTCGACCACTGTCCATTCAGAACTATGGACGGCACTGCCTACATCTGGCTCTAATTAGACCACGGTTGTGTTCAGCCGAATGACCTCTGCCAGGAAAACTCAGAATGAGGTTCTGAGTTACTGCAACATAGGAGCGTTTCACTGCTTTAAAGGCTTCTTAGGAAGAATTCCGGAATCTTGCTGCCGGCAGGCCTCCGGGTGTTCCGGTTGAACTTATCCTTCTAAATCCCCCGTGGTTTCTTGTACACCCGTGAAGTTAGGCCAGGGTACGCAGTTTGCAATGCTGCACAATTGTGCCTGCATAGCTATCCCGTAGGTGCAAACATTCAGGTGTGCAGCCAGATAGGCTGGTCACCGTAGGACTCTGCCGGCGGACTGCCTATATCTGCTTCCCGTTCTTCTCACCTGAGTGCTACTGATTCCAGCTTTGACTGCTGGACTCTACTCAACCGGAGCAGTAAATTGAACCTCTACTTATGGCACTCTGTGAAAGTTTGGAGAACTAGAGCTCAGTTGTTTGGCATTCGACCACTGTCCATTCAGCACTATGGACGGCACTGCCTACATCTGGCTCTAATTAGTCCACGGTTGTGTTCAGCCGAATGACCTCTGCCGGGAACACTCAGAATGAGGTTCTGAGTTATTGCAACATAGGAGCGTTTCACTGCTTTCAAGGCTTCTTAGGAAGAATTCCGGAGTCTTGTTGCCGACAGGAGTCCGGATTTTCCGGGAGAACATCTCTTTGTAAATCCCCCGTGGTTTCTTGTACACCCGTGAAGTTTCGCCATGATAGGCATTTTGCACTGCTGCACAATTGTGCCTGCAAAGCTCTGCCGCGGTTCCAAACTTTCTGGCGTGGCTGCCAGATACCCTGGGCCCCGTAGGACACTGGCAGCAGACTGGGTATAACTGCTTCCCCTTCTTCTCACCTGAGTGCTACTGATTCCAGCTTTGACGGCTACACTCTACTCAACCGGAGCAGTCAGTTGAACCTCTACTTATGGCACTCTGTGAAACTTTGGAGAACTAGAGCTCAGTTTTTTGGCACACGACCACTGTCCATCCAGCACTATGGACGGCACTGCCTACATCTGGCTCTAATTAGTCCACCATTGTGTTCAGCCGAATGACCTATGCTGGGAACACTCAGAATGAGGTTCTGAGTTATTGCAACATGGGAGCGTTTCACTGCTTTCAATGTCTCTTAGGAAGAATTCCGGACTCTTGCTGCCGGTAGGTCTCCGGCTGTTCCGGGTGAACATCTCCTTGTAAATCCCCCGTGGTTTCTTGTACACCCGTGAAGTTTGGTCAGGGTACACAGTTTGCATTGCTGCACAATTGCGCCTGGATAGTTCTGCCGCGGTGCAAACATTCAGGCGTGGAAGCCATAAAGTCTGGGCCCCGTAGGACACTGCCAGCGGATTGGGTATATCTGCTTCCCGTTCTTCTCACCTGAGTGCTACTGATTCCAGCTTTGACGGCTAAACTCTATTCAACCGGAGCAGTAAGTTTAACCTCTACTTATGGCCCTCTGTGAAAGTTTGGAGAACTAGAGCTCAGTTGTTTCGTACGCGATCACTGTCCATCTAGCACTATGGACGGCTGTTCCTACATCTGACTCTAATTAGTCCGCGGTTGTGTTCAGCCCAATGACCTCTTCCGGTAACACTCAGATTGAGGTTCTGAGTTATTGCAACATAGGAGCTTTTCACTGCTTTCAAGGCTTCTTAGTAAGAATTCGGGAATCTTGCTGCCGGCAGGCCTCCGGCTGTTCGGTTGAACATCTCCTTGTAAATCCCCCGTGGTTTCTCATACACCCGTGAAGTTAGGCCAGTGTATGCAGTTTGCATTGCTGCACAATTGCACCTGCATAGCTCTGACACAGTTGCAAACATTCAGGCGTGGGAGCCAGATAGGCTGGTCCCCGTAGGACACTGCGAGCGGACTGGGTATATCTGCTTCTCGTTTTTCTCAATTGAGTGCTCCTGATTCCAGCTTTGATGGCTACACTCTACTCAACCGGAGCAGTAAGTTGAACGTCTTCTTTAGGACTCTGTGAAAGTTTGGAGAACTAGAGCTGAGTCCTTTGGCACACGACCACTCTCCATCCAGCACTATGGACCTAACTGCCAACATCTGGCTCTAATTAGTCCATGGTTGTGTTCAGCCGAATGAACTCTGCCGGGAACACTCAGAATGAGGTTCTGAGTTATTGCAACATAGGAGCGTTTCACTGCTTTCAAGGCTTCTTAGGAAGAATTCCGGAATCTTGCTGCCGGCCGGAATCCGGCTGTTGCGGGTGAACATCTCCTTGTAAATCCCCCGTGTTTTCTTGTACACCCGGGAAGTTTGGCCAGGGTCCGCAGTTTGCATTGCTGCAGAACTGAGACTGCATAGCTCTGCCGCGGTAGCAAATATTTAGGCGTGGCAGCCAGATAATCTGGTTCGAGTAGGACACAGCCAGCTGACTGGGTATATCTGCTTCACGTTCTTCTCACCTGAGGTTTACTAATTCCAGCTTTGACGGCTACACTCTTCTCAACCGGTCCAGTAAGTTCAACCTCTACTTATGGCACTCTGTGAACGTTTGGAGAACTAGAGCTCAGCTGTTTGTCACGCGACCACTGTCAATCCAGCACTATGGACTGCACTGCCTACATCTGGCTCTAATTATTCCATGGTTGTGTTCAGCCGAATGACCTCTGAAGGGAACACTCAGAATGCGGTTCTGAGTTATTGCAACATAGGAGCGTTTCACTGCTTTCAAGGCTTCTCAGGAAGAATTTTGGAATCTTGCTGCTGGCAGGCCTCTGGCTGATCTGTGTGAACATCATCTTGTAAATACCCCATGGTTTCTTGTACACCCCTGAAGGATGGCCAGGGTACGCAGTTTGCATTTCTGCACAATTGCGCCTGCATAGTCTGCGGCGGGTGCAAACATTCAGGCTTGGCAGCCAGATAGGCTGGTCCCCTAGGACACTGCCAGCGGACTGGGTATATCTGCTTCGCGTTTTTTTCACCTGAGTGCTACTGATTCCAGCTTTGACAGCTACACTCTCCTCAACCGGAGCAGTAACTTGAAACTACTTATGGCATTGTGTGAAAGTTTGGAGAACTAGAGCTCAGTTGTTTGGCAGGCGACCACTGTCCATCCAGCACTATGGACGGCACTGCCTACATCTGGCTCTAATTAGTCCACGGTTGTGTTCAGCCGAATGACCTCTGCCGGGAACACTCAGAAGGAGGTTCTGAGTTATTGCAACATGGGAGCGTTTCACTGCTTTCAAGGCCTCTTAGGAAGAATTCCGGAATCTTGCTGCCGGCAGTTCTCCGGCTGTCCCGGGTGAACATCTCCTTGTAAATCCCCTGTGGTTTCTTCTACACCCGTGAAGTTTGGCCAGGGTACGCAGTTTGCATTACTGCACAATTGCGACTGCATAGCTCTGCCGCGGTTGCAAACATTCAGGCGTGGCAGCCAGATAGGCTGGTCCCTGTAAGACACTGCCAGCGGATTAGGTAAATCTGCTTCCCGATCTTCTCACCTCAGTGCTACTGATTCCAGCTTTGAAAGCAACACTCAACTCAACCGGAGCTGTAAGTTGAACCTCTACTTAAGGCAGTCTGTGAAAGTTTGGAGAAGTACACCTCAGATGTATGGCACGCAAATATTGTCCACCCAGCACTATGGACGGCACTGCCTACATCTGCCTCTAATTAGTCCACGGTTGCGTTCAGCCGAATGACCTCTGCCGGGAACACTCAGAAGGAGGTTCTGAGTTATTGCAACATAGGTGCGTTTCACTGCTTTCAAGGCTCCTTAGGAAGAATTCCGGAATCTTGCTGCCGGCAGGCCTCCGGCTGTTCCAGGTGAACATCTCCTTGTAAATCGCCTGGGGTTTCTTCTACACCCATGAAGTTTGGCCAGGGTACGCAGTTTGCATTGCTGCACAATTGCACCTGCATAGCTCTGCCGCTTTTGCAAACATTTCAGCGTTGCAGCCAGATAGGCCAGTCCCCGTAGGACACTGCCAGCGGACTGGGTATATCTGCTTCCCGTTCTTCTCACTTGAGTGCTACTGATTCCAGCTTTGACGGCTACACTCTACTCAACCGGAGCAGTAAGTTGAACCTCTACTTATGGCACTCCGTGAAAGTTTGGAGAACTAGAGCTCAGTTGTTTGGCACGCGACCACTGTCCATTCAGCAGTATGGACGGCAATTCCTTCATCTGGCTCTAATTAGTCCACGGTTGTGTTCAGCCTAATGACCTCTGCCAGTTCGGAGTTATTGCAAGATAGGAGCGTTTCACTGCTTTCAACTCTTCTCAGGAAGCATTCGAGAATAAGGCTGCCAGCACGCCTGCGGCTGTTCCAGGTGAACATCTCCTTGTAAATCCCCCGGGGTTTCTTCTACACCCGCGAAGTTTGTCCAGGGTACACAGTTTGCATTGCTGCACAATTGCGCGTGCATTGCTCAGCCACGTTTTCCAACATTAAGGCGAGGCAGCCAGATAGGCTGGTCCCCATAGGACACTGCCAGCGAACTGGGTATATCTGCTTCCCGTTCTTCTCACCTGAGTGCTACTGATTCCAGCTTTGACGGCTACTCTCTACTCAACCGGAGCAGTAAGTTGAACCTCTACTTATGGCACTCTGTGAAAGTTTGGAGAATTAGATCTCAGTTGTTTGGCACGGGACCACTGTCCATCCAGCCCTATGGACGGCACTGCCTTCTTCTGGCTCTAATTAGTCCACGGTTGTGTTCAGCCGAATCACCTCTGCCGGCAACACTCAGAATGAGGTTCTGAGTTATTGCAACATAGGAGCTTTTCACTGCTTTCAAGACATCTTATGAAGAATTCCGGAATCTTGTTGCCGGAAGGCCTCCGGCGGTTCCGTGTGAAAATCTCCTTGTAAATCCCCCGTGGTTTCTTGTACACTCTTGAGGTTTGGCCAGGGTATGCAGTTTTCATTGTTGCACAATTGCCCTGACATAGCTCTGCCGTGGTTGCAAACATTCAGGCGTGGCAGCCAGATAGTCTTGTCCCCGTAGGACACAGCCAGCGGACTGTTTATATCTGCTTCCCATTCTTCTCACCTGAGTGCTACTGATTCCAGCTTTGACGGATACACTCTACTCAACCGGATAAGTAAGTTGAACCTCTACTTCTGGAACTATGTGGAAGGTTGGAGAACTAGAGCTCAGTTGTTTGGCCCGCGACCACAGTCCATCCTGCACTATGGACGGCACTGCCTACATCTGGCTCTAATTAGTCCACGGTTGTGTTCAGCCGAATGACCTCTGCTTGGAACATTCAGAATGAGGTTCTGAGTTATTGCAACATAGAAGTGTGTCTTTGCTTTCAAGGCTTCTTAGGAAGAATTCCGGAATCTTGCTTCAACAGGCCTCCGGCTGTTCCCGGTGAACATCTCCTTGTAAATCCCCCGTGGTTTCTTCTTCACCAGTGACATTTGGCCAGGTAAGTAGTTTGCATTGCTGCACAATTGCGCCTGCATAGCTCTGCCACAGTTGCAAATATTCAGGCGTGGCAGCCAGATAGGCTTGTCCCCGTAGGACAATGCCAGCGGACTGTGTATATCTGCTTCCCGTTCTTCTCACCTGAGTGCTACTGATTCCAGCTTTGACTGCTACACTCTACTCAACCGGAGCAGTAAATTGAACCTCTACTTATGGCACTCTGTGAAAGTTTGGAGAACTAGAGCTCAGTTGTTTGGCACGCGACCACTGTCCATCCAGCACTACGGACGGCACTGCCTACATCTGGCTCTAATTAGTCCACGGTTGTGTTCAGCCGAATGACCTCTGCCGGGAACACTCAGAATGAGGTTCTGAGTTATTGCAACATAGGAGCGTTTCACTGCTTTCAAGGCTTCTTAGGAAGAATTCCGGAATCTTGCTGCCGGGAGGTCTCCGGCGGTTCCGGGGGAATGTCTTGTTGTAAATCCCCCGTGGTTTCTTGTACACCCTTGAAGTTTGGCCAGGGTACGCATTTTGCACTGCTGCACAATTGCGCCTGAACACCTCTGCCGAGGTTGCAAAGATTCAGGCGTGGCAGGCAGATAGGCTGGTCAGCGTAGGACACTGCCAGCTGACTGTTTATATCTGCTTCCTGTTCTTCCCACCTGAGTGCTACTGATTCCAGCTTTGACGGCTACACTCTACTCAACCAGAGCAGTAAGTTGAACCTCTACTTATGGCACTCTGTGAAAGTTTGGAGAACTAGACCTCAGTTGTTTGGCACGGGACCACTGTCCATCCAGCACTATGGACGACACTGCCTACATCTGGCTCTAATTAGTCCACGGTTCTGTTCAGCCGAATGACCTCTGCCAGGAACACTCAGAATGAGGTTCTGAGTTATTGCAACATGGGAGCGTTTCACTGCTTTCAAGGCCTCTTAGGAAGAATTCCGTAATCTTGCTGCCGGCAGGTCTCTGTCTGTTCCGGGTGAACAACTCCTTGTAAATCCCCCGTGGTGTCTTGTACACTGGTGAAGTTTGGAAAGGGTACGCAGTTTTTATTGATGCAAAATTACGCCTATATAGCTCCGCCGTGGTTGCAAACATTCAGGTGTGTCAGCCAGATAGGCTGGCCCCAGTTCTACATTGCCAGCGGACTGGGGATATCTGCTTCCCGTTTTTCTCACTTAAGTGCTACTGATTCCAGATTTGACGGCCACACTCTACTCAACCGGAGCAGTTAGTTGCACCTCTACTTATGGCACTATGTGAAAGTTTGGAGAACTAGAGCTCAGTTGTTTTACACCCAACCACTGTACATCCAGCACTATGGACCGCACTGCATACATCTGGCTCTAATTAGTCCACGGTTGTGTTCAGCCGAATGACCTCTGCTTGGAACACTCAGAATGAGGTTCTGATTTATTGCAACATAGGAGCTTTTCACTACTTTCAAGACATCTTGTGAAGAATTCCCAAATCTTGCTGCCGGCAGGCCTCCGGCTGTTCCGAGTTAACATCTCCTTCAAAATCTCCCGTGGTTTCTTGTACACCCGTGAAGTTTGGCCACGGTATGCAGTTTGCATTGCTGCACAATTTCCCCTGCATAGCTCTGCCGCAGTTGCAAACATTCAGGCGTGTCAGTCAGATAGGCTTGTCCCCGTAAGTCACTGCCAGCGGACTGTGTATATCTGCTTCCCTTTATTCTCACCTGAGTGCTACTGATTCCAGCTTTGACGGCTACACTCTACTCAATCGGAGAAGTAAGTTGAACCTCTGCTTCTGGCACTCCGTGGAAGTTTGGAGAACTAGAGCTCAGTTGTTTGGCACGCGACCACCGTCCATCCTGAACTATGGACGGCACTGCCTACATCTGGCTCTAATTAGTCCAAGGTTGTGTTCAGCCGAATGACCTCTGCTTGGAACATTCAGAATGAGGTTCTGAGTTATTGCAACATAGGAGCGTTTCACTGCTTTCAAGGCTTCTTAGGAAGAATTCCGGAATCTTACTGCCAGCAGGCCTCGGGCTGTTCCGGGTGAACATCTCCGTGTAAATCTCCCGTGTTTTCTTCTTCACCCGTGAAGTTTGGCCAGGTACGTAGTTTGCATTGCTGCACAATTGCGCCTGCATAGCTCTGCCGCAGTTGCAAATATTCAGGCCTGGCAGCCAGATAGGCTGGTCACCGTAGGACACTGTCAGCTTACTGGGTATATCTGCTTCCCGTTCTTCTCAACTAAGTGCTACTGATTCCAGCTTTGACTGCTACACTCTACTCAACCGGAGCAGTAAGTTGAACCTCTACTTATGGCACTCTGTCAAAGTTTGGAGACCTAGAGCTCAGTTGTTTGGCACGCGACCACTCTACATCCAGCACTATGGACGGTACTGCGTACATCTGGCTCTAATTAGTCCACAGTTTGTGTTCAGCTGAATGAAATCTCCCGGGAACACTCAGAATGAGGTTCTGAGTTACTGCCACATAGGAGCGTTTCACTGCTTTCACGTCTTCTTAGGAAGAATTCTGGAATGTTGCTGTCGGCAGGCCTCGGGCTGTTTCGGGTGAATATCTCCTTGTAAATCCCCAGTGGTTTCTTGTACACTCGTGAAGTTTGGCCAGGGTATGTAGTTTGCATTGCTGCACAACTGTGCCTGCATACCTCTGCCGCGTTTGCAAACATTCAGGTGTGGCAGCCAGATAGGCTGGTCCCCCTAGGACAGTGCCAGCTGACTGGGTATATCTGCTTCCCATTCTTCTCACCTGAGTGCTACTGATTCCAGCTCTAAGGGCTACACTCTACTCAACCGGAGCAGTAAGCAGAACCTCTACTTATGTCACTCTGTGAAAGTTTCGAGAACTAGAGCTCAGTCGTTTGGCACGCGACCACTGTCCATCCAGCACTATGGACGGAACTGCGTACATCTGGCTCTAATTATTCCACGGTTGTTTTCAGAAGAATGACCTCTGGCGGGAACACTCAGAATGAGGTTCTGAGGTATTGCAACATAGGACTGTTTCACTGCTTTCAAGGCTTCTTAGGAAGAATTCCGGAACCTTGCTGCCGGCAGGCCTCTGGCTGTTCCGGGTGAACATCTCCTTGTAAACCCCCGTGGTTTCTTGTACACCCTTGAAGTTTGGCCAGGGTACGCAGTTTGCATTGCTGCACAATTGCACCTGCATAGCTGTGCCGGGGTTGCAAATATTCAGGCGTGGCATCCAGATAGGCTGGTCCCCGTAGGACACTGCCAGGGGACTGGGTATATCTGCTTCCCATTCTTCTCACCCTAGTGCTACTGATTCCAGCTTTGAGGGCTACACTCTACTCAACCTGAGCAGTAAATTGAACCTCTACTTTTGGCACTCTGTGAAAGTTTGGAGAACTAGAGCTCAGTTGTTTGGCACGCGACCACTGTAAATTCAACAGTATGGATGGCACTGCCTTCATCTGGCTCTAATTAGTCCACGGTTGTGTTCAGCCTAATGACCTCTGCCGGTTCGGAGTTATTGCGACATTGGAGCGTTTCATTGCTTTCAACTCTTCTTAGGAAGAATTCGAGAATATGGCTGCCGGCACGCCTATGGCTGTTCCAGGTGAATATCTCCTTGTAAATCCCCCGGTGTTTCTTCTACACCCGTGAAGTTTGTGCAGGGTACACAGTTTGCATTGCTGCACAATTGCGCCTGCATTGCTCAGCCACAGTTTCCAACATTAAGGCGAGGCCGCCAGATAGGCTGGTCCCCGTAGGAAACTGCCAGCGGACTGGGTATGTATGCTTCCCGTTCTTCTCACCTAAATGCTAATGATTCCAGCTTTGACCGCTACACTCTACTCAACCAGAGCAATAAGTTGAACCTCAACTTATTGCGCTTTGTGAAAGTTTTTAGAACTAACGCTCAGTTGTTTGGAACGTGAACATTGTCCACCCAGCACTATGGACGGCACTGCCTACATCTGGCTCTAATTAGTCCACGGTTGTGTTCAGCCGAGTGACCTCTCCGGGAACACTCAGAATGACATTCTGAGTTATTGCAACATAGGAGTTTTTCACTGCTTTCCAGGCTTCTTAGGAAGAAGTCCGGAATCTTGCTGCCGGCAGGTCTCCGGCGGTTCCGGGTGAACATCTTGTTGTAAATCCCCTGTGGTTTCCTATACACCCAGGAAGTTTGGCCAGAGCAAACAGTTGGCATTGCTGCACAATTGCGCCTGCATAGCTCTGCCGTGGTTGCAAACATTGAGGCGTGGCAGCCAGATAAGCTGGTCCCCGTAGGACAATGCCAGCGGACAGGGTATATCTGCTTCCTGTTCTTCTCACCTGAGTGCTACTGATTCCAGCTTTGACGGCTGCACTCCACTCAACCAGAGCAGTAAGTTGAACCTCTACTTATGACACTCTATGAAAATTTGGAGAGCTAAAGCTCAGTTGTTTGCCACGTGACCACTGTCCATCCAGCACTATGGAAGGCGCTGCCTACATCTGGCTCTAATTAGTCCACGGTTGTGTTCAGCCGAATGACCTCTGCCGGGAACACTCAGAATGAGGTTCTGAGTTATTGCAACATAGGAGCGTTTCAGTGCTTTCAAGGCTTCTTAGGAAGAATTCAAAAATCTTGCTGCAGGCAGGCCTCCGGCTGTTCCGGTTGAACATCTCCTTGTAAACCCCCGTGGTTTCTTGCACACCCGTGAAGTTTGGCCAGGGTATGCAGTTTGCATTGCTGCACAATTGCGCCTGCATAGCTCTGCTGTGGTTGCAAACATTCAGGCGTGGCAGCCAGATAGGCTGCTCCCCGTAGGACACTGTCAGCTGACTGGGTATATCTCCTTTCCGTTCTTCTCACATGAGTGATACTGATTCCAGCTTTGACGGCTGCACTCTACTCAACCAGAGCAGTAAGTTGAACCTCTACTTATGGCACTCTGTGAAAGTTTTGAGAACTAGAACTCTGTTGTTTGGCACGCGACCACTGTCCATCCAGCACTATGGACGGCACTGCCTACATCTGGCTCTAATTAGTCCACGGTTGTGTTCAGCCGAATGACCCCTGCCGGGAACACTCAGAATGAGGTTCTGAGTTATTGCAACATAGGGGCATTTCACAGCTTTCAAGGCTTCTTAGGAAGAATTCCGGAATCTTGCTGCCGGCAGGCCTCCGGCTGTTGCGGGTGAACATCTCCATGTAAATCCACCGTGATTTCATGTACACCCGTGAAGTTTGGCCAGGGTACGCAGTTTGCATTGCTGCACAATTGTGCCTGCATAGCTCTGCCCTGGATGCAAACATTCAGGCATGGCAGCCAGATAAGCTGGTTCCCGTAAGACACTGTCAGCAGACTGGGTATATCTGCTTTGTGTTCTCACCGGAGTGCTAATGATTCCAGGTTTGACGGCTACACTCTACTCAACAGGAGCAGTAAGTTGAACCTCTACTTATGGCAGTCTGTGAAAGTTTGGAGAAATAAAGCTCATTTGTTTGGCACGTGACCACTGTCCATCCAGCACTATGGGCAGCACTACCTACATCTTGCTCTAATTAGTCCACGGTTTTATTCAGCCGAATGACCTCGGTTGGGAACGCAAAGAATGACGTTCTGAGCTATTGCAACATAGGAGCGTTTCACTGCTTTCAAGGCTTTTTAGGAAGAATTCCGGAATCTTGCTGCCGGCAGGCCTCAGGCTGTTCCGGTTGAACATCTCCTTGTAAATCCCCCGTGGTTTCTTCTACACCCGTGAAGTTTGGCCAGGGTACGCAGTTTGCATTCCTGAACAATTGCGCCTGTATAGCTCTGCCGCGGTTGCAAACATTCAGGCATTGTAGCCAGATAGGCTGGTCCCTTAGGAAACTGCCAGCGGACTGGGTATATCTGCTTCCAGTTCTTCTCACTTGAGTGCTACTGATTCCAGCTTTGACCGCTACACTCTACTCAACCGGAGCACTAAGTTGAACCTCTACTTACGGCACTCTGTGAAAGTTTGGAGAACTAGAGCTCAGTTGTTTTGCATGCGACCACTATCCATCCAGCACTATGGACGGCATTACCTACATCTGGCTCTAATTAGTCCACGGTTGTGTTCAGCCGAATGACCTCTGCCAGGAAGACTCAGAATGAGGTTCTGAGTTATTGCAACATAGGAGCTTTTCACTGCTTTCAAGGCTTCTTAGGAAGAATTCCGGAATCTTGTTACCGGGCGGCCTCCGGATGTTCCGGGTGAACATCTCCTTGTAAATCCCCCGTGGTTTCTTGTACCCCTCTGAAGTTTTGCCAGGGTACGCAGTTTGCATTGCTGCACAATTGAAACTCCATAGCTCTGCCATGTTTGCAAACATTCACGCATGGCAGCCAGATAGGCTGGTCCGCTTAGGACACTGCCAGCGGACTGGGTATATCTGCTTTCCGTTCTTCTCACCTGAGTCCTACTGAATCCAGCTTTGACGGCTACACTCTTCTCAACTGGAGCAGTAAGTTGAACCTCTACATATTGCACTCTGTGAAAGTTTGGAGAACAAGAGCTCAGTTGTTTGGCACGCGACCACGGTCCATCCAGCACTATGGACGGCACTGCCTACATCTGGCTCTAATGAATCCACGGTTGTGTTCAGCCGAATGACCTCTGCCGAGCTTTGATGGTTAGACTCTACTCAACCGGAGCAGTAAGTTGAAGCTCTACTTATGGCACTCTGTGAAAGTTTGGAGAACTAGAGCTCAGTTGTTAGGTACGTGACCACTGTCCATACAACACTATGGACGGCACTACCTACATCTTGCTCTAATTAGTCCATGGTTGTATTCAGCCGAATGACCTCTGCTGGGAATGCACAGAATGAGGTTCTGATCTACTGCAATATAGGAGCGTTTCACAGCTTTCAAGGCTTCTTAGGAAGAATTCCGGAATCTTGTTCCCGGCAGGCCTCTGCCTGTTCCGGGTGAACATCTCCTTGTAAATCCCCCTTGGTTTCTTCTACTCCCATGAAGTTTGACCAGGGTACGCAGTTTGCATTGCTGCACAATTGGGCCTGCATAGCTCTGCTGTGAGTGCAAACATTAAGGCGTGGCAGCCAGATTTGCTGGTCCCTGTAGGACACTGCCAGCGGACTGGGTATATCTGCTTCCCGTCTTCTCACCTGAGTGCTACTGATGCCTGCTTTGAAGGCTGTACTCTACTCAACCGGAACAGTAAGTTGAACTTCTACTTATGGCACTCTGTGAAAGTTTGGAGAACTAGAGCTCAGTTGTTTGGCACGCGACCACTTTCCATTCAGCACTATGGACGGCCCTGCGTACATCTTTCTCTAATTAGTCCACGGTTGTGTTCAGCCAAATGACCTCTGCCGGGAACACTCAGAATGAGGTTCTGAGTTATTGAAACATAGGAGCGTTTCACTACTCTCAAGGCTTCTTAGGAAGAATTCCGGAATCTTGCTCCCCGCAGGCCTCCAGCTGTTCCGGGTGAACATCTCCTTGTAAATCCCCCTTGGTTTCTTGTACAACCGTGAATTTTGGCCAGGGTACACAGTTTGCATTGCTGCACAACTGAGCCTGCATAGCTCTGCCACGGTTGCAAACATTCAGGCGAGAAAACCAGATAGTCTGGTCCACGTAGGCACTGCCAACAGACTGGGTATATATGCTTCCCGTTCTTCTCACCTGAGTGCTACTGTTTCCAGCTTTGACGGCTACACTTTACTCAACCGGATCTGTAAGTTGAACCTCTACTTACAGCACGCTGTGAAAGTTTGGAGAACTAGAGCTCAGTTGTTTGACACGCAACCACTGTCAATCCAGCACTATGGACGGCACTGCCTGCATCTGGCTCTAATTAGCCCACGGTTTTGTTCAGCAGAATGACCTCTGCCTGGGACACTCAGAATGAGGTTGTGAGTTATTGCAATATAGGAGTGTTTCACTGCTTTCAAGGCTTCTTAGGAAGAATTCTGGAATTTTGCGGCCTCCAGGCCTCCGGCTGTTCCGGGTGAACATCTCCTTGTAAATACCCCGGGGTTTCTTCTACACCCGTGAAGTTTGGCCAGTGTACACAGTTTGCATTGCTGCACAATTGCGCCTGCATAGCTTTGCCGCGGTTGCAAACATTCAGGTGTGGCAGCCAGAGAGGATGGTCCCCGTAGGACACTGCCAGCGGACTGGGTATATCTGCTTCCTGTACTTCTCACCTGAGTGCTACTGATTCCAGCTTTGATGGCTACACTCTACTCAACCGGAGCAGTAAGTTGAACCTCTACTTAAGGCACTCTGTGAAAGTTTGGAGAACTAGAGCTCAGTTTTTTGGCTCGCGACCACTGTCCATCCAGCACTATGGACGGCACTGACTACATCTGGCTCTAATTAGTCCTCGGTTGTGTTCAGCCGAATGACCTCTGCCGGGAACACTCAGAATGAGGTGTGGAGTTATTGCAACATAGGATCGTTTCACTGCTTTCAAGGCTTCTAAGGAAGAATTTCCGAATCTTGCTGCCAGCAGGCCTCCGGCTGTTCCGGGTCAATATCTCCTCGTAAATCCCCCGAGGTTTCTTGTACACCCGTGAAGTTCGGCCGGGGTATGCAGTTTGCATTGCTGAACAACTGCGCCTGCATAGCTCTGCCGCGGTTGCAAACATTCAAGCGTGGCAGCCAGATACGCTGGTCCCTGTAGGACACTGCCAGCGGACTGGGTATATCTGCTTCCCGTTCTTCTCACCTGAGTGCTACTCATTCCAGCTTTGACGGCTACACTCTACTCAGCTGGAGCAGTAAGTTGAACCTCTACTTATGGTACTCTGTGAAAGTTTGGAGAACTAGATCTCAGTTGTTTGGCACGGGACCACTCTCCATTCAGCACAATGGACGGCACTGCCTACGTGTGGCTCTAAATAGTTCACGGTTGTGTTCAGCCGAATGACCTCTGCCGCTAACACTCAGAATGAGGTTCTGAGTTATTGCAACATAGGAGCGTTTCACTGCTTTCATGGCTTCTTAGGAAGAATTCCGGAATCTGGCTGCCGGCAATCGTCCAGCTGTTCCGGGTGATCATCTCCTTGTAAATCCCCCGTGGTTTCTTGTACACCCGTGAAGTTTGGCCAGGGTACGCAGTTTGCATTGCTGCAGAATTGCGCCTGCGTAGCTCTGCCACTTTTCCAAACATTCATGCGTCCCAGTCAGATAGGCTGGTTGCCGTAAGACACTGCCAGCGGACTGGGTATATCTGCTTCCCGTTCTTCTCAACTGAGTGCTACTGATTCCTGCTTTGACGGCTACTCTCTACTCAACTGGAGCAGTAAGTTGAACCTCTACTTATGGTACTCTGTGAAAATTTGGAGAACTAGAGCTCAGTTGTTCGGCACGCGACCACTGTCCATCCAGCACTATGTACGGCACTGCATACATCTGGCTCTAATTAGTCCACGGTTGTGTTCACCCGAATGACCTCTGCCGGTTAGACTCAGAATGAGGTTCTGAGTTATTGTAACATAAGAGGGTTTCCCCACTTTCAAGGTTTCATAGGAAGAAGTCCAGAATCTTGCTACCGGCAGGCCTCCGGCTATTCCGGGTGATCATCTCTTTGTAAATCCCCCGTGGTTTCTTCTACAGCCGTGAAGTTTGGATAGGTACGCAGTTTGCATTGATGCACAATTGCGCCTGCATAGCTCCGGTGCAGTTGCAAACATTCAGGCGTGGCAGCCAGATAGGCTGGTCCCCGTAGGACACTGCCAGCTGACTGGGTATATCTGCTTCCTGTTCTTCTCACCTGAGTGCTACTCATTCCAGCTTTGACTGCTACACTCTATTCAACCGGAGCAGTAAGTTTAACCTCTACTTATGGCACTCTGTGAAAATTTGGCGAACAAGAGCTCAGTTGTTTGGCACGTGACCACTGTCCATCCAGAGCTATGGATGTCACTGCCTACATCTGGCTCTAATTAGTCCACGGTTGTGTTCAGCAGAATGACCTCTGCCGTGAACACTCAGAATGAGTTTCTGAGTTATTGCAACATAGATGTGTTTCACTGCTTTCAAGGCTTCTTAGGAAGAATTCCGGAATCTTGCTGCCAGCAGGCCTCCGTCTGTTCCGGGTGAATATCTCCTTGTAAATCCCCCGTGGGTTCTTCCACACCCCTTAAGTTTGGCCAGGTTGCCCAGTTTGCATTGCTGCACAATTGCGCCAGCACAGTTCTGCCGTGGTTGCATACATTCAGGCGTGGAAGCCAGATAGGCTGATAGCCGTAGGACACTGCCAGAGGACTGGGTATATCTCCTTCCCGTTCTCCTCATCTGAGTGCTACTGATTCCAGCTTTGATTTCTACACCCTACTCAACCGAAGTAGTAAGTTCAACCTCTACTTATGGCACTCTGTGCAAGTTTGGAGAACTAGAGCTCAATTGTTTGTCAAGCGACCACTGTCCATTCAGCACTATCAACGGCACTGCCTACATCTGGCTCTAGTTAGTCCACAGTTGTGTTCAGCCCAATGACCTCTCCCGGGAACACTCAAATGCGGTTCTGAGTTATTGCAACACATTAACGTTTAAATGCTTTCAATGTTTCTTAGGAAGAATTACGGAATCTTGCTGCCGGCATGTCTCAGGTTGTTCTGGGTGAACATCTACTTGTAAATCCCTCGTGGTTTCTTGTACACCCGTGAAGTTTGGCAAGGGTACGGAGTTTGCATTGCTGCACAATTGCGCCTGCATAGCTATCCCGCCGTTGCGAACCTTCAGGCATGGCATCCAGATAGGCTGGTCCCCATAGGACACTGCCAGCGGACTGGGTATATCTGCTTCCCGTTCTCATCATCTGAGTGCTACTGATTCCAGCTTTGACGGCTACACTCTACTCAACCGGAACAGTAAGTTGAACCTCTACTTATGGCACTCTGTGAATGTTTAGAGAACTAGAGCTCAGTTGTTTCGCATGCGACCACTGTCCATCCAGCACTATGGACGGCACTGCCTACATCTGGCTCTAATTAGTCCACGGTTGTGTTCGGCCGAATGACCTCTGCCGGGAACACTCAAATGAGGTTCTGAGTTATTGCAACATAGGAGCATTTCACTGCTTTCAAGGCTTCTTAGGAAGAATTCCTGAATCTTGCTGCAGGCAGGCCTCCGGTTGTTCCAGGTGCACATCTCCTTGTAAATCCCCCGTGGTTTCTTGTACACCCGTGAAATTCGGACAGGGTACGCAGTTTGCATTGCTGCACAATTGCTCCTGCATAGCTCTGCCCCGGTTGCAAACATTCAGGCGTGGCAGCCAGATAGGCTTGTCCCCGTAGGACACTGCCATCGGACTGGGTATATCTGCTTCCCGTTCTTCTCACCTGCGTGCTAGTCATTCCACCCTTGACGGGCTACACTCTACTCAACCGGAGCAGTAAGTTGAACCTCTACTGATAGCACTCTGTGAAAGTTTGGAAAACTAGACCTCAGTTGTTTCGCACGCGTCCACTTTCCATCCAGCACTATGGACGGCACTGCCTACATCTGGCTCTAATTAGTCCACGGTTGTGTTCAGCCAAATGACCTCCGCCGGGAACACTCAGAATAACGTTCTGAGTTATTGCAAGATAGGAGCGTTTCACTGTTTTCAAGGCTTCTTAGGAAGAATTCCGGAATCTTCCTGCCGGCAGGCCTCCGACTGTTCCGGGTGATCATCTCCTTGTAAATCCCCCGTGATTTCTTTTACACCCGTGAAGTTTGGCCAGGGTACGCAGTTTGCATTCCTGAACAATTAGGCCTGCATAGCTCTGCCGTGGTTGCAAATATTCAGGCGTGGCAGCCAGATAGGCTGGTCCAGGTAGGACACTGCCAGCGGACTGGGTATATCTACTTCTAGTTCTTCTCCCCTGAATACTACTCATTCCAGCTTTGACATCTACACTCTACTCAAATGGAACAGTAAGTTGAAACTCTACTTATGGCACTCGGTGAAAGTTTGGAGAACTAGAGCTCAGTTGTTTGGCACGCGACCACTGTCCATTCAGCACTATCAACGGCACTGCCTACATCTGGCTCTAGTTAGTCCACGGCTGTGTTCAGCCGAATGACCTCTCCCGGGAACACTCAAATGAGGTTCTGAGTTATTGCAACACATTAACGTTTCACTGCCTTCAATGCTTCTTAGGAAGAATTACGGAATCTTGCTGCCGGCATATCTCAGGTTGTTCTGGGTGAACATCTCCTTGTAAATCCCCCGTGGTTTCTTGTACACCCGTGAAATTCGGACAGAGTACGCAGTTGGCATTGCTGCACAATTGCTCCTGCATAGCTCTGCCGCGGTTGCAAACATTCAGGCGTGGCAGCCAGATAGGCTTGTCCCCGTAGGACACTGCCAGCAGACTGGGTATATTTGCTTCCCGTTCTTCTCACCTGAGTGCTAGTGATTCCAGCTTTGACGGCTACACTCTACTCAACCGGACCAGTAAGTTGAACCTCTACTGATAGCACTCTGTGAAAGTTTGGAGAAGTAAACCTCAGTTGTTTAGCACGCGTCCACTTTCCATCCAGCACTATGGACGGCACTGCCTACATCTGGCTATAATTAGTCCACGGTTGTGTTCAGCCAAATGACCTCTCCCCGGAACACTTAGAATGAGGTTCTGAGTTATAGCAACATAGTAGCGTTTCAATGCTTTCAAGGCTTCTTAGAAAGAATTTCGGAATCTTGCTCCCGGCAGGCCTCCGGATGTCAAGGGTGAACATCTCCTTGTATATCCCCCGTGGTTTTTTGTACACCCGTGAAGTTTGGCCAGCGTACGCAGTTTACATTGCTGCACAACTGCGCCTTCATAGCTCTGCCGTGGTTGCAAACATTCAGGTGTGGCAGCCAGATAGGCTGGTCCCCGTAGGACACTGCCACCAGACTGGGTATATCTGCTTCCCGTTCTTCTCATCTTAGTGCTCCTGATTCCAGCTTTGACGGCTACACTCTACTCAACCGAAGCAGTTAGTTGAACTTCTACTTATGGCACTCTGGGAAAGTTTGGAGAACTAGAGCTCAGTTGTTTGGCACGCGACAATTGTCCATCCAGTACTATGGACGGGACTGCCTACATCTGGCTCTAATTAGTCCATGGTTGTGTTCAGCCGAATGACCTCTGCCGGGAACACTCAGAATGAGGTTCTGAGTTACTGCAACATAGGAGCATTTCACTGCTTTCAAGGCTTCTTAGGAAGAATTCAGGAATCTTGGTGCCGGCAGGCCTCCGGCTGTCAAGGGTGAACATCTCCTTGTAAATCCCCCGTGGTTTCTTCTACACCCCTGAAATTTGGCCAGGCTGCGCAGTTTGCATTGCTGCACAATTGCGCCTGCATAGCTCTGACGTGGTTGCAAACATTCAGGCGTGGAAGCCAGATAGGCTGTTCCCCGTAAGACACTGGAAGCGGACTAGGTATATCTGCTTCCCGTTCTTCTCACCTGAGTGCCACTGATTCCAGCTTTGACTGCTACAATCTACTCAACCGGAGCAGTAAGTTGATCTTCGACTTATGGCACTCTGTGAAAGTTTGGAGAACTAGAGTTCAGTTGTTTGGCACGCGACCACAGTCCATCCAGCACTACGGAAGGCATTGCCTACATTTGGCTCTAATTAGTCCACGGTTCTGTTCAGGCGAATGACCTCTATCGGGAACACTCACAATGATTTTCTGAGTTATTGCAACAAAGGAACGTTTCACTGCTTTCAAGGCTTCTTAGGAAGAAATCCGGAATCTTGCTGCAGGCAGGCCTCCAGCTGTTCCGGATGAACATCTCTTTGTAAATCCCCCGTGGTTTCTTCTACACCCCTGAAGTTTGACCAGGGTGCGCAGTTTGCATTGTTGCACTATTGTGCCTGCATAGCTCTGCCATGGTTGCAAAAATTCAGGCGTGGAACCCTGATAGGCTGATCCCCGTAGGACACTGCCAGCGGACTGGGTATATCTGCTTCCCGTTCTTCTCACCTGAGTGCTACTAGTTTCAGCTTTGACGGCTACACTCTACTCAACCGGAGCAGTCACTTGAACCTCTACTTATGGCACTCTGTGGAAGTTTGGAGTACTAAAGCTCAGTTGTTTGGCACGCGACCACGTCCATCCAGCACTATGGATGGCACTGCCTACATCTGGCTCTAATTAGTCCACGGTTGTGTTGAGCCGAATGACCTCTGCAGGGAACACTCAGAATGAGTTTCTGAGTTATTGCAACATAGGAGCGTCTTACTGCTTTCAGGGCTTCATAGGAAGAATTCCAGAATCTTGTTCCCGGCAAGCCTCTGGCTGTTCCGTGTGAATATCTCTTTGTAAATCCCCCGTGGTTTCTTCTACACCTGTAAAGATTGGATAGGGAACTCAGTTTGCATTGCTGCACTATTGCGCCTTCATAGCTCTGCCAGGGCTGCAAACATTCAGGAGTGGCAGCCAGATAGGCTGGTCCCCGTAGGACACTGCCGCGGACTGGGTATATCTGCTTCCCGTTCTTCTCACCGTAGTGCTCCTGATTCCAGCTTTATGGGCTACACTCTACTAAACCGGAGTAGTAAGTTGAAGCTCTACTTATGGCACTCTGTGGAAGTTTGGAGAACTAGAGCTCAATCGTTTGGCATGCGACCACTGTCCGTCCAGCACTATGGACGGCACTACCTACATCTGGCTCTAATTAGTCCACGGTTATGTTCAGCCAAATGAATTCTGCCCTGAACACTCAGAATGAGGTTCTGAGTTATCGCAACAGAGGAGCGTTTCACTGCTTCTAAGGAAAAATTCCGGAATCTTGCTGCCGGCAGGCCTCCGGCTCTTCCGGGTGATCATCTCCTTGTAAATCCCCCGTGGTTTCTTCTATACCCTTGAAGATTGGCCAGGTTGCGCAGTTTGCTTTGCTGCAAAATTGCGCCTGCATAGCTCTATCATGGTTGCAAACATTCAGGCTTCGAAGCCAGATAGGCTAATCCCCGTAGGACACTGCCAGCGGACTGGGTATATATGCTTTCAGTTGTTCTCACCTGAATGTATTGATTTCAGGTTTGAGGGCTACACTCTACTGAAACGGAACAGTAAGTTGAACCTCTACTTATGGCACTCTGTGAAAGTTTGGACAACTAGAGCTCAGTTGTTTGGCAGGGTACCACTGTTCATCCAGCACTATGGACGGCACTGCCTACATCTGGCTCTAATTAGTCCACGGTTGTGTTCAGCCGAATGACCTCTGCCGGGAACACTCAGAATGAGGTTCTGAATTATTGCTACATAGGAGCGTTTCACTGCTTTCAAGGCTTCTTAGGAAGAATTCCGGAAACTTGCTGCAGGCAGCCCTCCGGCTGTTCCGGGTGAACATCTCCTTGTAAATCACCCGTGGTTGCTTCTACACCCGTGAAGTTTGGCCAGGGTACGCAGTTTGCATTGCTGCACAATTGTTCCTGTATAGCTCTGACATGGTTGCAAACATTCAGGCGTGGCAGCCAGATAGGCTGGTCCCTGTAGGACACTGCCAGCTGACTGGGTATATCTGGTTCCCCTTCTTCTCACCTGAGTGGTAATGATTCCAGCTTTGACGGCCACACTCTACTCAACCAGAGCAGTAAGTTGAACCTCTACTTATGGCACTCTGTGAAAGTTTGGTGAACTAGAGCTCAGTTGTTTGGCACCCGACCACTGTCCATCCAGCAATATGGACGGCCCTGCCTACATGTGGCTCTAATTAGTCCATGGTTGTGTTCAGCGGAAAGACCTCTGAATGAGGTTCTGAGTTATTGCAACATAGGAGCGTTTCACTGCTTTCAAATCTTCTTATGAAGAATTCAGCAATGTGGCTGTCGGCAGGCCTCCGGCTGTTCCGGTTGAACATCTCCTTGTAAATCCCCCGTGGTTTCTTCTACACCCGTGAAGTTTGGCCAGTGTGCCCAGTTTTCATTGCAGCACAATTGCGCCTGCATAGCTCTGCCGCGGTTGCAAACATTCAGGTGTGGCAGCCAGATAGTCTGGTCCCCGTAGCACACTGCCAGCGGACTGGGTATATCTGCTTTCCGTACTTCTCACCTGAGTGCTACTGATTCCAGCTTTGACGGATACACTGTACTCAAGCGGAGCAGTAAGTTGAACCTCTAATTATGGCACTCTGGGAAAGTTTGGAGAACTAGAGCTCAGTTGTTTGGCACCCGACCACTCTCCATCCAGCACTATGGACGGCACTGCCTACATCTGGCTCTAATTAGTCCACGGTTGTGTTCAGCCGAATGACCTCTGCGGGGAACACTCAGAATGAGGTTCTGAGTTATTGCAACATAGGAGCGTTTCAGTGCTTTCAAGGCTTCTTAGAAAGAATTCCAGAATCTTGCTGCAGGCAGGCCTCCGGCTGTTCCGGGTGAAAATCTCCTTGTAAATCCCCTGTGGTTTCTTGTACACCCGTGAATTTTGGCCAGGGTACGCAGATTGCATTGTTGCACAATTGCGCCTGCATAGCTCTGCTGTGGTTGCAAACATTCAGGCGTGGCAGCCAGATAGGCTGCTCCCCGTAGGACACTCCCAGCTGACTCGGTATAACTCCTTTCCGTTCTTCTCACCTGAGTGCTACTGATTCCAGCTTTGAAGGCTGCACTGTACTCAACCGGAGAAGTTGAACCTCTACTTATGGCACTCTGTGAAAGTTTGGAGAACTAGAGCTCAGTTGTTTGGCACTCGACCACTGTCCATCCAGCACTAAGGACGGCACTGCCTACATCTGGCTCTAATTAGTCCACGGTTGTGTTCAGCCGAATGACCTCTGCCGGGAACACTCAGAATGAGGTTCTGAGTTATTGCAACATAGGAGCGTTTCACTCCTTTCAAGGCTTCTTAGGAAGAATTCTGGAATCTTGTTACCCTGCGGCCTCCGGTTTTTCCGGGTGAACATCTCCTTGTAAAGCCCCTGTGGTTTCTTTACCCCTGTGAAGTTTTGCCAGGGTACGCAGTTTGCATTGCTGCACAATTGCACCTGCATAGCTCTGCTGTGGTTGCAAACATTCAGGCGTGGCAGCCAGATAGGCTGGTCCCCGTAGGACACTGCCAGCTGACTCGGTATAACTCCTTTCCGTTCTTCTCATCTGAGTGCTACTGATTCCAGCTTTCACGGATACACTCTACTCATCCGAAGCAGTAAGTTGAACCTCTACTTGTGGCACCCTGTGAAAGTTTGGAGAACTCAGCTCAGTTGTTTGGCACACAACCATTGTCCATCCAGCACTATGGACGGCACTGCCTACATCTGGCACTAATTAGTCCACGGTTGTGTTCAGCCGAATGAACTCTGCCGGGAACACTCAGAATGAGGTTCTGAGTTACTGCAACATAGGAGCGTTTCACTGCTTTCAAGGCTTCTTAGGAACAATTTCGGAATCTTGCTGCCGGCAGGCCTCCTGCTGTTCCGGGTGAACATCTCCTTGTAAATCCGCCGTGGTTTCTTCTACACCCGTGAAGTTTGGAGAGGGTACACAGTTTGCATTGCTGCACAATTGCGCCTACATAGCTCTGCCGCGGTTGCAAACATTCAGGCACTGTAGCCAGATAGGCTGGTCCCTTAGGACACTGCCAGCGGACTGGGTATATCTGCTTCCCGTTCTTCTCACCTGAGTGCTTCTGATTCCAGCTTTGACCGCTACACTCTACTCAACCGGAGCAGTAAGTTGAACCTCTACTTATGGCACTCTGTGAAAGTTTGGAGAACTAGAGCTCAGTTGTTTGACAGGCGACCACTGTCCATCCAGCACTATGGACGGGACTGCCTACATCTGGCTCTAATTAGTCCACGGTTGTGTTCAGCCGAATGACGTCTGCCGGGAACACTAAGAATGAGGTTCTGAGTTATTGCAACCTAGGAGCGTTTCACTGCTTTCAAGGCTTCTTTGGAAGAATTCCCGAATCTTGCTGCCGGCAGGCCTCTGGCTTTTCCGGGTAAACATCTCATTGTAAATCCCCCGTGGTTTCTTGTACACCCGTGAAATTTGGCCAGGGTACGCAGTTTGTATTGCTGCACAATTGCGCCTACATAGCTCTGCCGCAGTTGGAAACATTCAGGAGTGGCAGCAAGACAGGCTGGTCCCCATAGGGCACTGCCATCGTACTGGGTATATCTGCTTTGCATTCATCTCAGTTGAGTGCTATTGATTCTTGCTTTGATGGCTGCACTCTACTCAACCGGAGTAGTAAGTTGAACCTCCACTTATGGAACTCTGTGAAAGTTTGGAGAACTAGAGCTCAGTTGTTCGGCACGCATCCACTGTCCATCCAGCACTATTGATGGCACTGCCTACATCTGGCTCTAATTAGTCCACGGTTGTGTTCAGCCGAATGACCTCTGCC
Organism: Dipodomys spectabilis; assembly: GCF_019054845.1. Taxonomy (NCBI): domain Eukaryota; kingdom Metazoa; phylum Chordata; class Mammalia; order Rodentia; family Heteromyidae; genus Dipodomys; species Dipodomys spectabilis. The sequence goes on from NW_024870985.1 coordinate 2,526,168, forward strand.
AGGAAGACTCAGAATGAGTTTCTGAGTTATTGCAACAAAGAAGCTTTTCACTGTTTTCAAAGCTTCTTAGGAAGAATTCAAGAATCTTGCTGCAGGCAGGCCTCCGGCTGTTTCGGGTGAACATCTCCTTGTAAATCCCCCGTGGTTTCTTCTAAACCCGTGGAGTTTGGCCAGATTGCGAAGTTTGCATTGCTGCACAATTGACCCTCCATAGCTCTGCCATGGTTGCAAACATTCACGCATGGCAGCCAGATAGGCTGGTCCGCGTAGGACACTGCCAGCGGACTGGGTATATCTGCTTTCCGATCTTCTCACCTGAGTCCTACTGAATCCAGCTTTGACGGCTACACTCTTCTCAACCGGAGCAGTAAGTTGAACCTCTACTTATTGCACAATGTGAAAGTTTGGAGAACAAGAGCTCAGTTGTTTGACACGCGACCATATTCCATCCAGCACTATGGCCGGCACTAACTACACCTTGCTCTAATTAGTCCACGGTTGTATTCAGCCGAATGACTTCTGATGGGAACGCAAAGAATGAGGTTCTGAGCTATCGCAACATATTAGCGATTCACTGCTTTCAAGGCTTCTTAGGAAGAATTCCGGAATCTTGTTGCCAGAAGGCCTCCGGCTGTTCAGGGTGAACATCTCCTTGTAAATCCCCCGTGGTTTCTTGTACACCAGTGAAGTTTGGCCTGGGTACGCAGTTTGCATTGTTGCACAACTGCGCCTGTATAGCTCTGGCGCGTTTGCAAACCTTCAGGCATGGCAGCCAGATAGACTGGTCCGCGTAGGACACTGCCAGCAGACTGGGTATATCTGCTTCCCATTCTTCTCACCTGAGTGCTACTGAATCCAGCTTTGACGGCTTCACTCTTCTCAACTGGAGCAGTAAGTTGAACCTCTACTTATGGCACTCTGTGAAAGTTTGGAGAACTAGAGCTCAGTTGTTTGGCACGCGACCACAGTCCATCCAGCACTATTGATGGCACTGCATACGTCTATCTCTAATTAGTCCACGGTTGGGTTCAGCCAAATGACCTCTGCCGGGAACACTCAGAATGAGGTTCTGAGTTATTGCAACATAGGATCGTTTCACTGCTTTCAAGGCTTCTTAGGAAGAATTCCGGAATCTTGCTGCCTGCAGGCCTCCGGCTGTTGCGGGTGAACATCTGCTTGTAAATACCCCGTGGTTTCTTCTACACCTGTGAAGTTTGGCCAGTGTGCGCAGTTTTCATTGCAGCACAATTGCGCCTGCATAGTTCTGCCACGGTTGCAAATATTCAGGTGTGGCAGCCAGATAGTCTGGTCCCCGTAGCACACTGCCAGCAGACTGGGTATATCTGCTTTCCGTTCTTCTCAACTCAGTGCTATTGATTCCAGCTTTGAGGTCTAAACTCTACTCAACTGGAGCAGTAAGTTGAACCTCTATTTATGGCACTCTGTGAAAGTTTCGAGAACTAGAGCTCAGTTGTTTGGCACGCGACCACTGTCCCTCCAGCACTATGGACGGCACTGCCTACATCTGGCTCTAATTAGTCCACGGTTGTGTTCAGCCGAATGACCTCTGCCGGGAACACTCAGAATGAGGTTCTGAGTTATTGCAACATAGGAGCGTTACAGTGCTTTCAAGGCTTCTTAGGAAGAATTCAAGAATCTTGCTGCAGGCAGGCCTCCGGCTGTTCCGGTTGAACATCTCCTTGTGAATCCCCCGTGGTTTCTTGTACACCCGTGAAGTTTGGCCAGGGCATGCAGTTTACATTGCTGCACAATTGCGCCTGCATAGCTCTGCTGTGGTTGCAAACATTCAGGCGTGGCAGCCAGATAGGCTGCTCCCCGTAGGACACTGTCAGCTGACTGGGTCTATCTCCTTTCCGTTCTTCTCACATGAGTGATACTGATTCCAGCTTTGACGGCTGCACTCTACTCAACCAGAGCAGTAAGTTGAACCTCTACTTGTGGCACTCTGTGAAAGTTTTGAGAACTAGAACTCTGTTGTTTTGCACGCGACCACTGTCCATCCAGCACTATGGACGGCACTGCCTACATCTGGCTCTAATTAGTCCACGGTTGTGTTCAGCCGAATGACCTCTGCCGGGAACACTCAGAATGAGGTTCTGAGTTATTGCCACATAGGAGCGTTTCACTCCTTTCAAGGCTTCTTAGGAAGAATTCCGGAATCTTGTTACAAGGCGGCCTCCGGTTGTTCCGGGTGAACATCTCCTTGTAAATCCCCCGTGGTTTCTTGTACCCCTGTGAAGTTTTGCCAGGGTACGCAGTTAGCATTGCTGCACAATTGAACCTGCATAGCTCTGCCTTGGTGCAAACATTCCGGCGTGGAAGCAAGATAGGCTGGTCCCCGTAAGACACTGCCAGGGGACTGGGTATATCTGCTTCCCGTTCTTCTCATCTGAGTGCTACTGATTCCAGCTTTGACGGCTACACCCTATTCAACCGGAGAGTAAGTTGAATCTCTACTTATGGCACTCTGTGAAAGTTTGGAGAACTAGAACTCAGTTGTTGGGCACGCGACCACTGTCCATCCAGCACTATGGATGCCACTGCATACATCTATTCTAATTAGTCCACGGTTGTGTTCAGCCGAATGACCTCTGCCGGGAACACTCAGAATGAGGTTCTGAGTTATTGCAACATAGGAGCATTTCACAGCTTTCAAGGCTTCTTAGGAAGAATTCCGGAATCTTGCTGCCGGCAGGCCTCCGGCTGTTGCGGGTGAACATCTCTATGTAAATCCACCGTGGTTTCATGTACACCCGTGAAGTTTGGCCAGGGTACGCAGTTTGCATTGCTGCACAATTGTGCCTGCATAGCTCTGCCCTGGATGCAAACATTCAGGCATGGCAGCCCGATAAGCTGGTTCCCGTAAGACACTGCCAGCGGACTGGGTATATCTGCTTTGTGTTCTCACCCGAGTGCTACTGATTCCATGTTTGACGGCTACACTCTACTCAACAGGAGCAGTAAGTTGAACCTCTACTTATGGCACTCTGTGAAAGTTTGGAGAAATAAAGCTCATTTGTTTGGCACGTGACCACTGTCCATCCAGCACTATGGACGGCACTACCTACATCTTGCTCTAATTAGTCCACGGTTTTATTCAGCCGAATGACCTCGGTTGGGAACGCAAAGAATGAGGTTCTGAGCTATTGCAACATAGGAGCGTTTCACTGCTTTCAAGGCTTTTTAGGAAGAATTCCGGAATCTTGCTGCCGGCAGGTCTCCGGCTGTTCCGGGTGAACATCTCCTTGTAAATCCCCCGTGGTTTCTTCTACACCCGTGAAGTTTGGCCAGGGTACGCAGTTTGCATTCATGAACAATTGCGCCTGTATAGCTCTGCCGCGGTTGCAAACATTCAGGCATTGTAGCCAGATAGGCTGGTCCCTTAGGAAACTGCCAGCGGACTGGGTATATCTGCTTCCCGTTCTTCTCACTTGAGTGCTACTGATTCCAGCTTTGACCGCTACACTCTACTCAACCGGAGGACTAAGTTGAACCTCTACTTACAGCACTCTGTGAAAGTTTGGAGAACTAGAGCTCAGTTGTTTGGCATGCGACCACTATCCATCCAGCACTATGGACGGCACTACCTACATCTGGCTCTAATTAGTCCACGGTTGTGTTCAGCCGAATGACCTCTGCCAGGAAGACTCAGAATGAGGTTCTGAGTTATTGCAACATAGGAGCTTTTCACTGCTTTCAAGGCTTCTTAGGAAGAATTCCGGAATCTTGTTACCGGGCGGACTCCGGATGTTCTAGGTGAACATCTCCTTGTAAATCCCCCGTGGTTTCTTGTACCCCTCTGAAGTTTTACCAGGGTACGCAGTTTGCATTGCTGCACAATTGACCCTCCATAGCTCTGCCAGGTTTGCAAACATTCACGCATGGCAGCCAGATAGGCTGGTCCGCGTAGGACACTGCCAGCGGACTGGGTATATCTGCTTTCCGTTCTTCTCACCTGAGTCCTACTGAATCCAGCTTTGACAGCTACACTCTTCTCAACTGGAGCAGTAAGTTGAACCTCTACATATTGCACTCTGTGAAAGTTTGGAGAACAAGAGCTCAGTTGTTTGGCACGCGACCACAGTCCATCCAGCACTATGGACGGCACTGCCTACATCTGGCTCTAATGAGTCCACGGTTGTGTTCAGCCGAATGACCTCTGCCGAGCTTTGATGGCTACACTGTACTCAACCGGAGCAGTAAGTTGAAGCTCTACTTATGGCACTCTGTGAAAGTTTGGAGAACTAGAGCTCAGTTGTTAGGCACGTGACCACTGTCCATACAACACTATGGACGGCACTACCTACATCTTGCTCTAATTAGTCCATGGTTGTATTCAGCCGAATGACCTCTGCTGGGAATGCACAGAATGAGGTTCTGATCTACTGCAATATAGGAGCATTTCACAGCTTTCAAGGCTTCTTAGGAAGAATTCCGGAATCTTGTTCCCGGCAGGCCTCCGCCTGTTCCGGGTGAACATCTCCTTGTAAATCCCCTGTGTTTTCTTCTACTCCCGTGAAGTTTGACCAGGGTACGCAGTTTGCATTGCTGCACAATTGCACCTGCATAGCTCTGCCGTGGTGCAAACATTCAGGTGTGGCAGCCAGATAGGCTGGTCCCCGTAAGACACTGGCAACGGACTGGGTATATCTGCTTCCCATTCTTGTTCTCAACTGAGTGTTACTGATTCCAGCTTTGACCGCTGCACTCTACTCAACCGGAGGAGTAAGGTGAACCTCTACTTATGGCACTGTGTGAAAGTTTGTAGAACTAGAGCTCAGTTGTTTGGCACACGACCACTGTCTATCCAGCACTATGGAATGCACTGCCTAGATCTGGCTCTAAATAGTCCACGGTTGTGTTCAGCCGAATGACGTATGCCAGGAACACTCAGAATGAGGTTCTGAGTTATTGCAACATAGGAGCGTTTCACTGCTTTCAAGGCTTCTTAGGAAGAATTCCGAAATCTTGCTGCCGGCAAGCCTCCGGCTGTTCCGGGTGAACATCTCCATGTAAATCCCCTCTGGTTTCTTGTACATCCGTGAAGTATGGCCAGGGTGGGCAGTTTGCATTGCAGCACAATTGCGCCTGCATAGCTCTGCTGCGGTTGCAAACATTCAGGCGTGGCAGCCAGATAGGCTGGTCCCGGTAGGATACTGCCAGCCGACTGGTTATATCTGCTTCCCGTTCTTCTCACCAGAGTGCTACTTATTCCAGCTTTGACGGCTACACTCTACTCAACCGGAGCAGTAAGTTGAACCTCTACTTATGGCACTCTGTGAAAGGTTGGAGAACTAGAGTTCAGTTGTTTGGCACGTGACCACTGTCCATCCCGCACTATGGACGGCACTGCCTACATCTGGCTCTAATTAGTCCACAGTTGTGTTCAGCCGAATGACCTCTGACGGGAACACTCAGAATGAGGTTCTGATTTATTGCAACATAGGAGCGTTTCACTGCTTTCAAGGCTTCTTAGGAAGAATTCTGGAATCTTGCTGCCGGCAGGCCTCCAGCTGTTCCGGGTGAACATCTCCTTGTAAATCCCCCGTGGTTTCTTCTACACCCGTGAATTTTGGCCAGGGTACGCAGTTTGCATTGCTTCACAATTGCACCTCCATAGCTCAGCAGTGGTTGCAAACATTCAGGCGTGGCAGCTAGATAGGCTGGTCCCCGTAGGACAATGCCAGCGGACTGGGTATATCAGTTTCCCGTTCTTCTCATCTGAGTGCAACGATTCCAGCTTTGACGGCTACACTCTACTCAACCGGAGCAGTAAGTTGAACCTCTACTTTTGGCACTCTGTGAAAGTTTGGAGAACTAGAGCTCAGTTGTTTGGCACGCGACCACTGTCCATCCAGCACTATGGACGGCACTGCCTACATCTGGCTCTAATTAGTCCACGGTTGTGTTCAGCCCAATGACCTCTGCCGGGAACACTCAGAATGAGGTTCTGAGTTATTGCAACACAGGAGCATTTCACTGCTTTCAAGGCTTCTTAGGAAGAGTTCCAGAATCTTGCTGCCGGCAGGCCTCCGGCTGTTCCGGGTGAACATCTCCTTGTAAATCCCCTGTGGTTTCTTGTACACCCGTGAAGTTTGGCCAGTGTGCGCAGTTTTCATTGCGGCACAATTGCACCTGCATAGCTCTCCCGCGGTTGCTAACATTCAGGTGTGGCAGCCAGATAGGCTGGTCCCCGTAAGACACTGGCAACGGACTGGGTATATCTGCTTCCCATTCTTGTTCTCAACTGAGTGCTACTGATTCCAGCTTTGACCGCTGCACTCTACTCAACCGGAGGAGTAAGGTGAACCTCTACTTATGGCACTCTGTGAAAGTTTGTAGAACTAGAGCTCAGTTGTTTGGCACACGACCACTGTCTATCCAGCACTATGGACGGCACTGCCTAGATCTGGCTCTAAATAGTCCACGGTTGTGTTCAGCCGAATGACCTATGCCAGGAACACTCAGAATGAGGTTCTGAGTTATTGCAACACAGGAGCATTTCACTGCTTTCAAGGCTTCTTAGGAAGAGTTCCAGAATCTTGCTGCCGGCAGGCCTCCGGCTGTTCCAGGTGAACATCTCCTTGTAAATCCCCTGTAGTTTCTTGTACACCCGTGAAGTTTGGCCAGTGTGCGCAGTTTTCATTGCGGCACAATTGTGCCTGCATAGTTCTGCCGCGGTTGCTAATATTCAGGTGTGGCAGCCAGATAGTCTGGTCCCCGTAGCACACTGCCAGCGGACTGGGTATATCTGCTTTCCGTTCTTCTCACCTGAGTGCTATTGATTCCAGCTTTGACGGCTACACTCTACTGAACAGGAGCAGTAAGTTGAACCTCTACTTATGGCACTCTGGGAAAGTTTCGAGAACTAGAGCTCAGTTGTTTGGCGCGCGACCACTGTCCATCGAGCACTATGGATGGCACTGCCTACATCTGGCTCTAATTAGTCCACGGTTGTGTTCAGCTGAATGACCTCTGCCGGGAACACTCAGAATGAGGTTCTGAGTTATTGCAACATAGGGGAGTTTCACTGCTTTCAAGGCTTCTTAGGAAGAATACCAGAATTTTGCTGCAGGCAGGCCTCCGGCTGTTCCGGTTGAACATCTCCTTGTAAATCCCCTGTGGTTTCTTGTACACCCGTGAAGTTTGGCCAGGGTTTGCAGTTTGCATTGCTGCACAATTGCGGCTCTAGAGCTCTGCTGTTTTTGCAAACATTCAGGCGTGGCAGCCAGATAGGCTGGTCCCCGTAGGACACTGTCAGCTGACTGGGTATATCTCCTTTCCGTCCTTCTCACATGAGTGCTACTGATTCCAGCTTTGCCGGCTGCACTCTACTCAACCGGAACAGTAAGTTGAACCTCTACTTATGGCACTCTGTGAATGTTTGGAGAACTAGAGCTCAGTTGTTTGGCATGCGACCACTGTCCATTCAGCACTATGGACGGCACTGCCTACATCTGGCTCTAATTAGTCCACGGTTGTGTTCAGCTGAATAACCTCTGCTGGGAACACTCTGAATGAAGTTCTGAGTTATTGCAACATAGGAGCGTTTCACTGCTTTCAAGGCTTCTTAGGAAGAGTTCCGGAATCTTGCTGCCAGCAGGCCTCGGGCTGTTCCGAGTGAACATCTCATTGTGAATCCCCCTTGGTTTCTTGTACACCCGTGAATTTGGCCAGGGTACGCAGTTTGCATTGCTGCACAATTGCGCCTGCATAGCTCTGCCACGGTTGCAAATGTTCAGGCGTGGAAGCCCGATAAGCTGGTCTCCGTAGGACTCTACCAGCTCACTGGGTATATCTGCTCACGGTTCTTCTCACCTGAGTGCTACTGATTCCAGCTTTGACGGCTACACTCTACTCAACGGGAGTAGTAAGTGGAACCTCTGCTTATTGCATTCTATGAAAGTTTGGAGAACTAGAGCTCAGTTGTTTGGAATGCGACCACCGTCCATCCAGCACTATGGACGGCACTGCCTAGATCTGGCTCTAAATAGTCCACGGTTGTGTTCAGCCGAATAACCTCTGCCGGGAACACTCAGAATGAGGTTCTGAGTTATTGCAACATAGGAGCGTTTCACTGCTTTCAAGGCTTCTTAGGAGGAATTCCAGAATCTTGCTGCCGGCAGGCCTCCGGCTGTCCCGGGTGAACATCACCTTGTGGTTTCTTTTACACCTGTGAAGTTTGGCCGGGGTGAGCAGTTTGCATTGCTGCAGAATTGCACCTTCATAGCTCTGCCGTGGTTGCAAACATTCAGCCGTGGCAGACCGGTTGGCTGGTTCACGTAGGAAAATGCCAGCAGACTGGGTATATCTGCTTTCCGTTCTTCTCACCTGAGTGCTACTGATTCCAGCTTTGACGGCCACACTCTACTCAAGCAGAGCAGTAAGTTGAACCTCTACTTATGGCACCCTGTAAAAGTTTGGAGAACTAGAGCTCAGTTGTTTGGCATGGGACCACCGTCCATCCAGCACTATGCACGGCACGGCCTACATCTGGCTGTAATTAGTCCACGGTTGTCTTCAGCCGAATGACCTCTGCCGGGAACACTCAGAATGAGGTTCTGAGTTTTTGCAACATAGGAGCGTTTCACTGCTTTCAAGGCTTCTTAGGAAGAATTCCGGAATCTTGCTGCCCGCAGGCCTCCGGCTGTTTCGGGTAAACATCTCCTTGTAAATCCCACGTGGTTTCTTCTACACCCGTGAATTTTGGCCAGGGTGTGCAGTTTTCATTGCTGCACAATTTCGCCTGCATAGCTCTGCCGTAGTTGCAAACATTCAGGCGTGGCAGCTAGATAGGCTGGTCCCCGTAGGACACTGCCTGCGGACTGGGTATGTCTGCTTCCGGTTCTTCTCACCTGACTGCTACTGATTCCAGCTTTGACGGCTAAGCTCTACTCAATCAGAGCCGTAATTTGAACCTCTACTTATGGCACTCTGTGAAAGTTTGGAGAACTAGAGCTCAGTTGTTTGGCACGCGACCACGGTCCATCCAGCACTATGGATGGCACTGCCTAGATGTGGCTCTAAATAGTCCACAGTTGTGTTCAGCCAAATGTCCTCTGCCGGGAACACTCAGAATGAGGTTCTGAGTTATTGCAACATAGGAGCGTTTCACTGCTTTCAAGGCTTCTTAGGAAGAATTCCGGAATCTTGCTGCCGGCAGGCCTCTGGCTGTTCCGGGTGAACATCTTGTAAAACCCCCGTGGTTTCTTCTACAACCGTGAAGTTTGACCAGGGTACGCAGTTTGCATTGCTGCACAATTGCGCCTGCATAGCTCTGCCTTGGTGCAAACATTCAGGCGTGGCAGCTAGATAGGCTGGTCCCCGTAGGACACTGCCAGCGGACTGGGTATATCAGCTTCCCGTTCTTCTCATCTGAATGCAACTGATTCCAGCTTTGACGGCTACACTCTACTCAACCGGAGCAGTAAGTTGAACCTCTACTTTTGGCACTCTGTGAAAGTTTGGAGAACTAGAGCTCAGTTGTTTGGCACGCGACCACTGTCCATTCAGCACTATGGACGGCACTTCCTACATCTGGCTCTAATTAGTCCACGGTTGTGTTCAGCCCAATGACCTCTGACGGGAACACTCAGAATGAGGTTCTGAGTTATTGCAACACAGGAGCATTTCACTGCTTTCAAGGCTTCTTAGGAAGAGTTCCAGAATCTTGCTGCCGGCAGGCCTCCGGCTGTTCCGGGTGAACATCTCCTTGTAAATCCCCTGTGGTTTCTTGTACAGCCGTGAAGTTTGGCCAGGGTAAGCAGTTTGCATTGCCGCACAATTCGGCCTGCATAGCTCTGCCGCGAGTGCAAACATTCAGATGTGGCAGCCAGATAGGCTGGTCCCCGTAGGACACTGCCAGCGGACTGGGTATATCTGCTTCCCGTTCTTCTCACCTGAGTGCTACTGATTCCAGCTTTGACCGCTGCACTCTACTCCTCCGGAGCAGTACGTTGAACCTCTACGTAAGGCACTCTGTAAAAGTTTGGAGAACTAGAGCACAGTTGTTTGGCACGCGCCCACTCTCCATCCAGCACTATGGATGGCACTGCCTACATCTGGCTCTAATTAGTCCACGGTTGTGTTCAGCCGAATGACCTCTGCCGGGAACACTCAAAATGAGTTTCTGAGTTCTTGCAACATAGGAGCGTTTCGCTGCTTTCAAGGCTTCTTAGGAAGAATTCCGGAATCTTGCTGCCGGCAGGACTCCGGCTGTACCGGGTGAACATCTCCTTGTAAATGCACCGTGGTTTCTTGTACACCCGTGAAGTTTGGCCAGGGTGCGCAGTTTGCATTGATGCACAATTGCGCCTGCATAGCTCTGCCTCGGTTGCAAACATACTGGCATGGCAGCCAGATAGGGTGTTCCCCTTTGGACACTTCCAGCGGACTGGGTAAATCTGCTTCCCGTTCTTCTCACCTGAGTGCTACTGATTCCAGCTTTGACGGCTAAACTCTACTCTAACTTAGCAGTAAGTTGATCCTCTACTTATGGCACTCTGTGAAAGTTTGGAGAACTAGAGCTCAGTTGTTTGGCACGCGACCACTGTCTATCCAGCACTATGGACGGCACTGCCTACATCTGGCTCTAATTAGTCCACGGTTGTGTTCAGCCGAATGACCTCTGTCGGGAACACTCAGAATGAGGTTCTGAGTTATTGCAACATAGGAGCCTTTCCCTCCTTTCAAGGCTTCTTAAGAAGAATTCCGGAATATTGCTGACGGAAGGCCTCCGGCTGTTCTAGGGTGAACATCTCCTTGTAAATCCCCCGTGGTTTCTTGTACACCCGTGAAGTTTGACCAGGGTAGGCAGTTTGCATTGCTGCAGAATTGGGCCTGCATAGGTCTGCCGCGGTTGCAAACATTCGGGCGTGCCAGCTAGATAGACTGGTCCCCGTAGGACACTGCCAGCGGACTGGGTATATCTGCTTCTCGTTCTTCTCACCTGATTTCTACTGATTCCAGCTTTGATGGCTACACTCTACTCAACGGGAGTAGTAAGTGGAACCTCTACTTATGGCATTCTATGAAAGTTTGGAGAACTAGAGCTCAGTTGTTTGGCACGCAACCACTGTCCATCCAGAACTATGGACGACACTGCCTACATCTGGCTCTAATTAGTCCACGGTTGTGTTCAGCCCAATAACCTCTGTCGGGAACACTCAGAATGAGGTTCTGAGTTATTGCAACGTAGGAGCGTTTCACTGCTTTCAAGGCTTCTTAGGAAGAATTCCGTAAATTTGCTGCCGGCAGGCCTCCGGCTGTTCCGGGTGAACATCTCCTTGTAAATCCCCCGTGGTTTCTTCTTCACCCGTGAAGTTTGGCCAGGGTGCACAGTTTGCATTGCTGCACAATTGCGCCTGCCTAGCTCTGCCGTGGTTGCAAACATTCTGGCGTGGCAGCTAGATAGGCTGGTCCCCGTAGGACACTGCCAGCTGACTGGTTATGTCTGCTTCCAGTTCTTCTCACCTGAGTGCTAGTGATTCCAGCTTTGACGGCTACACTCTACTCAACCGGAGCAGTAAGTTGAACCTCTACTTATGGCACGCTGTGAAAGGTTGGAGAACTAGAGCTCAGTTGTTTGCCACGCGACCACTATCCACCCAGCACTACGGACGGCACGGCCTACATCTGGCGCTAATTAGCCCACGGTTGTGTTCAGCCGAATGACCTCAGCCGGGAACACTCAGAATGAGGTTCTGAGTTATTGCAACATAGGAGCGTTTCACTGCTTTCAAGGCTTCATAGGAAGAAATCCGGAATCTTGCTGCCGGCAGGCCTCCGGCTGTTCCAGGTGAACATCTCCTTGTAAATCCCCCATGGTTTCTTGTACACCAGTGAAGTTTGGCCAGGGTATTCAGATTCCATTGCTACACAATTGGGCCTGTATAGCTCTGGCGTGGTTGCAAACATTGAGGCGTGGCATCCAGATAGGCTGGTCCCCTTAGGACACTTCCAGCAGACTGGGTATATCTGCTTCCCGTTCTTCTCACCTGAGTGCTACTGATTCCAGCTTTGACCCCTACACTCCACTCAACCGGAGCAGTAAGTTAAACCTCTTCTTATGGCCCTCTGTGAAAATATGGAGCACTAGAGCTCAGTTGTTTGTCACGCGCCCACTGTCCATCCAGCACTATGGACGGCACTGCCTAGATGTGGCTCTAATTAGTCCACGGTTGTGTTCAGCCAAATGACCTCTGCCGGGAACACTCAGAATGAGGTTCTGAGTTATTGCAACATAGGAGCGTTTCCCTGCTTTCAAGGCTTCTTAGGAAGAATTCCGGAATCTTGCTGGCGTCTGGCCTCTGGCTGTTGCGGTTGGTTGAACATCTCCTTGTAAATCCTCCGTGGTTTCTTCTACACCTGTGAAGTTTGGCCAGGTTATGCAGTTTGCATTGCTGCACAATTGCGCCTGTATAGCTCTGCTGGGGTTGCAAACATTCAGGCATGGCAGCCACATAGGCTGGTCCCCGTATGACACTGCCAGCTGACTGGGTCTATCTGCTTCCTGTTCTTCTCACCTGAGTGCTACTGATTGCAGCTTTGACGGCTATACTCTACTCAACCGGAGCAGTAAGTTCAACCTCTACTTATGGCACTCTGCGAAAGTTTGGAGAACTAGAGCTCAGTTGTTTGGCACGCACCCACTGTCCATCCAGCACTATGGACGGCACTGCCTACATCTTGCTCTAATTAGTCCACGGTTGTGTTCAGCCGAATGACCTTTGCCGGGAACACTCAGAATGAGGTTCTGAGTTATTGAAACATAGGAGCGTTTCACTGCTTTCAAGGCTTCTTAGGAAGAATTCCGGAATCTTGCTACCGGCAGGCCTCCGGCTGTTCCGGGTGAACATCTCCTTGTAAATCTCCCGTGGTTTCTTCTACAGCCGTGACGTTTGGCCAGGGTACGCAGTTTGAATTCCTGCACAACTGCGCCTGCATAGCTCTGCCCCAATTGCAAATATTCTGGCGTGGCAGCCAGATAGGCTGGTCCCTGTAGGACACAGCCAGCGGACTGGGTATATCCGCTTCCCGTTCTTCTCACCTGAGTGCCACTGATTCCAGCTTTGACGGGTACACTGTACTCAACCGGAGCAGTAAGTTGAACATCTACTTATGGCACTCTGTGGAAGTTGGGAGAACTAGAGCTCAGTTGTTTGGCACGCGACCACTGTCCATCCAGCACTATGGAATGCACTGCCTACATCTCACCCTAACCCGAACCCTCACACTCACCCTAACCCTCACCCTAAACCTTACCCTCTTCCTAACCCTCTCCTATCCTTAACCCTAACCCTCAACCTAACCCTTACACTCACTTTAACACTAAGACTAACCCTAACACTAACTCTCACACTAACCCTCACCCTAAACATCACCCTATCCTTAACCCGAACCCTAACCCTCACCATAACCCTCACCCTCACCCTCACCCTCAGCCTAACCCTCAGCCTAAGCCTAACCCTAACTCTAACCCTCACAGTCACCCTCACCCTAACCCTAAGATTAAGCCTCAAACTCACCTTCAATCTCACCCTAAACCTAACACAAACCCTCAAACCAACCCTCACTCTCACCCTCACCCTAACACTCACCCTCATCCTAAACATCACCCTAACCCTAACCCTCACCATAATCCTCACCATAACCCAAACCCTCACCCTAACGCTAAACCTCACCCTCACCCCTAACCCTAACCCTCACCGTAACCCTAACACTCACCCTCATCTAACCCTCACCCTAAGCCTAACCCTAACCCTCACCTTAACCATCAACCTCACCCTCACCCTAACCCTAATGCTCCCACTCAACATAACTCTAACCCTCACACTCACCTTCACCCTCAGCTTAAACCTAAGCCTAACAATAACCCTAAACCTAACCCTCACACTAACCCTCACCCTAAACCTAATCCTAACCCTAAACCTAACCCTCTCACTCATCCTCACCCTAACCCTAACCCAAACCCTCAATCGAACCCTCACCCTCACCGTAACCCTAACACTCACCCTCAAATGAAACATCACCCTAAACCTAAACCACACCCTAACCCTTAGCCTAACCTTCACCCTAACTCTAACAGTCACCCTCACCTTCAGGCTCACACTAAACCTAATCCTAACCCTAACCCTCACCCTCAACCTCAACCGAACCCTACCGCTAATGCTAACCCTCACCCTAACCCTCACCCTAGCCCTTACCCTAACCCTCACCCTCAGCCTAACCTTTAACCTTACCCTCACCCTAACCCTCACACTAACCCTAACCATCAACCTAACCCTAACTGTAACCGTCACCCTCACCCTCACGCTCACCCTCAGCCTAACTTTACACCTAACCCTACTCCTAACACTAACCTTCACCTTCACCCTCATACTAACCCTAACTCTAACCCTAACCCTAAGCCTAACCCTCACACTCACCCTCCCCCTACCCCTAAGCCTCACTGTCACCCTCACGCTCACCCTCACCCTCACCCTCACCCTAACCATCACCCTAAATCTATCTCTCACCCTAACCATAAACCTCACAATCACCCTCACCCTCACCTCACCCTAACCCTAAACCTAACCCTAACCCTCACCCTAAACCTCACCCTAACCCTTACTCTCAACGTAAATCTAACCCTAACCCTAAACCTCACACTGACCCTAACCCTCACCCTAACCCTAACCCTAACCCTAACCTTCACCCTAACCCTCACCCTATACCTAACCCTATCGTTAACCCTAAAACTCATCCTAAACCTCACTCTAACCCTAACCCTATCCCTAACCCTAACGCTAACCCCAACGCTCACCCTAACCGTAACTGTAACCCTCAACCTAAACCTCATCCTAAACTTAACCCTAACCAAACACTGCCCCTAACCCTAATACTCACCCACACCCTCATCCTCATCCTAACTCTAACCCTAACCCTCACTCTCACCCTAACCCTCACCCTCACCCTAACCCTAACCCTCACCCTAACCTCAACCCTCTCCCTAACCCTCATCCTAACCCTCTCCCTAACCCTCATCCAAACCCTAAACGTAACCCCAACCCTCACCCTCACACTCACCCTAACCCTCACCCTAAACCTTACCCTCACCCTAACCCTCATCCTCACCCACACCCTATCCCTAACCCTAACCCTCAACCTAACCCTTACACTCACTCTAACACTAAGCCAAACCATAACAGTAACTCTCACACTAACCCTCACCATAAACATCACCCTATCATTAACCCTAACCCTAACCCTCACCCTAACCCAGCCCTCACCCTCACCCTCACCCTCAGCCTAACCCTCAGCCTAAGCCTAACCCTAAACCTAACCCTCACAGTCACCCTCACTCTAACCCTAACCCTAGGCCTCACCCTCACCCTCAACCTCACCCTAACCCTAACGCTAAACCTCAAACCAATCCTCACACGCACGCTCACCCTAACCCTCACCCTCACCCTAAACATCACCCTAACCCTAACCCTCACCCTTACCCTCACCATAACCCTAACCCTCACCCTAACACTAACCCTCACCCCAACACTTAACCTCACCCTAACCCTCATCCTAACGCTAACCCTAACGCTAAACTTCACCTCATCCACAACCTCACCTTAACCTTAACCCTAAACCTAACCCTAACAATAACCCTAACCCTAACAATAACCCTAACCCTAACCCTAAACCTAATCCTTACCCTAACCCACACACTCACCCTCACCTTCACCCTAAACTTAACCCTAACCCTCTCCATAACACTAATCCTCACCCTAAACCTAACCCTCACAATCACCCTAACCCATACCCTAAAACTTACCCTCACCCTAACCCTCAGCTTAACCCTAAACCTAACCCTAACCCTCACCTTAACCCTCACCCTAAACCCAACCGTAATGGTAACCCTCAAACTAAACCTGAACCTCACCCTAACCCTAACCCTAGGCCTCATCCTAACCTTCATCCTAACCGTAACCCTAACCCTCACCTTAACCCTAAACCTAACCCTAAACCACACCCGCACCCTAACACTCACCCTCACCCTCACCCTAACCCTAAGCCTCACCCTCACCCTAACCATCACCCTATTCCTAACCCTCACACTAACCCTAAGCCTAACACTCACCCTAAACATAACCCTCACCCTCACCCTCACCCTCACCCTCAGCCTAAACCTAACCCTAATCCTAACCCTAACCCTCACCCTCACCCTAACACTAACCCTAATGCTGACACTCAACATAACCCTAACCCTCACACTCACCCTCACCCTCAGCTTAAACCTAATCCTAACAATAATCCTAACCCTAACCCGCACACTCACCCTCACCCTAAACCTAATCAAAACCCTAAACCTAACCCTCTCACTCACCCTCACCCTCACCCTCAACCTCACCCTAACCCTAACCCAAACCCTCAACCGAACTCTCACCCTAACCCTCACCCTAACCCTCAACCTCAACCTAAACATCACCCTAAACCTAACCCTCACCCTAACCCTTAGCCTAACCCTCAACCTAAAACTAACCTTCACCCTCACCCTCACCATCAGGCTCACCCTAAACCCAATCCTAACCCTAACCCTCACCCTCACCCTCAACCGAACCCTAACCCTAACGCTAACCCTCACCCTAACCCTAATCTCCAATCTCACCCTAACCCTAACACAAAACCTCAACTGAACCCTCACCCTCACCCTCACCCTAACCCTAAACATCACATTAACCCTAAACCTCACCCTTACCCTCACGCTAGCCCTAAAACTCATACAAACCTAAACCTCACCCTAAACCTAACCCTCAACCTAATCCTTACCCTCACCCTAACACTAAGCCTAAACCCTCACAGTAACCCTAAACCTCACCCTAACCCTAACACTCATACTAACCCTAACCCTCACTCTAACCCTAACCCTACCCCTACCCCTCACCTTAACCCTCACTCTAACCCTAAACCCAACCCTAACCCTCACCCTCACCGTCACCCTAACACTCACCCAACCCTAACCCTCACCCAATCCCTAACCTCACACTCTCCCGAACCCCAACCCTCAATCTAACACTCATGCTCATCCTCACCCTAACCCTCACCCTAACCCTAACCCTATCAGTCACCCTCACCCTCACCCTCACCTTCAGCCTAACTCTAAATCTAACACTACTCCTAACCCTAAACCTCACCCAAACCCTCAGCTTAACCTTAAACCTAACCCTCACCATCACCATCACCCAAACGCTCACTGACACCCTAGCATTCACCAAAACACTAATCCTAACCCTAACCTTCACCCTAACCCTAACCCTCACCCTAACTCTCACCCTCACCATCACAGTGACCCTCACCCTCACCCTAACCATAACCGTAACACTAACCGTAAACCTCACCCTAACCCTCAACCTAACCCTAACCCTAACCCTCACCCTCACCCTAACCTTTAACCTTACCCTCACCCTAACCCTCACACTAACCCTAACCATCAACCTAACCCTAACCGTAACCGTCACCCTCACCCTCACACTCACCCTCAGCCTAACTTTAAACCTAACCCTACTCCTAACACTAACCTTCACCTTCACCCTCACACTAACCTTAACCCTAAACCTAACCTTAACCGTCACCCTCACCCTCACGCTCACCCTCAGCCTAACTTTAAACCTAATGCTACTCCTAACACTAACCTTCACCTTCATCCTCACACTAAACCTAACCCTAACCCTAAGCCTAAGCCTAATCCTCACACTCCCCCTCCCACTCCCCCTAGGCCTCACTGTCACCATCACGCTCACCCACACCCTCACTCTCACCCTAACCCTAACCCTCACCCTAAATCTATCTCTCACCCTAACCATAAACCTCAAAATCACCCTCACCCTCACCTCACCCTAACCGTAAACATAACCCTAACTCTCACCCTAAACCTCATGCTAACCCTAATGCTAACTCTAACCCTCACACTCACCCTAAACCTCAAGCTAACCCTTACTCTCACTGTAAATCTAACCCTAACCCTAACCCTCACACTGACCCTAACCCTCACACTAACCCTAAACATAACTTTGCCCCTAACCCTCACCCAACTCCAGTCCTAACACTAACCCTAACACTCATCCTAAACCTCACCCTAACCCTAAACCTAGCATTCACCCTAATCCTCACCCACACCCTCACGAACATACTCAGCCTAAACCTTACCCTTACCCTAATCCTAACCCTAACCCTCACCCTCATCCTAACTCTAACCCTAACCCTCACTCTCACCCTAACACTCACCCTCACCCTAACCTGAAACCTCACCCTAACCCGAACCCTCTCCCTAACCTTCATCCTAACCCTCTCCCTAACCCTCATCCTAACCCTAACCCTAACCCTTACCGTAAACCTAATCCTCACCCTCACCCTAAACCTAACCCTAACTCTAACCCACACACTCACCCTAAACCTCACCCTAACCCTTACCCTCACCCTAACCCTTACCCGCAGCCTAACCCTCAGCCTAAGCCTAACCCTAAACCTAACCCTCACAGTCACCCTCAACCTAACCCTAACCCTAAGCCTCACCCTCACCATCAACCTCACCCTAACCCTAACGCAACCCCTCAAACCAACCCTCACCCTCATCCTCAGCCTAACCCTCACCCTAACCCCTAAACATCACCCTAACACTAACCCTCACCCTAATCCTCACCATAACCCTAAACCTCACCCTAACCCTAACCCTCACCCTAAACCTAATCGTCACCCTCACTCTAACCCTAACCGTAACCCTAACCCTAAACCTCACACTAACCCTCACCCTAACCCTAACCCTAACCCTCACCCTCAAACTAACCTTTAACCTTACCCTCACCCTAACCCTCACACTAACTCTAACCCTCACCCTAACCCTAAACGTCACCCAAACCCTCAGCTTAACCCTAAAACTAACCCTCACCGTCACCATCACCCTAACGCTCACCGACACCCTAGCATTCACCCCAACACTAATCCTAACCCTAACCCTCACCCTAAACCTAACCCTCACCCTAACCCTCACCCTCACCCTCACCCTGACCCTCACCCTCACCCTAACCAAAACCGTAACCCTAACCCTAGACCTCACCATAACCCTCACCCTAACCTTAACCCTAACCCTCACCCTCACCTTAACCTTTAACATTACCATCACCCTAACCCTCACACTAACCCTAACCATCAACCTAACTCTAACTCTAACCGTCACCCTCACCCTCACTCTCACCCTCAGCCTAACTTTAAACCTAACCCTACTCCTAACACTAACCTTCACCTTCACCCTCACACTAACCCTAACCCTAACCCTAAGCCTAACCCTCCCCCTCCCCCTCCCCTTAAGACTCACTGTCACCCTCACCCTAACCCTAACCCTCACCCTAAATCTATCTCTCACCCTAACCATAAACCTCAAAATCACCCTCACCCTCATCTCAGCCTAACCGTAAACATAACCCTAACCCTCACCCTAAACCTCATCCTAACCCAAATGCTAACTCTAACCCTCACACGCACCCTAAACCTCATGCTAACCATTACTCTCACCGTAAATCTAACCCTAACCCTAACCCTCACACTGACCCTAACCCTCACACTAACCCTAACCTTCACCCTAACCCTCATCCTAACCCTAACCCTAAACCTCATCCTAAACCTCACCCTAACCCTAACCCTATCCCTAACCCTAACGCTAACCCTAACGCTCACCCTAAACGTAACCATACCCCTCAACCTAACACACATCCTAAACTTAACCCTAACCCAAACACTATCCCTAAGCCTAACACTCACCCTAACCCTAATCCTGACACACACCCTCACCCTCATCCTCAGCCTAAACCTTACCCTAACCCTAATCCTAACCCTAACCCTCACCCTCATGCTAACTCTAACCCTAACCCTAACCCTCACTCTCACCCTCACCCTCACCCTAACCCTAAACCTCACCTTAACCCGAACCCTCACCCTAACCCTCATCCTAACCCTCTCCCTAACCCTTAACGTAACCCTAATCCTCACCCTCTCCCTAACCCTAACCCTAACCCTCACACTCACCCTAACCCTCACCCTAAACCTTACCCTCACCCTAACACTCATCCTAACCCTCACCCTATCCCTAACCCTAACCCTCAACCTAACCCTTACACTCACTCCAATACTAAGCCAAACCTTAAGAGTAACTCTCACACTAACCCTCACCCTAAACATCACCCTAACATTAACCCTAATCCTAACCTTCACCTAACCTTCACCAACCCTAACCCTAACTCTCACCCTCACCCTCACCCTCAGCCTAACCCTCAGCCTATGCCTAACCCTAAACCTAACCCTCACAGTCACCCTCACCCTAACCCTAACCCTAAGCCTCACCCTCACCCTCAACCTCACCCTACCCCGAACACAAACCCTCAAACCAACCCTCACCCTCACCCTCAGCCTAACCCTCACCCACACCCTAAACATCACGCTAACCCTAACCCTCACCCTAATCCTCACCATAACCCTAACCCTCACCCTAACCCTAACCCTAACCCTAAACCTAACCCTCACCCTAATCCTAACCCTCACCCTCATCTAACCCTCACCCTAACCCTCAACCTCACCATCACCCTAACACTAACCCTCACCCTAACCCTCACCCTTACCCTAAACTTCACTCTTACCGTAAACCCTCAACCTCACCCTAGCCCTCACCCTTCCCCTTATTCTTACCCTCACCCTAACCCTCACCCTAACCCTAACCCTCACCCTAACGTAACCCTAACACTCACCCTAACCCTAATGCTAAACATAACCCTCACCCTAACCCTCACCCTTACCATTATCCTCACCCTAACCCTAACCCTAACCCTCACCCTAACCCTCACCCTAATGCTAACCCTAACACTAAACCTCACCTCACCCGCGACCTCACCTTAACCGTAACCGTATTCCTAACCCTCACCCTAACCCTAACCCTCACCCTAACCCTAACCCTAACCCTCACCCTAACTCTCACCCTAACCATAAACCTAACCCTCACTCTCACCCTAATCTTTAACCTTACCCTCACCTTAACCCTCACACTAACCCTAACCTTCACCCTAACCCTAACCCTAACCGTCACTCTCCCTCACGCTCACCCTCAGCCTAACATTAAATCTAACGCTACTCCTAACACTAACCCTCACCTTCACCCTCACACCATCCCTAACCCTAACCCTAAGCCAAACCCTCACACTCCCCCTCCCCCTCCCCCTAAGCCTCACTGTCACCCTCACGCTCACACTCACCCTAACCCTAATCCTCACCCTAAACCTATCTCTCACCGTAACCATTAATCTCACAATCACCCTCACCCTCACCTCACCCTAACCTTAAACCTAACCCTAACCCTCACCCTAAACCTCACCCTAACCCTAATGATAACTCTAACCCTTACACTCACCCTAAACCTCACGCTAACCCTTACTCTCACCGTAAATCTAACCCTAACCCTAACCCTCACCCTGACCCTAAACCTCACCCTAAATATAACTTTAACCCTAACCCTCACCCTAACCCTAATCCTAACCCTAACCCTAACACTCATCCTAAACCTCACCCTAACCCTAACCCTATTCCTAACACTAACGCTAACTCTAACGCTCACCCTAACCGTAACCCTACCCCTCAACCTAACCCTCATCCTAAACTTAACCCTAACCCAAACCCTCAACTTAACCCTAAACCTAACACTCACTCTAATCCTCACCCACACCCTCACCCTCATCCTAAGCCTAAACCTAACCCTAACCCTAATCCTAACCCTAATCCTCACCCTCATCCTAACTCTATCCCTAACCCTAAACCTCACTCTCACCCTCACCCACATCCTCACCCTCACCCTAACCCTAACCCTCATCCTAAACCTAACCCTCACACTCACCCTAACCCTCACCCTAAACCTTACCCTCACCCTAACCCTCATCCTAACCCTCACCTATCCCTAAACCTAACCCTCAACCTAACCCTTACACTCACTCTAACACTAAGACTAACCCTAACACTAACTCTCACACTAACCCTCACTCTAAACATCACCCTATCATTAACCCTAACCCTAACCCTCACCCTAACCCTAACCCTCACCCTCACCCTCACCCTCAGCCTAACCCTCAGCCTAAGCCTAACCCTAACCCTAACCATCACAATCACCCTCACCCTATCCCTAACCCTAAGCCTCACCCTCACCCTCAACCTCACCCTAATCCTAACGCAAACCCTCAAACCAATCCTCACCCTCACCCTCACCCTAACACTCACCCTCATCCTAAACATCACCCTAACCCTAACCCTCACCCTAATCCTCACCATAACCCTAACCCTATCCCTAAACCTAACGCTAACTCTAACACTCACCCTAAGCTTAACCGTACCACTCAACCAAACCCTCACCCTAAACTTAACCCTAACCCAAACTCTCACCCTAACCCTAAACCTAACACTTACCCTAACCCTAATCCTCACCCACACCCTCCCCTCATCGTAAGCCTAAACCTAAACCTAACCCTAATCCCAACACTAACCCTCACCCTCATCCTAACTCTAACCCTAAACCTAACCCTCACTCTCACCCACACCCTCACCCTCACCCTAACCCTAACCCTCACCCTAACCCGAACCCTCACACTCACCCTAACCCTCACCCTAAACCTTACCCTCATCCTAACCCTCACCTATCCCTATCCCTAACCCTCAACCTAACCCTTACACTCACTCTAACACTAAGACTAACCCTAACACTAACTCTCACACTAACCCTCACTCTAAACATCACCCTATCATTAACCCTAACCCTAACCCTAACCCTCACCCTCACCCTCACCCTCAGCCTAACCCTCAGCCTAAGCCTAACCCTAACCCTAACCATCACAATCACCCTCACCATATCCCTAACCCTAAGCCTCACCCTCACCCTCAACCTCACCATAATCCTAACGCAAACCCTCAAACCAATCCTCATCCTCACCCTCACCCTAACACTCACCCTCATCCTAAACATCACCTTAACCCTAACCCTCATCCTAATCCTCACCATAACCCTAACCCTCACCCTAACGCTAACCCTCACCCTCACCCTAACCCTAACCCTCACCCTCAAATTAAACATCACCCTAAACCTAACCCTCACCCTAATCCTTAACCTAACCCTCACCCTCACCCTCAGGCTCAACCTAAACCTAATCCTAACCCTAACCCTCACCCTCACCCTCAACCTAACCGTACCCCTAACGCTAACCCTCACCCTAACCCTCACCCTAAGCCTAACCCTCACCCTCACCCTAACCTTTAACCTTACCCTCACCCTAACCCTCACACTAACCCTAACCATCAACCTAACCCTAACCGTAACCGTCACCCTCACCCTCACGCTCACAATCAGCCTAACTTTAAACCTAACCCTACTCCTAACACTAACCTTCACCTTCACCCTCACACTAACCCTAACCCTAACCCTAAGCCTAACCCTCACACTCCCCCTCCGCCTCCCCCTAAGACTCACTGTCACCCTCACGCTCACCCTCACCCTCACCCTAACCCTAACCCTAACCTTAACCCTCACCCTAAATCTATCTCTCACCCTAACCATAAACCTCACAATCACCCTCACCCTCACCTCACCCTAACCGTAAACACAACCCTAACCCTCACCCTAAACCTCATCCTAACCCTAATGCTAACTCTATCCCTCATACTCACCCTAAACCTCACGCTAACCCTTACTTTCACCGTAAATCTAACCCTAACCCTAACCCTCACACTGACCTTAACCCTCACACTAACCCTAACCATAACTTTCCCCCGAACCCTCACCCTAACTCTAGTCCTAACACTAACCCTAACACTCATCCTAAACCTCACCCTAACCCTAACTCTATCCCTAACCCTAACGCTAAAAATAAAGCTCACCCTAACCGTAACCGTACCCCTCAAACTAACCCTCATCCTAAACTTAACCCTAACCCAAAACCTCACCCTAACCCTAAACCTAACATTCACCCTAATCCTCATCCACACCCTCACGAACATACTCAGCCTAAACCTTACCCTTACCCTAATCCTAACCCTAACCCTCACCCTCATCCTAACTCTAACCCTAACCCTAACCCTCACTCTCACCCTAACACTCACCCTCACCCTAACCTGAAACCTCACCCTAACCCGAACCCTCACCCTAACCTTCATCCTATCCCTCTCCCTAACCCTCATCCTAACCCTAACCCTAACCCTTACCGTAAACCTAATCCTCACCCTCACCCTAACCCTAACCCTAACCCTAACCCTCACACTCACAATAAACCTCACCCTAAACCTTACCCTCACCCTAACCCTCAACCTAACCCTCTCCCTAACCCTCATCCTAGCCCTCTCCCTAACCCTCATCCTAATCCTAACCCTAACCCTTACCGTAAACCTAATCCTCCCCCTCACCCTAACCCTAACCCTAACCCTCACACTCACCCTAACCCTCACCCTAAACCTTAACCTCACCCTAACCCTCATCCTAACCCTAACCCTATCCCTAACCCTCAATCTAACCCTTACACGCACTCTAACACTAAGGCAAACCATAACAGTAACTCTCCCACTAATCCTCACCCTAAACATCACCCTATCATTAACCCTAAACCTAACCCTCACCCTAACCCTAACCCTCACCCTCACCCTCAGCATAACCCTCTACCTAAGCCTAACCCTAAACCTAACCCTCACAGTCACCCTCACCCTAACCCTAACCCTAAGCCTCACCTCACCCTCAACCTCACCCTAACCCTAACGCAACCGCTCAAACCAACCCTCACCCTCACCCTCAGCCTAACCCTCACCCTAAAACCTAAACATCACCCTAACACTAACCCTCACCCTAATCCTCACCATAACCCTAACCCTCACCCTAACCCTAACCCTCACCCTAAACCTAACCGTCACCCTCACCCTAACCCTAACCGTAACCCTAACCCTAAACCTAACCCTAACCCTAACCCTAACCCTCACCCTCACCCTAACCTTTAACCTAACCCTCACCCTAATCTTTAACCTTACCCTCACCCTAAACCTCACACTAACTCTAAATCTCACCCTAACCCTAAAACTCACCCAAACCCTCAGCTTAACCCTAAACCTAACCCTCACTGTCACCATCACCCTAATGCTCACCGACACCCTAGCATTCACCCCAACACTAATCCTAACCCTAACCCTCACCCTAAACCTAACCCTCACCCTAACCCTCACCCTCACCCTCACCCTGACCCTCACCCTCACCCTAACCCTAACCGTAACCCTAACCCTAGACCTCACCCTAACCCTCACCCTAACCCTAACCCTAACCCTCACCCTTACCCTAACCTTTAACCTTACCCTCACCCTAACCCTCACACTAACCCTAACCATCAACCTAACTCTAACTCTAACCGTCACCCTCACCCTCACTCTCATCCTCAGCCTAACTTTAAACCTAACCCTACTCCTAACACTAACCTACACCTTCACCCTCACACTAACCCTAACCCTAACCCTAAGCCTAATCCTCACACTCACCTTCACCCTCCCCCTAAGTCTCACTGTCACCCTCACGCTCAACCTCACCCTAACGCTAAACCTCACCCTAAATCTATCTCTCACCCTAACCATAAACCTCAAAATCACCCCCATCCTCACCTCAGCCTAACCGTAAACATAACCCTAACCCTCACCCTAAACCTGATCCTAACCCTAATGCTAACTCTAACCCTCACACTCACCCTAAACCTCAAGCTAACCCTTACTCTCACCGTAAATCTTACCCTAACCCTAACCCTCACACTGACCCTAACCCTCACCCTAACCCTAACCTTCACCCTAACCCTCATCCTAACTCTCACCCTAAACCTCATCCTAAACCTCACCCTAACCCTAACCCTATCCCTAACCCTAACGCTAACCCTAACACTCACCCTAACCATAACCGTACCCCTCAACCTAACACACATCCTAAACTTAACCCTAACCCAAACACTACCCCTAAGCCTAACACTCACCCTAACCCTAATCCTGACACACACCCTCACCCTCATCCTCAGCCTAAACCTTACCCTAACCCTAATCCTAACCCTAACCCTCACCCTCATGCTAACTCTAACCCTAACCCTAACCCTCACTCTCACCCTCACCCTCACCCTCACCCTAACCCTAAACCTCACCCTAACCCGAACCCTCACTCTAACCCTCATCCTAACCCTCTCCCTAACCCTTACCGTAACCCTAATCCTCACCCTCTCCCTAACCCTAACCCTAACCCTCACACTCACCCTAACCCTCACCCTAAACCTTACCCTCACCCTAACACTCATCCTAACCCTCACCCTATCCCTAACCCTAACCCTCAACCTAACCCTTACACTCACTCCAACACTAAGCCAAACCTTAAGAGTAACTCTCACACTAACCTTCACCCTAAACATCACCCTAACATTAAACCTAATCCTAACCCTCATCCTAACCCTAACCCTCACCCACACCCTCACCCTCAGCCTAAACCTCAGCCTATGCCTAACCCTAAACCTAACCCTCACAGTCACCCTCACCCTAACCCTAACCCTAAGCCTCACCCTCACCCTCAACCTCACCCTACCCCTAACGCAAACCCTCAAACCAACCCTCACCCTCACCCTAACCCTCACCCACACCCTAAACACCACGATAACCCTAACCCGCACCCTAATCCTCACCCTAACCCTAACCCTCACCCTCACCCTAACCCTAACCCTATACCTAACCCTCACCCTAATCCTAACCCTCACCCTTACCCTAAACTTCACTCTTACCGTAAACCCTCAACCTCACCCTAACCCTAACCCTCACCCTAACGTAACCCTAACCCTAATGCTAAACATAACCCTCACCCTAACCCTCACCCTTACCATTATCCTCACCCTAACCCTAACCCTAACTCTCACTCTAACACTTACCCTCACCCTAACCCTCACCCTAATGCTAACCCTAACACTAAACCTCAACTCACCCGCAACCTCACCTTAACTGTAACCGTATCCCTAAACCTAACAATAACACTCACCCTAACCCTAACCCTCACCCTAACCCTCACCCTCACCCTCACCCTAACCCTCACCATCACCCTAACCCTAACTGTAACCCTAACCCTAAACCTCACCCTAACCCTCACCCTAACCCTCACCCTAACCCTCATCCTAACCCTCTCCCTAATCCTCATCCTAACCCTAACCCTAACCCTCACCCTAACCCTAACCCTCACCCTTACCCTCACACTCACCCTAACCCTAACCCTCACCCTCAAATTAAACATCACCTTAAACCTAACTCTCACCCTAACCCTTAGCCCAATCCTAATCCTAACCCTAACACTCACCCTCATGCTAACTCGAACCCTAACCCTAACCCTCACTCTCACCCTCACCCTCACCCTCACCCTCACCCTAACCCTAACCCTAAACCTAACCCTAACCCTAAATCCTAACCCTAACCCTAACCCTAACCCTAAACCTCTCCCTAACACTTATCCTAAACCTAACCCTAACCCTTACCGTAACCCTAATCCTCACCCTCACCCTAACCCTAACCCTAACCTTAACCCTAACTCTAAGCCTCACACTCACCCTTACCCTCACCTTAAACCGTACCCTCAACCTAACCCTCATCCTAACCCTCACCCTATCCCTAACCCTAACCCTCAACCTAACCCTTACACTCACTCTAACACTAAGTCAAATCATAAGAGTAACTCTCCCACTATCCCTCACCCTAAACATAACCCTATCATTAACCCTAACCATAACCCTCACCCTAACCCTAACCCTAACCCTCACCCTCACCCTCACCCTCAGACTAACCCGCAGCCTAAACCTAACCCTAAACCTAAACCTCACAATCACCCTCACCCTAACCCTAACCCTAAGCCTCACCCTCACCCACAACCTCACCCTAACCCTAACGCAAACCCTCAAACCAACCCTCACCCTCACCCTCACCCTAACCCTCACCCTCACCCTACACATCACCCTAACCCTAACCCTCACCCTAATCCTCACCATAACCCTAACCCTCACCCTAAAGCTAACCCTCACCCTAAACCTAACCCTTACCCTAATCCTAACCCTCACCCTCATCTAACCCTCTCCCTAAACCTAACCCTAACCCTCACCCTAACTCTCAACCTCACCCTCACCCTAACCCTAACCCTCACCCTAACCCTCATCCTTACTCTAAATTTCTTTCTTAACGCAAACCCTCAACCTCACCCTAACCCTCACCCTTCCCCTTATACTTACCCTCACCCTAACCCTCACCCTAACCCTAACCCTCACCCTAACGTAAACATAACCCTCACCCTAACCCTCACCCTAACCCCAAAGCTAAACATAACCCTTACCCTGACCCTCACCCTAACCATTAACCTCACCCTAACCCTAAACCTAATATTCACTCTACCACTTACCCTCACCCTAACCCTCACCCTAACGCTAACCCTAACGGTAAACCTCTCCTCACCCACAACCTCACCTTAACCGTAACCGTAACCCTAACCCTAACAATAACCCTCACCCTAACCCTAACCCTCACCCTCACCCTCACACTGACACTCACCCTAACCCTCACCATCACCCTAACCGTAACCGTAACCCTAACCCTAAACCTCACCCTAACCCTCAACTTAACTGTAACCCTAACCCTCACTCTCACCCTAATCTTTAACCTTACCCTCACCCTAAACCTCACACTAACCCTAACCCTCACCCTAACCCTAAACCTAAAAGTCACACTCTCCCTCACGCTCACCCTCAGCCTAACTTTAAACGTAATGCTACTCCTAACACTAACCCTGACCTTCACCCTCACACTAACCCTAACCTTAAGCCTAAGCCTAACACTCACACTCACCGTCACCCTCCCCCAAAGCCTCACTGTCACCCTCATGCTCACCCTCACACTAACCCTAACATTAAACCTCACGCTAAACCTATCTCTCACCGTAACCATAAACCTCACAATCACCCTAACCCTCACCTCACCCTAACCCTAAACCTAACCCTAACCCTCACCCTAAACCTCACCCTAACCCTAATGCTAACTCTAACCCTCACAATCACACTATACCTCACGCTAACCCTTACTCTCACCGTAAATATAACCCTAACCCTAACCCTCACCCTGACCCTAAACCTCACCCTAAACATAATTTTCACCCTAACCCTCACCCTAACCCTAATCCTAACCCTATCCCTAACACTCATCCTAAACCTCACCCTAACCCTAACCCTATTCCTAACACTAACGCTAACTCTAACGCTCACCCTAACCGTAACCGTACCCCTCAACCTAACCCTCATCCTAAACTTAACCCTAACCCAAACCCTCACCCTAACCCTAAACCTAACACTCACTCTAATCATCACCCACACCCTCACCCTCATCCTAAGCTGAAACCTAACCCTAACCCTAATCCTAACCCTAATCCTCACCCTCAGCCTAACTCTAACCCTAACCCTAAACCTCACTCTCACCCTCACCTACACCCTCACCCTCACCCTAACCCTAACCCTCACCCTAACCCGAAACCTCACACTCACCGTAACCCTCACCTAAACCGTACCCTCACCCTAACCCTCATCCTAACCCTCACCTATCCCAAACCCTAACCCTCAACCTTACCCTTACACTCACTCTAACACTAAGACTAACCCTAACACTAACCCTCACACTAACCTCACTCTAAACATCACCCTATCATTAACCCTAACCCTAACCCTCACCCTAACCCTAACCCTCACCCTCACCCTCAGCCTCAGCCTAAACCTCAGCCTAAGCCTAACCCTAACCCTAACCCTCACAGTCACCCTCACCCTATCCATAACCCTAAGCTTCACCGTCACCCTCAACCTCACCCTAACCCTAACGCAAACCCTCAAACCAACCCTCACCCTCACCCTCACCCTAACACTCACCCTCATCCTAAACATCACCCTAACCCTAACCCTCACCCTAATCCTCACCATAACCCTAACCCTCACCGTAATGCTAACCCTCACCCTCACCCTACCCCTAACCCTCACTCTAAACCTAACCCTCACCCTCATCTAACCCTCACCCTAAGCCTAGCCCTAATCCTCACCCTAACCTTCAACCTCACCCTCACCCTAACCCTAACCTTAATGCTCACACTCAACATAACCCTAACCCTCACACTCACCCTCACCCTCAACTTAAACCTAAGCCTAACAATAACCCTAACCCTAACCTTCAAACTCACCCTCACCCTAAACCTAATCCTAACCCTAAACCTAACCCTCTCACTCACCCTCACCCTCACCCTAACCCTAAACCAAATACTCAACCAAACCCTCACCCTCACCCTAACCCTAACCCTAACCCTCACCCTCACATTAAACATCACCCTAAACCTAACCCTCACCCTAACCCATAGCCTAACCCTAATCCTAACGCTAACCCTCACCCTTATGCTAACTCTAACCCTAACCCTCACTCTCACCCTCACCCTCACCCTCACCCTCACCCTAAGCCTCACCCTAACCCTCATCCTAACCCTCTCCCTAACCTTCATCCTAACCCTAACCCTAACACTTACCGTAACCCTAATCCTCACCCTCACCCTAACCCTAACCCTAACCCTAACCCTAGCCCTAACCCTCACACTCACTCTTACCCTCACCCTCACCCTAACCCTAACCCTCAGCCTCAAATTAAACATCACCCTAAACCTAACCCTCACCCTAACCCTTAGCCTAACCCTAATCCTAACCCTAACACTCACCCTCATGCTAACTCTAACACTAACACTAACCCTCACTCTCAACCTCACCCTCACCCTCACCCTAACCCTAACCCTCACCCTAACCCGAACCCTCACCCTAACCCTCATCCTAACCCTTTCCCTAACCCTCATCCTAACCATAACCCTAACCCTTACTGTAACCCTAATCCTCACCCTCACCCTAACCCTAACCCTCACCCTAACCCTAACCCTCACCCTCACCCTCACACTCAGCCTAACCCTCAGCCTAAGCCTAACCCTAAACCTAACCCTCACAGTCACCCTCACCCTAAACCTAACCCTAAGCCTCACCGTCACCCTCAACCTCACCCTAACCCTAACGCAAACCCTCAAACCAACCCTCACCCTCACCCTGACCCTAACCCTCACCCTCACCCTCACCCTCACCCTCAGCCTAAGCCTAACCCTAAACCTAACCCTCACAGTCACCCTCACCCTAACCCTTACCCTAAGCCTCACCCTCACCCTCAACCTCACCCTAACCCTAACGCAAACCCTCAAACCAACCCTCACCCTCACCCTCACCCTAACCCTCACCCTCACCCTAAACATCACGCTAACCCTAACCCTCACCCTAATCCTAACCCTCACCCTCATCTAACCCTCACCCTAACCCTAACCCTAACCCTCACCCTAACCCTCAACCTCACCATCACCCTAACACTAGTCCTCACCCTAACCCTCACCCTTACCCTAAACTTTACTCTTACCGTAAACCCTCAACCTCAACCTAACCCTCACCCTTCCCCTTTTTCTTACCCTTACCCTAACGCTCACCCTAACCCTAACCCTCACCCTAACGTAACCCTAACCCTCACCCTAACCCTAATGCTAAACATAACCCTCACCCTAACCCTCACCCTCACCATTATCCTCACCCTAACCCTAACCATAACTCGCACTCTAACACTTACCCTCACCCTAACCCTCACCCTAATGCTAACCCTAAAGCTAAACCTCACCTCACCTACAACCTCACTTTAACCGTAACCGTATCCCTAACCCTAACAATAACCCTCACCCTAACCCTAACCCTCACCTAAGCCTCACCCTCACCTAAGCCTCACCCTCACCCTCACCCAACCCTCACCCTCACCCTCACCCTAACCCTCATCATCACCCTAACCATAACCGTAACCCTAACCCCAAACCTCACCCTAACCCTCACCCTAACCCTAACCCTAACCCTCACTCTCACCCTACTCTTTAACTTTACCCTCACCCTAATCCTCACACTAACCCTAACCCTCACCCTAACCCTAACCCTCACACTCACCCTCCCCCTCCCCCTAAGCCTCACTGTCACCCTCACGCTCACCCTCACACTAACCCTAACACTAATCCTCACCCTAAACCTATCTCTCACCGTAACCATAAACCTCACAATCACCCTCACCCTCACCTCACCCTAACCCTAAACCTAACCCTAACCCTCACCCTAAACCTCACCCTAACCCTAATGCTAACTCTAACCCTCATACTCACCCTATACCTCATGCTAACACTTACTATCACCGTAAATCTAACCCTAACCATAACCCTCACTCTGACCCTAACCCTCACCCTAAACATAACTTTCACCCTAACCCTCACCCTAACCCTAATCCTAACCCTAACCCTAACACTCATCCTAAACCTCACCCTAACCCTAACCCTATTCCTAACACTAACGCTAACTCTAACGCTCACCCTAACCGTAACCGTACCCCTCAACCTAACCCTCATCCTAAACTTAACCCTAACCCAAACCCTCACCCTAACCCTAAACCTAACACTCACCCTAATCCTCACCCACACCCTCACCCTCATCCTAAGCCTAAACCTAACATTAACCCTAATCCTAACCCTAATCCTCACCCTCATCCTAACTCTAACCCTAACCCTAAACCTCACTCTCACACTCACCCACACCCTCACCCTCACCCTAACCCTAACCCTCACCCTAACCCGAACCCTCACACTCACCCTAACCCTCACCCTAAACCTTACCCTCACTCTAACCCTCATCCTAACCCTCACCTATCTCTAAACCTAACCCTCAACCTAACCCTTACACTCACTCTAACACTAAGACTAACCCTAACACTAACTCTCACACTAACCCTCACTCTAAACATCACTCTATCATTAACCCTAACCCTAATCCTCACTCTCACCCTCACCCTCAGCCTAACCCTCAGCCTAAGCCTAACCCTAACCCTAACCCTCACAGTCACCCTCACCCTATCCCTAACCCTAAGCCTCACCCTCACCCTCAACCTCACCCTAACCCTAACGCAAACCCTCAAACCAATCCTCACCCTCACCCTCACCCTAACACTCACCCTCATCCTAAACATCACCCTAACCCTAACCCTCACCCTAATCCTCACCATAACCCTAACCCTCACCCTAATGCTAACCCTCACCCTCACCCTAACCCTAACCCTCACCCTAACCCGAACCCTCACACTCACCCTAACCCTCACCCTAAACCTTACCCTCACCCTAACCCTCATCCTAACCCTCACCTATCTCTAAACCTAACCCTCAACCTAACCCTTACACTCACTCTAACACTAAGACTAACCCTAACACTAACTCTCACACTAACCCTCACTCTAAACATCACCCTATCATTAACCCTAACCCTAATCCTCACCCTCACCCTCACCCTCAGCCTAACCCTCAGCCTAAGCCTAAGCCTAACCCTAACCCTCACACTCACCCTCACCCTATCCCTAACCCTAAGCCTCACCCTCACCCTCAACCTCACCCTAACCCTAACGCAAACCCTCAAACCAATCCTCACCCTCACCCTCACCCTAACACTCACCCTCATCCTAAACATCACCCTAACCCTAACCCTCACCCTAATCCTCACCATAACCCTAACCCTCACCCTAATGCTAAATCTCACCCTCACACTAACCCTAACCCTCACCCTAACCCTAACCCTCACCCTCATCTAACCCTCACCCAAGCCTAACCCTAACCCTCAACCTCACCCTCACTCTAACATTAACCCTAATGCTCACACTCAAAATAACCCTCACCCTCACACTCACCTTCACCCTCAGCTTAAACCTAAGGCTAACAATAAGCCTAACCCTAACCTTAACACTCACCCTCACCCTAAACCTAATCCTAAGCCTAGCCCTAACCCTCAACCTAACCCTCAACCTCACTCTCACCCTAACCCTAACCCTAATGCTCACACTCAACATAACCCTAACCCTCACACTCACCCTCACCCTCAGCTTAAACCTAAGCCTAACAACAACCCTAAACCTAACAATCACCCTCACCCTAAACCTAATCCTAACCCTAACCCTAACCCTCTCACTCACCCTCACCCTCACCCTAACCCTAACCCAAACCCTCAACCGAACCCTCACCCTCACCCTAACCCTAACCCTCACCCTCAAATTAAACATCACCCTAAACCTAACCCTCACCTTAACCCTTAGCCTAACCCTAATCCTAACGCTAACCCTCACCCTCATGCTAACTCTAACCCTAACCCTAACCCTCACTCTCACCCTCACCCTCACCCTAACCTTAACCCTCACCCTAACCCGAACCCTCACCCTAACCCTCATCCTAACACTTTCCCTAACCCTCATCCTAACCCTAACCCTAACCCTTACCGTAACCCTAATCCTCACCCTCACCCTAAACCTAATCCTCACCCTAAACTTAACCCTCACCCTCACCCTCAGCCTAACCCTCAGCCTAAGCCTAACCCTAAACCTAACCCTCACAGTCACCCTCACCCTAACCCTAAACCTAAGCCTCACCCTCACCCTCAACCTCACCCTCACCCTCCCCATAAACATCATGCTAACCCTAACCCACACCCTAATCCTCACCATAACCCTAACACTCACCCTAACCCTAACCCTCACCCTAAACCTAACCCTCACCCTAATCCTCACCCTCACCCTCATCTAACCCTCACCCTAAACCTAACCCTAACCCTCTCCCTAAACCTCAACCTCACCCTCACCATAACCCTAACCCTCACCCTTACCCTAAACTTCACTCTTACCATAAACCCTCAACCTCACCCTAACCCTCACCCTTTCCCTTATTCTTACCCTCACTCTAACCCTCACCCTAACCCTAACCCTCACCCGAACATAACTCTAACCCTCACCCTAACCCTCACCCTAACCCTAATGCTAAACATAACCCTCACCCTAACCCTCACCCTAAAAATTAACCTCACCCTAACCCTAACCCTAACTCTCACTCTAACACTTACCCTCACCCTTACCCTCACCCTAACGCTAACCCTAACGCTAAACCTCACCTCAGCCGCAACCTCACCTTAACCGTAACCGTATACCTAACCCTAACAATAACCCTCACCCTAACCCTAACGCTCACCCTAACCCTCACCCTCACCATCACCCTAACCATCACCATCACCCTAACCCTAACCGTAACCCTAACCCTCACCCTAACCCTAACCCTAACCGTCACACTCTCCCACACGCTCACCCTCAGCCTAACTTTAAACCTAACGCTACTCCTAACACTAACCCTCACCTTCACCCTCACACTAACCCTAACCCTAACCCTAAGCCTAACCCTCACACTCCCCCTCCCCCTCCCCCTAAGCCTCACTGTCACCCTCACGCTCACCCTCACCCTAACCCTAACCCTAATCCTCACCCTAAATCTATCTTTCACCGTAACCATAAACCTCACAATCACCCTCACCCTCACCTCACCCTAACCCTAAACCTAACCCTAACCCTCACCCTAAACCTCACCCTAATCCTAATGCTAACTCTAACCCTCACACTCACCCTAAACCTCAGGCTAACCCTTACTCTCACCGTAAATCTAACCCTAACCCTAACCCTCATCCTGACCCTAACCCTCACCCTAAACATAACTTTCACCCTAACCCTCACCCTTACCCTAATCCTAACCCTATCCCTAACACTCACCCTAAACCTTACCCTCACCCTAACCCTCATCCTAACCCTCACCTATCCCTAAACCTAACCCTCACCCTAACCCTTACACTCACTGTAACACTAAGACTAACCCTAACACTAACTCTCACACTAACCCACACTCTAAACATCACCCTATCATTAACCCTAACCCTAAACCTCACCCTAACCCTAACCCTCACCCTCACCCTCAGCCTCAGCCTAAACCTCAGCCTAAGCCTAACCCTAACCCTAACCCTCACAGTCACCCTCACCCTATCCATAACCCTAAGCTTCACCGTCACCCTCAACCTCACCCTAACCCTAACGCAAACCCTCAAACCAACCCTCACCCTCACCCTCACCCTAACACTCACCCTCATTCTAAACATCACCCTAACCCAAAACCTCACCCTAATCCTCACCATAACCCTAACCCTCACACTAACGCTAACCCTCACCCTCACCCTAACCCTAAGCCTCACACTAACCCTAACCCTCACCCTCATCTAACCCTCACCCTAAGCCTAAACCAAACCCTCACCCTAAACATCAACCTCACCCTCACCCTAACCCTAACCCTGATGCTCACACTCAACACAATCCTCACCCTCACACTCACCCTCACCCTCAGCTTAAACCTAACCCTAAAAATAACCATAACCCTAACCCTCACACTCACCCTCACCCTAAACCTAATCCTAACCCTAAACCTAACCCTCTCACTCACCCTCACCCTCACCCTAACCCTAACCCAAACCCTCAACCGAACCTTCACCCTCACCCTTACCTTAACCCTCACCCTCAAATTAAACAGCACCCTAAACCTAATCCTCACCCTAACCCTTAGCCTAACCCTAATCCTAACCCTAACCCTCACCCTCATGCTAACTCTAACCCTAACCCTAACCCTCAATCTCACCCTCACCCTCACCCTAACCCTAACCCTCACCGAAACCCGAACCCTCACCCTATCCCTCATCCTAACCCTCTCCCTAACCCTCATCCTAACCCTAAACCTAACCCTTACCGTAACCCTAGTCCTCCCCCTCACCCTAACCCTAACCCTCACCCTAACCCTAACCCTCACACTCGCCCTAACCCTCACCCTAAACCTTACCCTCACCCTTCCCTCATCCTAACCCTCACCCTATCCCTACCCCTCACCCTCAACCTAACCCTTACACTCACTCTAACACTAAGCCAAACCATAACAGTAACTCTCACACTAACCCTCACCCTAAACATCACCCTATCATTAACCCTAACCCTAACCCTCACCCTCACCCTCACCCTCAGCCTAACCCTCAGCCTAAGCCTAACCCTAAACTTAACACTCACAGTCACCCTCACCCTAATCCTAACCCTAAGCCTCACTCTCACCCTCAACCTCACCCTAACCCTAACGCAAACCCACAAACCAATCCCTAACCCTCACCCTCACCCTAACCCTCACCCTCACCCTAAACATCACCCTAACCCTAACCCTCACCCTAATCCTCACCATAACCCTAAACCTCACCCTAACCCTAACCCTCACCCTAAACCTAACCCTCACCTTAACCCTAACAATAACATTCAACCTCAACCTAAACCTCACCCTAACCCTAACCCTCACCCTAACACTTACCCTCACCCTAACCCTCACCCTAACGCTAACCCTAACTCTAAACCTCACCTCACCCTCAACCTCACCTTAACCTTAACCCTATCCCTAAACCTAACAATAACCCTAACCCTAACCCTAAACCTAATCCTTACCCTAACCCACACCCTTACCCTCACCTTCACCTAAACCTTACCCTAACCCGCTCCATAACCCTAATCCTCACCCTAAACCTAACCCTCACAATCACCCCAACCCTCACCCTAAAACTTACCCTCACCCTAATCCTCACCTTAACCCTAAACCTAACCCTAACCCTCACCTTAACTCTCAACCTAAACCCAACCGTAACGATAACCCTCAAACTAAACCTGAACCTCACCCTAACCCTAACCCTACCCCTCATCCTAACCATCATCCTAACCATAACCCTAACCCTCACCCTAACCCTAAAGCTAACCCTAAACCACACCCGCACCCTAACACTCACCCTCATCCTCAACCTCACCCTAAGCCTCATCCTCACCCTAACCAACACACTATCCCTAACCCTCACCCTAACCCTAAGCCTAACACTCACCCTAAACATAACCCTCACCATCACCCTCAACCTCAGCCTAAACCTAACCCTAATCCTAACCCTCACCCTAAGCCTCACCCTAACCATAACCCTAATGCTCACACTCAACATAACCCTAACCCTCACACTCACACTCACCCTCAGCTTAAACCTAAGCCTAACAATAAACCTAACCCTAACCCTTACACTCACCCTCACCCTAAACTTAATCCTAACCCTAAACCTAACCCTCTCACTCACACTCACCCTCAAGCTCACCCTAACCCTAACCCAAACCCTCAACTGAACCCTCACCCTCAACCTCACCCTCAACCTGAACACACCCTAAACCTAACCCACACCCTAACCCTTAGCCTAACCCTCACCTTACCCTAACCTCACACTCACCCTCAGGCTCACCCTAAACCCAATCCTAACCCTAACCCTCACCCTCACCCTCAACCTAACCCTAACCCTAACGCTAACAATCGTCCTAACTCTATCCTCCAACCTCACCCTAAACCTAACCCAAACCCTCAACTGAACCCTCACCCTCACCCTCACCCTAACCCTAAACATCACACTAACCCTAACACTCACCCTTACCCTCACGCTAGCCCTAACCCTCACACTAACCCTAAACCTCACCCTAAACCTAACCCTCAACCTAACCCTTACCCTCACCTTAACACTAAGCCTAAACCTAACATGAACCCTCACAGTTAACCCTAAACCTCACCCTAACCCTAACACTCACACCAACCCTAAACCTCACCCTAAACCTAACCCTAACCCTAACCCTCACCTTAACCCTCACCCTAACCCTAAACCTCACAATCACCCTCACACTCACCTCACCCTAACCTTAAACCTAACCCTCACCCTAAACCTCACCCTCACCCTAACCTTTAACCTTACCCTCACCCTAACCCTCACACTAACCCTAACCTCACCCTAACCCAATGCTAATTCTAACCCTCACACTCACCCTAATCCTCACGCTAACCCTTACTCTCACCAAAAATCTAACCCTAAGCCCTGACCCTAAACCTCACCCTGACCCTAACCCTAACCCTAACCTTCACCCTAACCCTCACCCTAACCCTAACCCTAACCCTCATCCTAAACCTCACCCTAACCCTAACCCTAACAATAACCCTAACCCTAACCCTAACCTCACTCTGACAGTCACCTTCACCCTCACCCTAAGCTTAACCCTAACCCTATCCCTAATCCTAAACCTAATGCTCTCCCTCACCCTCAACCTAACCCTAAGCCTAACCCTAACCCTAACTCTAAACCTCACCATCACCCTCAATCTCACCCTAAACCTAACCCAAACCCTCAACCGAACCCTCACCCTCCACCTAACCCTCACCCTCACCCTAAACATCACCCTAACCCTAATCCTCAACCTAACCCTAAACTCCACCCTAACCCTAATCCTAACCCTAACCCTAAACCTAACCCTAACCCTCACCCTAACCGTAACGCTCACCCTAACCCTTACGCTCACCCTAACCCTCACACTAACCCTAACACTAACCCTCACAATAAACCTAACCCTCACCCTAACCCTAACTCTCACTCGCACACTAGCCCTCACCATTACCCTAACCCTAACCCTAACCCTCAACCTCACCCTAAACCTCACCCTAACCCTAACCCTCACCCTAAACCTAATCGTAAACCTCACCCTACCCCACACCCTTAACCTCACCCCCAGCCTAACCCTAATCCGAACACTAATCCTAACCCTAACCCTCACCCTTACTCTCAGCCTAACCCTCCCCCTAACCCTAACCCTCCCCCTAACCCTAACCTCCACCCTAAACCTTATCCTGACTCTAACCCTAACCCTAACCCTAACCCTCACACTAACCCTAACCCTCACCCTAAACCTTACCCTCACCCTAACACTCACCCTAACCCTAAACCTAACCCTCACCCTCACCCTAATCCTCAACCTAACCCTTACCCTCACCCTAACCCTAAACCTAACCCTCACACTAACCCTAACCCTCATCCAAACCCTAACACTAAACCTAACCGTACCCCTCATCCTCACCCTCACCCTCACCCTCAGACTAACCCTAACCCTAATCCTAAACCTAACACTCACCCACACCCTAAAACTAAACCTAACCTTAATCTTAACCGTCACACTCACCCTCACCCTCATCCTCAACCTCACCCTAACCCTAACCCTAACAATAACCCTAACCCTAACCCTAACCATCACCCTAAACCTAATCCTAACCCTAAACATCAGTCTAACCCTAACCCTCACCCTAACCATTACACTCACCATCACCCTAATACTAACCCTAGCCCTAATCCTAGAGCTCACCCTCACCCTAACCCTCAACTTAAACTTTACCTCACCCTAAACCTAACCCTAACCCTCATTCTAACCCTAAGCCAACCCTAACCCTAACCCTCACACTCACCCTCAGCCTAACCTTAACCCTAAGCCTAATCCTAACCCTAACCCTCACCCTCACCGTCACCCTAAACCTAACCCTAACCCTTACCCTCACCATCACCCTCACTCTAAACTTAACCCTAACCCTAACCCTTACCCTCACTGTCACCCTCACCTAACCCTAACCCTAACAGTAAGCCTAACCCTAACCCTAACCCTCACACTAACCCTAACTCTAACCCTCACACTAACCCTAAACTTAACCTTAACCCTAACCCTCTTCCTCACCCTAACCCTAATAATAACCCTAAGCCTAACACTAACCCTCACACTAATCCTCACCCTAACCTAACCCTATCACCCAAACCCTCACCCTAACCCTTACCCTCACACTAATCCTAAACCTAACCATAACCCTAACGCTCACACTAAACCTAACCTTCACTCTAACCCTAATCCTACCCCTCACCCAAACCCTAACCTTAACCCTAACCCTAACCCTCACTGTCACCCTAACCCTAACCCTCACTGACACCCTAGCATTCACCCTAACCATAATCCTAACCCTAACCCTCACCCTAACCCTAACCCTCACCCTAACCCTCACCCTCACCCTCACACTCACCCTCACCCTAACCCTAACCCCAATCCTCACCCTAACCCTCACCCTAACCCTAACCCTAACCCTCACCCTCACCCTAACCCACACCCTAAAACTTAACCTCACCCTCACCCTAACCCTCACCCTAAACCTAAGCCTAACCGTCACCCTCACCCTCACCCTCAGACTAATTCTAAACCTAACCCTATTCCTATCCCTAACCCTCACCCTCACCCTCACCCTCACACTAACCATAACACTAACCCTAAGCCTAAACCTAACCCTCAACCTCACCCTAAGCCTCACTGTCACCCTCACGCTCACCCTAACCCTAACCCTAACCCTCACCCTAAATCTAACCCTCACCCTAACCCTAAATCTCACAATCACCCTCACCCTCACCTCACCCTAACCCTAAACCTAACCCTCACCCTAAACCTCACCCTCACCCTAACCTTTAACCTTACCCTCACCCTAACCCTCACACTAATCCTAACCTCACCCTAATCCTAATGCTAATTCTAACCCTCACACTCACCCTAATCCTCACACTAACCCTTACTCTCACTGAAAATCTAACCCTAACCCTAAACTTCACCCTGACCCTAACCCTAACCGTAACCTTCACCCTAACCCTCACCCTAACCCTAACACTAACCCTCATCCTAAACCTCACCCTAACCCTATCCCTAACCATAACCCTTACTCTCACACTCACTTAACCCTAACCCAAACCCTCACCCTAACCCTAACTCTACCCCTCACCCTAACCCTCAACCTAACCCTAAACCCAACCCTAACCATTACCCTCACCATCACCCTAACACTCAACCTAACACAAACCCTCACCCAAACCCTAACCCTCACCCTCTCCCGAACTCTCACCCTCACTCTAACACTCACCCTCACCCTAAACATAACCCTAACCCTAA
The DNA here is from genome assembly GCF_019054845.1 of Dipodomys spectabilis. Lineage (NCBI taxonomy): Eukaryota > Metazoa > Chordata > Mammalia > Rodentia > Heteromyidae > Dipodomys > Dipodomys spectabilis. The sequence goes on from NW_024870985.1 coordinate 2,568,069, forward strand.
CCCTCACCATAACCGTAGCCCTAACCCTCACTCTAACAGTAAACCTAACCCTCACCCTCACCCTAACCCTCACCCTTACCTTATCCTCACCCTAACCCTGACCCTCACACAAACCCTAACCCTAACCCTAATCCTACCCCTCACCCTAACCCTCACCCTAACTCTAACCCTAACCCTAACCCTCACCCTAATCCTAACCCTTACCGGTACCATCACTCTAACCCTCACTGTTACTTTAACCCTCACCCTAATCCTAACCCTCACCCATAGCCTAACCCTCACCCTCACCCTCATCCTACACATCATCTTAACCCTAAACCTCACCCTCACCCTTACACTATCCCTCACCCTATCCCTAACCCTCACCTAATCTTCACCCTAAACATAACCCTTACCTAACCGAAACCCTCACCCTCGCCCTCACCCTCACCCTAGCCCTCACCCTAACCCTAACCCTAAGCCTAACCCTCACCCTCACCCTGACCATAACCCTAACCCAAAACATAGCCCTCACCCTAATCCTCACCCTCACGGTGACAGTCACCCTAACACTCACCCTAACACTAAGCCTCACTCTAACCCTCACACTAACCCTAACCCTAAACCTCACCCTAAACCTTACCCTCAACCTAACCCTAACCCAAACACTAACCATCAACCTAACCCTCACCATAACCCTAACCCTAATACTAACCCTAACCCTCACCCTCATCCTAACCCTCAACCTAACCCTTACCCTCACCCTAACCCCAAGCCTAAACCTAACCCTAACCCTCACACTAAACCTAACCCTCACCCTAACCCTAACCCTACCCCTCACCCTAACCCTCAACCTAAATCTAACCCTAACCCTCTCCCTAACCCTAACCCTAACCCTCACCCTCACCCTAGGCCTCACCCTAATTCTAACCTTAAACCTAAACCTCACCCTCACCCTCACCCTCACCGTAACCCTAACCCTAACCCTAACCATCAGCCAAACCTTAACCCTCATCCTAACCCTCACATTCACCCTCACCCTAATACTAACCCTAGCCCTAATCCTAGAGCTCACCCTCACCCTAACCCTCAACTTAACCTTTACCTCACCCTAACCCTAACCCTAACCCTCACACTAACCCTAACCCTCACCCTAAACCTAACCCTAACCCTCACCCTCACCCTCACCCTCAGCCTAACCCTAACCCTAAGCCTAATACTTACCCTAACCCTCACCCTCACCATCACCCAAAACTTAACCCTAACCCTAACAGTAAGCCTAACCCTAACCCTAACTCTCACACTAACCCTACTTCTAACCCTCACACTAACCCTAAACTTAACCCTAAACCTAACCCTCTTCCTCACCCTAACCCTAATAATAACCCTAACCCTAACACTAACCCTCACACTAATCCTCACCCTAACACTCACCGTAACCCTAACCCTCACTGTCACCCAAACCCTCACCCTAACCCTTACCCTCACACTAATCCTAAACCTAACCATAACCCTAACGCTCACACTAAACCTAACCTTCACTCTAACCCTAACCCTACCACTCACCCAAACCCTAACCTTAACCCTAACCCTAACCCTCACTGTCACCCTAACCCTAACCCTCACTGACACCCTAGCATTCACCCTAACCATAATCCTAACCCTAACCCTCACCCTCACCCTAACCCTAACCCTCACCCTAACCCTCACACTCACCCTCACCCTAACCCTAACCCCAACCCTCACCCTAGCCCTCACCCTAACCCTAACCCTTACCCTCACCCTCACCCTAAACCTTAACGTCACCCTCACAATAACCCTCACACTAAGCCTAACCCTCACCCTAACCCTAACCCTAAACGTCACTCTCACCTTCACCCTCAGCCTAACTCTAAGCCTAACCCTACTCCTATCCCTAACCCTCACCCTCACCCTCACCCTCACACTAACCCTAACACTAACCCTAAGCCTAACCCTCACCCTCACCCTCACCCTCACCCTAAGCCTCACTGTCACCCTCACGCTCACCCTAACCCTAACCCTAACCCTCACCCTAAACCTAACCTTCACCCTAACCCTAAACCTCACAATTACCCTCACCCTCACCTCACCCTAACCTTAAACCTAACCCTCACCCTAAACCTCACCCTCTCCCTAACCTTTAACCTTACTTTCACCCTAATCCTCACACTAAACCTAACCTCACCCTAACCCTAATGCAAATACTAACCCTCACACTCACCCTAATCCTCACGCTAAACCTTACTCTCACCGAAAATCTAACTTTAACCCTAACCCTCACCATGACCCTAATCCTCACCCTGACCCTAACCCTAACCCTAACCTTCACCCTAACCCTCACCCTAACCCTAACCCTAACCCTAACCCTCATCCTAAATCTCACCCTAACCCTAACGCTATCCCTAACCATAACCCTTACTCTCGCACTCACTTAACCATAACCCAAACTGTCACCCTAACCCTAACCCTAACACTCACCCTAACGCTAACCCAAACCCTCATCCTAAATCTCAACCTAACCCTAAACCTAAACCTGACCCTAACCCTAACCGTAACCCTAACCCTCACTTGCACCCTAACACTCACTGTCACCCTAGCCTTACATTAAACCTAAAACTCACCCACACCCTACCCCTCAGTCTCACCCTCACCCTCACCCTAAACCTAAGCCTAAGCCTAAGCCTAACCCCAACCCTGACACTCACCCTCACCCTAAAGCTAAACCTAAAGCTCACCGTCACGCTCAACCTCACCCTAACCCTTACCGAATCGCTAACCCTCACCCTAACCCTATCTCTCACCCTAACCCTAACCATCGACCTAACCCTTACACTCACCCTAACACTAAGCATAACCCTAACACTAACTCTCACAATAACCCTCACTCTAAACATCACCCTATTCCTAACCCTAACCCAAACCCTCACCCTAACCCTAACCCTCACCCTCACCCTCACCCTCAGCCTAACCCTAAGCTTAAGCCTAAGCCTAAGCCTAACCCTCACAGTCACCCTCACCCTAACCCTAACCCTAATCCTCACCCTCACCCTCAATCTCACCCTAAACCTAACCCAAACCCTCAAACCAAACCTCACCCTCAACCTCACCCTAACCCTCACCCTAAACATCAATCTAACCCTAAACCTCACCCTAATCCTCACCCTAACCCTAACCCACACCCTAACCCTAACCCTCACCCTAAACTTAACCCTCAATCTAATCCTTACCCTCAACCTAACACTAAGCCTAACCCTAACACTAACCCTCACACTAACCCTAAACCTCACCCTAACCCTAACCCTCACCCTAACCCTAAAACTAACCCTCACTCTAACCCTCACCCTCACCCAAGTCCTCACCCTAACCCTAATCCTAACCCCAACCCTCACCCTAAACCTAACCCTCAACCTAACCCTAACCCTCACCTTCATCTAACCCTCACCCTAACCCTAACCCGCAACCTAACCCGCACCCTAAACCTAAACCTCACCCTAACCTAACCCTAACACTCATCCTAACCCTCACCCTAACCCTAATGCTAACCCTAATCCTCACCCTCACCCTAACCCTCAACCTAACCCTTAACCTCACCCTAAAGCTAACCCTAACACTAACCCTCAACCTCACCCTAAACCTCACCCTAACCCTAACCCTCACCCCAACACTTACCCTCACCCTAATGCTAACCCTAATGCTAAACCTCACCGCACCTGCAACCTCACCTTAACCTTAACCCTAACCCTAACCCTAACAATAACCCTAACCCTAACCCTAAAACTAAACCTAATCCTTACCCTAACCCACACCCTCACCCTCACCTTCACCCTAAACCTAACCCTAACCCTCTCCATAACCCTAATCCTCACCCTAAACCTAACCCTCACAATCACCCTAACCCTCACCCTAAAACTTACCCTCAACCTAAACCTCACCCTAACCCTAAACCTAAACCAAACCCTGACCTTAACCCTCACCCTAAACCCAACCATAACGGTAAACCTCAAACTAAACCTGAACCTCACCCTAACCCTAACCTTACCCCTCATTCTAACCATCATCCTAACCCTAACCCTAACCCTCACCCTAACCTTAAACCTAAGGCTAAACCACACCCGCACCCTAACACTCACCCTCACCCTCACCCTAAGCCTCCCCCTCCCCCTAACCATCACCCTATCCCTAACCCTCACCCTAAGCCTAACCCTAACCCTCACCCTCACCCTAACCTTTAACCTTACCCTCACCCTAACCCTCACACTAACCCTAACCATCAACCTAACCCTAACCCTAACTGTAACCCCCACCCTCACGCTCACCTTCAGCCTAACTTTAAACCTAACCCTACTCCTAACACTAACCTTCACCTTCACCCTCACACTAACCCTAACCCTAACCCTAACCCTAAGCCTAGCCCTCACACTCACCCTCACCCTCGCAATAAGCCTCACTTTCACCTTCACGCTCACCCTCACCCTAACCCTAAACCTAACCCTCACAATAAATCTATCTCTCATCCTAATCATAAACCTCACAATCACCCTCACCCTCACCTTACCCTAACCCTAAACATAACCCTAACCCTCACCCTAAACCTTACCCTAACCCTAATGCTAACTCTAACCCTCACACGCACCGTAAACCTCACGCTAACCCTTACTCTCACCGTAAATCTAACCCTAACCATAACCCTCACACTGACCCTAACCCTCACCCTAACCCTAACCCTAACCTTCACCCTAACCCTCACCCTAACCCTAACCCTAAACCTCATCCTAAACCTCACCCTAACCCTAACCCTATCCCTAAACCTAATGCTTATCCTAACGCTCACCCTAAAGGTAACCGTACCCCTCAACCTAACCCACATCCTAAACTGAACACTAACCCAAACACTACCCCTAACCCTAACACTCACCCTAACCCTAATCCTGACCCACACCCTCACCCTCATCTTCAGCCTAAACCTTACCCTAACCCTAATCCAAACCCTAACTCTCACCCTCATCTTAACTCTAAACCTAACCCTAAACCTCACTCTCACCCTCACCCTCACCCTCACCCAAACCCTAACCCTCACCCTAACCCTCATCCAAACCCTCTCCCTAACCCTCATCCTAACCCTAACCCTAACACTTACGTAAACCTAAACCTCACCCTCACCCTAACCATAAACCTAACCCTAACCCTAACCCTCACACTCACCCTAACCCTCACCCTAAACCTTACCCTCACCCTAACCGTCATCCTAACCCTCACCCTATCCCTAACCCTAACCCTCAACCTAACCCTTACACTCACTCTAACACTAATTGAAACCATAACAGTAATTCTCACACTAACTCTCACCATAAACATCACCCTATCATTAACCCTAACACTAACCCTCACCTTAACCCTAACCCTCACACTCACCCTCACCCTCAGCCTAACCCTCAGCCTAAGTCTAACCCTAAACCTAACCCTCACAGTCACCCTCACCCTAACCCTATCCCTAAGCCTCACACTCACCCTCATGCTCACCCTAACCCTAACGCAAACCCTCAAACCAACCCTCACCTTCACCCTCACTCTAACCCTCACCCTCACCCTAAATATCACCCTAACCCTAACCCTAACCCTCACCCTAACCCTAACCCTCACCCGAAACCTAACCCTCACCCTAACCCTCACCCTCATCTAACCCTCACCCTAACCCTAACCCTAACCCTCACCCTAACCCTCAACCTCACCCTCACCCTAACCCTAACCCTCACCCTAACCCTAACCCTCACCCTAACCCTCAACCTCAGCCTAACCCTCAGCCTAAGCCTAACCCTAAACCTAACTCTCACAGTCACCCTCACCCTAAACCTAACCCTAAGGCTCACCCTCACCCTCACCCTCACCTTAACCCTCACCCTAACCCTCATCCTCACCCTCACCCTAACCCTCACCATCACCCTAACCCTAAACGTAACCCTAACCCTAAACCTCACCCTAACCCTCACCCTAACCCTAACCCTAACCCTTACTCTCACCCTAATCTTTAACCTTACCCTCACCCTAACCCTCACACGTTAACCTTAACCCTCACCCTAACCCTAACCGTCACACTCTCCCTCACGCTCACCCTCAGCCTAACTTTAAACCTAACGCTACTCCTAACACTAACCCTCACCTTCACCCTCACACTAACCCTAACCCTAACCCTAAGCCTAACCCTCACACTCACCCTCCCCCTCCCCCTAAGCCTCACTGTCACCCTCACGCTCACCCTCACCCTAACCCTAACCTTAACCCTCACCCTAAACCTATCTCTCACCCTAACCATAAACCTCACAATCACCCTCACTGTCACCTCAACCTAACCCTAAACCTCACCCTAAACCTCACCCTAACCCTAATGCTAACTCACACTCACCCTAAACCTCACGCTAACCCTTACTCTCACCGTAAATCTAACCCTAACCCTAACCCTCAGCCTGACCCTAACACTCACCCTAACCCTAACCATAACTTTCACCCTAACCCTCACCCTAACCCTTATCCTAACGCTAGCCCTAACACTCATCCTAAACCTCACCCTAACCCTAAACCTATCCCTAACCCTAACGCTAACTCTAACGCTCACCCTAACCGTAACCGTACCACTCAACCTAACCCTCATCCTAAACTTAACCCTAACCCAAACCCTCACCCTAACCCTAAACCTAACACTCACCCTAACCCTAATCCTCACCCACACACTCAACCTCATCCTAAGCCTAAACCTAACCCTAACCCTAATCGTAACACTAACCCTCAACTTCATCCTAACTCTAAACCTAACCCTAAACCTCACCCTCTCCCTCACCCTTACCCTCACCCTAACCCTAACCCTCACCCTAACCCAAACCCTCACACTCACCCTAACCCTCACCTTAAACCTTACCCTCACCCTAACCCTCATCCTAACCCTCACCTGTCCCTAACCCTAACCCTCAACCTAACCCTTACACTCACTCTAACACTAAGACTAACCCTAACACTAACTCTCACACTAACCTTCACCCTAAACATCACCCTATCATTAACCCTAACCCTAAGCCTCACCCGAACCCTAACCCTCACCCTCACCCTCAGCCTAACTATCAGCCTAAGCCTAACCATAACCCTAACCTTCACAGTTACCCTCACCCTAACCGTAACCCTAAGCCTTACCCTCACCCTCAAACTCACCCTAACACTCACCCTCATCCTAAACATCACCCTAACCCTCTCACCCTAATCCTTACCATAACCCTAATCCACACCATAACGCTAACCCTCACCCTCACCCTAAACCTAACCCTCACCCTAAACCTAACCCTCACCCTCACCCTCATCTAACCCTCACCCTAAGCCTAACCCTAACCCTCACCCTAACCATCAACCTCACCCTCACCCTAACCCTAACCCTAATGCTCACACTCAACATAACCCTAACCCTCACACTCACCCTCACCCTAAACCTTATCCTAACCCTAAACCTAACCCTCTCACTCACCCTCACCCTCACCCTAACCCTAACCCAAACCCTCAAATGAACCCTCAACCTCACCCTAACCCTAACCCTCACTCTCAAATTAAACATCACCCTAAACTTAACCCTCACCTTAACCCTTAGCCTAACCCTCACCCTAACCCTAACCCTCACCCTCACCCTCAACCTCAGGCTCACCCTAAACCTAATCCTAACCCTAACCCTCACCCTCATCCTCAACCTAACCCTACCCCTAACGCTAACCCTCACCCTAACCCTAACCCTACCCTCACTCTCACCCTAACCTTTAACCTTACCCTCACCCTAACCCTCACACTAATCCTAACCATCAACCTAACCCTAACCCTAACCGTCACCCTCACCCTCAAGCTCACACTCAGCCTAACTTTAAACCTAACCCTACTCCTAACACTAACCTTCACCTTCACCCTCACACTAACCCTAACCCTAACCCTAACCCTAAGCCTAACCCTCACACTCACCCTCAACCTCCCCCTAAGCCTCACTGTCACCCTCACGATAAACCTCTCCCTAACCCTAACCCTAACCCTCACCCTAAATCTATCTCTCACCCTAACCATAAATCTCAAAATCACCCTCACGCTCACCTCAGCCTAACCCTAAACATAACCCTAAACCAGACCCTAAACCTCATCCTAACCCTAATGCTAACTCTAACCCTCACACTCACCCTAAACCTCATGCTAACCCTTACTCTCAACGTAAATCTAACCCTAATTCTAACCCTCACACTGACCTTAACCCTCACCCTAAACCTAACCCTAATCCTAACCTTCACCCTAAGCCTCACCCTAACCCTAACCCTAACGCTAACCCTAAACCTCATCCTAAACCTCACCCTAACCCTAACCCTATCCCTAACCCTAACCCTAACCCTAACGCTCACCCTAACCGTAACCGTACCCCTCAACCTAACCCTCATCCTAGACTTAACCCTAACCCAAACACTACCCCTAAACATAACCCTCACCCTAACCCTAACACTCACCCTAAACCTAACCCTCACCCTAACCCTAACACTAACACTGAACCTCAACCTAAACCTCAGCCTAACCCTAACCCTCACCCCAACACTTACCCTCACCCTAACCCTCACCCTAAGGCTAACCCTAACGCTAAACCTCACCTCACCCGCAACCTCACCTTAACCTTAACACTAACCCTAACCCTAAACATCATCCTATCATTAACCCTTACCATAAATCTAATCCTTACCCTAACCCACACACTCACCCTCACCTTCACCCTAAACCTATCCCTAACCCTCTCCATAACCCTAATCCTCAACCTAAACCTAACCCTCACAATCACGCTAACCCTCACCCTAAAACTTACCCTCACCCTAATCCTCAGCTTAACCCTAAACCTAACCCTAACCCTCACCTTAACCCTCACCCTAAGCCCAACCGTAATGGTAACCCTCAAACTAAACCTGAACCTCACCCTAACTCTAACCCTACCCCTCATCCTAACCATCATCCTAACGGTAAACCTAAGCCTCACCCTAACCATAAACCTCACCCTCAACCACACCCGCACACTAACACTCACCCTCACCCTAAGCATCACCCTCACCCTAACCATTAACCTATCCCTAACCCTCACCCTTACCCTAAGCCTAACACTCACCCTAAACATAACCCTAACCCTCATCCTCACCCTCAGCCTAAACCTAACCCTAATCCTAACCCTAACCCTCAACCTCACCCTAACCCTCACCCTTACGCTCACCCTAACCCTAACCCTAATGCTCACACTGAACATAACCCTAACCCTCACACTCACCCTCACCCTCAGCTTAAACCTAAGCCTAACAATAACCCTAACCCTAACCCTCACACTCACCCTCACCCTAAATCTAATCCTAACCCTAAACTTAACCCTCTCACCCACCCTCACCTTGAATCTCACCCTAACCCTAACCCAAACCCTCAACCGAACCCTCACCCTAAACCTCACCCTAACCCTCACCCTCAACCTAAACATCACCCTAAACCTCACCCTCACCCTAAACCTTAGCCTAACCCTCACCCTAACCCTAACGCTCACCCTCAGGCTCACCCTAAACCCAATCCTAACTCTAACCCTCACCCTCACCCTCAACCGAACCCTAACCCTAACGCTAACCCTCACCCTAACCCTAACCTCCAACCTCACCCTAACTCTAACCCAAACCCTCAACTGAACCCTCACCCTCACCCTCATCCTAACCCTAAACATCAAACTATCCCTAAACCTCACCCTCACCCTAACCCTAAACCTAACCCTAACCCTCATACTCAACCTAACCCACACCCTAAAACTTACCCTCACCCTAACCCTCATCCTAACCCTCACTCTATCCCTAACCTTACCCCTCATCCTAACCCTCAACCTAACCCTAAACCTAACCCTGACCCTAACCCTAACCCTAACCCTAATCCTCACCCGCACCCTAACACTCACCGTCACCCTAAACCTTACAATAAACCTAAACCTCACCCACACCCTCACCCTCATTCGCACCCTAACCCTAACCCAAACCTTCAAACCAACCCTCACCCTCACCCTCATCCTAACCCTCACTCCCACCCTAAATATCACCCTAACCCTAACCCTCACACTAATCCTCACCCTAAACCAAACCCTCACCCTAACCCTAACCCTCACCCTAACACTAAGACTAACCCTAACACTAACCCTCACACTAACCCTAGAACTCACCCTAAACCTAATCCTAAACCTCACCCTAACCCTAACCCTAAACCTCACCCTCACCCTAGCCCTCACCCTAAACCTAATCCTAAACCTAACCCTCACCCTAAACCTAACCCTCAACCTAACCCTAACCCTGACCCTCATCTAAACCTCACCCTAAACCTAACCCTAAACCTCACCCTAACCCTCACCCTCACCCTCACCCTAACCCTAACCCTCACCCTAACCCTAAACCTCAGCCTCACTTTCACCCTTACCATAACCCTCAACCTCACCCTAACCCTCACCCTTCCCCTTATTCTTACCCTCACCCTAACCCTCACCCTAACCCTAACCCTCACCCTTACCTAACCCTAACCCTCACCCTAACCCTAATGGTAACCCTAACCCTCACCCTCACACTATCCCTCAACCTAACCCTTAACCTCACCCGAACCATAACCTTAACAGTAACCCACAACCTCACCCTAAACCTCACCCTAACCCTAACTCTCACCCTAACACTTACTCTCACCCTAACCCTCACCCTAACGCTAACCCTAACCCTAAACCTCACCTCACCTGCAACCTCACCGTAACCGTAACCTTATCCCAAACCCTAACAACAACCCTAACCCTAAACCTAATCCTTACCCCAACCCACAACCTCACCCTCACCTTCACCCTAAACCTAACCCTAACCCTCACCTTTACCCTCACCCTAACCCTAACCTTAATGCTAACCCTCAAACTAACCCTAACCCTAAACCTAACCCTCATCCTAACCCTAATCCTAACCCTAACAATCACCCTCACCCTAACCCTAAACCTAACCCTAAACCTCACCCGCACCCTAACACTCACCATCACCCTCACCAACACCCTAAACCTCACCCTAACCATCACCCTACCCCTAACCCTCACCCTAACCCTATGCCTACCCCTCACCCTAACCATAATCCTAACCCTAACACTAACCCTAACCCTAACCCTGATCCTCACCCGCACCCTAACACTTACGCTCACCCTCAACCTAACACTTACCCTCACCCTACCCATCACCCTATCCCTAACCCTCACCCTAACCCTAACCCTAACCATAAACCCTAAGCCTAACCCTCAAACTCACCCTCACCCTCACTCTAACCCTCACCGTCACCCTCACCCTCACCCTAACCCTAACCCTAACCCTCACCTTAAACCTAACCCTCACCCTAAACCTAAACCTCACAATCACCCTCACCCTCACCACACCCTAAACCTAAACCTAACCCTAACCCTCACCATAAACCTCACCCTAACCCTAATGCTAACTCTAACCCTCACACTCACCCTAACCCTCACCCTTACCCTAACCCTTACCCTAATCTTAACCATAACCCTAACCTTTACCCTAACACTCATCCTAACCCTCTCCCTAACCCTAACCCAAACCCTAACCCTCACCCTCACCTCACCCTAAACCTAAACCTAACTCTAACCCTAACCCTAAAACTAACCCATACACTAACCCTCATCCTCAGCCTAACCCTAACCCTCACCCTAACCCTATCTCTAACCCTACCCTCACCCTCAACCTAGCCCTCACCCTAACCCTAATCCTAACCCTAACCCTCACCCTAAACCTAACCCTCATCCTAATCCTAACCCTCAATCTCACCCTCACCCTAACCCTAACCCTAAACCTAACCCTGACCCTAACCCTAACCCTAAACCTAACCCTCACCCTAACCCACACCCTTACCCTTACCCTCACCCTCAACCTAACCCTCACCCTAATCCTAACCCTCACCCTAACCTTACCCTAACCCTCACACTAACCCTTACCCTAACCATAATGCTAACCCTAACACTCACCCTCACCCTAACCCTCACTCTAACCCTATCCCTAACCCTCAACCTCACCCTAAATCACACCTTAACCCTAACCCTCACCAAAACACTTACCCTCACCCTAACCCTCATCATCACCCTAACCCTTTCCGACACCCTCACCCTCACCCTCACCCTTACCCTAACCCTAACCCTCACCGTAACCCTTAACCTCACCCTAACTCTAACCCAAACACTAACCCTCTCCCTCACCCTAAACCTCAGTCTAACCCTAACCGTAAACCCTAACAATAAACCTAACACTAACCGTCACCATCACACTAACCCTAACCCAAACACTAATCCTCAACCTAACCCTCACCCTAACCCTAACCCTAACCCTAAACCTCACTCTAACCCTAACCCTAAACCTAACCCTCACCCTCACCCTAACTCTAACCCTAACCCTCAACCTCACCCTATCCCTACCCCTCACCCTAACACTAACCCTCACCCTCACCCTAATCCAAACTATCACCATAACCCTAACCCTCACCCTATGCCTAACCCTCACCCTAAACTTTACCCTCAACCTAACACTAACCCTCACCCTAACACTAACCCTCACACTAACCCTAACCCTCAGTCTAACCTTAACACTCACACTAAAACTCATCCTAACCCTAACCCAAACCCTTTCCCTCACCCTAACACTCACCCTGACCCTAACCCTAACCCTAACCCTCACCCTTACCCTTAACCTAACCCTCATACTAACCTTCACCCTAACCCTAAACCTCACCCTAACCTAGCCCTAAACCTCACCCTAACACTCACCCTCACCCTAAACCTATTCCTAACCCTAACACTCACCCTCACCCTCAACCTACTCCTAACCCTAAACCTCACCCTCACCCAAACCCTAACCCTCACCCTCACCCTTACCCTAAACCTATCCATAAACCACACCCTAACCCTAGCCCTAACCCTAACCCTAATGCTAACACAAACCCTCACCCTCAACCTAACCCTCACCTTAACCCTTACCCTCACCCTAACCCTAACAATGACTATGATCCTCACTCTATCCCTAACCCTAATCCTAAACCTCACCCACACCCTAGACCTCACCCTAACCCTAACTCTAACCCTCATCCTCACCCTAACACTAATGCTAACCATAAACCTCACCATCAATCTAACCCTCACCCTAACCCTTACCCTCAACGTAACCCTAACACTCACTCTCACCCTAACCCTCACCCTCATCCTTACCCTCACCCTAACCCTCACCCTAACACTAACCCTACCCCTCAGCCTAACCCTCATCCTAACGCTAAACTTAACACAAACCCTCACCCTAACCCTAATCTTAACCCTAACCCTAAACCTCATCCTAACCCTAACACTCACCCTCAACCTCAACCTCACCCTCACCCTAACCTTAACCCTCACACTAACCCTAAACATAACCCTAACCCACACGCTCACCCTCACCCTAATCCTAACCCTAACCCTAAACCTCACCCTAACCCTAACCGTACCCCTCACCCTGACCCTAAACTTAACCATAAACCTAACCCTAACCCTAACAACAACCCTAATCCTAACTCTAATACTAACCCAAACCCACACCCTAACCCTAACCCTAACCCTAACCCTCACCCTAAACCTAACCCTAACCCTAAGGCTAACCCTCACCTAACCCTAACCCTAACCCTCAAACTCACCCTGACCCTCAACATCACCCGAACCCGCACCCTCACCCTCATCCTCACCTAATCCTCACCCTAACCCTAACATTACCTAACCAAGACCCTCACCCTCACACGCACCTTCACCCCAACCCTCATCCTCACCCTAGCCCTCACCCTAACCATAACCCTAACCCTAAACCTAACCCGCAACCTCATCCTCACCCTCAGCCTAACCCTAACCCTATCCCTAATTCTAACCTTAACCCTCACCCTCACCCTAACCTCACCATAACTCTTATCCTTACCCTCACCCTAACCCTAACCGTAACCCTCACACTAAACCTAACCCTCACCTTAAACCTAACCCTCCCCCTCACCCTAACCATCACCCTAAACCTAACCCTAATCCTCACCCTAACCCTAACCCTCACACTCACCCTAGCACTCACCCTAACCCTCAACCTAATCCTCAACCCAAACCTCACCCTCATACCACCCTCAAACTAACACTAACCCTAACCCTCACACTAACCCTAATCCTCACCCTGACCCTAACCCTCACCCTAGCCCTCACCCTAACCCTAACCCAAAAACTCACCCTCACCCTCAACCTCACCCTCACCCTCAGCGTAACACTAACCCTAACCCTAATCCTAACCCTAAACCTCACCCTCACCTTAACCATCACCCTAATTCTTACCCTCACACTAATCCTAACCCTAACCCTAACCCTAACACTCACACTAAACCTAACCCTCACCCTAACCATAACCCTTCCCCTTACTCTAACCCTCACCCTAACCCAACCCTATCCCTAACCCTAACCCTCACACTTAACCTAACCCTCACCCTAACTCTAACCCTAACCGTCACCCTCACCCTTACCCTCACGCTAACCCTAACCTTAACCCTCACCCTAAACCTAAAACTCACCCTAAACCTAACCCTAACCCTCACCCTGAACCTCACCTTAACCCTAACCCTAACCCTCACCCTAACCTTCACCCTAACCCTAAAGCTAACTCTAACACTCACCCTAACCCTCACGCTATCACTTACCCACAAGATAAACCTAAACCTAACCCTAACCCTCAACTTCACCCTAACCCTCAACCTAAACCTAACCCTAAACCTCAACTTCACCCTAACCCTAACCTTAATCCTAACCCTAACCCTCACCCTAACGCTAACCCTAACCCTAATCCAAACCCTAACCCTCACCCTAACACTAACCCTAACCCTAACCCTCACCCTAACCCTTACCCTCACCCTAACACTAAGCCTAACCCTAACACCAACCCTCACACTAACCCTAATCCTCAGCCTAACCCTAACCCTCACCCTAAACCTTACCCTCACCTTAACCCTCATCATAACCCTCACCCCATCCCTAACCCTAACACCTCAAATTAACCCTAACCCTCCCCCAACCCTAACCCTACCCCTCATCCTAACTCCCAACCTACCCTTAAACCTAACCCTGATACTAAACATAACCCTAACCCTCACCTGCACCCTAACACTCACTCTTAACCTTACATTAAACCTAACCCTCACCCACATCCTAACCCTCAGTCTCACCCTCACCCTCACCCTCAGCCTAACCCTAAGCCTAACCTTAACCCTATCCCTAACCCTCACACTCACCCTCACCCTAACCCTAAACCTAACCTCACCATCACCCTCAACCTCACCCTAAACCTCACCCTAACCCTAACCCTCCCCTTACCCTAACACTCGAACCTAACCCTTACACTCACCCTAACACTAAGCCTAACCCTAACACTAACTCTCACACTAACCCTCACCCTAATCATCACCCTATCATTAACCCTAACCCTAACCCTCACCCTAACCCTAACCCTCACCCTCACCCTCAGCCTAATCCTAAGCCTAAGCCTAACCTTAACCCTAACCCTCACATTCACCCTCACTCTAACACTAACCCTAAGCCTCAAACTCACCCTCAACCTCACCCTAACCCTAACCCAAACCCTCAAACCAACCCTTACCCTCACACTCACACTTACCCTCACCCTCACCCTAAACAACAGCCTAACCCTAACCCTCACCCTAATCCTCACCATAACCCTAACCCTCACCCTAACCCTAACCCTCAACCTAACCCTAACCCTCAACCTAACCCTTACCTCACAACACTAAGCCTAACCCTAACACTAACCCTCACACTAACCCTTAACCTCACCATATCCTAACCCTCACCCTAACCCTCACCCTAACCATCTCCCTCACCCTACCCGTCACACTAACCTTAATCCTAACCCTAACCCTCACCCTAAACCTAACACTCAACCTAACCCTCACCCTCACCCTCATCTAACCCTCACTCTAACCCTAACCCTAACCCTCACACTAACCCTCTACCTCACTCTCACCCTAACCCTAACCCTCACCCTAAGCCTCACTCTCAACATAACCTTCACTCTTACCGTAACCCTCAACCTCACCTTAACCCTCACACTTACGCTTATTCTTACCCTCACCCTAACCCTCACCCTAAACCTAACCCTCACCCTAACCTAACCCTAGCCCTCACCCTAACCCTCACCCTAACCCTCATGCTAACCGTAACCTTCACCCTCACCCTAATCCTAACCCTTAACCTCACCCTAACCCTAACCCTCACCCCAACACTTACCCTCACCCTAACCCTCACCCTAACGCTAACCCCAACGCTAAACCTCACCTCACCCGCAACCTCACCTTAACCTTAACCCTAACCCTAACAATAACACTACCCCTTACCCTAACCCTAAACCTAATCCTTACCCTAACCCACAGTCTCACCCTCACCTTCACCCTAAATCTAACCCTAACCCTCTCCATAACCCTAACTGTCACCCTAACACTCACACTTTCCCTAACCCTCACCATAAAACTTACACTCACCCTAACCCTCACCCTAACCCTAAACCTAACCCTAACCCTCACCTTAACCCTCACCTTAAACCTAACCCTAACCGTAACCCTTAAACTAACCCTTAACCTCACCCTAACCTTAACCCTAACCCTCATCCTAACCATCATCCTAACCCTAACTCTAAACCCTCACGCTAACACTAAAACCTAACCCTAACCCTCACCTTAACCCTCACCCTAACCCTAACACTAATGGTAACCCTTAAACTAACCCTGAACCTCACTCTAACCCTAACCCTACCCCTCATCCTAACCATCATCCTAACCCTAACTCTAAACCCTCACCCTAACCCTAAACCTAACCCTAAACCTCACCTGCACCCTAACAGTCACGCTCACCCTCGCCCTCACCCTAACCCTCAACCTCACCCTAACCATCAACCTATCCCTAACCCTCACCCTCACCCTAAGCCTAACACTCACCCTAACCCTCACCCTCACCCGCACCTTCACTCTCAGCCTATCCCTAACCCAAACCCTAACGCTCACACTCACCCTAAACCTAACCCTCACACTCAACCTCACCCTCAGCTTAAACCTAAGCCTAACAATAACCTAACCCTAACCCTCACAATCACCCTCATCCTAAGCCTAACCCTAACGCTGAACCTAACCCGCACCCTCACCCTCACCCTCACCCTAATCCTCATCCTCAACCTAAACATCACCCTAAACCTAATCCTCACCATAACCCTTAGCCTAACCCTCACCCTAACCCTAACTCTCACCCTCACCCTCACCCTCAGGCTCACCCTAAACCTAATCCTAACCCTAACCCTCACCCTCACCGTCAACCTAACCCTACCCCTACCCCTAACCCTCACCCTAACCGTAACCTCGAACCTAACCCTAACCCTCACCATAACCCTAACGCTAACCCTCACCCTAACCCTAACCCTCACCCTCAGCCTTACCCTCAGCCTAAGCCTAACCCAATCCCTAAACCTCACACTCACACTTACCCTAAAACTAACCCTAAGCCTCACCCTCACCCTCAACCTCACCCTAACCCTAACTCAAACAGTCAACCGAACTTTCAAACTCACTCTCACCCTAACCCTCACCCTCACCCTAAACATCACCCAAACTCTAAACCTCAACCTAACCCTCACCCTAATCCTAACCCTCACATTAACCCTAACCCTCACCCTAACCCTAACCCTCAACCTAACCCTTACCCTCACCATAACACTAAGCCTAACCCTAACTTGAACCCTCACAGTAACCCTAAACCTCACCCTAACCCTAACCCTCACATTAACCCTACCCCTCACCCAAACCCTCACTCTAACCCTAACCCCAACCTTAACCCTCACCCTCACCGTAACCCTAACACTCACCCTAAACCTAACCCTCAAACAAACCCTAACCCTCACACTGTCCAGACCCATCATCCTCACTCTAACACTAACCCTCACCCTAAACATAACCCTAACCCTAACCCTCACCATAACCATAACCGTAACCCTCACCCTAACAGTAATGCTAACCTTCACACTCCCCCTAACCCTCACCCTTACCTTATCCTCACCCTAACCCTAACCCTCACACTAACCCTAACCTTAACTCTAACCCTTCCCCTCACCCTAACTCTAACCATAACCCTAACCCTAACCCTCACCCTAATCCTAACCCTTACCCTCACCCTCACCGTTACCTTAGCCCTCACCCTCACCCTAACCTTCACCCATACCCTAACCACCACCCTCACCCATACCATAACCCTCACCCTCATTCTACACATCAACCTAATCCTAACCCTCACCCTAACCCTATCCCTATCACTCACCCTAACCCTAACACTCACCCTAACCCTCAACCTAACCCTCACTTCCAACCTAACACTAACCCTCACCCTAACCCTAACGCTAACCCTCACCCTAACCTAACCCTCACCCTAACCCTTACCCTCACCCTAAACCTAAGCCTCACACTAACCCTAACCCTACCCCTCACCCTAAGCCTCACTCTAACCCTAACCCCAACACTAAACCTCAACCCTCACCGTCACCCTAACACTCAACCTAACCCTCACCCTTACCCTCACCCTAACCCTAACCCTAATCCTCACCCTCACCTAATCCTCACCCTAAAACTTAACCTCACCCTCATCGTAACCCTAAACCTCACCCTAAACCTAACCCTAACCCTAAACCTCACCCTCACCCTAGCTCTCACTCTAACCCTAATTCTAACCCTAACCATCAACCTAACCCTAACCCTCATCCTCACCCTAAACCTCACACTAACCCTAACACTAATCCTCAATCTAACGCTCACCCTAACCTAACCCGAACCCTTACTCTAACCCTCACCCTAAACCTAACCCTCACCTTTAACCTTACCGTCACCCTCACCCTAACCCTCACCCTAACCCTAACCCTCACCCTAGCCCTCACCCTAACCCTAACCCTCACCCTAATCCTAACCCTAACCCTCAGCCTAACGCTCACCCTAACCCTAAGCATAACCCTAACCCTAACCCTCAACCTAACCCTCACCGTAACCCAAACCCTAACCCTAATCATCACCCTAACCCTAAAACTCACCCTAACCCTCACTCTCACCCTCATCCTCACCCTTACCCTCACCCTAGCCCTAATGCTAACTCTAACACTCACCCTAACCCTCATGCTATCACTTACCCACACCACAAACCTAACCCTAACCTTAACCCTCACCCTCACCCTAAACCTCACCCTAACCCTAAACCTAATCCTAACCCTCACCCTCATCCTAACCCTAACCCTAACCCTAACCCTCACCTAACCCTAACCCTAACCTTCAAACTCACCCTAACCCTCACCATCACCCGAACCCTCACCCTAAACCTAACCCTCACCCACACCCTAACCCTCAAGCTCACCCTCACACTAAATCTCACCTAATCATCAACCTAACCCGAACCTTACCCTAACAAAGACCCTCACCCTTACCCTCACCCTAGCCCTCACCCTAACCATAACCATTACCCTAACCCTAAACCTCACCCTCACCCTCACCCTCAGCCTAACCCTCACCATAACCCTTACCCTCACCCTCACCCTACCTGTAACCCTCACACTAAACCCAACCCTCAACCTAAACCTAACCCTAACCCTCACCCTAAACTTAACCCCAACCCTAACCCTCACCCTCACACTAGCTCTCACCCTAACCTTAATTCTAAACCTAACCCTCATCCTAACCCTCATCCTCACCCTAAACATCACATTAACCCTAACCCTAATCCTCACCCTAACCCTAAACCTAAACGTTATCCTAACCCTCACCCTAACTCTAACCCTCATCCTTACCGTAACCCTCACCCTCAGCCTAACCCTCAACTTTACTCTTACCGTCACGCTCATCCTAACCCTCAACCTAACCCGAACCCTTATCCTAACCCTCACCCTTACCCTAACCCTATCCATCACAATAACCTAACCCTTACACTCACCATCACCCTCAGCCTAAACCTATGCTTAAGCCTAAACCTAACCCTAACCATCACCCTCACCCTAGCCCTAATCCTAACCCTAATGCTCATCCTAACTCTCACCCTAACCCTAAGGCTAACCATCAACCTAAGCCTAATCCTCACCCCCACCCTCACCCTCAGCCTAACCCTAAGCCTAAGCCTAATACTAACCCTAACACTCACACTCACCCTCACCCTAAGCCTAATCCTAACCCTAACCCTAACCCTAACCCTAAATCTCAACCTAACCATCACCCTAACCCTAACTCTAGCCCTAACACTAACCCTAACCCTCACCCTAACCCTCCCCCTCAACCTAACTCTAACCCTAAACCTCACCCTCACGCTATCCTTAATCCTAACCCTAACTTTAAACCTCATCCTAACCCTAACCCTAATACTGACTCTCACCCTCACCCTCACCCAAACCTTAACTCTAACCCTAACCCTAACATTAACACTAATGCTAACCCTAAAACTAACCCTAAACCTAACCGTAAGCTTCAACCTCAGCCTCAACCTCACTGCAAATGTAAGCCTAACCATAAAACTTACAATAACCCTAACCCTAATCCTAACCATCACCCTCACCCTAACCATAATTCTAACCCTAACCCTCACCCTAAACCTAACCCTCACCCTCACTGTAACCCTAACATTCATCTTTACACTCACCATAACCCTAACGCTAACCCTCACCCTAAACCTTACCCTCACCCTAATCCTAACACTATGCCTAACCTAAACCTCACCCTAACCCTCACCCTCACCCTAACCCTAACTAAAACCCTAACCCTCAATCTAACCCTCACCCTAACCCTAAACCTAACCCTAACCTTAAACCTCACATTAACCCAAACCCTCACCCTAACCCTCACCCTAACCCTCACCCTAACCTTCATGCTAACTCTAAACCTCACCTTTACCAGAACCCTAACCCTAACCCTAACCCTAAACCTCAACTTAAGGGTAACTCTAACCCTAACCCTAACCCAAACCCGCAACCTAACCCTAACCCTCACCCTCAACCTCTCCCTCAGCCTAACCCTAAGCCTAACCCTAACCCTAACCATCACACTCACCCTCACCCTAACCCTAATCCTAAACCTAAATCTATCCCTAACCCTAATCATCACCCTAACGCTCACCCTAACCCTAACAGTAACCCTAACCCTAACCCTAACCCTAACCCTCACCCTCACCCTAACTCTAACCCTAAACCTCACCTTCACCTAACCGTAACTCTAACCCTAACCCTAACCCTAAATCTGACCCCAACCCTAACCCTCACCCTCACCCTCACCCTCCCTGTAACCCTAACCCTAACCCTAAATCTAACAATAACCCTAACCCTAACCCTAAACCTCACCCTAACCATAACCCTCACCCTAACGCTAACCCTCACCCTAACAGTTACCCTCACCCTTACACTAACCCTCACACTAACCATAACCCTCACCATAACCCTAAACCTAACCCCAACCCTAACCCTAATTCTAACCCCAACCCTCACCCTAACCCTAACCCTCATCCTCACCCTAAACCTCACAGTAACCCTGACCATAATCCTCAATCTAACTCTCACCCTTACCCTAACCCTCATCCTAACCCTTATCCTAACCCTCACCCTAATCCTAACCCTCACCCTTAGGGGAACACTCACCCTCAGCCTAACCCTCACTTTTACTCTTACGGTCACGCTCACCCTAACCCTCACCCTAACGCTAACCCTCATCCTAACACTCACCCGAACCCTAAGCCTATCCATTACCCTAACCCAAAACCTCGCCCTCACCCTCAGCCTAACTCAAAGCCTAAGCCTAAGCCTAACCCTAACCCTCACCCTCACCCTAGCCCGCACCCTAAACCTAATCCTACCCATATCCCTCATCCTAACCCTCACCCTAACCCTAACCCTAAAACTCACCCTAACCCTAACCCTAACCCTAACCCTCAACCTAAACCTAAACCTCACCCTCACCATAACCCCAACTCTAACACTCACCCTAACCCTAAACCTAACCCGAACCCTAAACCTCACCCTAAACCTAACCCTAACATTAACCCTCAACCTAGCCCTCACCCTAACCCTAATCCTAATCCCAGCCCTAACCCTAACACTCACCCTAACCCTAACCCTCACACTAACCCTAAACCTAACACTAACCCTAACCCTAACCCTCACCCTAACCATCACCCTAACCCTAACTCTAAACTTAAACCTCACCCTCAACCTAACCCTAACCAAAAACCTCACCCTAAACATAACCCTAAACTTCACCTTCACTTTAGCCCTCACCCTAACCCTAATCCTAACCCTAACCCTCATCCTAACACTCCCCTTAACCCTAATCCTTACCCTCACCCTAACCCTAACCCTCACCCTCACCCTCACCCTCAGCCTAACCCTAAGCCTAAACCTAAACCTAACCCTAACCCACACACTCACCCTCACCCCAACCCTAATCCTAATCCTAACCCTAACAATAACCCTAACCCTAACGCTAACCCTCACCCTAAACATAACACTCACCCTAACCCTAACCCTCACCCTAACACTTACCCTCACTCTAACACTAACCCTAACTCTAACACTAACCCTCACACTAACCCTAACCGTCACCATAACCCAAAATCTCACCCTAACCCTAACCCTAACCCTAAACCTCACCCTCACCCTAGCCCTCACCCTAACCCTAATTCTAACCCTAATCCTCAAGCTAACTCTAACCCTCAACCTCACCCTAAACCTCACACTAACCCTAACCCTAATCATCAATCTAACCCTCATCCTAACCATAACCGGAACCCATAAGCTAACCTTCAACCTAACCCTAACCCCCACCCTTATCTTAACCCTCACCCTCAGCCTAACCCTCACCTTTACCCTTACCATCTCCCTCACCCTAACCCTTACCCATACCCTAAATCTCACCCTAACCCTAACCCTAAACCTCACCCTCACCCTCACCCTCACCGTAACCCTAACCCTAAACCTAACCCTAACAGGAACCCTAACCCTAACCCTAAATCTCACCCTAACCATAAACCTCACCCTAACCCTAAACCTCACCCTAACACTTACCCTCACCCTAACACATCACACTAACCCTAACCCTCACCATAACCCTAAACCTCTCCCTAACCCTAACCCTAACCCTCACCCTAACCCTAATTCTAACCCTAACCCTCATCCTAACCCTAACCCTCATCCTCAGCCTAAACCTCACACTAAACCTCACCCTAATCCTCAATCTAACCCTCACCCTCACCCTAACCCTTACCCTAACCCTCACCCTAACCTTAACCCTCACCCTTACCATAACCCTCACCCTCAACCTAACCCTCACGTTTAAACTTACTGACACCCTCAACCTGACCCTCACCCTAAACCTAAACTTAACCCGAACCCTAACTCTCACCCTAACCCTAACCCTAACACTCACCCTAACCCTAACACTCACCCTCACCCTCAGCCTAACCCTAAGCCTAAACCTAACCCCAAACATAACCTCACACTCACCCTCTCCCTAACCCTAATCCTAATACTAAACCTAACTCTAACACACACCCTCACCTTAACCCTCACCCTAACACTAACCTTAACACTAACCCTAACCCTAACCCTCACACTAACCCTCACCCTAACATTATCTCTAGCCCTAAACCTCAAACTCACACTAACCCTACCCCTAACCCTAACCCTAAACCTCACCCTAACACTAACCCTAAACCTCACCCTCACCCTAGCCCTCACCCTAACCCTAATCCTAAACCTAAACCTCATCCTAACCCTCACCTTAACCCTAAACCTAACCCTCACACTAACCCTAAGCCTCACCCTCAACCCAACCCTCAGCCTAACCCTAAGCCTAACCATAAACCTAACCCTAACCCACACACTCACCCTCACCCTAACCCTAATCCTAACCATAACCCTAACACTAAACCTCACCCTAAACCTAAACCTAAAACTAACCCTAACCCTAAAACTCATTGTAACCCTCACCCTCACCCTAACTCTAACCCTAAACCTCACCCTCACCCTAACCCTAACCCTAAACCTCAACCTAACCCTAACCCTCACCCTCACCATAACCGTAACCCTAAACCTCACCCTAACCCTAAACCTAACCCAAACCGTAAACCTCACCCTAAACCTAACCCTAAATTTAACCCTCACCCTAGCCCTCACCCTAACCCTAATCCTAACGCTATACCTCATCCTGGCCCTCACCCTGACCCTAACCCTAACCCTAAACCTAACCCTCAACCTCATCCTAAGCCTAACCCTTACCCTAACCCTAAACCTCACCCTAACCCTCACCCTATCCCTAAACTTCAGCCTCATCCCAAGCCTAGCCCTAACCCTAACCCTAATCCTCACACTCACCCTCACCCTAACCCTAATCATAATCCCAGCCCTAACCCTAATACTCACCCTAACCCTAACCCTCACACTAACCCTAAACCTAACACTAACCCTAACCCTAACCCTCACCCTAACCATCACCCTAACCCTAACTCTAAACTTAAACCTCACCCTCAACCTAACCCTAACCAAAAACCTCACCCTAAACATAACCCTAAACCTCACCTTCACCTTAGCCCTCACCCTAACTCTAAACCTAACCCTAACCCTCATCCTAACCCTCCTCTTAACCTTAATCCTTACCCTCACCCTAACCCTAACCCTCACCCTCACCCTCACCCTCAGCCTAACCCTAAGCCTAAACCTAAACCTAACCCTAACCCACACACTCACCCTCACCCCAACCCTAATCCTAATCCTAACCCTAACAATAACCCTAACCCTAATGCTAACCCTCACCTTAAACATAAACCTCACCCTAACCCTAACCCTCACCCTAACACTTACCCTCACTCTAACACCAACCCTAACTCTAACACTAACCCTCACACTAACCCTAACCGTCACCGTAACCCAAAATCTCACCCTAACCCTAACCCTAACCCTAAACCTCACCCTCACCCTAGCCCTCACCCTAACCCTAATTCTAACCCTAATCCTCAAGCTAACCCTAACCCTCAACCTCACCCTAAACCTCACACTAACCCTAACCCTAATCATCAATCTAACCCTCATCCTAACCATAACCCGAACCCATAAGCTAACCTTCAACCTAACCCTAACCCCCACCCTTATCTTAACCCTCACCCTCAGCCTAACCCTCACCTTTACCCTTATCATCACCCTCACCCTAACCCTTACCCTTACCCTAAATCTCACCCTAAGCCTAACCCTAAACCTCACCCTCACCCTCACCCTCACCTTAACCGTAACCCTAAACCTCACCCTAACAGGAACCCTAACCCTAACCCTAAACCTCACCCTAACCATAACCCTCACCCTAACCCTAAACCTCACCCTAACACTTACCCTCACCCTAACACTAACATCACACTAACCCTAACCCTCACCATAACACTAAACCTCTCCCTAACCCTAACCCTAACCCTCACCCTAACCCTAATTCTAACCCTAACTCTCACCCTAACCCTAAACCTCATCCTCAGCCTAAACCTCACACTAAACCTCACCCTAATCCTCAATCTAACCCTCACCCTCACCCTTACCCTAACCCTTACCCTAACCCTCACCCTAACTTTAACCCTCACCCTTACCATAACCCTCACCCTCAACCTAACCCTCACGTTTAAACTACTGACACCCTCAACCTGACCCTCACCCTAAACCTAAACTTAACCCGAACCCTAACTCTCAACCTAACACTAACCCTAACACTCACCCTAACCCTAACACTCATCCTCACCCTCAGCCTAACCCTAAGCCTAAACCTAACCCCAAACATAACCCTCACACTCACCCTCTCCCTAACCCTAATCCTAATACTAAACCTAACCCTAACACACACCCTCACCCCAATCTCAACCTTAACACTAACCCTAACCCTCAAACTAACCCTCACCCTAACATTATCTCAAACCCTAAACCTCAAACTCACACTAACCCTACCCCTAACGCTAAACCTCACCCTAACACTAACACTAACCTCACCCTCACCTTAGCCCTCACCCTAACCCTAATCCTAAACCTAACCCTCATCCTAACCCTCACCTTAACCCTAAACCTAACCCTCACCCTAACCCTAAGCCTCACCCTCAACCCAACCCTCAGCCTAACCCTAAGCCTAACCATAAACCTAACCCTAACCCACACACTCACCCTCACCCTAACCCTAATCCTAACCATAACCCTAACACTAAACCTCACCCTAAACCTAAACCTAAAACTAACCCTAACCCTAAAACTCATTGTAACCCTCACCTGAACCCTAACTCTAACCATAAACCTCAACCTCACCCTAACCTTAACTCTAACCCTAACCCTAACCCTAAACCTCACCCTAACCCTAACCCTAACCCTAAACCTCAACCTAACCCTAACCCTCACCCTCACCATAACCCTAACCCTACACCTCACCCTAACCCTAAACCTAACCCAAACCGTAAACCTCACCCTAACCTTACCCTAAATTTAACCCTCACCCTAGCCCTCACCCTAACCCTAATCCTAACGCTATACCTCATCCTAAATCTAATCCTATCCCTAACCCTAAACCTCACCCTAACCCTCACCCTAACCCTAACCCTAACACTAACCCTAACACTAACCCTCACCCTACCCCTAACTCTAACCCTAAACCTCACCTTCACCCTAACCCTAACTCTCACCCTCAGCCTAAACCTAAGCCTAACTCTAACCCTAAACCTCACCCTCACCCTAACCCTCACCCTAACCCTCACCCTAACCCTAAACCTAACACTAACCCTAAACCTAACCCTTAACCTAACACTAACTCTAAACTTAAACCTCACCCTCAACCTAACCCTAACCAAAAACCTCACACTAAACATAACCCTAAACATCTCCTTCACCTTAGCCCTCACCCTAACCCTAATCCTAGCCCTAACCCTCATCCTAACCCTCCCCCTAACCCTAATCCTAACCCTCACCCTAAACCTAACCCTCAACCTCACCCTCAACCTAACCCTAAGCCTAAACCTAAACCTAACCCTAACCCACACACTCACCCTCACCCCAACCCTAATCCTAATCCTAACCTTAACAATAACCCTAACCCTAATGCTAACCCTCACCTTAAACATAAACCTCACCTTAACCCTAACCCTCACCCTAACACTTACCCTCACCCTAACACTAACCCTAACTCTAACACTAACCCTCACACTAACCCTAACCGTCACCGTAACCCTAAATCTCACCCTAACCCTAACCCTAAACCTCACCCTCACCCTAGCCCTCAACCTAACCCTAGTTCTAACCCTAATACTCAAGCTAACCCTAACCCTCAACCTCACCCTAAACCTCACACTCACCCTAACCCTAATCATCAATCTAACCCTCACCCTAACCATAACCCGAACCCTTAAGCTAACCCTCAAGCTAACCCTAACCCTCACCCTTATCTTAACCCTCACCCTCAGCCTAACCCTCACCTTTACCCTTACCATCACCTTCACCCTAACCCTCACCTTAACCCTAAATCTCACCCTAACCCTAACCCTAAACCTCACCCTCACCCTCACACTCACCGAAACCGTAACCCTAAACATAACCCTAACAATAACCCTAACCCTAACCCTAAATCTCACCCTAACCATAACCCTCACCCTAACACTAACCTCACACTAACCCTAACCCTCACCATAACCCTAAATCTCACTTTAACCCTAAATCTCACCTTAACCCTAACCCTAACCCTCGCCCTAACCCTAATTCTAACCCTAACCCTCACCCTAAACCTAACCCTCATCCTCAGCCTAAACCTCACACTAACCCTCACCCTAATCCTCAATCTAACCCTCACCCTCACCCTAACCCTAACCCTAACCCTTACCCTAACCCTCACCCTAATCTTAACCCTCACCCTTACCGTAACCCTCACCCTCAGCCTAACCCTCACCTTTAACCTTACCGACACCCTCAACCTGACCCTCACCCTAAACCTAAACTTAACCTGAACCCTAACTCTCACCCTAACCCTAACCCTAACCCTCAACCTCAGCCTAACCCTAACCCTAACCCTAACCCTAAACATAACCCTCACACTCACCCTCTCCCTAACCCTAATCCTAATCCTAAACCTAACCCTAACACACACCCTCAACCTAATCCTCACCCTAACCCTAACTTTAACACTAACCCTAACCCTAACCCTCACACTAACCCTCACCCTAACATTATCTCTAGCCCTAAACCTCAAACTCACACTGACCCTAACCCTAACCCTAACCGTAAACCTCACTCTAACCCTAACCCTAAATGTCACCCTCACCCTAGCCATCACCCTAACCCTAATCCTAAACCTAACCCTCATCCTAACCCTCACCCTAACCCTAAACCTAACCCTCAACCTTAACCTCACCCTCAACCTTAACCTCACCCTCAACCTCACCCTCAGCCTAACCCTAAGCCTAACCATAAACCTAACCCTAACCCACACACTCACCCTCACCCTAATCCTAATCCTAACCATAAACCTAACCCTAAACCTCACCCTAACCCTAAACCTAAAACTAACCCTAACCCTAACCCTCATCCTAACCCTCACCTGAACCCTAACTCTAACCATAAACCTCACCCTCACCCTAAACCTAACTCTAACCCTAACCCTAACCTTAAACCTCACCCTAACCCTAACCCTCAACCTCACCCTCACCGTAACACTAACTCTAAACCTAACAATCACCCTAAACCTAACCCTAACCCTCACCCAAACCATAACCCTCACCCTAACCCTAACACTCACCCTAACACTTACTCTCACCCTAACAATAACCCTAACACTAACACTAACTCTCACAGTAACGGTAACTCTCACCTAACCGTAAACCTCACCCTAACCCTCAGCCTCATCCTAGCTCTCATCCTAACCCTAATTCTAACCCTAAGCCTCACCCTAACCCTAACCCTCATCCTCACCCTAAATCTCACCCTAACCCTAACCCAATCCTCAAACTAAACCTCACCCTCACCCTAACCCTCACCCTAACACTTACCCTAACCCTCACCCTAATCCTAACCCTCACCCTTAGGGGAACACTCACCCTCAGCCAAACCCTCAACTTTACTCTTACTGTCACTTTCACCCTAACCCTCACCCTAACCCTAACCCTCACCCTAACACTCAACCTAACCCTAACCTTATCCATCACCCTCACCCTCAACCTCACCCTCAGCCTAACACTAAGCCTAAGCCTAACCCTAACCCTAACCCTCACCCTCACCCTAGCCCTCACGCTAAACCTAATCCTAACCCTAAACCTCATCCTAACCCTCTCCCTAACCCTAACCCTCACCCTAACCCTAACCCTAATCCTCAACCTCATGCTTGGCCTAAGCCTAAGCCTAAGCCTAACCCTAACCCTCACCC
This sequence comes from Dipodomys spectabilis, assembly GCF_019054845.1. NCBI lineage: Eukaryota > Metazoa > Chordata > Mammalia > Rodentia > Heteromyidae > Dipodomys > Dipodomys spectabilis. The sequence goes on from NW_024870985.1 coordinate 2,597,616, forward strand.
TAACCCTAACACTAACACTGACCCTAACTCTAAACCTAAACCTCACTCCCACCCTAACCCTAACTCTAACCCTAACCCTAAACCTAAACCTCATCCTAACCCTAACCCTAACCCTCACACTCACCCTCACTGTAACCGTAACCCTAACCCTAACCCTAACCCTAACTATAACCCTAACCCTCACCCAAACCATAACCCTCACCCTTACCCAAACCCTCACCCTAACACTTACCCTCACCCTAACACTAACCCTAACCCTTACACTAACCCTCACACTAACCCTAACCCTAAACCTAAACCTCAACCTAACCCTCATCCTCACCCTAACCCTAACACTAACCCTAAACATAACCCTCACACTAACCCTCCCCCTAACCCTATATCTAACCCTAAACCTCACCCTCACCCTAAACCTAACCTTAAACCCCTCCCTAACCCTAACCCTAAACCTCACCCCCACCCTCACCCTCACCGTAACTCTAACCCTAACCTTAACAATAACACTAACCCTAACCCTAACCATCACCCTAACCCTAATCCTCACCCCCACCCTCACCTTCACCCTAACCCTAAGCCTAACCCTAACCCTATCCCTAACCCTCACACTCACCCTCAACCTAACCCTCCCCCTAAAACTAACTCTAACCCTAAAGCTCACCCTCAACCTCATCCTAACCCTAACCCTAACGCTAAAACTCACCCTAAAACTCTCCCTAACCGTAACCCTCACCCGCACCCTCAACCTCACCGCAAACTTAACCCTAATCATAACACTAATAACGCTAACCCTAACCCTAATCCTCACCCCCACCCTCATTCTCAGCCTAACCCTAAACCTAACCCTAACCATAACCATAACCATAACCCTAACTCTAACCTTAACCCTAAACCTAACCCTATAGCTAACACTAAACCTAACCCTAATCCTAAGCCTCACCCTCACCCTAACCCAATCCCTAACCGTAATGCTCACCCTAACCCTAAGCCTAACCCTAACCCTAACCCTAACCCTAGACCTCACTCACCCTCACCCTCACCCTAATCCTAAACCTAACCCTATCCCTAACCCTAACCTTCAAGCTAAGCCTCAACCTAGCCCTCACCCTAACCTTAATCCTAACCCTAATCCTCATCCTAACACTAACCCCAACCCTAACCTTCACCCTAAACCTAACCCTAACCCTCACCCTCATGCTCGGCCAAAGTCTATGCCTAATGCTAACCCTAAACCTAACCCTCACCCTAACCCTAACCCTAACTCTAACCCTAACCCTAAACTTAAACATCAGCCTAACCATAACCCTCAACCTAACCCTAACCCTAACCCTCACCCTAACACTTAACCTCACCCTAACACTAACCCTAACCCTAACACTAACCCTCAAACTAACCCTAACCCTCACCCTAATCCTAAACCTCATCCTAACCCTAACACTAACTCTAATCCTCACCCTCTCCCTAACCCTAATTCTAACCCTCACCCTCACCCTAACCCAAACCCTCATCCTCACCCTAAACCTCACACTAACCCTAACCCTAACCCTAATACTCAATCTAACCCTCAACCTAACCCTAACCCTTAACCTAACCCTAAACCTAACCCTAACCCTCACCCTTATCTTAACCTAACCCTCAGCCTAAACCTCACGTTTACCCTTACCATCATTCTCACCGGAACCCTCAACCTATCCCTAACCCTCACCCTAATCCTCACCCTCAGCCTAACACTAAGCCTAACCCTAACCCTAACCCTAACCCTCACACTCACCCTAACCTTTACCCTAATCCTAATCCTAACACTAAACCTAACCCTTCCCCTCACCCTAACACTCACCTTAACGCTAACTATAACACTAACCCTAACCTAACCCTCACCCTCAGCCTCACCCTAACTCTAACTCTAACCCTAAACCTCACACTCACCCTAACCCTAACCCTAACCCTAACCCTAAACCTCACCATAACAGTAACCCTAAACCTCACCCTCACCCTAGCCCTCAACCTAACCTTAATCCTAACCCTAACACTCATCCTAACCCTCACCTTAACATTAACCCTAACACTCGCCCTCACCCTCACCCTAACCCTAAAAATAACCCTAACCATCAACCTAACCCTAACCCTCACCCTCACTCTAACCATTACACTAACCCTCAACCTAACCCTAAATTTAACCCGAACCCTAACTCTCACCCTAAACCTAACCATAACCCTAAACCTCACCCTCACTCTCACCCTCAGCCTAACCCTAAGCCTAACCATATCCCTAATCCTAACCCTCACTTTCACCCTAACACTAACCCTAATCCTAATCCTAATCCTAACCCTAACCCTCACCCTCAGACTAACCCTCACCTTAAGCCTAACCCTAACATTAATCCTAACCCTAACCCTAAACCTCACCCTAACACTAACCCTAACCATCACCCTAACCCTAAACCTCACCCTAACACTAACCCTAACCCTCACCCTCACCCTAGCCCTCACCCTAACCCTAACCGTCATCCTCAACCTAAACCTCAAACTAACACTAACACTAATCCTCAATCTAACCCTCACCCTCACCCTCACCCTAACCCTATGCCTCATCCTTACCGTAACCCTCACCCTCAGCCTAACCCTCACCTTTACCCTTACCGTCACCCCCACCCTAAACCTCACCCTAACCCTAACCCTCAACCTAACCCTAACTCTACCCCTCAACCTCACCCTCACCCTAACCTTAACTGAAACACTAACCCTAACACTAAACCTCACCCTAACCCTAATCCTAACCGTAACCCTCATCCTAACCCTCCCCATCTTAACCCTAACCCTCACCCTAAGCCTAACCCTCACCCTCACCCTCACTCTCAGCCTAGCCCTAAGCCTAACCCTAACCCTAACCCTCACACTCACCCTAACCCTAACCCCAATCGTAATCCTAACCCTAAACGTAACCATCACCCTCACCCTAACCCTCACCCTAACCCTAACCCTAACACTAACGCTAACCCTACCCCTCACCCACAGCCTCAACCTAACCCTAACTCTAACCCTAACCCTCATCCTCACACTAACCCTAACCCTAACCCTGAACCTCATCCTAAACCTAACCCTAAAGCTCACCCTCACCCTAGCCCTAACTCTAACATTAATCCTAACCCTAACCCTCATCCTAACACTCCCCCTAAACCTAACCCTAACCCTCACCCTAACCCTAACCCTCACCCTCACCCTCAACGTAACCTTAAAAATAAACCTAAACCTAACAATAATCCTAACCCTAAACCTAACCCTCACCCTAACCATAACCCTCACCGTAACCCATACCCTAACCCTAACCCTAACCCTCACCCAAACACTAACCCTAACCTCACCCTAACCCTAACTCTAACACTAACCCTAACACTAAAAACCTCACCCTAACCCTAACCCTAACCCTCACCCTCACCGTAACCGTAACCCTAACCTTAACCCTAACAATAACCTAACCCTAACGCTAATCCTAACCCAAACACTCACCCTAACACTAATCCTAACCCTAAACCTCACCATAACCCTAAACCTCACCATTAACCTAACCCTAACCCTCACCCTAACCCTAACCCTAACCCTAAACCTCACCCTTAACCTAACCCTAACCCTCACCCTCACCCAAGCCCTCACCCTAACCCTAATGCTAATCCTCACCCTAAACCTCACCCTAACTCTAAACCTCTCCCTTAACCTAACCTTAACCCTCATCCTAACCCTAACCCAAACCCTAACAATAACACTAACCCTAACCCTAACCATCACCCTAATCCTAATCCTCACCCCCACCCTCACCCTCAGCCTAACCCTAAGCCTAAGCCTAAACATCACCCTAACCCTCACACTCATGCTCACCCTAACACTAATCCTAAACCTAACCCTATCCCTAAACCGTAACCTAACCCTCACTCTCACCGAAACCCTAACACTAAACCTAACCCTAAACCTCACCCTCAACCTCCCCCAAACCCTAACCCTAACCCTGAACCGCACCCTAACCATAACCCTAAACCTCACCCTCACACTCACTGTAACCGTAACCCTAACCCTGACCCTAATAATAACCCTAACCCTAACCCTCACCCTCACCCCAACCATAACACTCACTCTAACCCTAACCCTCACCCTAACATTTATCCTCACCCTAACACTAACCCTAAGCCTAACCCTCATCTTAACCCTCAACCTAACCCTAACCCTCACCCTAACCCTAATCCTCACCCGCACCCTCACCCTCAGCCTAACCCTAACCCTAAGCCTAACCCTCACCCTAACCCTCAAACTCACCCTCACACTAACTGTAATCCTAAACCTAACCCTGTCCCTAAACCTCAACCTAACCCTCACCCTAACCTGAACACTAACGCTCACCCTAACAATAACCCTCACCCTTACCGTAACCCTCACCCTCAGCCTAACCCTCACCTTTACCCTTACAGTCACCCCCACCCTAACCCGCGGCCTAATCCTAACCCTCACCCTAACCCTAACTCTACCCCTAAACCTCACCCTAACCCTAACCCTAACTCTAACCCTAACTCTAACACTAAACCTCACCATAACCCTAACACTAACCCTCACCCTCACCCTCATCGTAACTGTAACCCTAACCCTAACCCTCACCCTAAACATAACCCTCACCCTAACACTTACCCTCACCCTAACACTAACCCTAACCCTAACACTAACCCTCACACTAACCATAACCCTCACCCTAATCCTAAACCTCAAACTAACCCGAACCCTAAACCTAAACCTCACCCTCACCCTAGCCCTCACAGTAACCCTAATTCTAACCCTCACCCTCACAATAACCCTAACCCTCATTCTCACCCTAAACTTCACACTAACCCTAACCCTAATCCTCAATCTAACCCTCACCCTAACCCTAACCCTAACCCTTACCCTAACCCTAAACCTAACCCTAACCCTCACCCTTATCTTCACCCTCACCCTCAGCCTAAATCTCACCTTTACCCTTACCATCATCCTCACCCTAACCCTCCCCCTAACCCTAATCCTCAACTTAACCCTCACCCTAAGCATCAACATAACCATCACCCTAAACCTAACCCTCACCCTGAACCTCACGCTCAGCCTAACCCTAACCCTATCCCTAACCCTTACCCTAACCCTCACCATCACCCTAGCTCTCACCGTAACCCTAATCCTTACCCTAACCCTGATCCTAACCTTCACCCTAACCCTAACCCTAACCATCACCCTAACCCTAATCCTCAACCCCACCCTTACCCTCAGCCTAACCCTAAGCCTAAGCCTAACCCTAACACAAACCCTCACACTCACCCTCACCCTAAACCTAATCCTAACACTAACCCTAACCCTAAGCCTAACCCTTAACCTCAACCTAACCCTCACCCTAATCTTAACCCTAACACTAACCCACGAACTAACCTTCCCCCTAACCCTAAATCTAACCATAAATCGCACCCTCACCCTAACCCTAATCCTACACCTAAACCTAAACCTCACCCTAAGCCTAAGCCTAACCCTCACCCTCACCCTCATCCTCACCCTCACCTTAACTCTAACCATAACCCTAACAATAACCCTAATCCTAACACACACCCTCACCCTAACCCTAATCCTAACCATAACCCTAACCCTCACCCTCACTGTAACCTTAACCCTCATCCACACCCTCACACTAACCCTAACCCTAAACATCACCCTAACCCTAATCCTCACCCCCACCCTCACCCTCACCCTAACCCAAATCCTAAACCTAACCCTATCCCTAACCCTAACCCTCACCCTAACCCTCACCCTAGCCCTCACCCTAAACCTAATCCTAACCCTAAACCTCATCCTAACCCTCACCCTAACCCTCACCCTAAACCGAACCCTATCCCTCCACCTAATGCTCGGCCTAAGCCTAAGCCTAAGCCTAACACTAATCCTAACCCTAACCCTCACCCTATCCCTAACCCTAACACTAACCCTAACTCTAACCCTAAACCTCACCCTCACCCTAACCCTAACTCTAAACCTAACCCTAAACCTAAACCTCATCCTAACCCTAACCCTAACCCTCACCCTCACACTCACTGTAACCGTAACCCTAACCCTGACCCTAATAATAACCCTAACCCTAACCCTCACCCTCACCCTAACCATAACACTCACTCTAACCCTAACCCTCACCCTAACATTTATCCTCACCCTAACACTAACCCTAAGCCTAACCCTCATCCTAACCCTCACCCTAACCCTAATCCTCACCCGCACCCTCACCCTCCGCCTAACCCTAAGCCTAAGCCTAACCCTCACCTTAACCCTCACACTCACCCTCACCCTAACCCTAATCCTAAACCTAACCCTATCCCTAAACCTCAACCTAACCCTCAACCTCACCCTAAACCTAACCCTAACCTAACCCTAAACCTCACCCTAACCCTCCCCCAAACCCTAACTCTACCCCTAAACCTCACCCTCACCCTAACCCTAACCCTAACCCTAAACCTCATTCTAACCCTAACCCTTATCCTCACCCTCAACCTCACTGTAACTCTAAACCTAACCCTAACAATATCATTAACCCTAACCCTAACCATAACCATAACCCTCACCCTCAGCCTCAGCCTCACCCTCACTGCAAACTTAAACATAACACTAACAATAACCCTAACCCTAACCCTAACCGAAACCCTAATCCTCACCCCCAACCTCACCCTCAGCCTAACCGTAACCCTAACCCAAACCCTAACCCTACCCTCACTGTAACCCTAAACCTAACCCTAACACTAAACCTAACGCTAAAACAAACCTTAAACCTAACCCTAAACCTAACCCTAATCCACAGCCTCAACCTCACCCTAACCCAAACCTTAACCCTAACCCTCACCCTAACCCTAAGTCTTACCCTAACCCTAACGCTAACCCTCACACTCACCCTCACCCTAACCCAAATCCTAAACCTAACCCTATCCCTAACCCTAACCCTCACCCTAATCCTCACCCTAGCCCTCACCCTAAACCTAATCCTAACCCTAAACCTCATCCTAACCCTCACCCTAACCCTAACCCTAACCCTCACCCTAAACCAAACCCTAACCCTCTCACTCATGTTCGGCCTAAGCCTAAGCCTCAGCCTAAGCCTCACCCTAACCCTAACCCTCACCCTATCCCTAAGCTTAAACCTAAACCTCACCCTAACCCGAACCCCAACCCTCACCCTCACCCTCACCATAACCGTAACCCTAACCCTAACCATAATAATATATCTAACCCTAACCCTAACCCTCACCCTAACCCTAACCCTCACCCTTATCATAACCCTCATCCTCAGCCTAACCCTCACGTTTACCGTTACCATCACCCCCACCCTAACTTTCACCCTAACCCTAACCCTCACCCTAACTCTAACTCTACCCCTAAACCTCACGCTCACCCTAACCTTAACTCTAGCCCTAACCCGAACACTAAACCTCAGCCTAACCCTAACCCTAACCCTCATCCTCAACCTCATGCTTAGCCTAACCCTAAGCCTAAGCCTAAACTTTACCCTAATCCTCACCCTCACCCTAGCCCTCACCCTAACCCTAATCCTAACCCTCATCCTAACCCTCACCCTAACCCTAATTCTAACCATCACCCTAACCCTAATCCTCACCCCCACCCTCACCCTCAGCTAACCCTAAGACTAAGATTAACAGTAACCCTAATCCTCACACTCACCCTCACCCTAACCCTAATCCTAACCCTAACCCTAACCCTAAACCTCAACCTAACCCTCACCCTAACCTTAACCCTAACACTAACCCTAACCCTAACCCTCGACCTAACCCTCCAAATAACCCTAAATCTAACCCTAAACATCACCTTCACCCTAACCCTAATGCTAACCTAACCATAAACCTCACCCTAACCCTAACCCTAACACTCAACCTCACCCTCACCCTCACCATAACTCTAACCCTAACCCTAACAATAACACTAATCCTAACCCTAAACCTAACCCTAACCCTAACCCTAATGCTAACACTCACCCTCACCCTAAACCTAATACTAACCATAACCCTCACCCTAACCCTATCCCTCACCCTCACCGTAACCCTAACCCTAATCCTAACCCTCACCCTAACTCTAACCCTAACCCTCATCCTAACCCTAACCCTCGCCCTAACCCTAAACTTCACCGAACCCTAACTCTTACCCTAAACCAAACCCTAACCCTCTCACTCATTCTCGGCCTAAGCCTAATCCTAAGCCTAACCCTAACCCTAACCCTCACCCTATCCTTAACCCTAACACTAACCCTAACTCTAACCCTAAACCTCACCCTCACCCTAACCCTAACTCTAACCCTAACCCTAAACCTAAACCTCACCCTAACCCGAACCCCAACCCTCACCCTCACCCTCACAGTAACCGTAACTCTAACCCTAACCCTAATAATAATCATAACCCTAACCCTAACACTCACCCTAACCATAACCCTCACCCTAACCATAACCCTCACCCTAACCCTAACCCTCACCCTCACCCACACCCTCAGCCTAACCCTAAGCCTAAGCCTAACCCTAACCCTAACCCAAAACCTCACCCTAACCGTAACCTTAAACCTCACCCTCACCCTAGCCCTCACCCTAACCCTAATCCTAACCCTAACCCTCCCCATAACCCTAACCCAAACCCTCAACCTAACCCTCAACCTCACCCTCACCCTCACCCTCAGCCTAACCCTAAGCCTAACCCTAACCCTAACCCTAACACACACACTCACCCTCACCCTAACCCTAATCCTATCCCTAAACATAACCCTAACCCTAACCCTCTTCCTAAATCTCACCCTAACCCTAACCCTCAACCTAACCCTCACCCTAACAATAACTCTAACCCTAAACCTCACCCTCACCCTAACCCTAACTCTAACCCTAACCCAAACCCTAAACCTCACTCTAACCCTAACCCTAACCCTCACCCTCACCCTCACCCTCACCGTAACCCTAACCCTAAACCTAATCCTAACAATAACTGTAACCCTAATCCTAACCCTCACCCTAACCATAAAACTCACCCTAACACTAACCCTCACACTAACACTAAACCCTAACCCTAACCCTAAACCTCAACCTAACCCTCAGCTTCAACCTAACCCTAAAACTAATCCTAACCCTCGCCCTCACTCTAACCCTCCCCCTAACCCTATATTTAACCCTAAACCTCACCCTCACCCTCACCCTAACCCTAACCCTAAGGCTAAACCTCACCCTAACCCTAACCCTAACCCTCACCCGCACCCTCACCCTCACCGTAATTCTAACCCTAACCCTAACAATAACACTAACCCTAACCTGAACCATCACCCTAACCCTAATCCTCACCGCCACCCTCAACCTCAGCCTAACCCTAACCCTCACCCTAACCCTCAAACTCACCCTCAAACTCACCCTCACACTAACCATAATCCTAAACCTAACCCTAACTCTAACCCTCACCCGCACACTCATCCTCACCATAACTCTAACCCTAACCCTAGCAATAACACTAACCCTAACCCTAACCATCACCCTAACCCTAATCCTCACCCGCACCCTCACCCTCAGCCTAACCCTAAGCCTAAGCCTAACCCTCACCCTAACCCTCACACTCACCCTCACCCTAACCCTAATCCTAAACATAACCCTATCCCTAAACCTCAACCTAACCCTCACCGTCACCCTAACCCTAACACTAAACCTAACCCTAAACCTCACCCTAACCCTCCCCCAAACCCTACCTCTCACCCTAAACCTCACTCTCACCCTAACCCTAAACCTCACCCTTACCCTCACCCTCAACCTTACCATAACTCTAACCCAAACCCTAACAATAACCCTAACCATAACCATAACCATAACCATAACCATAACCCTCACCCTCAGCCTCACCCTCACTGCAAACTTAACCATAACACTAACAATAACCCTAACCCTAACCCTAACCCTAATCCTCACCCCCACCATCACCCTCAGCCTAAACAGAACCCTAACCCTAACCCTAACCCTCACCTTAACCTAACCCTAACCCTAACACTAACACTAACCTAACTCTAAACTTAACCCTAAACCTAACCCTAAACCTAACCCTAATCCTCAGCCTCACCCTCAACCTAACCCAAACCCTAACCCTAACCCTCACCCTAACCCTAAGCCTAACCCTAACCCTAAACCTAACCCTCACCCTCACCCTCACCCTAACCCAAATCCTAAACCTAACCCTATCCCTAACCCTAACCCTCACCCTAACCCTCACCCTAGTCCTCACCCTAAAACTAATCCTAACCCTAAACCTCATCCTAACCCTCACCCTAACCCTAATCCTAACCCTCACCCTAAACCAAACCCTAACCCTCTCACTCATTCTCGGCCTAAGCCTAATCCTAAGCCTAACCCTAACCCTAACCCTCACCCTATTCTTAAACCTAACACTAACCCTAACTCTAACCCTAAACCTCACCCTCACCCTAACCCTAACTCTAACCCTAAACCTAAACCTCACCCTAACCCGAACCCCAACCCTCACCCTCACCCTCACCGTAACCGTAACTCTAACCCTAACCCTAATAATAATCATAACCCTAACCCTAACACTCACCCTAACCATAACCCCTACCCTAACCCTCACCCTCACCCTCACCTCACCATAAGTTTAAACCTAACCCTAACAATAACACTAATCCTAACACTAAACCTAACCCTAACCCTCACCCTAACCCTAACCCTCACCCTCACCGTAACCTTAACCCTCATCCAAACCCTCACACTAACCCTAACCATCACCCTAACCCTAATCCTCACCCCCACTGTAACACTCACCCTAACCCTAAGCCTAACCCTAACCCTAACCCTAACCCTCACACTCACCCTCACCCTAACCCTAATACTAACCCTAATCCTAAACCTAAACCTCAACCGAACCCTCACCCTAACCTTAACCCTAACACTAACACTAACCCTAACCCTCGACCTAACCCTCCAAATAACCCTAAATCTAACCCTAAACATCACCCTCACCCTAACCCTAATGCTAAACATCACCCTCACCCTAACCTTAACCCTAACCCTCACCCTCACCCTTACCATAACTCTAACCCTAACCCTAACAATAACACTAATCCTAACCCTAAACCTAACCCTAACCCTAACCCTAATGCTAACACTCACCCTCATCCTAAACCTCACCCTAACTCTAACCCTAACCCTCACCCTAACCCTCAACCTCACCCTAACCCTAAACTTCACCGAACCCTAACTCTTACCCTAAACCTAACCCTAACCCTCACCCTCACCCTCACCCTCAGCCTAAGCCTAAACCTAATCCTAACCCACACACTTACCCTAAACCTTACCCTAACCCTAATCCTAACCGTAAACCTAACCCTCACACTCACCCTAACCCTCACCCTAACCCTAACTCTAACACTAACCCTAACCATAACCCTCAAACTCAGCCTCACCCTTACCCTAAGTCTAACCCTAAATCTCACACTCACCCTAACGCTAACCCTAACCCTAACCCTAAACCTCATTCTAAACCTAACCCTAAACCTCACCCTAACCCTAGCCCTCATCCTAACCCTAATCCTAATCCTCATCCTAACCCTCATCCTAACACTAACCCTAACCCTCAACTTCACCCTCCCCCTAACCCTAATCCTAACCCTAACCCTCAACCTAACCCTAACCCTCACCCTCACCGTAACCCTTACCCTAACCCTAAACTTAACCCCAATCCTAACTCTCACCCTAACCCTAGACCTAACCCTCACCCTAACCCTAACCCTCATCCTAACCCTCTCCCTAACCCTTACCCTAACCCTCACCCTAACCCTAACCCTCACCCTCAACCTCACCCTCAGCCTAACCCTAAACCTAACACTAACACACACATTCACCCTCACCCTAACCCTAATCCTAACACTAACCCTCACCCTCACCCTCACCCTCAGTGTAACCCAAAGCCTAAGCCTAACCCTAACCCTAACCCTCACACTCACCCTAACCCATAACCTAATCCTAACCCTAACCCTCACCCTCACCCTCAGCCTCACATTAACCCTAACTGTAACCCTAAACTTCACCCTAACCCTAGCCCAAAACCTCACCTTAACGCTAACCCTAAACCTCACCCTCATCCTAGCCCTCACCCTAACCCTAATCCTAAACCTAACCCTCACCTTAACCCTCCCCATAAGCCTAACCGAAACCCTCACCCTAACCCTAAACGTCACCCTCACCCTCACCCTCAGCCTAACCCTAACTCTAACCCTAACCCTAACACACACACTCACCCTCACCCTAACCATAATCCTATTCCTAACCATAACCCTAACCCTAACCCTCCTCCTAATTCTCACCCTAACCCTAACCTAACACTAACCCTAACCCTAACCCTCAACCTAACCCTCACCCTAACCCTAACTCTAACCCTAAACCTCACCTTCACCCTAACCCTAACTCTAACCCTAACGCACACCCTAAACCTCACCCTAACCCTAACACTAACCCTCACCCTCACCCTCACCGTAACCCTAACCCTCACCCGCACCCTCACGTCACCGTAACTCTAAACCTAACCCCTAACAATAACCCTAACCCTAATCCTAAACCACACCCTAACCATAAAACTCACCCTAACCCATAGCCTCACCCTAACACTTACCCTCACCCTAACACTAACCCTAACCCTAACACTAACCCTCACACTAACACTAACCCTAACCCTAACCCTAAACCTCAACCTAACCCTCACCCTCAACCTAACCCTAACACTAACCCTAACCCTAACCCTAACCCTAACCCTCACCCTAACCCTCACCCTAAACCAAACCCTAACCCTCTCACTCATGCTGCCTAAGCCTAAGCCTAACCCTAACACTAATCCTAACCCTATCCCTAACCCTAACACTAACCCTAACTCTAACCCTAAACCTCACCCTCACCCTAACCCTAATTCTAACCCTAACCCTATACCTAAACCTCACCCTAACCCGAACCCCAACCCTCACCTCACCCTCACTGTAACAGTAATCCTAACCCTAACCATAAAAATATATCTAACCCTAACTCTAACACTCACCCTAACCATAACCCTCACCCTAACCATAACCCTCACCCTAACCCTAACCCTCACCCTAACATTTACCCTCACCCTAACACTAACCCTAACGCTAACACTAACACTCACACTAACTCTAATCATCACCCTAACCCTAAACCTCACCCTAACACTAACCCTAACCCCCACCCTCATCCTAAACCTCACCATCAACCAAGCCCTCACCCTAACCCTAACCCTCATCCACACCCTAAACCTCACACTAACCCTAACACTAATCCTCAGTCTATCCCTCACCCTCACCTTAACCCTAAATCTAACCCTCACCCTAACCCTAACCCTCACCCTTACTGTAACCCTCACCATCTGCCTAACCCTCACCTTTACCCTTACCGTCACCCCCACCCTAGCCCTCAACCTAACCCTAATCCTAACCCTAACCCTCATCCTAGCCCTCACCCTAACACTAAACCTAACTCTCACCCTCACCCTCACCCTAACCCTAACCCTCACTGTAACCCTAACCCTAACACTAACCCTAACTAACCCCTAAAACTAATCCTCAACCTAATCCTGACGCTCACCCTCACTGTAACCCTTACCCTAACACTCAACCTAACCCTAAACTTAACCCGAACCCTAACTCTCACCCTAACCCTAACCCTAACGCTCACCCAAACCTAACCCTAAACCTCACCCTCACCCTAGCCCTCACCCTAACGCTAATCCTAACACTAACCCTCATCCTAACCCTCCTACTAACCCTTACCCTAACCCTCACTCTAACCCTAACCCTCACCCTCAACCTCACCGTCAGCCTAACCCTAAGCCTAACCCTAAACCTAACCCTAACACACACACTCACCCTCACCCTAACCCTAGTCCTAAGCCTAACCCTAACCCGAACCCTAACACTAACCCTAACCCTGAACCTAACCCTCACCCTAAACCTAACTCTAACCCTAAACCTCACCCTCACACTAAACCTAACTCTAACCCTAACCCAAACCCTAAACCTCATCCTAACCCTAACCCTTACCCTCAACCTAACCCAAACAGTCACCCTAACACTTACACTCACCCTAACCCTAACCCTAACGCTAACCCTCACACTCACCCTAAACCTAACCCTAAATCTCACCCTAACCTTCACCCTCACCCTCACCCTCACCCTCAGCCTAACCCTAAGCCTATCCCTAACCCTTACCCTAACCCTGACACTCACCCTAACCCTAACCCAAATCCTAATCCTAACCCTAACCCTAAACCTCACCCTCAACCTAACCCTCACCTTAAGCCTAACCTAACTTTAATGCTAACCCTAACCCTCGCCCTCAGCTTCACCCTAACCCTAAATCTAACCCTAAACCTCACCCTGACCCTAACCCTAACCCTATCCCTAAACCTCATCCTAACCCTAACACTAACCCTCACCCTCACCCTCACTGTAACCATAACCCTAACCCTAACGCTAACAATAACCCTAACCCTAACCCTAACCCTAACCATAACCCTCACACTAACCCTAACCATCACCCTAACCCTAAACCTCACCCTAAAACTAAACCTAAACCTCACCCTCAACCTAGCCCTCACCCTAACCCTAACCCTCATCCTCACCCTAATCCTCACTCTAACCCTAACACTAATCCTCAATCTAACCCTCACCCCCACCCTAACCCTAACCCTAACCCTCACCCTAACCCTAACTCTCACCCTTACCATAACCCGCACCCTCAGCCTAACCCTCACCTTTACCATTACCGTCACCCCACCCTAACCCTCACCCTAAATCTAACCCTCACCCTAACTCTAACTGTACCCCTAAACCTAACGCTCACCCTAACCCTAACTCTAACCCTAACCCTAACACTAAACCTCACCCTATCCCTAACCCTAACCCTCACCCTCAACCTCATGCTCAGCCTAACCCTAGGCCTAAGCCTAACCTTTACCTTAATCCTCACCCTCACCCTAGCCCTCAACCTAATCCTAACCCTAACCCTAATCCTAAACCTGAACATAACCCTCACCCTAACCTTAACCCTAACACTAACCCTAACCCTAACCCTCGACCTAACCCTCCAACTAACCCTAAATCTAACCCTAAACATCACCCTCACCCTAACCTTAATGCTAACCCTAACCCTAAACCTCACCCTAACCCTAACCCTAACATTCACCCTCATCCTCACCCTCACTATAACTCTAACCCTAACACTAACAATAACACTAAACCTAACCCTAAACCTAACCCTAACCCTAACCCTAATGCTAACACTCACCCTCACCCTAAACCTAATACTAACCCTAACCCTCACCCTAACCCTAACCCTCGTCCTCACCGTAACCCTAACCCTCATCCTAACCCTCACCCTAACCCTAAACCTTACTGTAACACTAACCCTAATCCTCACCCTCACCCTAGCCCTCACCCTAACCCTAATCCTAACCCTAATCCTCATCCTAACCCTCACCCTAACCCTAACCCTAACCCTCAACCTAATCCTAAACCTCACCCCAACCCTAAACTTCACCGAACCCTAACACTCACCCTAACCCTAACCCTAACCCTCACTCACCCTCACCCTCAGGCTAAGCCTATGCCTAACCCTAACCCTCACACTCACCCTAAACCTTACCCTAATCCTAATCCTAACCCTAAGCCTAACCCTCACACTCACCCTAACCCTCACCCTAACCCTGACTCTAACACTAACCCTAACCCTAACCCTCAAACTCAGCCTCACCCTTACCCTAACTCTAACCCTAAACCTCACACTCACCCTAACGCTAACCCTAACCCTAACCCTAAACCTCATCCTAAACCTAACCCTAAATCTCAACCTCAACCTAGATCTCACCCTAACCCTAATCCTAATCCTCATCCTAATACTCACCCTAACACTAACTCTAACCCTCACCTTCAACCTCACCCTAACCCTAATCCTAAGCCTAACCCTCAACCTAACCCTAACCCTCCCGCTCATCGTAAACCTAACCGTTAACCGAAACCTAACAATAAACCTAACCCTAATCCTAACCCTCATCCTAACCATAAAACTCACTCTAACCCATACCCTCACCCTAACACTTACCCTCACCCTAACACTAACCCTAACCCTAACACTAACCCTCACACTAACACTAACCCTAACCCTAACCTTAAACCTCAACCTAATCCTCACCCTCAGCCTAACCCTAACACTAACCCTAAACCTAACCCTAACTCTAAACCCCACCCTAACCCTATATTTAACCCTAATCCTCACCCTCACCCAACCCCTAACTCTAACCCTCACCCTAACCCTAACCATCACTGTCACCCTCAGCCTATTCCTAAACCTAACCCTAATCCTAACCCTAACCGTCACCCTCACCCTAACCCTCACACTAACCCTCACCCTCACCCTAACCCTAACCCTCACCGTCACCCTCAGACTATCTCTAAACCTAACCCTAATCCTAAACCTAAACCTCACCCTCACCCTAACCGTCACACTAACCCTAACCCTCACCTTAACCCTAACCCTAATCCCCACCCTCATCCTAACCCTCACACTAACCCTAACCCTCAACCTAACCCTAAACCTAAACGTCACCCTCACCCTCACCTTCACCCTCAGCCTAACTCTAAACCTAATCTGAATCCTAGCCCTCAACCTCACCCTCACCCTAACCCTACCCCTACCCCTAACCCGCACTTTCACCCTCACCCTCACCCTCACCCTATCAACCTCACCCTCACCCTCACACTAACCGTAACCCTAACCCTAACCCTAATCCTAATCCTAACCCTCACCTGCATCCTCATTCTATCACTACCCCTAACCCTAACCCTAACCCTCTCCCTCATCCTCACCCTAACGCTAACCCTAAAACTCATCCTAACCCTAACCCTCACCCAAACCCTCAACCTAACCCTAAGCCTAACCCTCACCCTAAACCTCACCCTAACCCTTAACCTCACCCTCACCCTCAGCGTAACGCTCATACTCACCCTAACCCTAATCCTAACCCTAAACCTAACCCTCAAACACACCCTCGGCCTAACCCTAACCCTAACCCTAATCCTAAACCTAACCCTCATCCCCACCCCAACCCTCACCCTAACCCTAACCCTCACCCTAACCCTAACCCTATCCCTAAACTCACAATAAACCTAACGGTCATCCTAACCCTAAACCTGCCCCTCACCCTAACCCTCACCCTAATCCTAAACCTAACCCTCACCCTAACCCTAACCCTAAACCTAAACCTCAACCTAACCTGAAACCGATCCGTAACACTCACCCTCACCCTAACCCTTACCCCCACCCTAACCCTTACCCTCACCCTAACCCTAAACCTAAACCTATCCCTAAGCCTAACCCTCACACTAACCCTATCCCTCACCGTAACCCTAACCCTAACCCTCACCCTAACCCTAACTCTAAACCTACCCTCACCTCACCCTAATCCTCACCCTCACCCTCACCCTAAACCTAACCCTAACCCTAACCCTAATCCTAATCCTAAACCTCACACTAATCCTAACCCTTACCCTAATCTTAACCCTACCCCTCACCCTAACCCTCACCCTAAACCTAACCCTAGCCCTTACCCAAACCCTAACTGTAACCGTAACCCTCACCCTCACCCTCAACCTTACCCTATCCCTAACCCTCACCCTAACCCTAATTGCAACCTATCCCTCAACTTGACCCTACACCTAACCCTAAACCTCAGCTTCACCCTCACCCTCAGCCTAAAACTAATCCCAACCCTAATACTACCTCTCTCATCCTCACCCTAAACCTCAACCTAACCCTTACCATCACCCTAACCCTCACCCACACCCTAACCGTCACCCTCACCCTAAACATCACCCTAACCCTGAACCTAATCCTAACCCTAACCCTCACCCTAACCCTCACCCTCACCCTAAGCCTAACCCTAACCCTAACCCTAAACCTAAACCTAACCATCTCCCTCACCCTCACCCTAACCCTAACCATAACCCTAACCCTCACCCTCGCCCAGCCCCTAACCCTAACCCTCACCCTAACCCTAACCCTCACCGTCACCCTCAGCCTATCCCTAAACCTAACCCTAATCCTAAACCTAACGCTCACCCTCACCCTCACACTAACCCTAACCCTCACCCTAACCCTAACCTTTACCCTCACACTCACCCTCACCCTCAGCCTAACCCTAACCCTAACCCTAATCATAACCCTAACCCTAACCCTAACCCTAACCCTAACCCTAACCCTCACCCTCATCCTAACCCTCACACTAACCCTAACCCTAAACGTCACCCTCACCCTCACCTTCACCTTCAGCCTAACTCTAACACTAATCTGAATCCTAGCCCTCACCGTCACCCTCACCCTAACCCTACCCTTAACCCTAACCCGCACTTTCACCCTCACCCTCACCCTCACCCTAACCGTCAACCTCACCCTCACCCTCACGCTAAACGTAAACCTAACCCTAACCCTAATCCTAACCCTCACCCAAACCCTTACCCTAACCTTCACCCTCAAACTATCCCTAACCCTAATCCTATACCTCACCCTAACCCTCACCCTTACCCTAATGCTAATCCTAACCCTCACCCTAAACCTCACCCTAACTCTTACCCTCACTGTAAACCTAACGGTAACCCTAACCCTCACCCTCACCCTAATCCTCACCCTAAACCTAACGCTAACCCTAACCCTCACCCTCACTCTAACCCTCACCCTAAACCTAACCCTAACCCTAACCCTCACCCTAACCCTCACCTAACCCTAACCCTAACCCTCATCCTAAACCTTAACCTAACCCTAACCCTATCCGTAACCCTCACCCTCACAATATCCCTAACTCTCACCGTAACCCTAACCCTAACCCTCAACCTAACGCTCATCCTAACCCTAACCCTAACCCTAACCCTAACCCTCACCTTCACCCTAACCCTCACCCTCATCCTCACCCTAACCCTAACCCTAACCCTAATCCTAATCCTAACCCTCACCTGCATCCTAATTCTATCACTACCCCTAACCCTAACCCTCAAACTCTCCCTCATCCTCACCCTAACTCTAACCCTAAACCTCACCCTAACCCTAACCCTCACCCTCACCCTTACCGTAACGCTCATCCTCACCCTAACCCTAACCCTAACCCTAACCCTAACCCTCAAACACACCTTCGGCCTAACCCTAACTCTAACCCTAATCCTAAACCTAACCCTCATCCTCACCCCAACCCTCACCCTAATCCTAACCCTCACCCTAACTCTAACCCTATCCCTAAACGCACAATAAACCTAAACGTCATCCTAACCCTAAACCTGCCCCTCACCCTAACCCTCACCCTAAACCTAAACCTAACCCTCACCCTAACCCTAACCCTAATCCTAACCCTCACCCTCACCCCAGCCCTCACCCTAACCCTAATGCTAACCCTAACCCTAACCCTCAACCTCATCCACACCCTAATACTTACCCTAACCCTAACCCTCACCCTAAACCTAACCCTCACCCTAAACCTACACCACACCCTCACTCTCACCCTAATCCAAACCCTAACCCTAAACCTCACCCTAACCCTAACCCTCACACTAAACCTTATTCTCACCCTAACCCTAACCCTAACCCTCACACTAACCCTAACCCTCACGCTAAAACTAACCCTAATCCTAACCCTAACCTTCACCCTCACTAAACCAAACCCTAACCCTCACGCTCAACCTCAACCTGAAACTCACTCTCACCCTCACCCTAAACCTAATAATAACCCTAAACCTAAACCTAACCCTAATGCTACCCCTCACCCTAACTCTCACCCTAACCCTCACCCTAACCCTAACCCTCACCCTAACGCTAACCCTCACCCTCACTCTAACCCTAAACCTAACCCTCACGCTAACGCTAACCCTAACCCTAAACCTCACCCTCACCCTTATCCTCACTGTCACCCTAACCCTCACCCTAACCCTAACTCTCACCATAAACTTAACCCTCCCCCACACCCTATCCCTCACCCTTACCCGACCCCTCACTCTCAACCTTACCCTCACCCTCACCCTAAACATCACCCTAACCTTAAACCCACACCCTAACTCTAAACCTAACCCTCACCCTAACACTCACCGTCACCCTCAACCCCACCCTAAGCCTAACTCTAACCCTAACACTAATCCTAAACCTAACCCTCTCCCTTACCCTCACCCTAACCCTAAATGTAACCCTAAACCTAACCCTCACCCTAACCCTCATGCAACACTAACCCTAACCCCCACCCTAACCCTAACCCTCACCCTAAACCTAACCCTCACCCTAACCTTCACCCTCACCCTAAACCTCTCCCTACCCCTTACCTTCACCCTAACCCTAAACCTAACCCTAACCCTAATCCTCACACTAACCCTAACCCTGACCCTCACCCCAACCCTCACCCTCACCCTAACCCTAACCCTCAACGTAACACTAACTCTAACCATAAAACTCACCCTTCACCTTACCCTGTCACCATAACCCTCACACTAACACTAACCCTCACCCTCACCCAAACCCTCACACTCACCCTAAACATCACCCTAAACCTAACTCTAACACTCACCCTCACCCTTGGCCTTACACTAACCCTAACACTAATCCTAAACCTAACCCTCTCCCTCACTCTCACCCACACCCTCACCCTAACACTAACCCTAACCCTAACCCTCACTCTTACCCTCACCCTCACCCTAACCCTAATCCTAAACCTCACACTAACCCGAACCCTCACCCTAACCCTAACCCTCACACTCACCCTCAGCCTAACCCTAACCCTAACGCTAACCCTAACCCTCACCATAAATCTCACCCTACACCTTACCTTCACCCTAACCCTAACCCTCACCCTAACCCTAAGCCTCACCCTAATCCTAACCCTCACCCTAAACCTAACCCTAACCCTCAAGCTCACTCACACACTAAAAATAAACCTAACACTAAACCTAACCCTAACCCAAACCCGAACCCTAACCCTCAACCTCACCTTAACCCTTACCTTCACCCTAACCCTAACCCTAACCCTAACCCTAATCCTCACACTACCCCTAACCCTAACACTAACCCTCACCCTCAACCTCACCCTCACTGTCACCCTAACCCTCACCATCACCCTCACCCTTTCCCTAACCCTAACCCACATATTAACCCTTAACCTCAGCCTAAGCCTAAGCCTAACCCAAACAATAATCCTAAACCTAACCCTCTCCCTCAGCCTCCCCCTCACCCTCACCCTAATCCTAACCCTAACCCTAACCCTCACCCTCACCCTCACCCTCACCCTAACCCTAACCCTAACCATCACCGTCACCCTAACCCTAACTCTCACCCACACCCTAATCCTCACCCTCACGCTCACCCTCACCCTAAATCTCACCCTCACCCTAAACATCACCCTAACCCAAACCCTCATCCTAATCCTAAGCCTAACCCTCACCCTAACCATCACCCTCACCCTAAGGTTAAGCCTAACCCTAACCCTAACAATAAACCTAACCCTCTCCCTCATCCTCACCCTAACCCTAACCGTAACCCTAACCCTCACCTTCACCCTCGCCCAAACGCTAACCCTAACCCTCACCCTAAACCTAACCCTCACCTTACCATCAGCCTATCCCTAAACCTAAGCCTAACCATAACCCTAACCCTCACCCTAACACTCACCCTAACACTCACGGTAACCCTAAAGCTCACTCTCACCCTAAACCTCACCTAACCCTTACCCTCACCCTAACCCTCAGCCTCAAGCTCAAACTCACCCTAACCCTCACCCTAACCCTAATCCTAACCCTAACCCTCACCCTAACCCTAAGCCTCACCCTAAACCTTACCCTAACACTCAAGCTCACTCTCACCCTAACCCTAAACCTAACCCTCACAATAAACCTAACCCTCATCCTAACCCTAAACCTGCCCCTCACCCTAACCCTCACCCTAAACCTAAACCTAATCCTCACCCTCACCCTTACCCTAACCCTCACCCTCACCCTCACCCAAGCTCTCACCCTCACCCTAATCCTTACCCTAAACCTAACCCTCACCCTCACCCTAATCCTAACCCTAACCCTAACCCTCAACCTCACCCTAACCCACACCCTAACCTTTACCCTCACACTAATCCTAACCTAACCCTCAAACTACACCTAACTTTCACCCTAACCCTAACCCTAATCCTATCCCTAACCCTCACCCTCACACTAAACCTAACACTAACCCTCACCCTCACCCTCAACTTCAACCTCACTCTCACCCTGACCCTAAACCTAACAATAACCCTAACCCTAAACCTAATCCTAACCGTACCACTCACCCTAACCCTAAACCTAATCCTAACCCTTACCATAACCCTAACCCTCACCCTCACCCTCAGCCTAACCCAAAACCTAACCCTAATCCTAACATTAAACCTCACCCTCACCCTCACCCTAACCCTAACCCTAAACCTCAACCTCAACCTAACCCTCAACCTCACCCTAACCCTAAACCTCACCCTAACACTCACCCTAACCCTAACCCTAACCATATTGCTAAACCTAACCCTAACCCTCTCCCTCACCCTAAACCTCGCCCAAACCCTCACCTTCACCCTAATCCTAACCCTAATCCTAACCTTTATCCTCACACTAACCCTAACCCTAACCTTCACCCACACCCTAACCCTCACCCTCACCCGACCCCACACTCTCACCCTAACCCTCACCCTCACCCTAAACGTCTCCCTAACCTTAAACCCTCACCCTAACTCTAACCCCAACCCTCACCCTAACCCTTACCTAACCCTAACCCTAACCCTAACCTTCAACCTAAACCTTAACCTAACCCTAACCCTATCAGTAACCCTCACCCTCAAACTATCCCTAACCCTCACCTTCACCCTAACCCTTACCCTCACCCTCACCCTCAGTCTAACCCTAACCGTAACACTTATCCTAATCCTTACCCTTACCTGCATCCTAATTCTAACACTACTCCTAACCCTAACCCTCACTCTGTCCCTCACCCTCACCCTAACGCTAACCCTAAACCTCACCCTAACCCTAACCCTCACCCAAACTCTCACCCTAACCCTAAGCCTAACTCTAACCCTAACAATATCCCTAACACTAACCCTAACCATAACCCTGACTCTAACCCTCACGCTAACCCTAACCCTAACCCTAACCCTTACCCTCATCCTAATCCTAACCATGACGCTAACCCTAACCCTCACACTAAACCTAACCCTCACCCTAACCCTAACCCTAACCCTCACACTAACCCTCACCCTAGCCCTCACCCTAACCCTAAAACTTACACTCTCCCTCATGCTAGCCCTCAACCTAACCCTCATCCTAACCCTAACCCTAACCCTAAACCTAACTTCACCCTCACCCTAACCCTCACCCTAAGCCTTAACCTCACCCTCAACGTAACCCTCACACTAAACCTAACCCTCACCCTAAGCCATAACCTCACCCTCAACGTAACCCTCACACTAAACATAACCCTCACCCTAACCCTAACCCTAAACGTCACCCTCACCCTCACGCTCACACTCAGCCTAACTCTAACCCTAATCCGAATTCTAGCCCTCACCCTCACCCTCACCCTAACCCTGATCCTAACCCTAAACCGCACCGAAACCCTCACCCTCACCCTAAATCTCAACCTCACCCTCACCCTCACACTAAGGGTAACCCTAACCCTCACCCTAAACCTAATCCTCACCCTAACCCTTTCCCCATAACTCACCCTCAAACTATCCCTAACCCTAAGCCTATACCTCACCCTAACCCTCATCCTAACCCTAATGCTAATCCTAATCCTCACCCTAAACCTCACCCTAACCCTTACCCTCACCATAAACCTAACTCTAACCCTAACCCTCACGCTCACCCTAACCCTCACCCTAAACCTAACCCTAACCCTAAACTTCACCCTAACCCTCACCTAGCCCTAACCCTAACCCTAACCTTCAACCTAACCCTTAACCTAACCCTAACCCTATCCGTAACCCTCACCTCAAACTATCCCTAACACTCACTGTAACCCAAACCTACCCCGCATCGTAACGCTCATCCTAAACCTTAACCTAACCCTAATTCTAACACTCACCCTAACCCTAACCCTAACCCTAAACCTAAACCTCACCTTCACCTTAACCCTCACCCTCACCCTCACCCTCAGCCTAACCCTCACCCTAAAACTTATCCTAATCCTTACCCTCACCTGCATCCTAATTCTAACACTACCCCTAACCCTAACACTCACCCTCTCCCTCACCCTCACCCTAACGCTAACCCTAAACCTCACCCTAAACCTAACCCTCACCCAAAACCTCACTCTAACCCTAAGCCTAACTCTAACCCTAAACCTCACCCTAACCCTAACCCTCACCCTCACCCTAACCCTCATCCTCACCCTAGTCCTCACCCTAATCCTAACCCTAACCCTAACCCTAACCGTCACTCTCATCCTAAACCTCACCCTAACCCTTACCCTCACCCCAACACTAACCCTAACCCTAACCCTCACTTTAAACCTAACCCTCATCCTAACCCTAAACCTGCCCCTCACCCTAACCCTCACCCTAAACCTAAACCAAACCCTCACCCTCACCCTAACCCTAACCCTCACCCTAGCCCTCACCCTAACCCTAATCCTAAACCTAACACTAACCCTCACCTTCACCCTAATCCTAACCCTAACCCTAACCCTCAACCTCACCCTAACCCTAAACCTAACCCTTACCCTCACCCTAATCCTAACCTAAACCTCAAACTACACCTAACCTTCACCCTAACCCTAACCCTAACCCTAACCCTCAGCCTTACCCTAGCCCTCACCCTAAACCTAAACCTAAACCTCACCCTTACCATAACCCTAATGCTAACCCTAACACTAACCCTAGCACTAACACTAACTCTCACCCTCAACGTAACCCTAGCCCTAACCCTAAACCTAAACCCAAACATAACAATGACCCTAAAGCTAACACTAACCCTAACCCTAAACCTCACCCTAACCCTTACCCTCAAATTAACCCTTATCCTCACCCTAACCGTAAACCCAAACCTCACACTAACCCTAACCCTCACACTAAACCTAACCCTAAACCTAAACCTCACCCTCACCCAAACCCTCACCCTCACCATCAACCTCAGCCTAACCCTAACCCTAACCCTAATCCTAACCCTAACCCTCACCCTCACCCTCACACTAAATCTAACCCTAACTCTCACCCTCACTCTCACCCTAACCATAACACTAACCCTAACCAACACCCTAACCCTAACCCTCACCCTAATCCTAACCCTCACCCTAACCCTCACCCTCGCCCTAAACCTAACCCTCACCCTCACCCTAATCCTAACCCTAAACTTAACCCTAATCCTCACCCTCACACTAACCCTCACACTAACCCTTATCCTCACCCTAAACCTAACCCTAACCCTCACACTAACCCAAAAGCTCACCCTAACCCTAATCCTAATCCTAACCCTAACCCTCATCCTCACCCTCACAATAAACCTAACCCTAAACCTCACCCTCAACCTCAACCTCACTGTCACCCTGACCCTAAACCTAGCAATAACCCTAACCCTAAACCTAACCCTAACCGTACCCCTCACACTAACCCTCACCCTAACCCTAAACCTAACCCTAACCCTTACCCTAACCCTAACCCTCACACTCACCCTCAGCCAAACCCAAAACCTAACCCTAATCCTAACCTTAAACTTCACCCTAACCCTAACCCTAACCCTAACCCTGAACCTCACCCTGACCCTCAAACTCAACCTAAACCTATCCCTAACCCTCAACCTAACCCTAATCCTAATCCTAACCCTAATCCTCACCCTCACCCTAATCCTCACACTCACCCTTACCTTCGCCCTAACCCTACCCCTAACACTCACAGTAACCGTAAACCTCACCCTAAAACTAACCCAAAGCATAACCCTCACCCTCACCCTAAACCTACCCCTAACCATAACCTTAATCCTAATCCTAACCCTCACACTAACCCTAACAATAAACCTAACCCTAACCCTCACCCTCACCCTCAGCATCAACCTCATGCTCACCCTCACACTAACACTAACAATAACCCTAACCCTAACCATAAGCATAACCCTAACTCTAACCTTCACCCTAACCCTAACCCTAACCCTAACCCTAACCCAAACCCTTACCCTCACCCTAATCCTAACCATGACCCTAACCCTAACAGTCACACTAAACCTAACCTTCACCCTAACCCTAACCCTACCCCTCACACTAACCCTCACCCTAACCCTAACCCTCACCCTAACCCTTACACTCTCCCTCATGCTAGCCCTCAACCTAGCCCTCATCCTAACCCTAACCCTCACCCTAGCCCTAACCCTCACCCTAACCCTTACACTCTCCCTCATGCTAGCCCTCAACCTAGCCCTCATCCTAACCCTAACCCTAACCCTAACCCTCACCCTCACCCTCACGCTCACACTCAGCCTAACTCTAACCCTAATCCGAATCCTAGCCCTCAACCTCACCCTCACCCTAAGCAACCCACACCGTAACCCTCACCCTCACCCTAAACCTCAACCTCACCCTCACCCTCACACTAACCGTAACCCTAACCCTCACCCTCACCCTAACGCTAACCCTAAACCTCACCCTAGCCCTCACCCTAACCCTAATCCTAAGCCTAACCCTAACCCTCATCCTCACCCTAATGCTAACCCTAACCCTAACCCTAATCCTCACCCTCACACTCACCCTAACCCTTACCCTGACCCTAACCCTAACCTAACCCTCAAACTACACCTAACCTTAAGCCTAACCCTAACCATCACCCTAACCCTCACCCTCACCCTAGCCCTCACCCTAAACCTCACACTCACCGTAACCCTAATGCTAACCCTAACCCTAACCCTAACCCTCACCCTCACCCTCACCTTAACCCTAACCCTAACCCTAAACCTAAACCCAAACCTAACAATGACCCTAAACCTAACCCTAAACCTCACCCTAACCCTAACCCTCACATTAACCCTTATCCTCACCCTAACCCTAAACCTAAATCTCACACTAACCCTAACCCTCACACTAAACCTAACCCTAAACCTAAACCTTACCCTCACCCTCACCGTCACCCTCACCAACAACCTCATCCAAACCCTAACCCTAATCCTAATCCTAACCCTAACACTCACCCTCACCCTCACACTAAACCTAACCCTAACTCTCACCCTAACTCTCAGCCTAACCCTAACACTAAACCTAACCCACACCCTAACCCTAACCCTCACCCTAATCCTAAGCCTCACCCTCACCCTCAACCTAATCCTAAACCTAACCCTAACCCTAAACCTCACCCTCACACTAACCCTCACACTAACCCTTATCCTCACCCTAACCCTAACCCTCACACTAACCCTAACCCTCAACCTAACCCCAAAACTAATCCTAACCCTAACCCTCACTCTCACCCTCACACTAAACCTAACCCTAACCCTCACCCTCAACCTCAACCTCAACTCACACTCATCCTGACCCTAACTCTAACAATAACCCTAACCCTAAACCTAACCCTAACCGTACCCCTCACCCTAACCCTCACCATGAACCTAAACCTAATCCTAACCCTTACCATAACCCTAACCCTCACACTCACCCTCAACCTAACACAAAACCTAACCCTAATCCTAATCTTAAACCTCAACCTCACCCTCACCCTAACCTTAGCCTTAACCCTAAACCTCACCCTAAACCTCAACCTCACCCTAACCCTAAACCTAACCCTAACCCTCAACCTAATCCTAACCCTTACCCTAACCCTAACCTTAACCATCAAGCTCACTCTCACCCTAACCCTAACCCTAACCCTAACCCACATCCTAACTCTAAACCTAACCCTATTGCTAACCCTAACCCTAACCCTCACCCTCACCCTAAACCTCACCCAAACCCTCACCTTCACCCTAATGCTAACCCTAATCCTAACACTTATCCTCACACTAAACCTAACCCTAACCCTCACCCTCACCCTAACCCTAAACCTAACCCTCACGCTAATGCTAACCCTAATCCTAAACCTCACTCTAACCCTTACCCTCAAACTCAACCTAACTCTCACCCTAACAATTACCCTTACCCACACCCTAACCCTCACACTCACCCGACACCTCACTCTCACCCTAACCCTCACCCTCACCCTAAACATCACCCTAACCTTAAACCCTCAACCTAACTCTAACCCTAACCCTCACCCTAACCCTCACCTAATCCTAACCCTAACCCTAACCTTCAACCTAACCCTTAACCTAACACTAACCCTATCCGTAACCCTCACCCTCAAACTATCCCTAACCCTCACCATAACCCTAACCCTACCGCTCACCCTAACGCTCATCCTAAACCTAACGCTAACCCTAACTCTAACACTCACCCTAACCCTAACCCTACACCTAACCCTCACGGTCACCCTAACACTCACCCTCACCCTCACCCTCACCCTCAGCCTAACCCTAACCCTAACACTTATCCTAATCCTTACGCTCACCTGCATCCTAATTCTAACCCTACCCCTAACCCTAAACCTCACCCTCTCCCTCACCTTCACCATAACGCTAACCCTAAACCTCACCCTAACCCTAACCCTCACCCAAACCCTCACACTAATCCTAAGCCTAACTCTAACTCTAAACCTCACCCTAACCCTAACCCTCACCCTCACCCTCACCCTAACCCTGATCTTCACCCTAATCCTAACCCTAACCCTAACCCTCAACCTCACCCTCAGCCTAACCCTAACCCTAACCCTAATCCTAACCCTAACCCTCACTCTCATCCTAACCCTCATCCTAACCCTTACCCTCCCCCTCCCCCTAAACCTAACCCTAACCCTCACCCTCACAATAAACCTAACCCTCATCCTAAACCTAAACCTGGCCCTCACCCTTACCCTAACCCTAAACCTAAACCTAACCCTCACTCTAACCCTAACCCCAAACCTCACCCTAATCCTAGCCCTCACCCTAAACCTAATCCTAACCCTATACCTAACCCTCACCCTCACCCTCAGCCTAACACAAAACCTAACCCTAATCCTAACCTTAAACCTCACCCTCACCCTAACCCTAACCCTAACCCTAAATCTCACCCTAACCCTCAACCTCACCCTAACCCTAAACCTAAGCCTAACCCTCAACCTAACCCTAACCCTTACCCTACTCCTAATCCTAACTATCAAGCTCACTCTCACAATAACTCGAAACCTAACCCTAACCCTCACCGTAACCCTAACCCTAACCCTATTGCTAACCCTAACCTTAACCCTCACCCTCACCCTAAGCCTCACCCAAACCCTCACCTTCACCCTAATCCTAACCCTAATCCTAACCCTTATCCTCACACTAACCCTAACCCTAACCCTCACCCTCACCCTAACACTAAACCTAACCCTCACGCTAACACTAACCCTAACCGTAAACCTCACCCTAACCCTAACCCTCACACACACCTAACTCTCACCCTCATCCGACCCCTCACTCTCACCCTAACCGTCACCCTCACCCTAAACATCACCCTAACCTTAAACCCTCACCCTAACCCTAACCCTAACCCTCACCCTAACCCTCACCCTCACACTCAACCCCATCCTAAGCATAACCATAGCCCTAACACTAATACTAAACTTAACACTCTCCCTTACCCTCACCCTAACCCTAACTGTAACCCTAACCCTAACCCTCACCCTAACCCAACCCTAACCCTAACACTCACCCTCACGCTCACCCTCACCCTCAGCCTAACCATAACCCTAACCGTAATCCTAACCCTAACCCTGACCCTCATGCTCACTGTCACCCTGACCCTAACCCTATCCCTAACCCTCACCATAACCCTAACCCTCATCCTAACCCTCACACTCACCCTAAACCTCACCCTACCCCTTACCTTCACCCTAACCCTAACCCTACCCCTAATCCTAAACCTCACACTAACCATTACCCTCACCGTAAACCTAACGCTAAACCTCACCCTCAACCTCACCCTAACCCTCACCCTGACCCTAACCCTAACCCTAACCCTCAGCCTAACCCTCACCCTAACCCTAACCCTAACACTAACCCTCAACCTAACTCTTAACCAAACCCTAACCCTATCCCTAAACCTCACACTCAAACTAACCCTAACCCTCATCATAACCCTAACCCTACCCCTCACCCAAACGCTCACCCTAATCCTAACCCTAACCCTAATCCTCAACCACACCCTAACCCTCACCCTAACCCTTACCCTCACCCTAACCCTAAACTAGCCCTCATACTACACCTAACCTTCACCCTAAACCTAACCTTAGCCCTCACCCTCACCCTAGCCCTCACCCTAAACCTAACCCTAGACCTCACCCTCACCGTAACACTAATGCTAACCCTAACCCTAACCCTAACCCTAACTCTAACCCTAATCCTAACCCTACCCTCACCTTAACCCTAACCCTAACCCTAAACTTAAACCCAAACCTAACAATGACCCTAAAGCTAACCCTAATCCTAATCCTAAACCTCACCCTAACCCTATCCCTCACATTAACGCTTATCCTCACCCTAACCCTAAACCTAAACCTCACACTAACCCTAACCCTAACACTAAACCTAACTCTAAACCTAAACCTCACCCTCACCCTCACCCTCACCCTCACCAACAACCTCAGCCTAACCCTAACCCTAACCCTAATCCTAACCCTAACCCTCAACCTCACCCTCACACTAAACCTAACCCTAACTCTCACCCTCACTCTCACCCTAACCCTAACCCTCATACTACACCTAACCTTCACCCTAACCCTAACCCTAACCCTCACCCTCACCCTAGTCCTCACCCTAAACCTAACCCTAGACCTCACCCTCATCGTAACACTAATGCTAACCCTAACCATAACCCTAACCCTAATCTAACCCTACCCTCACCTTAACCCTAACCCTAACCCTAAACTTAAACCCAAACTTAACAATGACCCTAAACCTAACCCTAACCCTAAACCTCACCCTAACGGTATCCCTCACATTAACCCTTATCCTCATCCTAACCCTAAACCTAAACCTCACACTAACCCTAACCCTAACCAACAACCTCAGCCTAACCCTAACCTTAACACTAATCCTAACCCTAACCCTCACCCACACCCTCACACTAAACCTAACCCTAACTCTCACCCTCACTCTCACCCTAACCCTAACACTAACCCTAACGAACACCCTAACCCTAACACTCACCCTAATCCTAACCCTCACCCTCACACTCAACCTAATCTTAACCCTAACCCTAACCCTAACCCTAACCCTCACACTAACCCTCACACTAACCCTTATCCTCACCATAACCCCAACCCTAACCCTTACACTAACCCTAACCCTCACCCTAACCCTAACCCTAATCCTAACCCTAACCCTCACCCTCACCCTCACACTAA
Organism: Dipodomys spectabilis; assembly: GCF_019054845.1. Lineage (NCBI taxonomy): Eukaryota > Metazoa > Chordata > Mammalia > Rodentia > Heteromyidae > Dipodomys > Dipodomys spectabilis. The sequence goes on from NW_024870985.1 coordinate 2,629,161, forward strand.
CCCTAACCCTAACCCTCACCCTCAACCTCAACCTCACTCTCACCCTGACACAAAACCTAACAATAACCCTAACCCAAAACTTAACTCTAACCGTACCCCTCACCCTAACCCTCACGCTAATCCTAAACCTAACCCTCACCCTTACCTTAACCCTAACCCTCACCCTCACCCTCAGCCAAACCCAAAACCTAACGCTAATCCTAACCTTAAACTTCATCCTCACCCTAACCGTAACCATAACCCTAAAACTCACCCTAACCCTCAACCTCACCCTAACCCTAACCCTAACCCTAACCCTCAACCTAACCCTAACCCTTACCCTAACCCTAACCCTAACCATCAAGATCACTCTCACCCTAACCGTAAACCTAACCCTAACCATAACCCTAAACCTAATCCTATTGCTAACCCTAACCCTAACCCTCACCCTCACTCTAAACCTTACCCAAACCCTCACATTCACCCTAATCCTAACCCTAATTCTAACCCTTATCCTCACACGAACCCTAACCCTAATCCTAACCCTCACCCTCACCCTAACCCTAACCCTAAACCTCACCCTAACCCTTACCCCCACTGTCACCCTAACGCTGACCCGAACCCTAACCCTCACACACACCCTAACCCTCACCCTCACCGGACCCCTCACTCTCACCCTAACCCTCACCCTCACCCTAAACATCACCCTAACCTTAAACCCTCACCTTAACTCTAACCCTAACCCTCACCTTAACCCTCACCCTCACACTCAACCCTACCGTAAGCCTAATCCTAACCCTAACACTAATCCTAAACTTAACCCTCTCCCTTACCCTCACACTAACCATCACTGTAACCGAAACCCTAAACCTCACCCTAACCCAAACCTAACCCTAACCCTCAACCTCACTCTCACCCTCACCCTCAGCCTAACCATAACCCTAACCGTAATCCTAACCCTACCCCTCACCCTCATGCTCACCATCACCCTGACCCTAACCCTAACACTCACCATAACCCTAACCCTCACCCTAACCCTCACCCTCACCCTAAACCTCACCCTACCCCTTAACTTCACCCTAACTCTAACCCTAACCCTAACCCTAACCCTAATTCTCACACTAACCCAAAACCTAAACCTCACCCTAAACCTCACCCTAACCCTAACCCTATCCCTCACCAACCCCTCACCCTCACCCAAACCCTCACCCTCACCCTAAACTTCACCCTAACCCTAACCCTCACACTAACCCTAACCCTAACGGTCAACATAACCCTTACCCTTACATTCACCCACACCCTAACCCTAACCCTAACACTAATCTTAAACCTAACCCTCTCCCTTACCCTCAACCTAACTCTAACCTTAGCCCTAAACCTAACCCTCACCCTTACCCTCTCCCTAAACCTAACCCTAACCATAACCCTCACCCTCACCCTAATCCTCAACCTCACCCTCATATGTAGCCTAACTCTAACTCTAACACTAATCCTAAACCTGTCTCCCTCACCCTCATCCTCACCCTCACCCTAACCCTAACCCTAAACCTAACCCTCAACCACACCCTAACACTCACCCTCACCCAAACCTGAACCCTCACCCTAAACATCATCCTAACCCTAACCCTTACCCTAATCCTAACACTAACCCTCACCCTAACCCTAACACTAACCCTAACCCTAACCCTAAACCTCACACTCACCCTCAGTCTAACCCTAACCCTCACCCTAACCCTAACCCTCACACTAACCCACACCCTTACGCTAAAACTCACCCTACACCTTACCTTCACCCTAACCCTAACCCTAACCCTCACCCTCACCCTAAACCTCACCCTAACCTGAACCCTCACCCTAACCCTAACCCTAACCCTAACCCTAAACCTCACAATAGCCTCAGCCTAACCCTAACCCTAGCCTTCAACCTAACCCTCACCCACACCCTAACCCTTATGCTCACCCTCACCTTCACACTCAACCCCACCCTAAGCCTAACCCTAACGCTAACCCTCACCCTACCCTAACCCTAACCCTCACACTAACCCTAACCCTCATCCTAACCCTCACCCTCACCCTAATCCTGACCCTAACCCTAACGCTTACCTAAACGAAACCCTCACCCTAACCCTCACCATCACCCTAAACCTCACCCTCACCCTAGCTGTCACCCTAACCCTAACCTCATCCTCACCCTAAACCGTACCCTCACCCTAACCCTAACCCTAAACCTCACCCTAACCCTAACCCTCACCCTGACCCTAACCCTCTCCCTAACCCTAATGCTAACCCTATGCCTCACCTCAACCTCACCCTAACCCTCACCCTAACCCTTAACCTCACCCTAACCCTAACCCTCACCCTAATCCTTACCTTCACCCTAACCCTAACCCTAACCCTCACCCTTACCCTAATCTTAAACCTAACCCTCACCCTAACCCTCACCCTAACCCTAATCCTAATCCTAACCCTAACCCTCACCCTAACCCTCACCCTCACCCTAACCCTAACCATCACCTTAACCTTAAACCTCGACCTAACCCTCACCTTCACCCTAATCTTCAGCCTAACCCTAACCCTTACCTAACCGAAACCCTCACCCTCACCCTCACCCTCACCCTAACCCCTACCCTCACCCTAGCCCTCACCATAACCCTAACCCTAACTATAACCCTCACCCTATCTCTGATCCTCACTCTCAGCCGAACCCTAACCCTCAACATAACCCTAACCCTAACCCTCACCCTAAGTCTAACCCTCACAGTAACCCTTACCCTCAACCTAACCCTAACCCTAACCCTAACTCTCACCCTAACCTTAACCCTAACCCTCACCCTACACCTAACCCTCACCCACACCCTACCCCTCACTCTCAACCGAACCCTCACCCTAATCCTGACCATAACCCTAAACCTTACCTAATCGAAACCCTCACCCTAATCCTCACCCTCACCCTAACCCTCACCCTAACCCTATCCCTCACCCTAACCCTAACCTCACTCTCACCCTAATCCTCACTCTAACACTTACCCTCACCCAAACCCTAACCTTCACCCTCACCCTAACACTCACCCTAACACTTAACCTCACCCTAACCATAACCCTAACCCAAACCCTTACCCTCACCTTAACGCTCACCCTAACCCTAAAACTAACCATAACCTTAATCATCAGCCTAACCCTCATGCTAAACCTAAACCTAACCCTAACCCTCACCCTTCCCCTCACCCTAACACTCACCCTTACACTATCCCTCACCCTCAACCTAAACCTCACCCTAAACCTTACCCTCACCCTAACCCTCACCCTAAACCTAACCCTAAACCTATCCCTAACCCTCACCCTCACCCTAAACCTAAACCTAACCCTATCCCTAACCCTCAACCTGACCCTCACCCTCACCCTAAACCTCACCCTAACCATGAACCTAATCCTCACCCTAACTCTAACCCTAACCCTAACCCTCACCCTCACCCTAACCCTCAACCTAACCTTAACCCAAAACCTAATCCTACCCCTAACCTCACACTCACACTAACCATCACCCTAAACCTTACCCTCACCCTAACCCTAACCCTAACACTAACCCTAACACTAAGCCTCACCCTAACCCTCACCCTAACCCTATCCCTAACCCTAATCCTCACCCTCACCCTCACCCTCAGCCTAACCTAATCCCAAACCCTAAATCTCCCACTAACCTCACCTTCAACCTAACCCTCACCCTCACCCCAACCCTAACGCTAACCCTAACACTAAGCCTCACCCTAACCTATCCCTAACCCTAACCCTCACCCTAAACCTAACCCTCACCCTAACCCTAACCCTTACCCTCACCCTAAACCTAACCCTCACCCTCACCCAAACAATAACCCTCACCCTCACCCTAAACCTCACCCTAACCCTTACCCTCACCCTAACCCTAACCCTAACACTAACACTCACACCAAACCTAACCCTCACCCTAACCTTAACCCTACCCATCACCCTAACCCTCATCCTCAACCTAACACTAACATTAACCCTAAAGCTACGTATATACCTCAACCTCAGCCTCACGCGCACCTTCAGCCTAACCCTAACCCTAACCATAATACTAACCCTAAACCTCACCCTCACCCTCATTCTAAACCTTACCCTCACCCTCACCCTCACCCGCACCCTAACCATAACCCTAACCCTAACCCTCATCCTAACCCACACAGTAACCTTAATTCTAACCCTAACCCTCACTCTCACCCTAACGCTTAAACTAACGCTAACCCTAATCCTAACCCTAACCCTCACACTAAACCTACCCCTACCCCTAACATACCCCTCACCTGAACCCTAATCCTAACCCTAACCCTCACCCTAACCCGAACCCTCACACTAAACCTATACCTCACTGTCACCCTAACCCTCACCCTCACCCTAACCCTAACCTTGATTCTAACCCTCACCCTAAACCTCACCCTAACTCTAACCCTAACCATAACCCTGACCCTCACCCTAACCCTCACCCTAACCCTAACACTAACCCTAAACCTAACCCGCACCCTAACCTTCACCCTCCCCCTAACACTAAACCTAATCCTCTCCCTCACTCCCACCCTAACCCTAAACCTAAACCTAACCCTCACCCTAACCCTAAACTTAACCCTAATGCTAACCATAACCCTCACCCTCACCCTAACCCAAACCCGAACCCTCAACCTAATCCTCACACTAATCCTAACCCTCACCCTAACCCTAACACTCACCCACACCCTAATGCTCGCCGTCACCATAACCCTAACTGTAAAACTAACCCTAACTCTCATCATAACCCTAGCCCTACCCCTCAGCCTAACCTTCATCCTAACCCTAAACCTTACCCTAACTCTCACCCAAATCCTAACCCTAACCCTAACCCTAACCCTCACTCTCACCCCAGCCCTCAGGCTAACCCTTACCCTCACCCTAATCCTATCCCTAACCCTAACCCTCACACTAAACCTAACCCTGACCCTAACCCTAATCCTAAGCCTAATCCTAAACCTAGACCTCTCCCTCAAACTCACCCTAACCCTAAGACTAACTCTAACCCTAACTCTCACCCTGACCCTAACCCTAAAGTAACCCTCACCCTAACCATAACCCTCACCCTCACCCTCACCCTCACCTTCACCCAAACCTAAACCCTAACAATAACCCTAAACTGAACCCTAACCGTAATCGTAAACCTCAACCTCACCTTATACCTAAACCTAACCCTAACCCTTATTCTCAGCCTAGCCCTCACGTTTACCCTAACACTAACCCTAACCCTAAACCTAACCCTCAGCCTAACCCTTACCCTAACCATCACCTTAACCGTAACCCTCACCCTAACCTTCATCCTCACCCTAATCTTCAGCCTAACCCTAACACTTACCTAATCGAAACACTCACCATCACACCTCACACTCACCCTAAAACTCACCTTCACCCTAGACTTCACCGTAACACTAACCCTGACCCTTAACCTCACCCTCACCCTCACCCTCAGCCTAACTCTAACCCTAAGCCTAATCCTCACCCTAACCCTCACCCTATCCCTCACCGTAAACCTTACCCTCACCCAAAACCTAACCCTAACCCTAACCCTAAACCTAAACCTCACACTAAACCTAAACCTCACCCTTACACGATCCCTAAACCTCACCCTCACCCTAACACTCAACCTAGCCCTCACCCTAATCCTAACCCTAACCCTAACCATCACCTTCACCCTCACCCTCACCCTCAGCCTAAAACTAACCTTAATCCTACCCCTAAATCTCACCCTCACCCTAACCCTCAACCTAAGCCTTATCCTCAACCTAACCCTAACCCTAACCCTAACTCTCACCCTAGCCTTCAGCCTAACTCTAACCCTAAACTTAAACCTCACCCTCACCCTCAGCCTAACCATAACCTAAACCTAATACTAAACCTAACCCTCTCCCTCAAACTCACCCTAACCCTAAGCCTAACCCTAACCCGAACCCTCACCTTCTCCCTAAACCTAACCCTAATCCTAACCCTCACGCTAACCCGATATCTAACCCTAACCCTCACACTCAGCCTAGCACTCACCCTTACCCTAACCCTCAACCTAAACCTCACCCTAACCCTAACCCTAACCATCACGTTAACCGTAACACTCACCCTAACCCTCCTCACCCTAATCCTCATCATTACCCTAACCCTTACCTAACCGAAACCCACACCCTCATACCTCACCCTCACCCCAAACCTCACCCTCACCCTAGCCCTCACCATAACCCTAACCCTAACCCTCACCCTAACCCTAAACATCACCCTAACCCTAAACCTCACACTCAACCTCACCCTCACCCTCACCCTAAACCTAACAATAACCCTAAACCTAACCTAAACCCTAACCCTAACTCTAACCCTCACCCTAACCCTAACCCTTACCCTCACACTGATCCTAACCCTAACCCTAACCCTAACCGTAACCCTCACACTAAACCTAACTCTCACTCTAACCCTAACCCTACCCCTCACCCTAAACCTTACCCTAACCCTAACCCTAACCCTCACCCTGACCCTAACCCTAACCCTCACCCTCACCTTAGCCCTGTCCCTAACCCTAACCCTAACACTCACCTTCACCCTCACCCTCACCCTCAGCTTAAAACTAACCCTAAACATAACCCTAACCAAAAACCTCACCCTCACCTTAACCCTCAATCTAACCCTTACCTTCACACTAACCCTAACCCTAACCCTAACTCTAACCCTCACACTAAACCTAACCCTCAACCTAACCCTAACTGTATCACTCATCCTAACCCTCACCCTAATCCTTACCCTCACCCTCACCCTCAGCCTAAACTTAACCCAAACCCTAATCCTAACCCCAACCTCACCCTCACCCTAACCCTAACCCTAACACTAAGCCTCACCCTAACCCTCACCCTAACCCTATCACTAACCCTAACCCTCACCCTAAACCTAACCCTCACCTAAACCTAACCCTCACCCTAAGCCTAACCCTAACCCTCACCCTAATGCTAACCCTCACACTCAACATCACCCTCAGCCTAACCCTAATCCTAACCGTAATCCTAACCCTAACACTTACCCTCACCCTCACCCTAACCCTAACCCTAAACATAACCCTCACCCTCACCCTCACCCTAACCCTAACACTTACACTTACCCTAACCCTCACCCTAATCCTCACCCTCAGCCTGATCCTCACCCTAACCCTACCTCTAACCGTTGCCCTAACCCTAACACTCACACTAAACCTCAACCTCACCCCAGCCCTCACCCTAATCCTCACCCTAACCCTAACGCTAACACACAATCTCACCCTTACCCTCACCCTATCCCTTACCCTCACGCTGATCCTAACCCTAACCCACACCCTCACCCTAACCCTCACCACCACCCTCACCTTCAGCCTAACCCTAAACGTAACCCTCACCCTCACCCTCACCCTCACCCTCACCCTAACCCTAACCCTAACCCTAACCATCACCCTCACCCCCACCTCACCCTAACCCTAACCCTAAACCTAACCCTAACCTAACAATTACCCTCACCCTAACCCTCATCCTCACCCTATCCCTCACCCTAACCCTAACCCTAACCCTCACCCTCACCCTCACCCTCAGCCTAACCCTAAAGCTAACCCTAATCCTAACCCTAACCTGCAACCTAACCTAACCCTAAACCTAACCCACACACTAAACGTAACCCTCACCTCACCATAACCCTCACTGTCACCCTAACACTCAGCCTAACCCTTAACCTCACCCATACCCTAACCCTAAACCTAACACTCACCCTCACCCTAATCCTAAACCTAACTCTCACCCTAACACTAAGCCTCGCCCTAACACTCACGGTAACCCTAGACTTCACTCTCACCCTAACCCTAACCCTCAACCTCACTTTCACCCTCACCCTCAGCCTAACCCTCAACCTAACCCTAACCCTAACCCTCACCCTAACCCTAACCCTCACCCTAACCCTAACACTGACCCTCACCCTAGTCCTAACCCTAACCCTAACCTTAACCCTCACCCTCACCCTCACCGTGACCCTTACCCTAACCTTTACACTCAACCTCACCCTAACCATCACACTAACCCTAAGCCTCACTCTAAACCTAACCCTAACCCTCACCCTCACCCTTACCTTACCCTCAGCCTAACCCTAATCCTAACCCTCAACCTAACCCTAACCCTCACCCTCACCCTTACCTCACCCTCAGCCTAACCCTAACCCTAACCGGAAACCTAACCCTAACGCTCACCCTAACCCTAACCCTCATCCTCACCTTTACCATCACCCTCAGGCTAACAATAACCCTAACCCTAACTCTAACCCACACCCTAACCCTCAACCTCAAACTCACTCTAATCCTAACCCTAACTCTTACTCTCACCTTAACACTAACCCTAACCCTAACCCTAACTCTCACACTAACCCTAACTGTCACCCTAACCCTAACCCTAACCCTCACACTCAACCTTACCCTAAACCTAACCCTAACCCTATCTATCACCCTAACCCTAACCCTCACCCTAACCTTAACCCTAACCCTCACCCTCATGCTCACGCTCAGCCTAACCCTCACCCTCACCCTCACCCTCAGCCTAACCCTAACCCTAATCCTAACCCTAACCCTCACCCTAACCCTAACCCTACCCCTCACCCTAAACCTCATCCTAAACCTAACCTAACCCTCAAGCTCACCCTAACCTTAACCCTAACCCTAACCTTCACCCTCACCCTAACCCTCACCGTCTCCCTAACCCTCACCCTAAACCTAACCCTCACCCAGACCCTAAAACTCACCTTCACCCTAAGCCTCACCCTCACCCTAAACATCACCCTATGCCTAACCCTCACCCTAACCATAACCCCAACCCTCACACTAATCCTAAACTTCACTGTAAACCTCACCATCACCCTAACCCTCACCCTAACTCTAATCCTTACCCTAATCCTCACCCACACCCTAAACCTTTCCGTGACCTTAACCCTAACCCTAAACCTAACCCTTACCCACAAACTAACCCTCACTCTCACCCTCACTCTAAACCTCACCCTAATCCTCACCCTCACCCTACACAACACCCTAAACCTAACCCTCACCCTAATGCTAAGCCTAAACCTCACCCTTACACTCACCCTCAACCTCAGCCTAACCCTAACCCTAACCCAGATCCTAACCCTAACCCTCACATTCACTCTCACACTAAACCTAACCCTAAACCTAACCCTACCCCTAACCATCACCCTCACCCTCACCCACACCCTCAGCCTAAGGCTAACCCTAACCCTAATTATAACCCTAACCCTCAACCTCACCCTAAACCTAACCCTAACCCTCACTTGAACCCGAACCCTTACCCTCACCCTAACCCTCAACCTCACTCTAACCCTCACCCTAATACTAACCCAAACCCTTACAATAACCCTAACCTTAACCCTAACCCTAAACCTAACCCTAACCCTCATGCTCACCCTAATCCTACCTCTAAACCTAATCCTAACCCTAACCCTCACCCTCAGCCTAACCCTAACCCTCATCCTAACCCTTACCCTCACCTTAACCCTAACCCTAACTCTCACACTAACAATAACCCTCACCCTAACTCTAACCCTAATGCTAACCCTAACCCTAAACCTAACCCTCACCCTAAACCTAACCCTAACCCTAACACTCACCCTCACCCTCACCCTCAACCTACCCCTCACCCTCTCCCAAACCCTATCCCTAACCTTCACCATCACCCTAACCCTCACCCTAACCCTTACCCTCACCCTAACCCTAAACATCACGCTAAACCTAAGCCTCACTCTAACCCTAACCCTCAATCTCACCCTCACTCTTACCTCACACTCATCCTAACCCAAATCCTAATTCTAATCCTCACTCTAATCCTCACCCTCACCCTCACCCTCACCCTACCATTCATCCTCACCCTCACCCTAAACCTAACCCTAAACCTAACCTTCACCCTAACCCTAACCCTCATGTAACCCTAACCCTTGCCCTCAACTTAAACCTCACCCTAACCCTAAGGCTAACCCTGACTCTCACCTTCACCCTAACCCTCAACCTAACCCTTAACCTCACCCTAACCCTAACCATAAACCTAACACTCACCCTCACCCTAAACATCACCCTAACCCTAACTGTAACCCTGACCCTAACCCAAATCCTCACCCTAACCCTAACCCTAACCCTCACTCTAACCCTCACGCTACCCTTCACCCTTACCCAAACCTAACCCAAACCCTCAAGCTCACCCTAACCCTCACCCTAACCCTTACCCTCACCCTAACCATAACCCACACCCTCACCCTCACCCTCAGTCTAAACCTAACCCTAACCCTAATCCTAACCCCAACCCTCACCATCACCCTAAGCCTAACCCTAATCCTAAACCTAACCCTCACCCTAAACTTCACCGTAACCCACACGCTAAACATAATCCTCATTCTCACCCTAATCTTCACCCACACCCTAACCCTAACCCTCACACAACCTACCCCTCACCCTAACACTAACACTAACCCTAACCCTCAATCTAAACCTAACCCTAAACCTAACCCTCACCCTAAACCTAACCCTCACCCTCACCCTAACCCTCAACCTCACCCTCACCCTCACCCTCAACTTAACCCTAACCCTAACCCTAATCCTAAACCTAACCCTCACCCTAACCCTCACCCGAACCCTTATCCTCATGCTAAACCTAACCCTAGTCCTAACCCTAACCGGAATCGACACCCTCAACCTCACCCTAATCCTAACCCTAACCCTAACCCTAATCCTCACCCTCACCCTAACCCTCACACTAACCCTTACCCTCACCCTAACCATAACCCACACCCTCACCCTCACCCTCAGTCTAAACCTAACCCTAACCCTAATCCTAACCCCAACCCTCACCATCACCCTAAGCCTAACGCTAATCCTCAACCTAACCCTCACCCTAAACTTCACCGTAACCCACACGCTAAACATAATCCTCATTCTCACCCTAATCTTCACCCACACCCTAACCCTAACCCTAACCCTCACACAACCTACCCCTCACCCTAACACTAACACTAACCCTAACCCTCAATCTAAACCTAACCCTCACCCTAAACCTAACCCTCACCCTCACCCTAACCCTCACCCTAACCCTTACACTCACCCTCAATCTAAACCTCACACTTATCCTAACCCTCACCCTAACCCTAAACCTAACTCTCACCCTCACACTCACTCTCAGTCTAACCCTAACCCTTAGCCTAAATCTAAGCCTAAACATCTCCCTCACCCTAAGCCTAACACTAACCCTAACCCTAACCCTCACCCTCACCCTCACCCTAAACCTTACCCTCACCCTAGCCCTCATCTTAACACTAAACCTAACCCTAACCCTCACCCTCAACCTCACCCTCAGCCTCAGCGTAACCCTAACCCTAACCTTAACCCTAACCCTCACCCTCACCCTAACCCTTACCCTAACCCTTACCCTCAACCTTACGCTAACCCTAACCCTAACTCTCACACTAACCCTAAACCTCACCGTAACCCTAACCCTCACCCTCAACCTAACCCTCACCCACACCCTAACCCGAATCCTCACCCGAACCCTCACCATCACCCTAAACCTCCCCCTCCCCCTAAACATCACCCTAACCTTAACTCTCACCCTACCCTAAACCTAACTCTCACCCTCACCCTAACCCTGACCCTAACCCTCACCCTCACTCTAATCCTCCCCCTAACCCTAACCCTTACCTCACCGAAACCGTCACCCTAACCCTCACCCTCACCCTAACCCTCACTCTCACCGCAGCCTTCACCCTAACCCTAAAATCACCCTCACCCTCACCCTCACCCAAACCTTACCCTCACCCTAACCCTAACCCTAAACCTCACCCTAAAGCTAACCCTCACCCTCACCCTAACCCTAAACCTTACCCTCACCCTAATCCTCTCCCTAACCCTAATGCTAACTCTAACCCTCACCCTCACCCTAAACCTCACCCTCACCCTAACACTCACCCTAACCCTAACCCTAAACCTAACCCTAAACATCACTCTAACCCTAAAGCAAAACCTAACTTTAATCCTAACCCTCACCCTACCCCTCACCCTAACCCTAATCCTTCCCTAACCCTCACCCTCAACCTAACCCTCACCCGAACCCTAACCCTAACCCTAACCCTCACCCTAGCCCTCACCCTCAAAGTAAACCTCACCCTAAACCTTAACTTCCCCCTAACCCTAACCCTAAACCTAATCCTAAACCTCACACTAACCCTAACCCTAACCCTCACTCTCACCCAAACCCTAAACCTAACCCACACCCTAATGCTAACCCTAACCCTAAACCTCACCCACACCCTAACCCAAACCCTCACCCAACCTCACCTTCACCCTCATCCTAAACATCACCCTACCCCTAACCCTCACACTACCCCTAACCCTAACCCTCACCCTAACCCTAAACCTAAACCTCACCCAAACCCTAACACTAACCCTCACACTAACCCTAACCCTAACCCTAACACTAACCCTACTCCTCACCCTAACCCTCACCCTAACACTAACCCTAACCCTAACACTCACCCTAAGCCTAAACCTAACCCTCAACCTTAACCTCACCCTAACGCTCACCGTCACCCTAACACTCAACCTAACTCTAACCCTCACCCACACCCTAATCCTCACGCTCACCCGAACCCGCACCCTCAACCTAACACTCACCCTCATCCTAACTAAAACCCTAAGCCTAACCCTCACCCTAACCCTAACCCTAACCCTCACCCTAACCCTAACACTCATGCTCACCCTAAACCTCACCCTAAACCTAACCCTTACCTAACTGAAACCCTCACCCTCACCTTCAACCTAACACTCACCCTCACCTGAGCCCTCACCCTAACCCTAACCCTAACCCTAACCCTCAACCTCACCTTCACCCTCACCCTCAACTTAACCCTAACCCTAACCCTAATCCTAAACCTAACCCTCACCCTAACCCTCACCCGAACCCTTATCCTCATGCTAAACCTAACCCTAGTCCTAACCCTAACCGGAATCGACACCCTCAACCTCACCCTAATCCTAACCCTAACCCTAACCCTAATCCTCACCCTCACCCTAACCCTCACACTAACCCTTACCCTCACCCTCACCCTACCCCTAACCCTCACACTAACCGTAAACCTCACCCTAAAACTAACCCTAAACATAACCCTCACCCTCACCCTCACCCTAACCCTAACCCTAACCTTAAACCTAACCCTAACCCTCAACCTCACCTTAACACTAAAACTAATCCTAACCCTAAACCTCACCCTCAAACTCACCCTCACCCTCACCCTAACCCTAACAATAACCCTAACTCTAACCATGACCATAACCGTAAATCTAACCCTCACCCTAACCCTAACTCCAAACCTAACCCTCACCCTAACCCTAAACCTAATCCTCACCCTTACCCTAACCCTAATCCTAACCCTAACCCTCACCCTAATACTCACGGTAATCCTTAACCTCACTCTCACCCTAACCCTCACCCTAAGCCTTACCCTCACCCTAATCCTAACCATCACCATAACCCTCACCCTCACACTAAACCTAACCCTCACCCTAAACCTAACCCTACCCCTCACACTAACCCTCACCCTAGCCCTGACCCTCAACCTAACACTAACCCTTACCCTTTCCCTCATGCTAGCCCTTAACCTAACCCTCATCCTAACCCTAACCCTCACCCTAAACCTAACCCTCACCCTAACCCTCACCCTCACCCTAAACCTCATGCTAACCCTAACCCTAACGTTAATTCTAACCCTCACCCTAACACTCACCCTAACCCTAATCCTAACCCTAACCCTCAACCTAACCCTCACCCTAACCCTAACACTAACCCTCAGCCTAACCTTAACCCTAACCCTAACCCTAACACTCACCCTCACCCCAACCCTCACCCTAAGCCTTAACCTCACTCTCTCCCTAACCCTCACACTAACCCTAACCCTCAACCTAAACCTAACCCTAAACGACACCCTCACCCTCAGCCTAAATCGAATCCTAATCTGAATCCTAGCCCTCACCCTCACCCTCACACTAACCCTACCCCTAACCCTAACCCGAACCGTCACCCTCAACCTCACCCTAACCCTCAACTTCACCCTCACCCTCACACTAACCGTAACCCTAACCCTAACCCTCATCCTTACCCTAACCCTCACCCTAACCCTTACCCTAACCCTTACCCTCAAACTATCCCTAACCGTAACCCTATACCTCACGCTAACCCTCACCCTAACCCTAATGCTAATCCTAACCCTCACCCTAAACCTCAACCTAATTCTTACCCTCAACGTAAACCTAACGCTAACCGTAACCCTCACCCTCACCCTAACCCTCACCCTAAACCTAACGCTAAGCCTAACACTCACCCTCACTCTAACCCTCACCCTAAACCTAACCCTAACCCTAACCCTCACCCTAAACCTCACCTAACCCTAACCCTAACCATAACCCTCATCCTAACCCTTAATCTAACCCTAACGCTATCCGAAAACCTCACCCTCCCAATATCCCTAACCCTCACCATAACCCTAACCCTACGACTCACCCTAATGCTCATCCTAACCCTAACCCTCATCCTAACCCTCACCCTAAACCTTATCCTCACCCTAACCCTAACCCTAACCCTCACACTAACCCTAACCCTAACACTAACACTAACCCTACTTCTCACCCTAACCCTCACCCTCACCCTAACCCTAATCCTAACCCTAACCCTCACCCTAAAAATCACGGTATCCCTAAAACTCACTCTCACCCTAATCCTCACCCTAACACTTACCCTCACCCTAATCCTAAACATAACCCTAAAGCTAACCCTCAAACTAAACCTAACCCTCACCCTAACCCTAACCCTATCCCTCACACTAACCTTCATCCTAACCCTAACCCTCACCCTCACCCTCAGCCTCAAACTCACCCTAACAGTAACCCTAACACTTACCCTGACCCTCACCCTCACTCTAACCCTAACCCTAACCCTCACCGTCACCCTAACGCTCACCCTAACCCTAACTCTCACCCTCACCCTCACTCGAAACCTCACCCTCACCCTAACCCTCACCCTCACCCTAAACATCACCCTAACCCTAACCCTCAACCTAATCCTAAACCTAACCCTCACCTTAACCCTTACCCTCACCCTAAACCTAACACTAAACCTAAACCTTATCCTAAACCTAACCCTCTCCCTCACACTCACCCTAACCCTCACCCTAACCCTAACCCTCACCGTCACCCTCAGCCTATCCCTACCATAACCCTCACCCTCACCCTAACCCTCACACTAACTCTAACCCACACCCTAACCCTAAACCTAGCCCTCACACTCACCCTCAGCCTAACCCTAACCCTTACCCTAATCCTAACCCTAAACCTCACCCTCACCCTAACCCTAACCCTAACCCTCAGCCTCAACCTCACCCTCACCCTAACCCTCACCCTCACCCTAACTCTAAACCTAATCCTAACCGTCACCCTAACCCTAACCCTCACCCTAACCCTAACCCTCACCCTAACCCTAACCCTCACCCCAACCCTAACCCTAACCCTCAAGCTCACTCTCACCCTAATCCTAAATCTAACCCTAACACTCACCCTATCCTTAACCCTAACCCTAATTTTAACCCTAAACCTAACCCTCACCCGAAACTTCACCCGACCGCTCACTCTCACCCTTACCCTCACCCTCACCCTAAACATCACCCTAAACTTAAACCTTCACCCTAACTCTAACCCTAAACCTCACCCTAACCCTCACCCTCACCCTCACCCTAAGCCTAACCGTAACACTAACACTAATTCTAAACCTAACCCTCTCTCTCACCCTCACCCTAACCCTAAAACTAACCCTAACCCTCACCCTCACCCTTATCCTAATCCTAACCCTCACCCGCATCCTAATTCTAAAACTAACCCTAACCCTAACCCTGACCCTCTCCCTCACCCTCACCCCAATGCTAACCCTAAACCTCACCCTAAACCTAACCCTCACCCAAACCCTCACCTAATCCTAAGCCTAACCCTAACACTAAACCTCACCCTAAACCTAACCCTCACCCTCACCCTAACCCTCACCCTCACCCTCAGCCTAAACCTAATCCTAATCCTACCCCTAACCCTCACCCTCACCCTCACCCTAACACTAACACTAACCCTAACCCTCATCCTCACCCTCACCCTCACCCTAACCCTAACACTAAAAGTAACCCTAACCCTAACTCTAATCCTAAACATCACCCTCACCCTAACCCTAACCCGAACCCGAGCCTTAACCCTCACCCTAACCCTCACCCTCACCCTCACCCTAATCCTAACCCTAATCCTAACTGTCACCCTAACCCTCACCCTAACACTCACGTTAACCCTAACCCTCACTCTCACCCTAACCCTTACCCAAACCCTTACCCTCACCCTAACACTTACCCTAACCTTAACCCTCACACTAAACCTTACCCTCACCCTAACCCTAACCCTACCTCTCACACTAACCCTAACATTAAACCTCACCCTAACCCAAACCCTAACCTTCACCCTCACCCTAGGCCTCACTCAAACCCTAACCCTCATGCTAACCCTAACCCTCACTCTTTCCCTGACCCTAACCTTAAACCTAACCCTAACCCTCACCCTAAACCTAAACCTAACCCTCACTCTCAATCTAACCCTAACCCTAACTCTCTCCCTAACCCTCACCCTAACTCTCAACCTCAACCTAATCCTCACCCTCATCCTAAACCTCAGCCTAACCCTCACCCTCACCCTAACACTAACACTAAACCTAACCCTAATCCTCACCGTAACCCTAACCCTAACTCTAACCCTCAAAATAACCCTCACCCTAACCCTAACCCTAACCCTAACCATCACCCTAAACCTAAACCTAAACCTAACCCTCACACTCACCCTATACCTAAACCTAACCCTAACCCTCACCCTAACACTCACCCTAACACTCATGATAACCCTAACCCTCACCCTCACCCTCACCCTAAACCTAACCCTAACCCTAACCCTAACCCTAACCTGCAACCTCACCCTAGTCTTCACCCTAACCCTAACCCTCACACTCACCCTAACCCTAATGATAACCCTAACCCTTAACTTCACACTAAACCTAAACCTAACCCTAACCCTCACCCTCACCCTAACCCTTACCTTCACCCTAACCCTAACCCGAACCCTAACCCTCACACTAAACCTAACCCTCACCCGAACCCTAACCCTACCCCTCAGCCTAACACTCATCCTAACCCTAAACCTAACCTAAAACCTCACCCTCACCCTCACCCTCAACTTCAGCCAAAACCTAACACTAAACCTAACCTTAAACCTAATCCTCACCCTATCCCTAACCCTAACCCTAAACCACAACCTCACCCTAGTCCTCACCCTAACACTAACCCTAAACCTAATCCTCACCCTCACCATCACCCTAACGTTTACCCTCACCCTAACCCTAACCCGAACCCTAACCCTCACACTAAACCTAACCGTCACCCGAACCCTAACCCTACCCCTCAGCCTAACACTCATCCTAACCCTAAACCTAACATAAAGCCTCACCCTCACCCTCACCCTAACCCTAACCCTCCCGCTAGCCCTCACCCTAACCCTAACCCTAACCCTCACACTAACAATAAACCTAACCCTAACCCTAAACCTAACTCTAACCCGCAACTTAACCCTAACCCTAACCCAAACCCTCAAACTCACCCTAACCCTATCCCTAAACCTCAACCTTACCCTAACCCTAAACCTAAACCTAACACTAACCCTAAACCTCACCCTAACCCTCACCTTAAAACTCACGATAAACCTAACCATCACTCTCACCCTAACCCTAACCCTCACCCTTACCCTAAACCTAACCCTCACCTTCAACCTAGCCCTAACCCTACCCTAATGTTAACAATCACCCTCACCCTAACCCTAACCCTAAACTTAACCCTAGCCCTCACCCTCACCCTAACCCTCACTCTAACCCTAACCCTAACCCTCACCCAAACCCTAACCCTAACCCTCACCCTCACCCTACCCCTCACCCTATCCCGAACCCTAACCCTCACCCTCACCCTAACCCTCAAACTAACACTTAGTCTCACCATAACCCTCACCCTAACCCTACCCCTAACCCTCACCCGAACCGTAAGCTTCACCATCACACTAACCCTCACCCTAAACATTACTCTAACTCAAACCCTAACACTAACCCTTACCCTAACCCTCAACCTCACCATTAGCTTCACCCTAACCCTCACCCTAGCCCTGACCCTAACCCTCAACCTCACCCTAACCCTAAGCCTAACCCTCACCCTAACCCTAACCCTCACCCTCGCCTCACCCTCAGGCTGAACCTAAACCTAACCCTAATCCTAACCCCAACTCTCACACTCAACCTCAGCCTAAACCTAACCCTAACCCTCACCCTCACCTTAACCCTAACCCTAACCCTCACCCTAACACGTTAAACCTAACCCTCACTCTCACCCTAAACCTCACCCTAACCCTTACCCTCACCTTAAAACTTACCCTAACCCTAACCCACACACTAAACCTTAACCTCACCCTAACCCTAACCCTATACCTTACCCTAACCTTAACACAAACCCTAACACTAAACCTCACCCGAAGCTTATCCCTAACCCTCACCCTCACCCTAGGCCTCACTCTAACACTAACCATCACTCTAACCCTAACCCTCACGCTAAACCTCACCCTAAACCAAAACCTAACCCTAACCGTCACCCTAAACCTCACCCTAACCCTAACATCACCCTAAACCTCACCCTAACCCTAACCCTCATTCTCACACTCACCCTCACCCTGACCCAAGTCCTAACCCTAAACCGAATCCTAAGCCTAACCCTCACCGTCACCCTCACCCTCACCCTAACCTTAACCCTATCCCTCACCCTCACCCTCACCCTAACCCTTACCCTAACACAAACGCACACCCCACCCCTAAACCTCACACTAAACTTAAGGCTAAACCTCACCCTCAACCTAACCCTAACCCTAATCCTCACTCTATCCCTAACCCTAACCCTAACACTTACCCTCACAGGAGCCCTCACCCTAACCCTAACCCTAAACCTCACCCTCACAGTAACCCCAATGCTAACCCTAACCCTCACCCTAACCCTAACCCTAAACCTACCCTCACCTCACCCTAACAATCACCCTAACCATTACCCTCACCCTAACCCTCACCCTAAAACTCACAATAACCCTAACCCTCACTCTCACCCTAACCCTAACCCTCACACTAACCCTAACCCTCACCCTAACCCTAACCCTCATGCTAACCCTCACCCTCACCCAAAACCTAATCCTAAACCTAACCCTAACCCTCAACCTAACCCTCACACTAACCCTAAGGCTAACCCTAAGCCTCACACTTACCCTAACCCTCACCCTAACCCTCACCCTCACCTTATCCCTAACCCTAACCCTAACCCTCACCCTAACACTAACCCTAACTCTATCCCTCACCCTAACCCTCACCTTAAACCTAACTCTCACCCTAACCCTTGCCCTCACCCTAACACTAAACCTAAACCTAACCCTCACACTAACCCTAACCCTCACCCTAGCCCTAATCCTCACCCAAATCCTAACCCTAACCCTCACCCTCACCCTAACTCTAACACTAACCCTAACCCTATCCCTAACCATCACCCTAACTCTAACCCTCACCCTAACCCTTGCCCTCAATCTAACACTAACCCTAAACCTAATCCTCACACTAACCCTAACCCTAACCCTAACATTAACTCTAACCCTCACCTAACCCTAACCCTAACCCTAACCACACCTTAACACTAACCCTAACCCTCACACTCACCCTATACCTAAGCTTAACCCTAACCCTCACCCTAATACTCACCCTAAAACACATGATAACCCTAACCCTCACTCTCACCCTAACCCTCACCCTAACCCTTACCCTCACCCTAACCCAAACAATAACCTTCACACTAACCCTAACCCTCACCCTAAACCTAACCCTCACGATAACCCTCACCCTCAACCAAAACCTAATCCTAACCCTAACCCTAACCCTCACACTAACCCTAAGGCTAACCCTAAACCTCACACTCACCCTAACCCTCACCCTCACCCTAACCGTCAACCTAACCCTAACCCTCACCCTAACCCTCACCCAAACATTCACGATAACCCTAAGCCTCACTCTCACCGCAACCCTCAACCTAACCCTACCCCTCACCCTAACCCTAAAACTCACCCTAACCCTAACCCTAAGCCTCACCCTCACCCTAGCCCTAACCCTAACCCTCACCCTAACCCTCACCCTTACCCTAACCCTAACCCTCACCCTCACACGCACCCTCACCCTCAGCCAAATCCTAAAACTAACACTAATCCTAACGCTCTTCCTCACCCTCACCCTAACCCTAACCCTAACCCTAACTCTCACCCTTACCCTCACCTCACCCTAACCCTCACCCCCACCCTCAACCTAACCCTAACCTAACCCACACCCTAACTATAACCCTCAGGCTAACACTAAACCTAACCCTCACCCTCACCCTCACCCTCACCCTAAACCTAGCCCTAACAATCACCCTAACCCTAACCCTAATGCTAACCCTAACCCTCACTCTCACCCTAACCCTCACCCTAAACCTTACCTTAACCCTAACTCTAACCCTAACCCTAACCCTAACCCTCACACTAAACCTAAGCCTCAACCTAACCCTAAACCTACCCTTCAACCTAGCCCTCACCCTACCCCTAACCTTAATCTTCACCCTCTCCCTAAACCTAATGCTAACTCTAACCCTCACCCTCACCGAAACCCTAACCCAAACCTTAACACTAACCGTTACTCTAACCCTCAACCTAACCCCAACCCTAAACCTAACCCTCACCCTAAACCTCACTCTAAACCTAACCCTAACTCTCAACCTCAGCCTAACCCTCACCCTAACCCTTACACTCTCCAAAACCCTAACCCAAACCCTCACACTAAATCTAACCCTCACCCTAACCCTAACACTACCCCTCATCCTAACGCTCACCCTAACCCTAAATCTAAGCCAAACCGTCACCCTCACCCTCACCCTAACCCTCACCCTCGCACTCACCCTAACCCTAACCCTCACCCTCACCCTCATCCTCACCCTCATCCTCAGCCTAACCCTAACCCTAATACTAACCCTCAACCTCAACTTCACCCTCACCCTCAGCCTAACCCTCACCCTCACCCTAACCCTCACCCTAACCCCTACCCTCATCCTAACCCTCACCCTCACCCTCAGCCTAACCCTAACCCTAACCCTAATCCTAACCCTTACCCTCACCCTCACCTTCACCCTAAACCTAACCCTAATCCTAATTCTCTCCCTCGCCCTCACACTCAGCATAACCCTAAAAATAACCCTAACCCTAACGCTAAATCTAACCTTTACACTATCCCTAACCGTAAACCTAATCCTCACCCTAAACCTAACCCTTACCCTAAACCTCAACCTCACCCTAACCCTAATCCTACCCCACAGCCTAAACCTCACCCTTACTCTAAGCCTAACCCTCACTCTCACCCTAGCCCTAACCTTACCTCAATCCTAACACTCACCCTCATCATAACCCTAAACCTAACCCTAGCCCTCACCTTCACCCTCATCCTAACCCTCACCCTCACCCTAACCCTCCACCTCAGCCTCAACCTCACCTTAACCCTTAGCGTCACCCTCACCCTAACCCTAACACTAACCCTAATACTCACAGTAACCCTAACCCTAAAACTAACCCTAATCCTCATCCCAACCCTCACCGTAACCCTAACCCTAACCCTAACCCTCACCCTAACCCTAACCCTAACCATCATCCCCAACTTATCCCTAAGCCTAACCCTAATCCTAACCCTCAACCTAACACTTACCATAACCCTAACCCTCACTCTCACCCTAACCCTCACCCTAACCCTTACCCTCACAGTAACTCTAACCCTAACCATCACACTAACCCTAACCCTCACACTAACCCTAACACTAACCCTCACCCTCACCCTAAACCTAACCCTAACCCTAACCCTAATCCTCACCCTAACACTCACACTAAATCTAAGGCTAAACCTAAACCTCATTCTCTCCCTAACCCTCACCCTAACCCTTACGCTCACCCAAACCCTAACCCTTACCCTAACCCTCACACTAAACCTAACCGTCACCAGAACCCTAATCCTACCACTCACCCTAACCCTCAGCCTAAGCCTAACCCTAACCCTCACCCTCAACCTAGCCCTCACCCTACCCCTAATCGTAACACTCACCCTCATCCTAACCTTCACCGTAACACTCACGCTAACCCTAACCCTAACCCTAACCCTAAACCTCACACTAACAATAACCCTAATCCTAACCCTAAAACTGACCCGCACCCTAACCCTAACCCTAACCCTAACCCTAACCCTCACCCTAACCCTAACCCTAAACCTCAACCTCACCCTAACCATAAACCTAAACCTAACACTAACCCTAACCCTCACCCTAACCCTCTCCCTAAAACTCACGATAACCCTAATCCTCACTCTCACTCTAAACCTACCCCTCACCCTCACCCTCACGCTTATCCTAACTGTAACCCTCACCCTCACTCTAGCCATAACCCTACCCCTAATGCTAACAATCACCCTCACCCTAACCCTAACCCAAACCCTAAACCTAGCCCTCACCCTCACCCTACCCCTCACTCTAACCCTAACCCTAACCCTCACCCTAACCCTAACCCTAAACATCACCCTCACCCTAACCCTCACTCTAACCCTAATCCTCACCCTCACCCTCACCCTCACCCTCAAACTAACCCTTAGTCTCACCATAACCCTCACCCTAACCCTCACTCTAACCCTACCCCTAACCCTCACCCGCACCGTAAACTTCACCATCACCCTAACCCTAACCCTAAAACTAACCTTCACCCACACCTAACCCTCAGTCTCACCCAAACCCTTACCCTCACCCTAACCCTCACCCTCAACCTAAACATCACCCTAACCCAAACCCTAACACTAACCCTCACCCTAACCCTATCCCTAACCCTAACCCTCAACCTCACCCTCAACCTCACCCTAACCCTAAGCCTAACCTTCACCCTAACCCGAAACCTCACCCTCACCCTCACCCTAAACCTAACCCTAACACTCACCATAAACGTAACCCTAACCCTAAAGCTAACCCTAATGCTCACCCTCACCCTAACCCTCAGCCTAACCCTTACTCTCACCCTAACCCTAACCCTAACCCTAATATTCACACTAAACCTAACCCTCAACCTAACCCTAACCCTACCCCTCAGCCTAAGCTCAGACTAACCCTCACCCTAACCCTAATCCTCACCCTATCCTTAACCCTAACCCTAACCTTCACTCTCACCCTAGCCCTAACCCTCACCCTAACCATAATCCTCACCCTCACCCTAAACCTAATGCTAACTCTAACCCTCACCCTCACTGTAACTTTTACCCTAATCCTAAACCTAACCCTCAGCCTAACCCTCACCCTCACACTAACCCTCACCCTAACCCTAACCCTAACCCTCAGCCTCACCATCACCATAAAGCTAACCCTAAACCTCTCCCTCACCCTCACCCTGACCATAACCCTAACCCTAACCCTGTCCCTAACCCTAACTCTAACCCTCACCCTCATGATAACCCTAAACCTAATCCTCACCCTAACCCTAACTCTAAACCTAAACCTCAACTAACTCTAACCCTAACTCTAACCCTAACTCTAACCCTAACCCTAAACCTAACCCTCACCATAACCCTCACCCTAAAACTCACGATAACCCTAACACTCACTCTCAGCTTAAATCTCACCCTAACTCTTACCCTCACCCAAACCCTAACCCTAAAACTCACGATAACTCTAACACTCACTCTCAGCCTAAATCTCACCCTAATCCTTACCCACACCCAAACCCTAACCCTAACCGTAACCCTCACACTAAACCTAAAGCTCACCCTAACTCTAACCCTACACCTCACCATAACCCTCACAGTTACCCTAACCCTAACCCTCACCCTCACCCTAGGCCTCACTCTAACCCTAACCCTCATGCTAAACCGAACCCTAACCCTAACCCTCACCCTAACCTTAAACCTAACCCTAAACCTCACCCTAACCCTCACCCTAACCCTAACATTAAGCCTAAACCTCACCCTCACACAAACCATCATCCTAAACCTAACCCTAACCCTCACCCTCACCCTTGCCCTCACCCTGACCCAAGTCCTAACCCTAACCCTAATCCTAACCCTCACCCTCACCCTCACACTCACCCTAACCCTAACCCAAACCCTATACCTCATCCTCACCCTCACGCTCACCCTAACCCTAACCCAACCCTAACCCACACCCTAACCCTAACACTCAACCTAACCCTAACCCTAACCCTCACCCTCACCCTAACCCTAACCCCAATCCTCACCCATCCCTAACCCTAAATTTCACCCTCAGGCTAGACCTATTCCTAAACCTAACCCTAAACCTCACCCTCACCGTAACCCTACTGCGAACCCTAAACCTCACCCTCACCCTCACACTAACCCTAACCCTAACCCTAACCCTAAACCTAACCCTGACCCTAACCCTCACCCTAACCGTAATGCTAACCCTAACCCTCACCCTCACACTAACCCTCATCCTAACCCTAACCCTAACCCTAAACCTAACACTCACCCTAACCCTGACCCTCACCCTCAGCCTAAACATAACCCTAATCCTAACCCTAACCATCACACTCACCCTCACCCTAACCCTAACCTTAACAATAACCATAACCCTAAACCTAAACATCACCCTCACCCTAACCCGAACCCTAAACCTCACCTAACCCTAACCCTAACCCTAACACACCGGGAGACTCAGGTCGCACTGCTCCACACGCTTCCACAGACAACCGCACCCAGGCCTGGGTCTAGAGAGTTCCAGCCACCTGGCTTAGGGCCTGGCCGCACCGAAGTCATCTCAGGAAGGGCATGAATGACAAACCAGAAGAGGCCGGCAACACTGCTCCACACAGTTCCACAGACACCTGCAGTCAGGCCTAGTCCTAGACGGCTCAGGGCCTGGCATCACCCAAGTCACCTCAGAATGTGCTCAAAGGACACACTGGGAGAGGCAGACCACACTCCTCCACACATTTCCACAGATACCCGCACCCAAGCCTGGGCCTAGACAGCTCCACCCGCCCAGCTTAGGGCCTGGCCGCACCCAACTCACCTCAGAATGTGCACAAATGACACACTGGGAGAGGCATGCCACACTGCTCCACACACTTCCACATATACCCGCACCCAGGCCTGGGCCTAGACAGCTCCAGATGCCTGGCTCAGGGCCTGGCTGCACCGACGTCACCTCAGAATGTGCTCAAATGACACACCAGGAGAGGCAGGCCGCATTGCTCCACACACTTCCACAGACACCCGCATCCAGGCCTGGGCCTAGACACTTCCGGCCACCTGGCTTAGGGCCTGGCTGCACCGACGTCACCTCAGAATGTGCTCAAATGACACACCGGGAGAGGCAGGTCGCACTGCTCCATACACTTCCACTGACACCAGCACCCAGGCCCTGTCTGCACCTGGCTGGAGGCCTCTCGTTCTCCGCTCAGTTCTGCTTGGCTTCACAGTCACCTCAAGGTCCCCCCAGGGCGCTATGTCCCGCCTCCTCCACAAACAATCTGAATGTGCAGGACCTGTGTTCCTCCAGGCGCTTCCCGGGAGAAAAGCCCCTGGCCCCTGACAGGACCGGGTCCTGAAGCAATGCCCGCCTCAGGTGCATAGTGGACCCGCCCAGCTCTGTAGGCCCTAAGACACCGCGTGCTCTGAGAGGAAGGAGCTGCAGGAGCCGTCCACAAGTGTGCCTGCCTTAGACAGAACCAACCCAAGCCAGTCCAGCCCTCTGGCCCCGCCCTGCACCACACCTGCTCTGCCCCACAAGACCCGTCCCCACACCCCTCACTTCCTCTCTCCTGCCCCACTGCTCCCATACTCTGCTCCCCAGACCCTGCCCCTTCACTGCTCACTTCCTCTCCTGCTCCCTAGCTCTTCCGCACAAGCCCTGCCCACCTACTGCCCACTCCCTCTCCACCCCTCCCACTCTACCCCACAAGCCCCGCCCACACTGCTCACTCCCTCTCCTGCCCCACTCCTCCTGTTCTCTACCCCACAAGCCCCACCCATACACTACTCACTTCCTCTCTCCTGCCCCGCCCCTCCTGTGCTCTGTCCCACAAGCTCAGGCCCTGGGCCTCTCACTTCCTCTCTCTAGCCCCCCCCCACAAGCCCCGCCCAGGGCTGGGCTGGCAGTGAGCCCTGTCAGCGAAGCTCAGTGGCCACCTTGGGGCATGCTGCACGGCCCTGTGGACCTGGAAGCAGGGAATCGACCGCAGGCTTCAGCATAGAGGCCTGGGCGCCTGTCCCTTTGGTGGCTGGCAGGGACCTGCCTCAGTGTCGGCACAGCCTGGGGCTCCAGAGGAGGGGCGGGGTCACTGGCATGGGGCCTGGGCCTGTGTCTGCTTGTTGGGAACCCTGCAGTAGCCTGGAAGTAGCTCCCCGGCCCCGCTTGCTCCTGCACAGCCGGAAGACTCCGCCCGGTCCTCAGGCCATGCCCTGGTCCCCACAGAGGCCCCGCCTGCCCTGCGCCAAGAGGCGCCCCAGCCGCAGGCAGCCGACCAATGGTGGTGGGCCAGCGCTGCAGAATGCACTGGCTATGGTCATGGGAGTTCGCAGCCGCGGGGCCCACGGCTAGTCTCGGGAAAGTAATGGCAGCTGGGGAGGAAGAGGAGGGGGTTAGGTGAGCCCCCGTGGGTGGGGCCAGCGGGGCTGGGCTGCGGGATGGGGCCGGCATTTCTCGCCAAGCCCTCTCTTGGTGGCGGTGCTCGGTGAGGCTTGGAGATGCAGGGTGTGTCTCACTGTGCGGAGTCTGGGTTTCCTGTGGGGCGGGGCCCTGGGGAGGGGTGGGGCTTGAGAAGGGCGGAGTTGCAGAAGGGGAGGGGCTTGTAGGGAGGGACGGAGCTAGGATTTCCCTTGGGGCTCAGTCGCGGGAAGGCCTACAGGCAGAGTGAGCACCAGACCAGGGGTGGGGGGGGGGGGTAAGAGAAAAGTAAAGGACAAAAAAGTCCCGAACCTGTGTGATCCGACCATGTACTGGAGCTCAGCACACCTGTGCAAGGGGAGGAGTCTGGGTCTGTGCAGGTGTGAGGGAAGGGGTACTTGGGTCAGGAGGAGGGGTCAGGTGGAGGAGGGCTCAGGTGTAGGAGGTCAGGAGGAGGGGTCAGGAGATGGGGATCAGGTGGACAGGGGATGGTAGAAGGGGGCAGGGTCCCCTCCTCTGAGCCCTGGGGCGTTTGGGAACAGGGAACGAGTGGCCGTGGCATGGTCAGACCTTGATGACAAGGGTCCAGGCACGGGCTGAGATCAAAGGCAGTGGCAGAGATGCCTCCTAGACCTAGGGGATAGGGTCTCCTGGGGGTCAGGTCTCCTAGACCTGGGGGTCAAGGTCTCCTGGGTGTCAGGGTCTCCTGGGGGACCGTCTCCTAGACCTGGGGTCAGGGTCTCCTGGAGGTCAGGGTCTTTCTGGGGTTTCATTAATGCTCCTAGGTCTTCTTCAGTGGCCTGAGGTCTGGAGTCAGTGTAGGCACAAATGGCAGCAGTGGCTGAGGGTGGGTACGGCAGGTGGCTGGCATGTGTATGTGCTGGGGACCCAACCCTGTGCCTCAGGCTGCCCAGGATTCCTCCCAGGTGACAAGAGTGGAAGCAGCACTGGGCATTTGGGGGGGTAGTGAGTGTCCCCACGGAGGGTCTGAGTGCTGAGTGTCCCCACAGTGGGCCAGAGTGCTGTCCTCGTGGTGGCTGAGTGTCCCCACAGTGGGCCTGAGTGCTGAGGCACCCTTACCCTTAATATATACCATAACACATACCTAAACCCTAACACATACCCTAACTGTAACACAATCCCTACCACGTACTATAAATTTTAGCCTTTATCATAGCAGTTACTCTTATGTGAACTTTGAACCATATAGTTACTCCTACATATACCCTAGCATGTACCCCAAACGCTTTTATGTATACCCTAATCAAAGATAAAAATTAAAAGATATTCTAACATGTACCCTAGACATTACATGTACCCTAACCACTCACATACTGTAAACCTTACATGTACTCTTATGCCAACACACCTCCTAATATGTTGCCTAACCCAAATCATATCATAACCCTGACACATGCCCAAACATGTTCCCTAAATCTAACACATTAATGTGTCTCCTAACAAGTACTCTATCCTGTACTATAAGTCGTACATGTACCAGTATATGTACCCTAACATGTGCCAAACATATCATGTATCCTAGTATGTACTCAAAACACTCATATCCTAACAAGTACTCTAGCATGTACTCAAAACTATACAAGAACCCTTACATGCACCGTAACGTGTACCCCAAAGTAAACTAATATACACCCTAATATGTGTCCTAGCTTTAACATGTATCTTAACCGTAACAGATTTCCCAATGGTATTTTCACTCTAACACACTAAACATGCTCTAGACACTAACACATATGGTAAGAAGAACCCTAACATATACTCTATAACCCATACATGCACCCTGAATGTACCCTAACATACTCTAACCAAAACCCTAATCCTGACCTTAACATATACCCTAACATGTAGCCTAACCACTAACACATGCTCTAACAAGCGTCCTAACCCGTACTCTAATACATGTGTCCATACACATACTCTAACATGTACCTCCAACTTACCCTAACATGTTCCTTAACCCTAAGATATACCCTAATATACACCCAAATATTGTAATCTACACAGGTACCCTTACCTGTGCCCTAATGAGTACCCCCAATGTACCATAACACATATCCTAACATGTGCCCTAACCCTAACAGTAACCATAACCCTACCCCAATCAAGTACCCTAACTTTAACACATTCTGTAACATACCCTAATGTGTGTTCTAACCCTAACCCAGACCATAACGCCAACAAATCCCTTATCAATTATCCTAACTCCAACATATACCTTAACATGTACCTCAACACATACCCTGACACCTATCCTAACATATACTCCAATACATAACAGATATATTAACAAAATGTACAATAAACCATAGTTACCTTTATATGTACCCCAACTCATACCTTAATACAAAAACTAACCCAAACAATACCCTTACGCATGCCCTAACACGAATGGGAACATGTATACTAACGTGTACCCTAACCACTAACACATACAATAACAAGTACCCTAACACATACAGATACTTCACATGCACCCTAACATGTATCCCAAATGAACACTAACACTAACTCTAACTCCAACTCTAAGTAATACCCTACTACTGCCTTAACTGTGATACATACCCTAACATGTACCCTAATCCTAACACATCATCTAAACCCATATCCTAATTAGTTACCTAGAACATACTCAAAACCATGCAGGTACCCTTACAAGTACTCTATCCCCAAATGTAACCTAACATATTCCCTAAGACATGTCTTAACATTAACCAAAACCATAACCCTAATACCCTAAAACACATACCCCATCACATATCTTAACATGAACCCTTAACATTAGCACACATCTTGTTATGTAGCCTAAATGATACATGTATCCAAATTTATGACATAACAGTAGCCTAGAACTTGCCATGACTCTAACATGTATCCTAACATGTTCTCTAACATATATACGTACTCTAACTGGCCCATACTAACCCCCTAATTTGTAACCTAACCTTAACCCATACCCTAACATGTACTATAACTAATACATATCATGTACTGGACTTCAAGATGTATTTTAAACCTAACAGATTTACCAATAGTACTGGAAAACACTAAACATACTCTGGACACTAACCCATATGGTAAAATGTACCCAAACATGTACTCTAGAAACTATACGTGTACCCATACAACCATACAACAAATATGGTAACAAGGACTCTAACATGTACTCTAAATCATAGTTACCTTTAGATATACCTTAACTCACCTGCACACAAAAACTAACCCAAACATTAATACTCTTACACATACCCTGACATATACCTGAATCCTAATGTGTATATTAACATGTACCTCAACCACTAACACACAGTAACAAGTACCCTAACACATACAGATACTCTTACAAGCACATTAACATGTACCCCAAATATACCCTAACACTAACCCAAACCCAACCCTAACCTTAAGCAATACCCTATCTATGTCCTAAACCTACCACATACCTTGAGCTGTGCAACATGTAATCTAAACATTAACCCATAGTCTGAATAACTCCCTAGCATGTACTCTAAGCCTAGGTACCCTTACAAGTACCCCAAATGTAACCTCATACTCTAACACATGCATTAAAAATAACCAAAACCATAACCCTAACCAATACCCTAACGTAGGTCCTAACCTATGTACTAATAACACATATCCTAATAAATTCCCTACCCAGTAAAACCTTACACGTACCCCAAATGTATAACCTGACACATACTCTAGCAATGGCCTTAGTCCTAACACGCACCTTAACCCTAACATGTACCCTAACATGTTCCCTAACATATACTCCATCATACACCCTAACTCTGGCCCATACTCACATCCTAACATGTACCCTGATTAAAATGCATATGCCAACATGTACTCTAACCTACCATAAAATGTATGGTAAACATTAACATGTATCCTAACAAGTACCCTAACACGTACTCCAAGTGATCCTTACATGTACCCTAATATGTACCCAAAGTGTACCCTTACACGTACTCTAATATGTGCCCTAACCCTAACATGTACCTTAACCCTAACAATCCTGAACACATACCATAACCGTACCATGTATCCTAATATGTACCCTAACTATTAATATGTACAGAATCAAGTACTCTAAGAGTACTCTAAACCATAAAGGTTTATGTGCACCCCTAACATGTACCCCAAACCTACCCCAAATACATGCCCTAACATGTACCCTACTCTGCATTAAATCCAAACACTATTTTAACATGTTCCCTAACATGTACCCCTGACACATACTCACAACCCAACATGTCCCCTAACCCAATCTCATACCCTAACACATACCCTAAGCCACTCAGCAATCTTATGTCTCACCCTAAATCATCTGCTGACCCTAATCCATATATAACCCCATAACACTTTCTACAATCCTAACGCACTCCCCAAACCTATATTAACCCTTTACTAACAAGTTACCTAAGCCTCACTTGTTCCATACCCACTTTGAAGACCATTCCATAACAGCCACAATCCTAACCCATCCAACAAAGTTCTTCCTCGCATGTTCCCAAACTCTCAACCTAACTTTAACATGTATTTTAACAGTAACTGATTTCCTAATAGTACTTTATCACATTAAATTCTAGACACTAACACATAGTAACAAATATCCTAAAACATACTGTACATACAGGTTCGTACCCTAACATACTTTAACACTGACCTTCATATATACCCTAACTTGTACTCTACAAAGTACCCTGACTTGTACTCTACAAAACTGTAACCCTAACACATACCCAAACATATACTCTAATACAAATGCTAAACATTTACACATATCTTAACAAGTACTCTAACAAGTACTTCAAGTATTACATGTACCCTAAAGTGTGCACAAAACAGGTAACTTTACATATACCCCAAATGTTTAACAAGTACCCAAACATGTACTCTATAAAACGTAACCTTAGCCTGATTCATTCCACAATCCAAATGCTAATCCTTTCCATAAATCCTAACTTCATCAGATCCTTAACCCATTCACAAACCATAATCCATTCTCTTTCTGTAACACTTAACCCAAACCCTAACTTAGCTGTTAATACAAATATGCTCTGTATGGCTAATGGAAAACCCAGTACCTGATCTAACCTATTTCTGAACCAGAACTCAAAACTTAATTCTAACTCACACCCTGAGTAGCACTAAAAGCACCCAAACTTAACCCTGCCCTTAACATCAATGACCCTACACCTATAACCAATTCCTCAACAATTCTTCCTTAAGCTTATTCTTCCCATAGCTTTAGGGAGTTGGTCAGAGTTACTGAATGTGTTAGATACACAATGTATGGATTTGAATTAGCTCAGAGCTGAGGATAGAGAGCAGGGTTGGGGCCTACAGTCACCAAAGTTGTTGTGACAAGTAACAACTTACAAAGCAGGAAGAACTAGGCCTCCCTTCGTCACAAATGCCTTAACCCCCTTCTCCAGGTACCAAAAGCATAGATGAAAGCATGGTAGAGATGAGGATGGAGGCCTAAATTTGGGCCTCAGTCTGCCAAAGCATACACTGAGTTGTAGACCGAGATGCATAATTCAAAGTGTCCGGACTCTCCACATTTTCTCCTGACACTCAGACATTTTGTCCTCAAAGTGTCTACAGGCAGAGGCAGCCAACAGGAAACAAAGGCTATGCATTCAAGAGCCTTGTTACAGACAAGTGGGACCTGGTATATCTGACAGGCCTTCTACTTCCCTACAGGGATCCTTATTAGAATGTTGCTATAATTCCAATATATAGGAACTGATTGGCTTTTGAGGGCTTAGTGTTGAGGTGTTGCCCTAGCCTGTGGAGAGCCCTGAACATAATACACTGGAATTCACCAAAGCGAACTGAAATACCTTAGGAATGCCTGATGTCTGTAAGATGTATATAATGAAAACATAAACATGTGTCACACATCTCCTCACCCCTTAACCCCCATGCCTTATACAGGACATAGCCAAAAACTCAGTGGAGACTCAGAGCTAAGAATACAGGCCTGGGATGGGCCTAGTGTGGCTAAAGTTGTTCTTGGTACCAAGGTACCAAGCAGGAATGCATAGGCTGCCCTTCCTCACACATATGTTCATTCCCTTCTCCAGGCTCTGGGATGAACATGACTGAAAGCACAAATGAAAACTTGCTATAGACGTACAGATGAAGGTGAAGATCTAAGTAGAGTGTGAGTCCGTGAAAGCAGGTTCAGGGAGGGGGTGTCAGTCAAGCCGCTTCTACACTGGGCCATACACACAGATTCTACACTCACAATTCCAAGTGTATGGACTATACACATTTTCTTCTGGTACTCTGCACATTTTGCTCCCAATGTACTTAGTCAGAGAAAATCAGCACACAACAAAGGGCAGGCATGTTGGAACTGCGCCACAGGTGTGGAATCCTGTATAACTGACAGGCAAAGGACAAAATAGTCATACTGAAGCTCCTTTCTACAAAACTGACATAATACCAGTGTAAAGGAACTGATTGTGTTAACAGACATAAAGGGGTGAGGCTCAGTGTTGAGGTACTTGCCTAGATTGTGGGAAACCCTGAAACACAATAGACTTTAACATGATCAAAAAATAATTTAAATACAAACATAACTGCTGGGCACAAGTGGCTCTTATCTATAATCCTAGCTACCAGGAGGCCGAGATCAGAGGATCATGGTTCAAAGCCAGCCCGGGCATGTCTGTGACATTCTTATCTCCAATGAACAACCAGATACTAGAAGTGGCATTGTAGAGTGTTAGTACTGAGTGAAAGAGCTCAGAGACAGCACCCAGGCCCTCAGTTCAAGCTCTAGGACTGACAAATTAATTACCAACTTTTTCCAAACATCTCTCAGCCCCCAACCCCACAGGCACTGAAAAGCACATGACCAAAAGCAGAGGTGAAAGTGTAGTGAAGACTCGGAGGCTGGGGTAGTGGCCTAGGGTCACTGAAGTTGTTCTGATAGGCACAAACTTACCAAGCAGGAAGTGATAGGCTGCCCTTCCTCACATGCCTTCACCCCCTTCTCCCGGCCCCAGGACTAACATGAAAGTATAGATGAAAACTTGATGCAGACTTGGGAGAAAGACCAGCTGCCTGGACAAGGCATGAGTTAATGAGAGCAAGCTCTGATGAGGTCCATCCCACATGGGTCCCCACATTTTATCCTAATACTGTGTGTTTTCTTCTCAAAGTTCCCACAGTGAGAGGAAAACAACATGCATTAAGGTCTGGATAAAAAGGGCCAGGGTTAAGAGCTGAAGTGCTTGCCTACCTTGTGGGAAACCATAGGACACAAGTGACCAAAAAGAAATAGAATCCCTTTGTATGCCTAATAAAATGTGTATCAAACCTGTATGATGAAAAAAACCTATTTTTGTGCTGGTCCTGGGGCTTGAACTCAGGACCTATTATTAAAGATAAATAAAGGGGGACCAAGATGGTGACGGGACAGTAGGGAAACACCACAGCTTTCCCCAACCAAAAAGAGAGTTCAAGTTCCAACGCTTAATCTCCCCCAAGAGACTGAAAACAGCAAGAAGACGAACACTCAGAGGTGGAAAATAACAAAAAAGAAAGAGAGGAAAAGAAGAATTACAGAACAGAGAAGAGCGAAGACCCCTCCACCAACCTTTACTGGCCGCGCGGCAGTGTGCCAAGCCATGGCCAGCCGGCCCGGCGGGGGCTGCCGGAGCCCCAGAGACACAGGGGGCCGCCTGCAGATCACCCGTGCAGAAGCCGCCTGAGGTACCGGTTTGCAGACCAGCTGATCACCATGAGCAGAGAAACCTACCAGCCGGGAGTCTCCACGAAGATCCCACCCCCACCCCTCACTCTCCACCCGAGCAGAGAGGCTCCATCCCACCAAAGCCACCCAGCACCGGCAGCGCGACAAAGGGAACTGTCTGCAGACCACCCGCGCTGAGGCACCAGACTCGCCCAATCACGATGACCTGGCAGGGGCTGCCCAGGTCCCAGAGGCACAGGGGGCTGCCTGCAGATCACCTGCGCAGAAGCCGCCTGAGGCACCGGTGTCAGACCCACCGATCTCTACAACCTGGCATCCCAGAGACACAGGGGGCTGCCTGCAGATCACCCGCGCAGAAGCCGCCTGAGCGTGGACACTGTGGACCGGACAGCTTCGATAGAGGCAGAGACAGAAAAGAATCACACAGAGCCACCACCGCCCAGCCCAGCCCGCAACCACCCCAACTGAACTCGGATTGCAACAGCAACTGACGACCTACACCACACAGAATCAACTAGCTCCAGGGTGAGTACCCCACAGGGGACAGTGTATCCCTCAAGGGAGACCAGAGCTGGAGGGAATCCCCAGACCCTGACCCAGACTCCCTACCCCAACACCCGGACCACAGGACCCACTAAAACTGGGAACTGTTAGAGAGCTCCACCAGCCCGTGGAGCACACTCCGCTGGCCAGGCTAGAGCAAGAGTGCCCCTGGAAGGGAGCTTAAATTCCCAAGCCAGGAACAGCGCCCCGGGGTCAAGACAACTAACAGTAGAAGAAATTTGAACTGTGTATCCCAGGCTGCATAACCTAGGTGGTATACACAGCAGCACAGGCCTAACGAGCGCGCTCCAGGCGGGGCCAGAACCAGGCCTGGGGATCCGGCGCCTGAACAACACAACCAACTCCTCCCAACTGAAGTAAAAAGCTGAGCATACACCTCAGCAGAGGGGAGAAAAACAGGGAACAGCACTCCCCGGGAAGCACTCCTGTGACAACAAAAGACCTGGAGGCTCAGGACAAGAGAAGCCCAAACCTCACCAAAACCCCACCCATATACTCTAGGCTGGGAATTGGGCAACACAGGCCGCCAGCACATGATAGTAAGCAGGAGCTCAGGCTGATAAGGCGGCTCAGCAGTAGAGTGATAGTCTTGGATGTATGAGGCCCTGGATCTGATTCCTCAGCATCACAAAAGCAAAAAGGGTCAGAAGTGGTGCTGTGGCTCAAATGGTAGGGTGCCAGCCTTGAGCTGAAGAGCTGAGGGACAGCATCCAAACCTAGAGTTCAAGCCCACAACCAGCCCAAAACAAACAAACAAAACCACATCAGGAGCCCAGAGCAGAATCCAGCATCTGGGAGAGTGCATCCAGAGCATCTGATCTTCCCAAGAGCACCCGTAGGAGCAAACACAAGCAGTCTAGGATGCTCAACCCTTCCAAAGGCAGGAATTGCCAGCAATCTACAGCAGAGAGCCGAGAATCCTAAGTAGGTCAGAACAGCAGCTGGAAATAGGCTCCCAACAGAACCCAGATCAGGCACAGACTCTCTCTACCAATACAGAATCAGCAACCAAGCAAAGACAGACACACCAAAACAAAATTGCAGATCAGTCTCCTGAACCCCCATGCAAAAATCACAGAGAAAAATTACAAGATTTACCACCACCAAGGACAGCAAGCTAACCTCAATAGCCAGCAGCCACGCAGGGGAGAGACCCAGTGGCAGAAAAGCAGGAATGGAAGACAAAAGCTACATCCAAGGGTTGCTGGAGGCAGTGACTCAAGAAATAAAGCGAGAAATTGATCAGAAATTGAAAGAACACAAGGATGAACTATCAAAAGAGATACAGGATATCAAACAAGAGATGCATGCAAAAATAGAAGCTGCACAAACCTCAGTAAGAAGTGAGATAAACGCCAAATTAGAGGTAATGCATACTGATCTCACCTCATTAAGAGGTGAGATCAGTACTATGAGAACCAACATCGAATCCTTAAAGGGATCCATTTCCTCCATGAAAACCACAATAGAAGCCACGGTCAACAGAGTGAATGAAATGGAAGGTAGAGTGTCAGATATAGAAGACAGAATACACCAACTGGACCAAAAAGTGACAGATATGGAAAAATCACTCAAATTAAACCAAAGGGAAATTCAAGAACAAGCAGATAATGCCAAGAAATTTAACCTTCGTATAATTGAAGTGGACGAAGGTGAGGAATTCCAGAGCAAGGGAATGCAACACCTATTCAACAAGATGATCGGTGAAAAATTTCCCCACCTCAAAAAGGAGCATCTTACCTACATAACAGAAGCGTCTAGAACACCCAACAAGCAAGATCCCAGGAGAAACACTTCTAGACACATTATAGTAAAAATGATAGATCTGAATAATAAGGAAACAATCCTGCATGCGGCAATGGGAAAAAAATTAGAATCACTGCAGATCTCTCCACACAAACAATGAATGCAAGAAAGGCCTGGGAAAGCACCATACGAGCCCTGAAAGCCAATAACTGCCAACCCAGACTGATATACCCGGCAAAGCTAGCATTCACATTCGATGGAGAACTGAAAACTTTTAATAGCAAAGAAAAACTAAATGAATACATAAACATTAAGCCAGCATTACAAAGAATTCTAAGAGGGGGGACACAACCTGAAGAAAGCAACCAGGAACTGGGACCTGCCCCAGACAGGCATTACTCATAGTCTAACTGAGCAAGCACAGGAGGAAAGGAAAGAAGAAAAACTTAGGAAAATGGAATGACAGGAACAACAATGCATCTCTCTATACTATCTCTTCATATAAATGGGCTGAATTCACCAATTAAAAGAAAATGAACTGAGGACTGGATCAGAAAACAAGACCCATCCATCTGTTGCCTTCAGGAGACCAACCTCTCAGCCAAATATACAACAAACTCAGAGTGAAGGGTTGGAAAAGGATCTACCAATCAAATGCCCCCAGTAAGAAAGCAGGTGTAGCTATCCTAATATCTGACAAAATAAACTTTTCATTAAAATCAGTACAGAAAGACAAGGACAGACACTACATATTAATACAGGGAACAATCCAAGAGGAGGATATTACCATCATCAACTTATATGCCCCAAATATTGGTGCACCCAGATATGTTAAACAAACGCTCTCAAACTTACAGAATAGAATAGATCCCAATACAATAATACTAGGAGACTTTAATACACCACTCTCACCAAAGGACAGGTCTACCAACCAGAGGATTGGCAAATAAGCTACCGAATAATTGAGGCCATACTTCAAGTGGAATTAACTGACATCTACCGAGTATTTCACCCTAAAACAACATAGTACACATTCTTCTCAGCAGCTCATGGAACTTTCTCCAAAATAGACCATATCATAGTTCATACAAGGAACTTAAGCAAATACAAAGGGATCGACATAATCCCCTGTATCCTATCTGACCACAGTGGAGTCAAGCTAGTTCTCAATAACAAAGCATACCGCAGAAATTTCTCTAATACATGGAAATTGAACAGCACACTCCTTAGCAATGCCTGGGTAATGGAAGAGATCAGAGAAGAAATAAAACATTTCCTACAACTCAATGAAAATGAAAACACCTCACAAAGAAATTTGTGGGACACAGCAAAAGCAGTCCTGAGGGGCAAATTTATTGCCCTCAGTGCCCACATCAAGAGAATGGAGACAGACCAAGTAAATAATCTCATGTTGCAATTAAAACAGCAAGAAAAACAAGAAAAAAAATGGAACCTAAAGTTACTAGACGAAGCCAGATAACCAAATTAAGAGCAGAGATTAACCAATTAGAAAATCAGAAAACCATAACCAAAATAAACCAAACAAAAAGCTGGTTCTTTGAAAAAATAAACAAAATTGATGGCCCGTTGGCAAGATTAATTAAAAAAAGAAGAGAGGAAACCCATATTAACAGGATTAGGGATGCCACGGGAAACATCACAACACGTACCCAAGATATCCAAACAATTCTAACAGACTACTTTCAGAAGTTATACTTTCGAAAGGAAGAAAATCTGGCAGAAATGGATGCATTTTTAGACGAATACAAGTTGCCCAAACTGAGCAAAGAAGAAGTAAACCAATTAAATAAGCCAATATCCTATAACAAGATACAGGAAGCTATCAAAAGTCTTCCACCAAAAAAAGCCCAGGACCAGATGGATTCACAGCAGAATTCTAGAAGACCTTTAAACAAGAACTAATACCCATACTCCTCAAGCTCTTCAGAGAAACAGAGAAGGAGGGAGCTATCCCAAACTCATTCTACAAAGCCAATATCACACTCATCCCCAAACCAGGCAAAGACCCAACCAAAAAGGAGAATTACAGGCCAATTTCCTTGATGAACACAGATGCAAAGATCCTTAACAAGATTCTAGCTAACAGAATCCAGAAACACATAAAAAAAAATACACTCTGACCAAGTAGGCTTCATCCCAGAGAAACAGGGATGGTTTAACATACGTAAGTCAATAAATGTAATCCAACACACCAACAGAACCAAGGTCAAGAATCACATGATTATCGCCACAGATGCAGAAAAGGCCTTTGATAAAATTCAACATTCATTCATGCTAAAAGCTCTGGAGAAAATAGGAATAGAAGGAACATTTCTAAAAACAATAAAAGCCATTTATGACAGACCAATAGCCAATATGGAAAAGCTACAACACCAATTCTCCTAAAATCAGGAATAAGGCAAGGATGCCCACTGTCTCCACTCCTCTTCAATATAGTCCTGGAACCCTTAGCCAGGGCAATAAGGCAAGAAAAAGACATTAAAGGGATCCGCATAGGGAAAGAAGAAGTTAAACTATCCCTTTTTGCAGATGACATGATACTATACCTCCACGATCCCAAAAACTCCATCCCCAAACTCTTAGAAATCATAAATCACTTCGGCAAAATAGCAGGATACAAAATAAACCCACAAAAATCAGTTGCCTTCCTATACACTGATAATGTACAGGAAGAGAGGGAAATAAAGGGAGAAACCCCATTCACAATAACCTCCCAAAAAAATAAAATATTTAGGAATTAACCTAACCAAAGATGTAAAAGAACTATTTAATGAAAACTATAAAAAGTTAAAGAAAGAAATTGCAGAAGACACTAGGAAATGGAAAGACCTCCCATGCCCCTGGATAGGCCGACTTAATATAGTAAAGATGGTAATACTTCCAAAACTAATATACAAATTCAATGCAATTCCTATTAAAATCCCAATGACGTACATCACTGAAATACAGAAAACAGTCCAAAAATTCATATGGAACAACAAAAGACCTAGAATAGCCAAAACAATTCTAGGGGATAAAGACAATATGGGAGGGCTATCCATGCCGAACTTCAAACTCTACTACAGAGCTATAATAACAAAGACAGCATGGTACTGGCACAAAAACAGACCCGAAGACCAATGGAACAGAATAGAAGATCCAGAGGCCTACAGCCAGCTGATATTCAACAAAGGAGCCAAAGACATACAACGGAAGAAACAGCCTCTTCAACCGCTGGTGCTGGGAAAACTGGGCAGCCACATGCAGAAAACTAAAAGTGGACCCCAGCCTATCACCATGCACCAACATCAACTCAAAATGGATTAAAGACCTTAACATTAAACCTGAATCTCTGAAAATACTGCAGGACAGAGTAGGAGAGACACTTGAACTAATAGGCACAGGAAGGAACTTCCTGAACAGAGTCCCAGGGTCACAACAAGTTGGAGAGAGACTTGACAAATGGGACTACCTTAAAATAAAAAGCTTCTGCACAGATAAAGCTATCGCAACCAAGCTAGAAAGACAACCAACTAATTGGGAAAAAATATTTACCAGCAATATATCAGACAAGGGGTTAACATCCTGTATATACAGGGAACTCAAGAAACTAATCCCTCCCAAACCTAACAAACCAATTACTAAATGGGCAAGGGAACTAAAGAGGGACTTCTCAAATGAAGAAATAAAAATGGCAAAGAAACACATGAGGAAATGTTCATCATCCCTGGTGGTGAAGGAAATGCCAATAAAGACAACCCTGAGATACCACCTTACCCCAGTCAGAATGTCCCACATCCACAAATCAGCCAACGACAAATGCTGGAGGGGATGTGGAGGAACCCTATTACACTGCTGGTGGGAATGTAGACTTATACAACCACTTTAGAAAGCAGTCTGGAGGGTCCTTAGAAAGCTAAAGATTGACCTCTCTTACGACCCAGTCATACCACTTCTAGGCATCTACCCTGAACAACAGGAACCAATATACAAGGACATGTGCACCTCCATGTTTATTGCAGCACTGTTCACAATAGCTAGGATATGGAAACAACCTAGATGCCCCGCCACAGATGAATGGATCCAAAAATTGTGGTATCTATACACAATGGAATATTATGCAGCCATTAGAAATGACAAAATAATGGCATTTGCAGGGAAATGGATGGAGCTAGAAGGAATCATGTTGAGCGAGGTAAGCCAAGAACAAAGAGACAAATGGTACATGGTCTCCCTGATAAGTGGATGCTAAATCCAAAATGTTAGGTGATATGACAAAACTAAGAGGACTTAAGAAACAAAGAACTCACACTCATCTGGTTGAACCACTACTAAATATCCCCATGCTGCTGATCACATATATGGTATATAACATGTGAGCACCGTTATATATTACAGACTGTGATAGACAATTTGCTCCAGGAAAGTTAGAATGAGCTTGTGACTTTAAATGAGCATCATTATTCCACAATACTGTGAATTTCCGGAAATTATGTAATCACTTAATCACAATCAAAAAAAAAAAAAAAAAAGAACCTCGGGGAAGGGAGTCAGGGAGGGGATGGTAGGGGGAAAACAATGGAGGGGGTAACAATGTTCAAGAGGAAGTGTACTCATTACCTCACTCATGTAACTGTAACCCTCTGTATAGTATCTTTACAATTAAAAAAAAAAAGGAAACAAGACAGTAAAAAAAATAAATAAAAGAACCTCGGGGAAGGTAGGGAGGGAAGGGATGGTAGGGGGAAAACAATGGAGGGGGTAACAATGCTCAATAGGAAGTGTACTCATTACCTTACTCATGTAACTGTAACCCTCTGTATAGTATCTTTACAATTAAAAAAAAAAAAAAAAAGATAAATAGCCTCAAGGACATTTCTACCCGGCTGGGTTCAAACTGCAATCCTCAAATCTTCACCTACTGAGTAGGTAGGAAAACAGGCAGGAACCACTGAGACCTGGCAAACACATTTTCCACAGACCCCCTCACACCCTCATCCTCTATGTTCTCCAAAGCAAGATTTGTTGAGGCCCACCCAGCCCATCCTACATTAGGCCATACACGCAG
Organism: Dipodomys spectabilis; assembly: GCF_019054845.1. NCBI lineage: Eukaryota > Metazoa > Chordata > Mammalia > Rodentia > Heteromyidae > Dipodomys > Dipodomys spectabilis. The sequence goes on from NW_024870985.1 coordinate 2,671,196, forward strand.
ACCCTGCACTCACCATTCCAAGTGTCTGAACTCATCCCATTCTCCCATTGCAGCACCTGAGGTCAGGGGAAGTCTCAGGAGAACAAACAATCAGCATCCTGCAGGCCCTCCACTGCTGAGCAGGATCTGGAGTATGGCTGAAAAGAAAAAGAAAAAGCCATCTCGACCACACTGTCTGCTCCCACCTTCTGCTACCAGACCCAGCTCCTAAGGAGACAGATCTCAGGCCAGGCCTGAGGCAGTGATGGTTTACTCCTAATAACCCTGCCAGTGAGAGAGTCCTCCAGGAACAGAGAAAGATAACAAAGGAGTTTAACTAATGGGTCTGCAACTGCCGCGTCCTGAGCTCTGTCAGAACTAGGAGCAGCTGCAACCTAAAGGGGCAGGCTTTTGTTTTCTCCTTCCCACAGGTGTCAGCACTCTGCAGGCTCCTCAGCTCCTCAGCTCCTCAGGCTCTCTGCCTCTCCGCTGGCCCCTCAGCGGAGCCCTGCTGGCCTTGGGAGAACCCTCGCCGGCCCCTCAGCTGAGCCCCGCCGGCCTGGGACCCTCAACCCCGTCAGCCGAGCCCCGCCTGCCTAAGGAGACCCTCCGCCGGCCCCTCTGTATACCCGGACCCCATACCTAAGCCCTGCTCGCTTCCTCACCCTTGCCTCACCCCTCTCGTGCTCTGCTCCACAAACTCCACCCCTGCAAAGCTCACTTCCTCATCCCTAACCCCACCCCTCTCGTGCTCTGCTCCACAAGCCCACCCCGGCGCCGCCAGCTTCCTCGCCCTAACCCCACCCCTCTCGTGCTCTGCTCCACAAGCCCCGCCCCGGCGCCACTCGCTTCCTCGCCCTAACCCCAGATACTCTTTATTTTTATTTTTATTTTTTTGTGAGCATACTGTTCAGAGGGGTTACAATTACATGGGCAAGATAATGGTACATTTCTTATTAAGCATTGCAGCCTCCTCCTTTGTTTACCCTACACATCCCTGACCAGCCTCCACGCCCCCGCCTCCCCATCCTCCCCCCCCCACCCCCCCCCCCACCAAAGTTGTAAAGTTCGTTTTCTTTTTTTTTTTCTGTGACTATTTTATTGACAGCATGACATGATGTCTTAAAGATTCATCAATATCACAGTGTGGATCAGAATTTCCTTCCTTTACAATGCTGAGAATTAAGACTCAGAATTTCATCCACAAATACAAGGGTTGGTTCTGTCTTTTTTTTTTTTTTTTGCTGGTCCTGAAGCTTGAACTCATGGCCTGGGCACTGTCCTTGAGCCTCTCTGTGCTCAAAGCTAGCACAGTGCCACTTCTGGCTTTTTTTGTTTATGTGGTACTGAGGAATCGAACCCAGGGCTTCATGCATGCTAGGCAAGCACTCTAACACCAAGCGACATTCCCAGCCCCTGATTCTGTCTTTTAAATCTTGTGAATAGGCCAATATGAATATGAGTGCGCAAATATGACCTTAAATTCCTGCATCCAGTTTATTCGTTTATTTAGTTTTTTTTGACATATTTCTGGAAAAGAAGATGCTGGATCCTTTAGCACTTGTATGTTTGATTTTCTTTCCTTCTTCCCTTCCTTCCTTCTTTCCTTCCTTCCTTCTTTCTTTCTTTCCTTCCTTCCTTTATTCTTTCTTTCTTTCTTTCTTTCTCCTTTCTTTCTCCTTTCTTTCTTTCTCCTTTCTTTCTTTCTTTCTTTCCTTCCTTCTTTCTTTCTTTCTTTCTTTCTTTCTCTTTCTTTTTTGAGGAACTGCCGTACTGTTTTCCACATTGATGCATCATTTTACATTCCTAATGCCTATTTTCATTTTCTACTTTTTACAGCAGTTTCTAAGGGGTATGAAATGGTATCTCATTGTGGTTTTGAATGGAATATTCCTAGTGATTAGTGATGCTGAGCATTTTTTAATGTACTATTAGGCCATTTGTCTTTCTTCTTTGTTTTTTAATGTTATAATTAATTTATTTATTTACACAATATACTACTGCCTTTTCCCCAAACCTCTTTTTTTTAATTTAATTTAATTTTATTTGTGAACATACTAATAGAGGAGTTACAATTACATGGGCAGGATAATGCGTACATTTCTTACCAAGCATTGCAGCCTCCTCATTTGTTTACCCTTCACATCCCTTCCCAGCCTCCCCCCTCCCCCAATCCCAATTCTTCTCCTTCCCGTCCTTCCCCCCCCCCCCCCCCCCCCCGCAACGACGTTGTAAAGCTCGTTTTGGACATGACAACTTGTACTTCTCATTGTTGCAACAGGTCCATCTGTATCCTTAAACAACTGGTTTTTCCCCATCTCCTCCACAAGTTATACTGACATCAAATATAGTGAAAGCAGGGGTTATACTGTGGGGGAGGGACATACAAAGCAACAAAGAGATAATCTTATAAATGCGTTAGAAACACATGCATGAAAGAAAAAAACATTAAAATACATATCTAAGGGTTCATTTTCCTGACATCACATTATCTGACCTTTTCCGCTTGACTCATACATCTACTAGATATTACAAATAAGGGAAACCATGGGACCTATGTTTCTTTGGGCCTGGCTTACTTCACTTAATATAATTTTTTCCAAGCCTTTCCATTTCCTAACAAATGGGGCAATGTCATTCTTTCTGATGAAGGCATAGAATTCCATTGTGTATATATACCACATTTTCTTGATCCATTCATCTACTGAGGGGCATCTGGGTTGGTTCCATATCTTAGCTATGGTAAATAATGCTGCTATAAACATAGTTGTGCTGGTAGCATTAGTGTGGTCTTGTTTGTAGACATTTGGGTAAATGCCCAAAAGTGGGATTGCTGGGTCATAGGGGAGTTCTATGTGAAGTGTTTTGAGGAACCTCCATACTGCTTTCCAAAGTGGTTGAACAAGTTTACATTCCCACCAACAATGAAGTAAGGTTCCTTTCTGTCCACATCCCCTCCAGCATCTGTTGTTAGAGTTCTTGATTTTTGCCATTCTAACTGGAGTGAGGTGATATCTCAATGTTGTTTTGATTTGCATTTCTTTTATGGCTAGGGATGTTGAACATTTCTTCATGTGTCTATTGGCCATCCTTCTTTCGTTAGATATGAGACCCTTGTCCATTGTATGGCTAGTAAAGATCTCCCAATCGTGGGCTTTCTATTGATCTTGCTAGCTATGTCATTTGCCCTCCAGAAGCTCTGCAACTTTATGCAATCCCATTTGTCCAACCTTTCTTTGATTTGTTGTGTTTCCGGGTCTCTATTCAGAAAATTTCGGCCTGAGCCAAGGAGACCTAGGGTTTCTCCTATTCCATCCTGTAATGTTTTCAGAGTGTCTGCTTTGACTTCAAGGTCTTTGATCCATTTGGAGTTGATTCTGGTGCAGGGTGATATATAAGGATCTAGCTTTAGTTTTCTACATGTAGTTAACCAATTTTGCCAGCACCATTTACTGAAGAGGCTGTCTTTCTTACACTCTATTGTTTAAGCTCCCTTATCGAAGATTAGATGGCTATAGGTCTGTAGGTTCATTTCTGGGTTTTCAATTCTATTCCATTGGTCCTGAGGTCTGTTCTTATGCCAATACCAAGCTCTTTTGATTACTATGGCTTTATAGTAGAATTTGAAATTGATATTCCTCCAGCAGTGTTCTTTCCGTTGAGGAGCGTTTTTGCTATTCGGGGTCTTTTATTGTTCCATATGAATTTTTGGATTGCCTCTTCTATTTCCTTGAAGATTGAGGTTGGAATTTTGATAGGTATTGCGTTGAATTTGTAGATAGCCTTGGGAAGTATTGCCATTTTCACGATGTTAATCTTTCCAATCCAGGAGCATAGGAGGAATTGCCATTTTTTAAGTTCTGTGTTGATTTCCTTTTTTAAGATTTTAAGGTTTTCATCATAGAGGTCCTTCACTTCTTTAATTAATTCCTAGGTATTTTATTTTTTGTGGGGCTATTATGAATGGAGTTGCTTTCCTAATTTCAGCCACACTTTTCTCATTGTTGGCATACAGAAAAGCCATTGATTTTTGGGGGTTAATTTTATAACCTGCTACTTTGCCAAAGTTTTGAATCAGCTTGAGTAATTTGGGAGTGGAGTCTATGGGATTCTTTAAATACAAGATCATGTCATCTGCAAAGAGGAAGAGTTTTATTTCTTCTTTCCCTATTTGGATCCCCTTTATGTCTGCATCTTGTCTTATTGCTGTAGCTAGGCATTCTAATACTAGATTGAAGAGAAGTGGAGAGAGTGGGCATCCTTGTCTTGTTCCTGAGTTAAGAGGAAATGGCTTTAGTTTTTCACCATTGAGTATAATGCTGGCTGTAGGTTTGTCATATACAGCCTTTATTGTATTGAGGAATGTTCCATGGATTCCTAATTTTTCCAAAACCTTTCATCATAAAGGGGTGTTGGATCTTGTCGAATGCGTTTTCTGCATCTATTGAGATAACCATGTGGTTCTTATTCTTGCTCCTGTTGATGTGATGAATAATATTAATTGATTTGCGTATATTGAACCAGCTTTGCATCCATGAAATGAATCCTGTTTGATCGTGGTGTATGATTTTTTGGATGAGTTGTTGAAGTCGATTGGCCAAAATTTTGTTGAGAAGTTTTGCATCAATGTTCATCAAAGAAATGGGTCTATAGTTCTCTTTCTTTGATGAGTCCCTGCCTGGTTTTGGGATGAGGGTTATGATGGCTTCTTAGAATGTGTTCGGTAGTGAGCTTTCTCTTTCAATTTCATTGAAGAGTTGGAGGAGTATTGGTGTGAGCTCTGCTTTGAAGGCCTTGTAAAATTCCGCTGTAAAACCATCTGGTCCTGGACTTTTCTTAGCTGGGAGGTCTCTTATTACTGTTTCTATTTCAATGCTTGATATGGGCCTGTTAAGATAGTTTAACTCATCTTGGTTTAGTTTTGGCATGTCAATATTTGCTAGGAAAAGGTCCATTTCTGTCAAGTTCTCAAACATATTGGCATAAAGTTTTGAGAAGTATTCCTTTATATTGTTCTGAATCTTGGTTGTTTCCGTGGTGATGTTTCCATTCTCAGCTCTGAGTTTATTAATTTGGGTGTGTTCTCTTCTTTTTCTGATAAGATTTGCTAAGGGTCTGCCAATTTTGTTAAGTTTTTCAAAGAACCAACTCTTTGTTTTGTTGATTCTTTCTATAGTTTTTTTGGATTCTAATTCATTTAATTCTGATTTAATTTTGATTATTTCTTTCCGTCTACTGGATTGGGGTTTTATCTTGCTGCTCTTTTTCAAGGAGGTTTAGATGTGTCATTAAATTGCTAGTTTCAGATTTCTCCAATTTGTTGATGTAGGAGCTCAGAGCTATAAACTTGCCTCTGAGTACTGCCTTTGCTGTGTTCCAGAGGAGCTGGTAATTTGTGTGTTCATTTTTGTTGAATAGCATGAACATTTTAATTTCCTTTCTAATCTCTTCCATGACCCACTCAGGATTCAGCAGTGTGTTGTTCAGGTTCCATGTGATACCGGACTTTCTTTGGTGGCTTTTGGTGTTGAGTTCTAATTTTATTACCTTGTGGTCAGAGAGAATGCAAGGTAAAATTTCAATGTTTCTGAATTTAGACAAGTTTGCTTTGTGCTCCTTCTTCTGCTTCTCCTTCTGCTTCTGCTTCTTATGTTTCTTCTGCTTCTGCTTCTCATGCTTCTTCTTTGTCTCCTGCTTCTACTTCTGCTTCTCCTTCTGCTTCTCCTTCTCCTTCTCCTTCTGCTTCTGCATCTTCTCTTTCTTCTGATTCTGCTTCTCCTGCTTCTGCTTCTTCTGTTTCTCCTGCTTCTCTTTCTGCTCCTCCTTCTGCTACTCCTTCTCCTCCTTCTTCTGCTTCTCCTTCTGCTTCTTCTGCTTCTTCTGCTTCTCCTTCTGCTTCTCCTTCTACTTCGCCTTCTTCTGCTGCTTCTCCTTCTGATTCTGCTTCTGCTTCTTCTGTTTCATCTGCTTCTCCTGCTTCTCCTTCTGCTTCTCCTTCGGCTTCTGCTTCTGCTTCAGTTTCTGCTTCTCTTTCTGCTTCTGTTTCTGCTGCTCTTTCTACATCTCCTTCTTCTGCTTCTCCTTCGGCTTCTGCTTCTTCGGCTTCTCCTGCTTCTCCTTATGCTTCTGCTTCGCCTTCTGCTTCTCCTTCAGATTTTCCTTCTCCTTCTCCTTCTGCTTCTCCTTCTCCTTCTGCTTCTTCTGCTTCTTCTGTGTCTTCTGCTTCTGCTTCTCTTGCTCCTGTTTTTGAGCTTCTCCTGCTTCTCCTTCGGCTTTTCCTTCTGCGTCTGTTTCCGCTTCTGCTTCTTCTGCTTCTTCTGTTTCTTCTGCTTCTACTTCCCCTGCTTCTGCTTTTTTTTGCTTCTCCTGCTTCTCCTTCTCCTTCTGCTTCTCCTTCTCTTTCTCCTTCTCCTTCTTCTGCTTGTCCTTCTGCTTCTGCTTCTACTTCTTCTGCTTCTTACCTTTCTTCTGCTTCTGCTTCTCCTGCTTCTGCTTCTTCTGCTTCTCCTGCTTATCCTTATGGTTCTCCGTCTGGTTCTGCTTCTCATTCTGCTTCTCATTCTCGTTCTCGTTCTCGTTCACCTTCTCCTCCTTCATCTCCTTCTTCTCCTTTTTCTCCTTCTCCTCCTTCTTCTCCTTCTCCTCCTTCTTCTCCTTCTGCTTCTGCTTCTTCTTGTTTTTCCTCCTCCTCCTCCTCCTCCTCCTCCTCGTTCTTTTTCTTCATCTTCTTCTTCTTCTTCTTCTTCTTCTTCTTCTTCTTCTTCTTCTTCTTCTTCTTCTTCTTCTTCTTCTTCTTCTTCTTCTTCTTCTTCTTCT